>NC_059135.1:69271856-69884713 GCF_020740605.2 Lemur catta
TGTTGGTGGTTTGTCTCTACTCATTCATATGTTAGGGTTAATGGGGATATCTTGTCACCTCATTTCTTTGTAGATGTTGTCTTTAAGTTAGATTTTCATGTCTTAATTCCTCTATGTGTTCGAATGGGGAGATTTGAGAAGACTCATAAACTATTCTACCATCACCATCATTGCCCTCCAAGAATTCTCTGAACTCCTTTAACATTTTACTTATGTTTCCACCTTTATATGTAGTTTATCATGTTAGTCATTTTTTACATTTAACTTTTAAATTGGAATTAAAATTTTATTATTTTATAAACAACCAGTTTCCCTGGCTCTATATATAGTAAAATATATATTTTGATTTGAAATTCTTAATTAATATAGAAATAAAGATAATATGGTTTGGGTATGTTTCTGAGTTTTCTAATAGAATTTTCTGGCCTGACTTTTCTTTCATTAGTACTACACTGTTCTAGTTCTCACAGGGAAAGTTTATGCTCATTAGCATCTCTTTCAAAATTATTTCCCTTATTTTCATAAGTATCAAAGTAAATCCCTTTGGGATTTGGACTGAAGTCATATTGCAGTTATAAATACAATTAAGATCTTTACTATATTATTTAATTCAGGAACTTGGTATAATAATTGTTTATTAAAATCTTCATTTATGTTTCTTAGTAAAGGAATAAGTTTTCCTTTGTGAAACTTCACATTTCTTCTTATGTTCATTTTGTGTATGTTATATGATTTATTCTATGGTAATGTGATTCATTTTTAACATTTTATAATCTGTTATTGCTGAGTCAAAGGATAATTATTGTTATATTTCAATAATTTAGCTTTTTTGGTTTAGCCTCCAAATTGGATCAATTATGTTTACATATTATGTTAAATTAATATGATGCATATTAATAGGTTTTATAATATTAAGTCATCCACTTATTCCTAGAGTGTACCATAGTTAGTTGTGATATAGAAATATATCAAGATATTTTTATATTAAATTAAAGGTATTACTTTATAATTTTACATTTACTCATAAGCAAATTTAGTCTATGGCTTATTAATATTTTGGGTGTAAGCCTTGTAAGGTTGGGTGAAGCCACATTTGCAAAATGTGTAAGGAAGCTTTCTACCATTCTTTATTATCTAACAGTTTATAGAGCATGAGAATCATTTATTTCTTGAAAGTCTGATTTAACTTGTAAGACTTATAAATAAAATGGTTTAAGGTCAGTATCTTTCTTTTTTTATTGGTATTATTTTTTTTTTATTTCAAAGTATTATGGGAGTACAAATGTTTTTGGCTATATGGATCACTTTTGTAATGCTCGAGCCAAGGTTAAAACTGTGCCTGTCGGCCAGGTGTGGTGGCTCACGCCTGTAATCCTAGCACTCTGGGAGGCCGAGGTGGGTGGATCACTCGAGCTCAGGAGTTCGATATCAGCCTGAGCAAGACTGAGATCCCTGTCTCTACTAAAAATAGAAAGAAATTAGTGGGCCAACTAAAAATATATAGAAAAAATTAGCTGGGCATGGTGGCGTATGCCTGTAGTCCCAGCTACCTGGGAGGCTGAGGCAGAAGGATCGCTTGAGCCCAGGAGTTTGAGGTTGCTGTGAGCTAGGCTGACACCATGGCACTCTAGCCCAGGCAACAGAGTGAGACTTTCTCTCAAAAAAAAAAAAAAACTGTGCCTGTCACTCAGATAGTGTTCATTGCATCCATTATATAGGTTTTCACCTGTCCCCTCCCCTGGTCCCCCCTTCTTGATTTCCTTTGTTTTTTACTTCCCTCTATGCACATGTGTGATCAGTTAGCTCCAGTTTAATAGTGAGCACATGTGGTGCTTGTTTTTCCATTCTTTAGATACTTCACTTAGGATAATGATCTCCAATTCCATTCAAATTGTTGCAAAAGGCATTAAATCATCCTTCTTCATGGCTGAGTAGTATTCCATGGTATATATATACCACATTTTGTTAATCCACTTATGAATTGATGGGCATTTGGACTGATTTACATCTTTACAATTGTGAATTGTGCTTCAGTAAACATTTGAGTGCAGGTGTCTTTTTGATAAAATGATTCTTTTCCTTTGGGTAAATTATTGGATTATTGGATCAAATGGTAGGTCAACTTATAATTCTTTGAGAAATCTCCATACTATTTTCTATAGACATTGAACTACTTTGAAGTTCCACCAACAGTATATAAGCATTCCTTTCTCTCTGCATCAATGCCAGCATCTATTGTTTTGAAACTTTTTAATGAAAGCCATTCTGACTGGGGTAAGGTGATATCTCCTTGTGATTTTGATTTGCATTTCCCTAATGATTAGTGACATTAATGTAGATTCTGGTTATTAGTCCTTTATCAGATGTATAGCTCGCAAATATTTTTTCCCATTCTGTAGGTTGTCTATTTGCTTTGTTAATTATTTCCTTGGCTGTGCAGGTTTTTTTAATTTAATCAAGTTCCATTTATTTATTTTTGTTGTTACTGTGATTGCCCTTGGAGTCTCCTTCATAAATTCTTTGCCTAGGCCAGTATCTAGAAGAGTTTTTTCAACATTTACATCTAGAATTCTTATGGTTTCATGCCTTATATTTAAGATATTTATCCATCATGAATTAATTTTTGTGAGTGGTGAGAGATATGGATCCTGTTTCATTCTTCTGCATGTGGCTATCCAATTTTCCCAGCACAATTTATTGAACAGGGATTCTTTTCCCCAGTATATATTATTGTCTGCTTTATCAAAGATCAGTTGGCTGTATGTGGATGGTTTTATAACTGCATTTTCTGTTCTGTTCCATTGGTCTATGTCTCTATTTTTGTGCCAATACCATGCTGTTTTGGTTACTATAGCCTTGTAGTATAGTTTGAAATCTGGTAATTTGATGTCTCCTGATTTTTTCCTTTTACTTAATATTGCTTTGACTATTTGGACTTTTTTCTGGTTCCACACGAAGTGCAGGATTATTTTTTCTAGACTGGTAAAATATGACCTATCATATTTGGTATTTTGATGGAGATTGCATTGAATCTCTAGATCACTTTGAGTAGTATGGACATTTTAACAATGTTGATTCTACTGATCCATGAGCACGATATATTTTTCCATTTGTTTATATCATCTGCAATTTCTTTCCCTAGTGTTTTGTAGTTTTTTGTAGAGATACTTCACCTCCTTGATTAAGTATATTCCTTGGTATTTTATTTCCTTTGTAGCAATTGTGAATGATATTGAGTCTTTGATTTGACTCTCAACTTGACTGTTATTAGTGTATAGAAATGCTACTGATTTGTGTACACTGATTTTGTAACCTGAGACTTTGCTGAATTTATTTACCAATTCCAGGGGTCTCTTGATGGAATCTTTGGGATTTTTCTAGATATAAGATCATATTATCTGCAAAAAGCAATAGTTTGACCTCCTTCCCAATTTGGATACCCTTTATTTCTTTCTCTTGCCTGATTGCTCTGGTTAGGACTTTCATCGCTATGTTGAACAAAAGTTGTGACAGTAGGCATCCTTGTTCCAGTTCTTAGTGAGAATGCTCTCAGCTTTTCTCTGTTCAGTGTGATACTGACTGTGGGTTTGTCATACATGGCTTTTACAATTTTGAGATATGTTACTTTTATTCCTGGTGTGTTGAAGGTTTTTATCATGAAAGGGTGCTGAATTTTATAGAATGCTTTTTCTGCATCTGATGAGATAATCATATGATCTTTGTTTTTTCTTCTGTGTTTTGATTTACATTATGTTGAACCATCTTTGCATCCCTGGGATAGGCCCACTTGTTCAGGGTGGATTATTTTTTTTATATGCTCTTGAATTCGATTTGCTAGTATTTTATTGAGAATTTTTGCATCTATATTCATAAGGGATATAGTTGTGTTCTTTTATTTTTTTGTTGTGTCCTTTTCTGGCTTTGGTATCAAGGTGATAATGGCTTCATAGAATGAGTTGTGGAGGATTCCCTCCTTCTCGATATTATGGAATAATTTCTGCAGAATTGGTACCAATTCTTTGTGGGTCTGGTAAAATTCAGCTGTGAATCCATCTGGTCCATGCCTTCATTTTGTTGGAAGATTTTTTATTACTGCTTCTATTTGTTTCTCGTTATTGGTCTGTTCAGGAGTTTTATTTCTTCCTGATTGAATCTTGGGAGGTTATGTGTTTCCAGAAATTTGTCCATTTCTTCTATGTTTTTGAGTTTATGTGATTTTTGTCGTATTCACAGATGATATTTAATATTTCTTTGGTATCCATTGTAATGTCTCCTTTTTCATTTGTAATTGAGCTTATTTGGGTCCTTTGTTTTCTATTCTTGGATAATCTAACAAGAGGTCTATTAATTTTATCTTTTCAAAGAACCAATTTTTGTTTCATTGTCCTTTTTTTTATTTTTGGTTTCCATTTCATTTTGTTCTGCTCTGAGATTTGTTTTCTCTTTTCTTCTGCTGGCTTTGGGTTCAGTTTGCTCTTTCTTTCCTAGTTCCTTGATATGTGATATTAGGCTGTTAATTTGTGATGTTTCTCTCTTTTTGATGTGGGCATTTAAGGCAATGTATTTTTCCCTTAGGAATGTTTTTGCTGAATCCCATAAATTTTGATAGCTTGTGTCCCATTTGTTGTTCAGTTCGAGAAATTTTTTGATCTCTATCTTACTTTCATTATTGACCCAATAGTTGTTCACCAGCAGGTTGTTTAATATCCATGACTTTGTGTAGAATTGAGTGTTTATCTTGGAATAGATTTCTAATTTTATTCCACTGTGGTCTGAGAAGATACATGGTATGATTTTTATTGTATGCAATATTCTAATTTTGAAAACCACGTCCAGATCTGTGTTTATTAGTTTTCTATGATTGCTGTAACAAATTACAGCAAGTTTAGTGACTGAAAACAACAAAAATTTATTATCGTGTAGTTCTGTAGTTCAGAAGTCCTAAATGAATCTCATTGAGCTAAAATCAAGGTATTGGCAGGCTTGTATTTTTTCCAGAAACTATAGGGAAGAATCTGTTTCCTTGCCCTCTCTAGCTTCTAGAGGTCACCTACATTCTTTACTTCACGGCTTTCTTCCTCCATTTTCAAAGACAGCAAGAGCAATTTGATTTCTTTTTCTTAATTTCTTTTTTATTAATTATATATATTATTTTTATAGACAGGGTCTCACTCTGTTACCTAAGCTGGAGTGCAGTGACCTGATCATAGCTCACTATAACCTCAAATTCCCAGGTTCAAGCTATTCTCCTGCCTCAGCCTCCCTGGTAGCTATAGGCTCACACCTGTAGTCCTACATCTAGGTAATTGAAAAAAAAAATTTTGTAGAGAAAAGACCTCACTATGTTGCCCAGGTCTGTCTTAAACTTATGGCCTCAAGCTAGCCTCTTGCCTCAGCCTCCCAATATGCTGGGAATATAGGCGTGAGCCACTACACTAATTGATTTTTTGTCATATCTTATCACTCTGACCTCTTCTGCCTTCCTCTTCCATATTTAAGGACTTTAATGACTATATTAGCTCTATGCAGACAATTCAGGACAATCTCTGTTTAAGATAACTGGTTAGCAACCTTAGTTCCATCTGCTACCTTGTCCTTTGCCACGTATGGTAACATATTCATAAATTCTGAAGGCGGGAGGATCAGGACATGGACATGTTTAGAAGGGACATTCTTCTACCTATCACACTATAATTGTAAAATTATTCTTTTAAATTTCCTTTCATACTAATTGCATTGTGGTCAAAAAATGTGCTGAGGTTTTATTTTTTTCTAATTTTAATATAGTCAAGTATTGTTTATTCTAATCTATAGCTTTTATTATGAGAAATCCCTTTACTTATATTTTAGTCTTGGTATCATGACTTATTTATGGAATGTATTTTATTTTGACACATGGCATGAAATAGAAATCTAATTGAATTGAATCCAAGCATTTTTCCCAGCTCCATTTATTCTATAACTCATCCTTTCTCCTATTGATTTATAAAAGTTCTTCTTTCTTCTCATCTAATTATTTAAGCACACCAGAGTATTTTTATGGTCATGTGTTCTATTCCACTGTGATCTTTCTTTCCATTCTTGCTCAAATGTTTTAAAACTTAGTAGAGCAAATCTTCCTTCATCACTCTTTTTTCCCCAAATGTATGATAATCACTCCCATGAACATAAATTTTATAGTTCTACAATTTAATCTAATTAATATTTTGATGATAATTACATTAATTTAACTTATGAAGAATGTACAATTTTATGGCATTTTTCAGCCCACTCATGAATGAGACATGTCTCTCCATTTCTTCTGGTGTACCTTCATAAAGCTCTCTAAAACATTGTGTTTCTTTCTCATAATAATTTTACACATTCCTTGATAGTTATTCATGTGTATTTTATAGGTTAATATTTTAAGAGAATTTTTTCTTTTCTCTTTTAACTATTGAATTATGTATTTCTCTTTTATCCAAGCCCATTACTGAAAATTTGATAAACAGACAAAATACTAACAGTTTTTTCTTTTAGATTATCTATATATAATCATTTTCTCTATTAATAATTCAAAATTGAAGTTTTTAAAAATTTCCAGTAAGTTCATGGAAAATATAGTTAACTTTTAATGCCATTGGAATATTATCCAGAGGCAGCCAACTTAACAGAGGTATTCCTGTCACAAGGACTGAACGAAGCAATTCCATATGGACACTTCCTATTCTAGATAGATAGATAACATATTGGCAGGCTTGCCTGGTTTGGATCAGCATTGTGGAATGTTACATTGCTAAAGCTTCCTCTTTTGAGTAACACATTTTAACTATGCATGATAAGAAATTTTACCTTGCAACAACTTTGACAAGCTATTATTAACACAATTTATTTACTTATTTAAGACCCAGTATGTCCCAGGAACCATTTGTATACACCTGTTCTTACCTACTATGTCTTTAAAGTTTGTCTCCAAAATGGTGGGTTGCCTTGATTTTTATCCCAGCCTATATTAATCAACAATTTGGAGATTAGTGAATCCACTTGCATGTAGGAATTACTGACATTCTGCCCACAACAATGAGACATAACCTTGGACTGAGAATGAATAAACGTGCTCCACCAACTGTCTCTTCTTTTTCTTTAAATGTCTTAGTGCTATTCAGACAATCTTTATACCATAGGGGATATCAAGAGATGTTTAACATTTAGGAATCAACCATTAAAGAGGTAGAAATGGGGCTCTATCTTACTTAGTCTGTTTTGTGCTATTATAATTAAATACCACAGACTGGGTAATTAACGAAGAACAGAAACGTATTTTTAACAGTCTGGAGGCTGGGAAGTCCAAGATCAAGGAGCTGTTGTCTGGTGAGGGCCTTTTTACTGTATCTTCACATAATCGAAGGCAGAAAGGGAAAAAGGACAAACTCCCTTCATCAAGCCCCTTTATGAGGGCATCTAATCCCATTCATGAAGGCAGAGCCCTAATAGCCCAGTAACCTCTTAAAGGCCCCACCTCTTAATATTATCACATTAGCAACACCTGAATTTTGGAGGAGACACAGTCAAATCATAGCAAGCTTCATTATTTTTTTCTTGGAGTTCTCAGTTGTCTATGTCTTCTAATATTAGAAATAGCTTTGGATGTATCACAGATATATCATCTAGAATTTGGACTCAACACTGTCACTACATGAGCTCCATAGACATTAAATTCAAGCCAGGCTCTCTAGCAAGATGTAAAATGCAGTCAGACCACCAGCTGGATTCAAGAACCACCAAAGACATCATTATCTGGGTAGGCGATGGAGTTGGTTGATGACTATGAAAGTGAAAGTGGGTCACTCAGCAGCCTGAAAAAAAAATTATGTGTGAAACATCACAAAAGCTTCATTTGGAGCAATGTGTTACAGTTCTGGGTTGCTGAGAAACAAAACGTGCCTAATAAGACACCCTAGCAAGCAGGACTGAGACTCATTGCTCAGTGTGTGTGAATGTGACGTGCTGAATGCAGAGACAGACTGCAACAAGAAGAGTTATTATCACAGAGAAAGAACAGATTCTCACCAGGTGAAAATGCCTTCTCTGGTCGTTTCAGGGAGGTTCATCATGGGGACAAAGTTCTCTTTCACAAACCTGTCTGGCACAACTGAAGAAACTAAAACCGAAAGTAGATGTTCATATTCTGGATGCTATCTTAATTACAAAATGAAGTTCTAGAAATGAAAAGCCACCTCCTTTCTTGGGCTACCAGGCATCTATGGTGTGATTTATTTAACATTTAATGCATAGGACTTTATACTGTTCCCAGAGGCTTCACTTACCTCAGTACTCCATAGCACTGCCTGCAGAGATTCGTTCTAAAATGCAAATCTGACTTCTTCAGTCGGCTGCTTAAAACCCTTCAATGTCTCCCCACAGCTTTCAAGTAGAAACCCAAATTCCATAAGATGACATAAAAATCCCTTCATGATCTGGCCTCTCCAAATTCTTTAATCATTACCCAACTTGTAGTAGTCAATACTCTAAAAATACAGAACTACTTGCATGGTAAAAAAAAAAGTGAAATATATGTTCTCTGACACCTTGGTGCATTTGGCACGCCTCGCCTCGCCAGCTTTTCTCCTGTTCATCCTTCGCAACTCAGCTCACGTATCACGTCCTCATTACCATCCTCCCCATGCCCCATTCCAGATTAGATGCTGTTCATGTATTTCCCACAGAACTTATCACAGCCTACAATAATTGCCTCTTTGCTGGTCTGTCTCCTAACTCCTGTAAGGCAGAGACTGTGTCCCTTAGCTGTATACCTCTAGGCAGTGTTGTACATATAAGATGCTCCATAAATGTTTCCTGAATAAATACACTAATTAATGGCCATAAAAATCTTGGAGGGGAAGGAGAAATGGTTGAGAGATAAGGAAAGGAAATTGAGCAGAGTGATGTTGGTAGGTGACTTGTCCAATGACATCAATCACATTGACTTTTAATATGTTTTCACTACAGAATCACAGGTGTGTACACAGTGAATGTTGGACTGCTGTTGCCACTGTGATCTGTGTATAAACGCAGAAACACAGCCGCCCTTGCTTGTTACCTGAAAATAGGTGACCGTCATCTTTTCCCTCCATTGTGTCCATATTTATGAAGAAGACGTAAATCTTTGTGAGTTCAAATATACAAGTCTAAGCTGAACATGCTATTGGAGAGATTTTGTTTTCCTCTTTTGTTTCCATCATGATTTCTCCTTCGTATTTTTATATAACTATTGGAGTAAAATAACACAAACTTGTCCTATGGGCACCGATATAATCCTGCCTCAGATTAATTGAGCTGAAGGGAGAAATTGGAGAAAGTGCACCTTCCAAGCCTCCTTGCAGCCACCTGCTTTTCTGCATGTTGAAGTTGATACAGCTCCTGTTTTTTATCATGAGAAATGGGAAAGGATGCATTAGTGACACAAAAGGTTTTAAGCAGCTCAGTGGCTTTTTCACTCTAAAGTCTAAATCATGCAGACTTTAAAGAGTGGGCAGAAAATCAGAGTGAAATGATGACAAAAATTCTGTGGTGGCAAAAACTGTCCACACTGCATATCTAAAAATAGGAGAGCATAGGTCTACAATGTATCATTCTGAAAACTTCTCCGCCTGCTCACTGGTCAGAAGTTTTAAATCAAGCTTGAGGTGAGTTATTGCATGCTTTTCTTGGCCTTTATTGCAACAATATTAAAGAGGGAGATATTAAATAATAAACAATAGTAAAGATTATTGCAACAAATGAGAGCATATGGGTGCTGCTCCCCATATTATTACACATGCCTGTGCATTTAAAGAAAGCCCTGACCCAGTGGAGTCACCTGGGTAAGACAAGGACAATCTCCATTTACCCTCTCACAGAAAGAAGTGACTGTCACCAGATGTCACAAGGAGGAGATCCAGGGAATGTATTTAAATAATAAGAAGAGGCAGGCACTTGGTTTAACATTTATCGTTTCCCCCACTCCCCAGTTGTTTTTCCTCTGAACTACCTTTATCAAGTAATACTTTTGAGTAGCATAAGAGAATAGATAATTAAAAGATAAATTAGACACAGTCTCTGCATTTACAAGCCTAAAGTTTAAAAATGTAATTAAAATGAAGGTTACATATTGTAAAGAAAAACATAACTGAAATCCCTTAAGTAGTAAATTTAAAAATTTTGTCAGTATTATTTACTACGCTATTATACATATTGATGGACTGTTTAGGGTTGGGAAAAACTTATTTTGCACCAAAATACCTTCCAGCTAGTCCATTGTGTTAAATATTAAGCAATGCAAATATCAAAAACACTTTTTAAAACTAAAAATAATAACATATAATTAAATTCTGGATGAGGGTGACCTTTCTAAGATTAAAAGCAATGAAAGAAATCACAGATGAAAATACAGATGTATTTATACATGTAAAAAAATTCCATATGCCCCAAAAGAATATAGCACAATTTAAAAGGCAAATGAGCTAGAAATAGATTTACAAATATGTCACACAAAGGGTTAATATATGTAATAAAGGAAGTGTTATAAATCAGTATAAATGATTAAATGACAATTGAGAAATAGATAAAGAACTTAAACATAAAGTTTATAAAGCAGGATATATGGTTCTATAACAAATATTAATATGTGGAAAAATTATCCACTACAATAATAATGTGCAACTTCAAGCAAGGTACCACTTTTTTCCAATCAAACTTGCAACTATAATTTTTAAAATCATAATACTTGGTGCTTAATAACAGTGGTTTCTGGGGTACTCAGGTAAAAATACAAATTTATAGAAACTATTCCAGACCCACCAAGCAGAATCCCAGGATAGGGACCCAGGAAGCAAGTTTGGGAAACTCTGATTCATTTGGTTTGCAATAAGACCTGGGAGCAGTCACCTCCCATCCCCATCCTAGGTGATCTTAAGGTAAGGCAAGCTTGGAAAATATTTCTCTAAGCAGTGATTTTCAACCAGTCTGGGAAGATGTAAGAAATGCTGACACTTGGGTCCTACCTCCAGAAATTCTAATTTAATTACTGTGGGTTTGGTTTGGGTATCAAAATTTTTAAAAACTCATTAAGTGATTCTAACATGTAGCCAAAGTTGAGAACTACTGCTCTAGAAGGTATGATAAAATGAATACTTGCACTTTACAAATGGAAGTGAAGATTGGTACAACCCCTTTTTGCAAACAACTCGTTGTTTGTTGCTTTTTGTGAAAATAATATTGTTTTCACTAAACATTACAATTTTATAAATTCATTCTATGAGTGTAATTTAAATATAGAAAACTTCTCTGAGCAAAAATGTTCTTTGTGTATAATTAATTCAATAACAATATTTGAGATCAACACAACTGCTCAGTTATACGATAATGGTTTAATAAACAATGGTACATTCACGTAACAAAGTACTATACCCATTTAAAATGTGCACATATGTTTTTTGTGTTGGGGAAAATATAGTGTTAAGGGAGAGAAGCAAGGTATAAAATTATATTTACTACATGGTTATGACTTCATTAAAATAAGCATAGCAAAAAGATGGAAGAAAATATTCTACATTAGTAAAGGTAGTTATCTTTGAGCTAAGGGGGTAATGTATTTTGGAGATTATTTTCTTAATTTTCTGTATTTTCCAAAACTTATATATTCATGCTAGATCTAATTAAAAATATTTAGAATTTTTAGTTATAGTAAAGTACATAGGACATAAAACTTAGCTTTTAAACAATTTTTATGGGTACAATTCAGTGGCATTAAGTGCATTCACATGGTGGCACAACCATTATTCCATCCATCTCCAGAACTTTTTGGTCTTTTCCAAATGAAACTCTGTACTCGGTAAATAATAACTCTCTAATGGCCCTCTTCCCAATCCCTGGTAACCACTACTCTACTTTCTGTCTTTATGAATTTGACTACTCTAGGTAACTCATGTAAGTGGAATAATGCAATATTTGTTCTTCTGTATCTGATTTATTTCATAATGTCCTCAAGATTCATCCATGTTGTAGCATGTATCAAAATTTCACTCTTTTTTAAGTTTGAATAATGTGCCACATTTTGTTTATCACTTCATTTCTTGATAGACATTGGGTTGCTTTCACCTTTTGGTTATTGCAAACAATGCTTCTATGAACATTAGTGTACATATATATGTTTGAGTATAAGTTTTCAATTTTTAGGAGAATATACCTAGAAGTAGAATTGCTGGATCATATGGAAATTTTATGTTTAATTCTTTGAAGAACTGCTATAGTGTTTTTCACAGTGGCTGCACCATTTTATGTTCCTACCAGCAATGCACAAAGGTTCCAATTTCTTCACATCTTTAGCATTTTTTACTTAACAAGGTCTATCACTTTATATGCAAATCTTTCTAAAATGTATAACTCACTTTCCAGCTTTATCTTAAAAAGAAAATATTGAACAAAATTTTTTTTTCTTTTACTACTTACACACACTGATGCCTCCTTAAGAACTATTGCAATATATATTTGTTTGTGATCTTGCTATGTGCCAGATACTGCTCCCAATTATTTCCATAGAACAGATCAATTTTTTCAAAATTCTGTAAATACGATCCCCATTTCACAGATAAGTAAATAAGGTACACAGAAGTTAAATTTTTTTTTTAATTTTTTAAAACTTGCCCAAAATCACATGACTAGTAAGTAAGAACAGCAGGATTCAAAGCCATGCTTTTCCACGTTTTACTAGACTCCTTGCCATCTAAGACTGTTTGTCTCTTTTATAAATGTCCTTTATGCTCTTAGAAAATCTGTGTATGCTGTTTAATGTTTATAAAAGCACCAACCTCTAGCCATTTCCTCCTCTCCAACCCACATGTTGATACTGATAGACTGTTCTCAAGAAAAACAGATTTAAAACGAGGGTTAAAACTGTGTGAAAAGTGAAAGTGCATAGGTTCTGAGAGATAATTTGAAGGGTGAACCTAAGGGTAAAGTATATGAGCTTGAGTATTTAGCTTTCATGATATCTATTTTGGTGACTGAATGACCTATTTTGCTTATTTCTGGCTTTCTTCTTGTGTTTCAGCTCCTGAGGCTGCTATCATGAATGGCTTCTGAATAGGAGTTCTTACTCTTACTCCTACTCATATTGTGTAATACAGTGTAACTTATTTTTTTAAAAGCTTACCCCAAAGCAATAAATATACTTTCAATGTCTGAAATTCTCTTTTTAAATGTCTACTTAATATTGTCATATTACACAAAATAAAGAATGAAGGAAAAGGCTTTTGGTATGCAAAGTGCCTGGTCCTACATCAAGGTTATTCAAACTACAGATTACAGCTGCCATCAATATTGGCCAGGAATACCCTTGCAGAATTTACTATATGCCATAAATATATTTTCTGGGAAGAGTAGGCACATGTTTCTGTCCTTGTTTTACAGGTATATTAAAAAATGCTGAATATTTAACTGTCAAAAAATCAAACCTACTTATTTCTAATGAAGTAGAAGAGGTCACTAGTTAAATAAATACAGTAGTGAGTCCTCCTGTGTATTATAAACCTTTTCTTTAATGTGAATCATCAGTATGTCCCTCATTCCATGTCATGTCACCATCTATTTTTCTGGAAATTAAGTTTTTCAATATCAACATTTCTTAAAGGTTTCTTTTCCCACACTTGTAAGATTTTCCCAGGAAACAGGTGAACAAAAGGAGTAAAGCTGAGAGGAAACTGTTCACTCAAAATACAAAAGGAAAACATCAATAAAGTTTTTTGTAGAAAAGCTCTAGCAGCCCAGACACCCTTAAGTTGATTAATAAGTGATAGATGTAATTTTTGTACTACTAGGTTTAGAGTTAATTTCCATCTAAATATTCCAAGTAATTTTATTCAACAAAATCAGAGTAGGGGGAAATAAAGGAAAGAATCCCACTGTTTTGTTGAACAAATCCAGAGCTCTGAATGAGCTGAGGTAGATAACCATTATATTACTCAGTGATTTTGTGGCTGGTTAACAGCTTAAGCTGAAGACAAAAAAAAAAAAAAAAACAAAGTGAGAGTTGTACCTTATGTCTTTTAAGAGTGTGTTTCCCTGATCTAAAGTTTTGAGGAGATATAAAACCTCCCCTGGACTCCATGGTTTGATCATTTTAACACTGACTTCTGACTAAAACAGCAATACTGTTAATAGCAATAAATAAATTCTGGTGGCTCAACTAACATTTTTAGCATCCTGCCATACTGGACCTTACAAATGTATTATAAACTAACCCTATTGTTTTTTGTCACATAAAGAAGGAGTTAGTCCTTCTCTATTCATTCACATCCAACTTCTACTAAACACACAATCCTGTGCAAGTTAACAGCCCTGGAGTTCAGCCTCTGTTCTCTGAACTTTGGCTTTTCTAAATTTCTATTACTTTCTGCTACCATTCATTTCAGTATTGCTTTATATTTTCTTAAATTTGTGTAACTTTTTCACACATACATTATATTTTATTATTTTTAAGTATCACCCACATTAAGCTAAACTGATTATACAGGAATATTTAAATAAATTCTTTCCAATCAATTAATAATAAATTTGTTCAAAGAAGAAATTGTTGAGAGTGGGGCATTTTGCAGGCTTGATTAAATTATGTGAAACTAGGGCAACGAACCAGGTGAATTGTGGGTGAAACCCAGAAGCGTGGGTTGTCAGCTGTTAAATCCCTCCATCCCCCCAAACAATAGCTATTTAAAAGAACCAAACTTATTGCAACTGATATACAATAAACATCCAAAAAATTGGAAACTCTTAAATAAAAGGCATTTCATTCATTTTATAATAGTCATGAAGTAGTGCAAAAACATTTAAGGAAAACTCTGATCATGGAAAAATGATATTTGAGAAGGCAAAAATAAAGATTTATCAAGCAAGTAGAGTGGAATTAAGAGTAGAGTTGAAGGCTGGGTGCTGTGGTTCACGCCTGTAACCCCAGCACTTTGGGAGGCCGAGGCAGGAGGATCGCTTGCGGCCAGGAGTTTGAGACCAGCCTGGGTGACATAGTGAGACTCCATCTCCGCAAAAACATAAAATTAGCCAAGCATGTTGGCATGGCATGCACCTATAGTCCTAGCCACTTGGAGAGGCTGAGACAGGAGGATCTCTTAAGCCCAAGGAGTTAGATACAGTGAGCTATGATTGCACCACTGCACTCCAGCCTGGGTGACAGAGTGAGAAAAAAAAGAGTTAAAAATAGCAAGACAGCTACCATATTTTTTTTTTAGTTTTGTTTTATTTTTAGTTGACAAAGAATTAAAAACTGTATATATTTATGGGGTACAAAGTGATATTCTGCTACATGTATACATTGTGGAATGATCGAATCTGAGTAATTAGCATGCTCATCACCTCAAATATTTATCATTTCTGTGTGATGGTAACATTTCATAGAAATTTAGTATATGTATTCTCTTAAAGGTTTGGACTGGCCTTCAAGTTGCTAGTTTCCAGCTGAAAGAAAAAAAGAGGATGAAAGGAGGGAGGAAAAACGGGAGGGAGGGGAAACCCTGATGTATTCTTCTAGAGCTTAAGAAACTTCATCTGACGGGTTTCACAGAAACCAACAGCAAATCTGTAATGAGCCAAAGCCTCAATGAGGCCCCTAAAACATCTGCAGTTTGGTTTGAAAGGACTAAGGGTGAAAGCATCAGCTTGTGGAAAGCAAGGAGGGCTTGCGCAGTTGGCCCGCGCTCCAGGCGATGGGTGTTGGTGAGCAATACCCTTAAACAGCTGATTTACTGCCAACAGACGAAAATGCTGGAAGCACATCCAAAAACTCATCTGCAATTAAAATCACAAGCAAGTGGTCACTCTGTCCACCTCCCTTACCGGCGAGGTGACCCTGCTCCTGGCAACCACTTCCACACAAGGGCCACGGAAGACACCGCCTTCCTCTACCCCCTTCCCTTGGCCTCAAAAATCGCTATGAAACCTGCCTTGCTCTGACTCCCCGTCGCTTTTGTAAAGTGGGGTGGGGTGGGGGTGGAGCCTTCACTTCTTTCTCCTTCCCTCCCTTTTATCTTCCTTCCTTTCTTCTTTCGTTCCTTCTTTCCTGACTTTCTAAATTCATTGCTTTTTTAAAAAAAAATTGTCAGATCCCCTCACTCCACTAGAAACCCGTCGCCGGCGAGACGGAGCCGGGCACGGGCGGCGAGAGGGCCGGTGCTTCGCCTTCGCCGGCCCCAGCTGGCACCTGCCCTTCGTCGCCCCTTTCCGCCCGCTCGGAGGTCGGAGTGGCGGCAGGCAAAGGACACACAGAGCCGATGTGTCCCAATTCTCTTGAAACTCTCGGTTGACCGCACCGCCTCCCTCCGAAAACCCTTTAATCATCCATCACGCCAGAAGAGCACAGTGGCCTCTGCCTGGCCTTTGGGGCTGCAAAAGAGGCGAAGCGAGCCGAGGTTCGCCCCTTTGCTTCCTCCGGCGCCCGGCGGCGGCGGGTGCAGAGCGGCGGCGCGGCCGGAAGGGGCCGCTGTTCGCTCAGAGCGGCCGCCGCGGCCCGCGCCTCCCACGGCCGGGCTGGCCCAGCCCCGCCAAGTTCTAGCGGCCCCCAGTCGAGCGAGCGCCGGGAACGAGCGCCGCCCGGGCAGGAGCAGATCGCGTGCAGGGCGTAGAAGAGCCGGGCTGCGGCGCGCGTCGGAGAGGCTCCTGGGCAACTCCCACGGCCCGGGGACTTTGGAAAGCGGAGAGCCGGGAGCCCCCGCCTGCGCAAGTCTGCGAGCGAGCGCTCAGCCCGGCGGCACCTGTTCCTCCCGCGCCGCATCCTGTCCTCCCCTCGGACCCGCGCCTCCCCGGACGCCCGCCCGCTCCCGCGATGAATCCGGCGCCGGGCAACCAGACCGACGTGGCGGGCCTGTTCCTGGCCAACAGCAGCGAGGCGCTGGAGCGCGCGGTGCGCTGCTGCACCCAGGCGTCCGTGGTGACCGACGACGGCTTCGCCGAGGGCGGCCCGGACGAGCGCAGCTTGTACATCATGCGCGTGGTGCAGATCGCGGTCATGTGCGTGCTCTCGCTCACCGTGGTCTTCGGCATCTTCTTCCTCGGCTGTAACCTGCTCATCAAGTCCGAGGGCATGATCAACTTCCTGGTGAAGGACCGGAGACCGTCTAAAGAGGTGGAGGCGGTGGTCGTGGGGCCCTACTGACCGGTCCTCCGGCCCCCGCGGCGGCCGCCCCCATGCCTCCCCACCCCGCCAGCCCGGCCGCGCCCCTCACCATCGGAGACCGGGCAAAGCAAACCTGTCGGAGTCAATTATTTCTCTTGACTTAAACCTTTCGGGATGAAGCGACCGGTTTCTCGCTCACCCTCCGAAAGTCCCCATGCCTGTAGGAGAAGAGCATCTGACTTCTGGACTCCGCAGCAAGTGGCCAGAAGAGGGTGATTTGGGCGCAGAACTTTGGAAGCTGCCGCTTGCGTGAGATGTGGGGAGACGGACCGGGCGAAGGCCGTTCTGCACCCGCAGGTGGGCCAAGCGCTGGGGACAGGTGAAGAGGGCGGTCAGGGGAGAGACCCAGCGGCACCGAGCACCTGGTGACCGGAAAAGTGACTTGTTTATACGCCACACCACAGACCTAACGGGGACGCACAATTCCGTGTCCGGATGCGCGCCCACTCTCTCCTGCTGCCCCCAGCCCCGGCGGGGAGAGGCGATAAATACCTTTGATCGATTGTAACGTGCCGTTTTAAGGGATTTTGTTTGTTTGCTTGAATACAAATATTTGATAAGTCCTTTTCTGCCCCAGTGGCCTGTTTGTCTGCCTGGGGGTAGAGTTTTGTCATGGGAGAAGGGGCGGGGGGAGGGGAGCCTGCGAATGTGAACGGGATGAGTCGTTTCTTTTAGTGCATTTCCAACTGGGTCTTTTTTGGGGGGAGGGAGGGAGCGGGCAAGTGTTCCAGCTGACCCCGGGACAGAGACCCAGACTAGAACTCGTAGCTCGTGACTGCACGGTTTACGCCACAAAAGTGCTCTTGACATCCGTGACACCGTTTTGACTTTTGTTTTCTTATTTAACATTTCCTTAATAAATGCAACATTTAAGTGTTTTGTTCCTGGCCTCCTGGTGGTCTTTCTGCTCTCCCTGGCAGGGGGGGAACCGGCGGTGGTGAGTCTGGTGGGGGAAATTCGCCTTGGAGAGCGGCCGTTCAACTTGTGGATCCCCTGGAGAGGCGGGGGTGGGGCGAGACGTAGGCAAGCCGGGGGCACAGGGCGGTATTGCAGGCAGCATCCTTTGTTGTCTCTTATAGTTAATATTTTATATTTCATTTAGTCTCAGCTCTCAGGTAGGTGAGACGACAGGAGGGCCCCGCGGGAAGGTTACACTTCCGTGCCAGGCGCCAGCGGGAGCAGAGGATCAGGCCGCTAATGAAAGGAAGGGACGGCCTGGCCGGCCTTCAGGGAGGTCGCTGCCCCGACCAACGTCAGCAAGAGGCGTTGGGATGCAGCTCAAGGGGAAAAAAATTCATAAAATGTGAGGAAAAGTAGCAGCTAAAGTACACACAGTGACGCTAATACTCCCTGGGGCAAACTATTGTTACTACAACGTAGTATGTACTATTGTCTTTGCCATATTACTTTTTCTAGCAAAAGAGCATGATTAAAAGACACACCCGGTCTGCTGCTTCTTAGAGGAGTCAGCCCAGGCCCGGGAAAGGGTTCAGAGGAGTTAGCCGAGGTCCTGAATGTCAGAGATGAGCATTACAACCCAAACTGGAAAGGCTGGGCTGGGGTAGAGGTACAGATAGATGGTCCTTGACACATTTGGGACTCAGAAACTGAACAGCGTTGGAAAGAAACGCCTAGAAAACCATGCCTGTGAAAATAACGCAGAGGATACAATAACTTAAGGCTTAAACTTGACAAAAGGTTTTAAGCAGTTTATTTTTATGCCTGGGGTGGAATCCTAAATATTTTCAAGACTATAAAGGCTCCACTAAGATGCCAGAGCAATTCAAATTTCAAAGACTTCACAATAGCAGCTGCAAGACTGACTAAAATCAAATAACAATGAATTGTTCCATTTACTTGGGAAGAAGCACAACTGGTGTAAACAATGGCAGTGACTCAAAGGTTAGGATCATAAGATGTGCCTGCCCTTTAACATCTTGTCCACTACTAGGTGTGCATTTCACGCTCAAAGTAAACCTTGCCCGGAATTACAATCTACCTACGATGGTTTTTTGAATACTAATGAATATCAGGCTTGAAAAAAAAAAAAAAGCATTTTGAAGTTTTTGCTTGTTGTTCCTGTCTTTTCAACAGGTAACGGTTTGCTTGTTTGCTTTTTTGGTATCTGGGGAGGGGGCAGGGTCAACAGTCAATACAGTATGAGTCATGGAAGGCAGTTTGCTTTTGCTAATGGATAGGACAGGAAATGGAGATGTCATTTTGTAGGGATGTCCTATTTTGTAGACAGTTTCTGCGACACTGAGTTCATCTGCTCCCTCTGTGTTAGAAAGGGAGAAACAAAGCAGAGCAATGGGTTCACCCTGGGGCAAACGAGACACTTAAAATTTAACTCAGGTTTTTGTGGCTGCAACATCCACAGAGGGTCCCTTCTTCTTGTAGATTTATTGGCCCACCAGTGAATTCAGTGCTCTGGTGGAAGTCAATTTGGGATTAAAAATAAATTAGCTACAGTTTGTAGGAATCTCAGTTTGTACACTGCTGTGTGTGTGCAAGGTGTATGCTTATAGCATATAGTTTTAGACACAGTAGGAAGCATAGGAAGGGTTAAACATACGGTCAATTTCAAATTGTTTGTGTAGAGCAGAGGTTTTCATTTAAAACAAGAGTCCTGAAAGTTGAGAAAGGAGCCTTCCCAAGGTTGAAGACCTCTATTATTTTTTCTATCTTGTTCCTCTTAATATTTCTTCACACCTCTTTCATCTTCCCTGCATCTCAAAAGCAAAAATTTATAGTTTCTCCTTATCTCATCTATCCAGATTTATTCTCTTACCCCCAGAAATTGTGATCATGAGACAAACCAGACCTGCAAAATTTAGTCTTTAGGTAGAAATGATATGTGAACACAGCTCTGTAATCTATGATCTATGCAGTATAGGGAAATGCACACAGTCTGAAATGCACATAGCCCTGGGGACTATTTCCTGCCAACAACCCTTCTCTCCAGCTCTTAGATCCATTTGTTACTTAGAGAGATGCCAAGTGGTTCTGGTTTTTATAGATGAGGCTATGTGTGCAAGAAGCTTTTTACACTCCCTATTCCCTAATGGGCTCACAGCAACCACTTTCTGGAACCCCACACCACTCCCTCTCACTCTGCCTTTGACTCTTTGTCCCTCATTTTAATAGATGCATTAAATGAAACTTTTTACTCCTGGCTAAAAGTTACGGAGAGTCAGTCCTTTCCTACAGACATGCTCTAAGGAAAATAGGTCTTGAATGTCACTCCTCTTGTTTCACCTCAGAAAACAATGTCAGCCTTGAGAGACTGGGAATGGAATGGAATAAATGCCAAGAGGCAGGTTCTACCATCCCACACTTAAGTCCACCATTGGTCAGTAATTAATGGGAGTCTCTGAGAGAGAGAGAGAGACTGATTCCTGTAAAAGCTTGCTTGATCTGGCACGGCCCATGGGGACTTATCTGATACTTACTGAAGCCCTTCTGGAAATACAGCAGCCGACCCTGGGAGAAGATTTCATGAGACACAGCTGGGGGATCTCAGGCTGGGTAGACAGCCCCTGATATCTCCTAGCCTAATTGGGTGGCCTCCATATAAGTAACTTAACGAACTGTTGATAATTATTTTTTTTAAGATTGTTGATATGAATCTCCCCACTCTCTCTGAGCATGTAGCAAGAACTTAAGTGTTGGACACCATGAGGGAAGTCAAAGCAGAGATCACACTACTCTGTCAAGTCTGAGGTCACACTAGCTCCTGGTGATGGTCCATGATTTCTGATTTCCAAGCTGCCCTGGCCTCTCACTGGATCTGAGTCAGTCCTTTTCTTGTGTCTTCCTGCCCTAACTCTGAGTGAGGAAGAGAAAGGCACAGTGGACTGAGATATTAGAAATTTTGGTTCTGGTTTCTAAGCAGGTAGATGGGCTCATCCCTAAAATTAGGGAAGATGGATTGCAAAAGGACATTCCCATTCTATGATTTCATTAGATTAATTTGTTCAAAATTTTCTTGTCTCTTAAGACATTCATAGATCTCTTCATGTGTCTTAAAAATATACTTCACCTTTCCAGTCTTGGTCTTTTGTGTAGACATTTTTCTCACAAAAGTCAAGTGCTCCTCAACTCAGGATATTTATTTACAATAATCAAAGCAAAATTTCAGACACCTAGCCAGGCCTGGGTAAACAGCAGTTTCTAACCTCATAGATTACACACCCTCTAAACAGGGACTTAAATATCCCAGATCTCTATGTTCTCACTGGATAAAGCCATGAAAGCAAAGGCCAGTGTACTGGAGAGTACGTGATTCTTCGAGGTACACACCGAGACTAATATGTGCTATTGTTTGTAGAAACCACTTGGGTGTTTGAAGACGCATTAACAGCCAATTTTTCTCCCCCAGAGCATTTTTTCCTCTGAGCTTCTGTAGCAGCACACAGCAGCTGTTCCACATGTAGTTTAGAGCCTTCCTTAACCCTGGCTTATTATGCTTGTCACTTTGGGGGTTGCAATGACAGGAAAAAGATTCCAGGGTTTAGTTTGTTTTGCAAGACTCAAACCTAGTTTGAAAGCCTGTTGAAGCAGCAAGTCTGCAGCAATCCTCCAAACGGAAATCAATAAATCTTTTTTCTACCTGCCAAATCCCTTGTAGACATGTGCACAATAGCTCAAATGGGATGTGTTTTAAAGGCAGCTCCAGCACTAGTAATTGTTTCCTAATGTCTGAATCTCAATGCTCAGTGGTTAATTGTTTCCATAGCCAACCTCACTTTGTCCTCCTTTCCACATATTTTTGTATTGTTTTAGATGCTTAAAATACCTGAAAGTCCAGGATTAATTTTTGGAAAAATAAAGTGTATAATATTATCAGTCATATATCCTTTACAGTGATCCTAATAAAATAGTTTGAATTTATATTTATATATATCTTATTTTATTTACTTTATTATCTTTAGTATATTTGAGGACCTCAAAATATTCCAGAAGGAGCTTCTCCAAGGACTATTGTGAGGATAACTACATGCATTTTTAAATACTCCTCAGTCACCTTGCAAACAATGACTTGCTTCTAACCTAAATAACAATATACACTAAGTGAGGATAAACAAGGCTTATTTTTATTTATTTGACTATTTATGTATATTTTGAAAGGGCAATGGGTAAATAGTTTTATTTCTTAAATATATTTAAGGGCTTGCTTGCTGAAATATTTTTGAGTGGGCAAATGCAGGCATAGAGTGATCAATACAAAAAAGGTCAAATCATCTGTGATAATGCTAGGACAAATTCTGCCCTGGTCCCCATTTTAAAACTGGTTTCCATTAGGTAGTAATAGTCTATGGACTCATAAATCAAGGAGTAATATAGTATTTTTCAAGCACTCATGTGTACATGGTGCATTACTACTTATTACTGAAAACAATGAGATGTTTCCTATCCATTTGAACCTTAAAACACAGGCTTAGACAAACAGACATAAGGGAAGGTATATGATCTACCAGCAAGAGTCAGACAGTAAGGAAATTGTTCCTGTTTACCATTTCTGGAATTCATAGTAATAGAGATATACATACATAATTATGCTATAGCCTACACGTTGGCATGGCTTATTATAGGGAGAAAAGCTTACAGTTTTTCTCATTAATTTTTTTTTGCATTTGTCTTCTACCCTCACCAATTGCTTTCTCATTATGCACTCCTTCCCACACCCACATCTAAAGATATACTGCCTGAAAGAATCATTGATTTTTATCAGACCAAGACTCCAGATATCTGATTGCTTTGGGAAAAGAATCCCTCTAGGATCCAGAGTGTCTCTTTTGCTTTATTTATTTTCCTATAAATGGAGTAGTATCATTTAGTTCATATTCTAAGTAGTATTGATTAAGGCAGGTACACATGCACATATTCACATATTCAGTGTTTCCCAGTCTGTCTGTCCACGAGTCATGTTTATTCTACTACAAAGTGAAAGTAAGCATTATGCATTTCCCAGTTCTTTGTTTGACATTATTTATTTGTTTATAATAAAATGACACATGAAAAAGTTGCAAGTAAATTGTCTCAAAATGTTCAGTAAATAAGATTTATATGAAGTGCCTGGAGTCTTACAATACATCTATATCTTGAGATATACGTTTTAATCTTCATCTAAGAATTGGAAAGAAAAAGAAGCTAAAACCCTAAGAGAAAGAAAAGTCAATGGTTATGTATTGTATAAGCTTGAAAAATCTAAAAGCTAAGTTAAGAGAAATGAGAAGGAACCCTAAATTTAAAGATGGTCAATGAAAACAAAGAGAACCTATCAAGTCAAGTCTTTAGAAGTTTACAAGGAGCTGCTGAATTCTCAACACGGTGGTTAGAAAATTTTACATTATGAATTAATAAAAGGATCAAAAACTGCTGAGCGGAAGGACTGAGCATTGTGAAAATGTGGAAGATGGTTAATTCCGTTTCTCTCTTCTTCTCTGTGAAATCTTGGACTAATTGCAAACATCCTGTCAGCTGGCTCAATTTTCTTATATCCAAAGGACAAAGAAGCCTTGCCAAACCTTCTTATCTTTATCATCAATAAATATTTATTATTTAGTATCCATTATAGGCATGACTCCGCACTAGGTACTAACCTAGACCTTGGAAGTTTAGTGTAGAGTATCATGGAATTTAAAGGGTCCTATGGGATAACAGCCTGTCTTCTGCTTGATCCATTTGTGCATATCCTTGGAGATCCAGGTATGTGAGCCACACACACTTGTGGCTTCTCCCCTTGTGAATGAAGTACTCTCTATGTTCATCTATAATTAATATGGGGCCCGAAATACTCAAACAATTTAATTTGATTTTCCCCCATGTCTTCAGACAGTATATACGAGTCTCACTCTACTTTATATATTCAAACTCAAGATGAACATGAATATGGAAGGCCTGAAGAAAGTGCTCCAAATGAATTTCCTGAGGCTACTTATGTATATCTACAAATTCAGCTCAGGAACAAGTGTTTTATTCATTTCCCTCACCGTGATTTTTCAATGTCTGAATAATTAACAAAAAAAATCAAGTGTGAAATTCCCTCCCCTATATTCTGTAGATGAGCTTTCTAAGAAAATGACACATCCTTGTTCAAGTAACATAAATATCTCCTAAAATCATCAAATGTTCAAGCTAGAATGGACTGCATTAATTAACACTCTTTGGGTTGCAATTAGCATAAATCCAGTTCAAGCTAATTTTAAATAATAAAAAAAACTGAATTTACTGACTCGTGTGACTTGTAAGTCCAAGAACACAAGTATGTCAGGCACACTAGAAGCTGATGTCTGATGTCATCCAGACTCCTTCTCCATCTCTCAGAGAAGCTCTTTCCACATGGTGAGAAAAGAAAAAAAAAGTGGATTCCCCTAGGTATACAGTCACGTTTTAGCTACTTAATAACCCCAGCAGAAAGAGATTGTCTTTTCCTGGAAGAATTCTGACCCGATTTGGGTCATGTGTCAATTGCTGAGCAAGCCTCTGTGACTGGGGTGGGTGCAGAAGGAAGGGTGTACTGGGTCAATGACCAATGCCATGCTTGTGATGAGAGGGGACAGAACAAAAGGAAGTAGAGTAGCTTATATTCAAACCCCAAGGCCAAGAGTCCTCACAGGAGAAGGGACTCTGTTATCAGAAGCAGCAAAAGGCCTGCTGGAGGGCCTTGAACAGTTGTCACCTAGTTCAATGGATCCAAAGCCTGGAGAGGGTATGTCATTTCCCAGGTCCCACACAGCTAGCCAGTGGTGAAGCCAGTAACGGAACCCGTATCTCCTGACTCTTAATTTAGTATTCCTTTTAAAGCTATTTATTCTATCAACTATCTTTCAGCAAGGCAGAAAAAAAAAGGCTTTTATAATTTCTTTCAAGGTTCTCTGTGTTGAGCTGATATAGCTTCAAGTGCCCTGGACGATAGCCTGAATTTCTAGGGCAGGCATTGCCACCACCTTGCACCTAGTGATATGAATTTGGACCAGTCATTTGGTGTCTGTATCTGCTTATGAGAATCAAATCACCTACCCTTCTTAGACCTGGCTAGGCATAAAAAAGTCTTTAATATGAAATGGTAAATTTTATGTTAAAAATAATTTAATATGATAAATCGTTATACAAAATTAAGATTCATTTGCTGAAGAACTTCTCTTCTAAGCTTTGTGACTCTCCATGAGAGGATAAAATACTCAGCATTACCCAAATTGATTTGACAAACTTGTTTTGACAGAGCCCCTCTTGTGACCCATCTTGCTTGGAAATGCTTCCTGTAAGCACACAAAATATTTTTATCATCTTTCTTGGAACCCTCCCTAATTCTATTTCTACATTGCTCCTCATCTAAACTCACCCTAACCCAGAGAGTTGGCTTAGCTTTCTTATCCACATAGAAATTGAACCGTCATTGTTCATTTCTTTGGGTTTCTAGCTGCTTTGCCTGCTCTGCACTTCTGACTAGGGAAATTACCTTGCTAACTGTGACTGGCTGCTTTGCAAGTATCTTCTCCCCTTCTGAGACTTGCACTAGTGAGCTTCTTGATTCTTATTCACAGGTGGGAGGATGGGGAGCCAACCATAAAGACTGGTATTTAGGAGTTTGTTTCTCATATGGCTCATCACCACAGGGAAACTCATCTCCTCTTCTGGCTTCCAGCTACAAGAACTGAATCTGAGGACTGGAAGCACAATGTTCTCAGTAGAGAGTCTCCGCATTTGCAACATACATAATGGCCTCTAAGGCATGCTCGTACAGAAAGAGCACTCTCTTGTTTTTAGACAATTTATCCTCTTTATCTTGGCCTGATGGTCCTCCTATATTTTGACAATTTCTTTTTCAGGAAATGGTAACTTCAAAAAAAGCAAAAACTTTCAAGAGTTAGTAATATAAGCCATTGTCCTCTAGACACATCTGTGATTTACTTTGCAGTTAATCCTTGATTGATTGCCTCATACCCAAGAGTTTGCTTACCCAGTTTTTGCTCAGTGATATTTTTTTTGTGTAGCACTTTGTTGATTTCTAATTTCTTCAGCCAGTATTTGGTGGCCAGTCTTAACATTTGACCATTGTGGCAAAATTCATTATACAGTGCCTTATAAAATCTTGTCCTCACTATGACAATAAATCATGTGCTAGCCTGGCCCATTTGGATTTTCTTTTAAAAAATTAAGTATTTAAGATTTTCGATATTTTCTCAATAAATAATAAAAATTTATTTTAAAAGTAATCATTAATTAAAATTCTCTAATATTTAGAAGGTTTATAAACATAAGCTTTTAGAGATGCCAAAGCAATTAACTCTGGTAAATATCAGATGTATCACTTAAACAATAACAATATATAAAGAACCAAATTATAATACTGAAAATTTGAAAATTTACAATTGAAAATTATTCTCCATTTTAAGGATGAATTTACTGAAGGATTTCTTTAGATTTTCTCTAAACATCTACTTCAAATTAAAGTAAATCCATATCTATCTTTTATATGAGATTGCATATCTTAAATATTATAGTTCAGAGATTAAATTTTACTGAATTCTTCACATTTGATAAATGTACAGTATTTTAATTCTCCAACATATACTTCCATTCTGCAAAGCAAACAAAGATTTCACTGACTATTGAGAGAAAGAGAAGCTATTCAATGGATGGACCTTGGCTATTTGATGTTGGGTTCCATTTTATGCTTGATATGCTGTATAGAGAAAGAAAGAAAATGTTAACAGTGTTCCATGATTCAGTGACTTTTGAAATAAAAACATTTTCAATTTATGATTCCATGAATTCAGAAAGAATGCTTAGACACTGAAAGAGTGTAATGAGACACATTTTATGACCACCAAGGGCATTGTCTTTTTAGAGTCTGGCTTACCTGGCATGTAACAGTCATTTAAAAAAGGTTGAGTAAAGTTAAAAACCTTTAATATTCCTGTGTTTCAATGAAATCATGTGCCAGAACATTAGGCCACTCTAGAAGCTCGTCTGACTTTATTCTATCCAATATTTTCAATTAAGTAAAAAGTTATTATTTTAAGGAGATTTTACTTTCACACTGATTCCAAAGCACTTAACCATAATATGATATAGTCCTGTTTTCTATGTTCTCTCACTATTGTCTTCTCATAGGATTAGATTGTTGCCATGGCTGATTTTCAAATTCTGCTCATGGGGAACTTGGTAGGCATCAAATAAATTCTTGTTGGTTCTTGTCATCATCATCATTTATATGAGTGATTGATAATAACTGCTAGTATTAATCATAGTTGGTATTTCACATGTGTTACTTCAAAGTCCTTACAACTCCAGAAGTTACTATTATCCCATTACCATAAAAGCAAAAGTAGAGGGATGGAGGGGCTGGTAACTTTCCCAAGGTCACACAGGTAAAATGTTCTTGTGCTAAGTTGTGAACCCAGGTCTGAGACCATTACAAACCAAAAACCATTTTCCTCTCTGCCATCGTGCTAATTCCTCTGGTGAATGATTGACACTGAGGAAAGGTTCAACTTTCTCACACACAGGGTGCCTTGTCATTAACAACTTGAATCTACCCCGACTGCTTTGGGTAATGATTTCACCTAGAGAAGGTGCAAAGCAATTTATCATTTTGGTAGGTAAAGAGTTTGCTAGTAGCAGATGGCTCCAGGAGGTGGGAATGTGGATTTTTCAAGGCAACACAAAATGAGCCTCAACTCGTCCAATTATATAGCCCCCCCCTTACTTGGAAATGTATAGAGATTTTTTAAAATATTTTTTATCTTTGGACTCTGCAATTGTAAAGGCCTCTAATATTCACTTATATCATGTTGCTTAAACTGCCTACAATATAACTTTGACTAAACTATTTTACTGTAAAATGTTGGGGCTTATTTCATACCAATAAATGTACTTTAAAATTGAGAGACGTTTTTGTAGACTGGACTTGCTTACAAAGTTATAATAGTTTACTTTCTTGAGCATTTTTTATATATTTTCCCCATTCTAAGCACCTTCCATGCGTTAGCTCACACAGTCTTTACAACCACCTTACGAGGCAGCTTTGATTGCCATTGATAAGGAAACTGGGGTACGGAGGGAGAATATGTTAATTGACTAAAGCTGGATACAAAAAGATTCAGAGAAATTTGAGTAATGGTATGAATTTATCAAGATAAAATTTAATGCAAATACAAACACAAGGTCCTGTTCTTGAGCCTGAAACAACTGCCCAAGTACACAATGGGAAAAATGTAGCTTATCAACAGACCATAAATGTAAAAGCTTTTGTTCAAGAAGCAGCTCTAGAAAAGTCAATGGAATATAGAAATTGACAAAAATAGTGAACTTAATCTGCACTGATGTAAGTGTAGCATCTTCTAAGGGGGAAGCAAGAGTCCAGCTCTACTCTGTTTCTTGATTATTCCAATCCTAGAATGGATTCTGGCGCTAACATCAAATTAAAAAAGTTATAAACAAACTCAGATTTATTCAAAGAAAGTAACTACACTGGCAAGCGTTCTAGCACTATGTTAGATGAAAAACGGTCAAAAGAGTTGGCAGTATTTACCACTGAGGAAAAAATAAAGCCTCAGGGATAACAGGATAGCTGTCCTCCAATATCTGAAGAACTGCCACAATCAGGAAGGATTACATTTGCTTAGTACAAACCCAAGTAGTAAAACTGGCAACAGTGACTGGAAGAAGCCATACACAGAGAGGATTCAAGTCCTAACAAGCCAGATCTTTCTAACAGTTGGAGCTGTACAAATATGAAGTGAACCACTTTGCAGGAGAATAAATTCTCTGTTACTGGATAACCATGGAGCAGAGATACTGCTAAGGAGATTCAAGAATTAGATGGATGGTTAGAGTAGATGTTTGAAGTGCCTTCCAATCTCATGATTTTTATCATTCTAGACTCTTACTTTTAGGACAGGAAAGAATGGGCACCCAGCAGGTGGCTCTGCTGTTGTCTGGTCCAAACAAGCAGCAGCCTGCTCAGGGACTTTGGAGAAAGCTTGTCCTGAGTTACAGGGTTTGGGCAGTTATTGAAGTAGCAAGACTTGCACTACAGATGAGAAGGCTGAATTCTCCTTTCTCACTCAAATGCCTACACCCATTGTGCTAAAATCATCTTTTTTATAAATCTTTACCATAAATACCATAAATTTCTGATCTCACATCCAAATGGACCACTAATTGGTTTGCCCAGAAGTCTGGCTTTGAGATTATTTTACTAAGGCAGGTGTAGACATAGCCTCTCAACTTTCTAGTATACAATTTGAAAGACTACACCTTGTGTTAAGCTCCCTACCTCTAAAGGAAAATTAAAGTGGCTCAGGGGCAGCTATTTGTCCAAAAGGATCCCTAAGGTACAGACTCTCAAGGATTTAACAGGATTTTGTTTCCTTACTAAATGGGTAAAAGGCGTTAATGGATAAATCATTCTTTCTAATCCAGCACAAGATGTAGTCTCTGCCACACTGAATAATCAAATATAAGAAACACTTTATTGTTACTAGGGAAGAAAACTTAATACCTTTATGTCTCAAGGCTTGGAGAACAAACACAGAATCCAAGTGTGTAATTATAGCATTGTGTTTCAGAATCTGTACAGAACTGCAAAGAACACAGACCATGCTCTGAAGGATATGAGGTTTTTGCCAGTGTGCTGTTGAGACTCCAAAATATCTTTCCACAATACTGAATACCATAGTTCTTTACTATGTCATGACTCCAAAGAAAAAATTACCAAGAAAAAAAAAGAATTTCTTTCAACAAGAGTAATGTTTCAGGCTAGCTTTCTTTCCAGAGGGAAGAGGCATTCTGAAGTAGACAAAGACATGTGGAGACCACCTTCCAAATGCTGATTGATTCTGTTCATGAAATCGGAAAGAGACGATCTTCATCACTGAGCAGGAGACCACTTATTCATTCTGAATCAAAATCAGTTCTGTTAGAATCATGTCATCGTGCTCCTTATGTCTGATTCCTGTCATAGAAGCCTTAGATATAGGTTTTCCAGTATGTAAATAATATGGTTTGGGCAAAGTTTATAATACTCTCCACATATCACCTGCTTTTTATTATCACTTATTTCCATAAAGACAATGTATACACTTGCATTGGTTAAATGTCTTCTTAATGATATATTTATAATTAGAAAAAAAAAAGATCGTGGAATCATAAGACCTTAGTTGTCTGTTTCTAGGTGATACCGCCCTTAAACATACCTTATTATGGAAAATGTTCTGACCTAATTTTACAACATTGTGTAACCTTGTGTTCCAAAGTCATTGTAATTGGCACTGTCATCTTGGTATCTTGCTTAAATACTCCTTGCTATAATATAAATTTATGTCCTCTCCTCAGAGTGGCCTTCATTTTGAAATTCTGCCAAGAACACAATCACTCTGAGTGCTAGAGTTTGATTAAACATAGCCCAAAAGAATGTCTTTCAAAGGATACATCTCACCCAGTTTCCATTTATAAAACACAAAGTAGCATATGCTTTGCAATTACAATAAATCATCTTCAAACATAGGACTTAAAAATAACAGATAATATGGTCTTAAACTCTGATCAGAGAGGGAAATGCTTCCTAGAAGGAATCTTGTGGTTTATCCATGTCACATGCCCCTGGGCACCTGGAGGCTCAGTGGTTGGGTGGGAGAAGATCCCAAACAGGTGGCTAACATATATAACTGGTGCTTGCGGCCTTCTCAGCTCTGCTAAATCTTCAGCTCTGAGGCTTCAACCTAAAAGCTCATTCCTGCCCAGTTTCTGAGTCAATTTTTACTAAAGTAGAGAATATAATAGTAGCTTCCAGGAGACCAGCTGGTGGGATCTGATTGATCTTATTAATACAATGTCTGGTGTGCTTAAGGCGATGCTTGGACAATCTTCTGTCCAGAGAACCACAGCTTCCCCCCCCCCACACCGAGGTCCACATGTTTGTCTAGTCTGCCCATGTGTCCTGGCTTCTGCTGATTGGGATAACCACAATACCCTTCCAAAACTTTCCTCCTCCAGGGAACTGGAACTGTGTTTAGATATATCCCTAATTGTTTCTGGGGACAATCTAGAATTCTGATGCCACCATCTCTCCTCATAAAAATAAAATACTTCCTTGAAACTACTACTATTTTGTCTCAACTATTACAGCACATGCTCTGGGGTACTTATGATAACCAGGATCAAGCTCAAGTTAACCATACCTCTTTGGACCGAGGGATTTGGATGCTTACCAACTCCTCTCATCTGTAGCCAAAGTTACAGCTGTGTTAGCTTCCCAACACTGGGCACATGTTCCTCATTTCTTTCCCATTCCTCTGACCTGTTAGAAGACTCCAGAATGCATTTAAGCCTAGGTGTTGTATGCTATGGCATGCTGACTAATATGAATGGAAAGCAAAAGGATAGATAAAGTTGGAGGAGGGGTTGAGGTATTCTCCAGGCTCATTAAGTGACTCTTGTTTGGCTGTACGTGTATGGTTGGGAGCTACATCTATTCAATCAACTTTACATTTCTGTTGCTTCCTGTACTTATAAATCTAATGAGATCCTAGGCAACTAACAAAGTGTTCAGAGAGAGGCTACGTGTTCGATTACAGAGGCCAAGAAAATGATTTAAGATGCTACTTTAGTTCTGAATTTGAGAAACTCTGAATATGGCCACTTCTTCAGCACACACTTGAATTTTGGGTGGGTCAGCTAATAAAAGCTCTTACTAAGATATCACTACATTGTCCTCCCTATGCAATGCTCCCACAACACTGCAAGGCAAGGGTAAATTACTTTTTCAATTGTTTATCATTCTGTAGTCACTGGTTCACTCATTTTTCACATTACCTGGATTCGATCAAGAGTTGACTTTATATTGAAGAGGGTCCTAGAAGTGAAGAGGGTAAGGCCATGAATTATATTTTCAAAGAAACTTCTTTCATCGGGATATTTAAGACTAAAAAGAGAATATACTGTATACACATATTTTATTAAATCTTATGCGAGGCAGAGTAGTGAATCATAAGATTTCTGCAAAATCGTTCCAGGATCCTGTGAAATATACAGCTACTGTGTGTGTGCCAGTGATTAGAAATTATGTTTTCATATGACAATATTCTGCCTTAGCCTATATATGAGCCAGGGCCATGGGAGATGCTCTATCACTTTCATCTTTATAGACAAATATGCCAACCTCCATTTTTTTGTTGTTGCAAGACAAGTCTTTTGAGCAGTGACAAATTTTAAATCCCTTTGGGAGTAGAGACTGCGTAGTGTGGTGCAGCAAGTCTAATTTAGATTTCATTTCCTTTGATTCTAGAGAATGGGAAAGGTGAGTGCAAAATGACTTTGGTTCCTGACACCAGTTGCATAGATTTATTTCAGTGATTGATTAAAAGATCACATGGTTTTGCTAAGCATTGCAATGCTGCATCAATCTTCAAGAGAGCTGAAACTGCCATTGATTTTGTCCTGCTGTCTTAGGATGAAAATTCTGAAAGACTGCATCTATCCACTAGCAGGCATAGGCAGAGTTAATGGTTGCTTCAATAGCTGAAAACTGGGGGTATGAAAAGAAACAAGTCCAACAAAAACATTTAACAATATGCTTTTTTTTTTTAAAAAAAAAAAGGCTTTATTTTATTTGGTCAATTTTAAATTTAAATGCAGATAATACAAATGATTACCACAGTTAATGACGAGAGATGCTTAACTTAGAGATATGTAACTTCAACAAAGGATTTATTTTACCTACTATTTTATGTATATGGGGAAAATATCAATTATTATTTTGTTTTTTTGTTTTTGTTTTTGTTTTTGTTTTGAGACAGAGTCTCACTGTGTTTCCTGGGCTAGAGTGCCGTGGCGTCAGCCTAGCTCACAACAACCTCACTCCTGGGCTCAAGCGATTCTGCCTCAGCTTCCTGAGTAGCTGGGACTATAAGTATGTGCCACCATGCCCGGCTAATTTTTTCCACACATTTTTCGTTGTCCAGCTAATTTCTTTCTTTTCTTTTCTTTTTTTTTTTTTTAGTAGAGATGGGGTCTTGCTCTTGCTCAGGCTAGTCTCAAACTCCTGAGCTCAAACGATCCATCTGCCTCAGCCTACTAGAGTGCTAGGATTATAGGTGTGAGCCACCACGCCCGGCCTGTTATTTTTATTATTATTATTTATTTATTTATTTTTTGAGACAGAGTTTCACTCTGTTGCCCAGGCTAGAGTGCCGGGGCGTCAGCCTAGCTCACAACAACCTCAAACTCCTGGGCTCAAGCTATCCTCCTGCCTCAGCCTCCCGAGTAGTGGGGACTATAGTCATGCACCACTATACCTGGCTAATTTTTTCTATAAATATTTTTAGTTGTCCATATAATTTCTTTCTATTTTTAGTAGAGATGGGGTCTCGCTCTTGCTCAGGCTGGTCTCGAATTCCTGACCTCGAGCGATCCTCCCGCCTCGGCCTCCCAGAGTGCTAGGATTACCAGTGTGAGCCACTGCGCCCAGCCTCGGCCTGTTATATATAATCACAGAGGAAGTGCATGCTGACCTACACCATAAAAACACCGTAGGGGTTGTGCAACACCAAGAGTTTGAGATTTAGAGAAAGTTAAAGGTATAAAAAGATTCAGGTGGTGGCAGACACAAATTCTGCTCTACAGACTCAAGTATACAAAACTGTAATTTTATCTTTCTACAACTTAACTTACAGTAGCAGCTTCCATAGTATCAGATCAGTTCTTTCCCTCAGTCACACGCTACCTTCTTCCTCAGAGTTGAGTCTATAGTTGGAAGCTTGCAAAGTACCAAAGCTTGTGGTAGCATTTTGTTTTTGTCCTTATCTTTCCACTGTGGCATCTACTGAGATGATCCTTGTCTAATGTAGTCTGGGCTGTGAACTCATATAGGTCTTTCCGTGTAGAGTCTCTGCAGGTCAGATTGTTACTGGCCTCCAAGTGGAGGTTTTTTCCAAGTTCTTAGTGATCATCCAGAAAAGAATTTAAGGACACACCACATAAGCCAAACAAGCAACAGCTTTTTATTAAAAGCAAAAGTACACTCTCAGAGGAGAGAGTAGGCGGGCTTGAAAGAGAGCAGCTGCACTAGGAGGAAGTGGTTTTAGATCTTTTGTAGTTTTACTAACTGAGGGGAGGAATATTCAAGACCTTTTACTAAGGTTGGCTTTTACTAAGAATTTAGATAGTAATTCCTAGAATTGGGTTCCTTCCCATTTTCATACTTTATATGGTTGTCTTGGAACTGTCATGATTTCAATGTGGGAAATGTTAAAGCTGCAATGCAAATGATATTGTAATTAGCCAAAGTTCATGTAAGGGGATCTAGATAGCTGACAAGCCGGTTGAAGCCGATTCCTGCCTGTGGTTATCAGCCCCTCTGTTAGCTTCTCCTTGAGGGTTGTTTAACACCTGTACCCAATCTGCAAGCCCCTGCATTCAGGCTCAGCCTGTCTCTAGTCTCCCACTCTAACAAGATGACTCCAGTATTAAGTTGAAGACATCCTTGGACTGATAAGAAGTAGTAAGATCTTCCCTCCGGACTACAGGAGTGCTGCTACTCCTACACTATCCTGGATGTGCTGACTCTGTAAAGTTGACTTTGACCCACATACCTAGACATACACACAGCCACTTCTCTGAAAGGGGCCCCAGTCTTTACACCTTTTAGATATTCAGCACCATCTGCAGTCTGTTATTGCCCTACCCTGGGCTTAATCTGGCTTTGCCCCAGGACGGCTGAGGAGTGGGATTCTGAATCTCTCTCTCACTTACCCAAGTCTATCAAAATATTAGTGCACACCTAACATTTCTCTTCTTTTCTCCCTGATAGGGGAAGTGGTCAGAGTGGCATCTTCTAACTGCATGCCTTCCTCCAAATCTTTTCTCCATTTCCTGAGTTCTTTCTATTTCTTCCTGCATGTTAAACTTGTAAAATTCAAAACTCCAAGAACTGACTACTTTTTTTCCTGTTCTCTCTGCTGCAACGTCTCTTTTGTGAGGCAAGAAGGAAAAGAGACCAGCGGTTTAAAGGAAGGGTCAAGGCATATAGGAAAATACAATGAAGGATATGCAATTGATAAATCAAAAAATTAATGTAGGTTATGAATTAAATATTTCAAAAAAATTCTGAAAAAGTGTATAAACCAAATCCCTGTCATGGAAACAGTGCATTTTTTATTTGTTTCTATTTTTCACAAAATAAAATCACATTTAATGTATAGAATACTGCAACTTAATCTATTTCCTTTAAACAATATATTATGGACATCTTTTAAGTATAATTTGTTAAAACTGGTCCCAAATTTAAGAGCAGCTGCCTAAAATGATTTATCCGTGTCTGAAATCAAGCCAGTATACAGAAATATACTTGTGCCAATTGTTTACAGTTCATGTCCATTCTGATTAATGAATTCTGTTTAGTCAGCACCAGTATTGTGCCATTGTTTACTTTTGTTATTGTTTACTATTTTTACTATCACCCCAGGATGTACCTTAACTTATTAACCATATGGATAGTCATATTGTTTCTAATTTTTTGCTGTTTAAACAATGGTACCCTGAATATCTTTGTACATATAACTAATACCTACATATCACTTCTTAGGTATAAATCCAGTTTGAGATATAGAGAAATGCTTTCACATGTAAAGAAAGAGATCAGTATAATGATGGTCTTCTAAGTATTGTCTGCAATCACAACACCTGAAAACTACCTGAAGGATTAATTGTAGGAAAATGGAGTAAATAGACTAAAGGGCATATTATACAGCAGTTAAAATCAACGAATGTGATCTCAATGCATTTATCAGTATGGATTGATCCTGAAAATATAATGTTGAGTGAAAAAGCAAATTGAATTTTGTTACATAGCACATATGTAATTAAAAATAAAATTATACTATATGGTTTTCATGCTATAAATAACTATTAAGAGTATAGAAATAAGTATACACATCAAATTTGTGATAGAGGGTGATGAGCCTTGGAGGGAGATGAGGAGAAATTCAACTTTTATCTGAAATCATTTATCATAAAAAGATCCAAAATAAATATCACAGAATATCAAAATTAGTCCAAATATAGATATATTTTGTCATGTAATTATTTTATCTAAATGTATTTATTTTAATTTTAAAATCCTCATATGATACCATAAATTTTCTTCTGAGGTACACTTTGTTGCATCCAGTGTAATTTGCTTCTATCTTCCATACAGTAAGTTGTGTGATTTCATCTATAAGGCTCATTGGAAAATTAATTTATACATTTTTCAAGTGATTAAGATAACTTTTCACTACATTGTCTAGTAATTTTACACTGTTTCCACACAATGTGGCTTTAATAGTATCTAGTTTTAGCAAGTTATTTAAATTTTCTTTGACCCTAGCATATGAAAAACTTCTATAAATAATACCATGACAGTGTTAACAAACAATGTGAGATTTCTACTTTTTGGGTTCAATGTTGTGTGAGTATATGTTCATATGTGTATTTATGTGTGTTCCTATGTCTGTTCATGTTCATGACCATTTCTGAGAGTTTTAGTTTAAAGCTTCCTGGGATTTTACTGTTATTTCAGTTTCTTTTTGTACTTGTCAGTTTTTGCTGTGTTTACATTGATCCTATGTTATTCAGTGCATGTGAGTTTATAATTGCGAGAGGTACTAGATGGATTATTTCTTAATCAATATAAACTATTCCTTTTTCCTTAGATTCCATTTCGTATAACTCTCATATTTCCATTCTTAATTTGTTTACTAGCGTTTGTCTATTATGTTTTTTTTCCATGTATCTCTTTTCAACACATCTTTGTGTTTTGCTGTATTTTTTTTAAACTTCCAAAGTTAGGTCCATATAAAGTTGAAAAGAAAAAAAAGATGTTAATCAGCCAAAGTTATTTCTCTCACACTCTCTCCATTAATTTCCTAATGAGTTTCATGAAATCTCACATCAATTGGTATTTACTTAGTACCAAATTGAAACTAGCAGCATTTTATTTGTGGCACAAGAAGCACACATTGGAGGGAGGCAGTGGAGTAGGTGAATTAGCAGAAGTGCACAGTGTGCCCCTAGATTGTAAGGGCGTATCTCCTAGAAAAAGAGAAAGAACAAGTAAATGCCAATAGTATGGAATTTATAATTTTTGTGATTTTCAAATAAGGAAGCTATTGCTCACTGGAATAGTTGGAGCAAACCATGGATCTTTAAAACAGTGAACGAAAGGAAAAGCATTTTAGACTTGCATAGGGAATAACATAAGAACATTCATTCAATCATTCATTCAGTTCAAGAAACATTGGGCAACTACTTTTTATAAGAATTGAGATAGGTGTTGGGAACATAATAGTGTACAAAAATGGCTCCATAAAATGGAGCTTAGAGTCTATCAGCAGGTTATATCACCCAAACAGATATAAAATGAAATTCTGTGCCCCATAAGTGAACTGCCGTATCACCAACAATGAGGAAAATCTGGCTAGGGAGGCTGGGAAAAGTTTCCCAAAGTATGAATATTAAACTCAGGGAAAAATAAAGAGTGGGTAGTGACCCTGCAAGAGTGGCAGGAGAGAGTTTATTAGACAGAAGTAACGATGTGGGTGAAGGTCCAATGACAGGAGTAACTGGGCTAGTTCTACCTCTCTTTGAAGCTAGAATGAAAAGACAGAGTGGTCCCAAAGCATGAGAAATCTTGAGACATACACAGAAATCAGTTGAGGTAAGAATTTTAGGTTTGAGTAAAGATTTTGGTCTTTGTTTTTAAAGTGATAGAAAACCATTAATGAAATATTTAAGTAGAGCAAGGAGTTGGGATGGAATAAGGGTGATTGACTTGATCAATATTTTCATAAAAACGATCTCCTTGGCTCTGCCTCTGTGGCGAATGGATTTGAGGAACCAAGAGGAGCTGTAGGGGGCAAGGACTACAGCAGAAGTGCAAGTAAGAGCTTATGGTAGTTCTGTCTAGAAGGATAGTCTTTGAAACAGGATGAACCATTTGTAATGGAACAATATTTAAGAGGTAAAATCAATAGGGCTTTAAGATGGATTGGATATGGGACAAGGAAAGACATGAACATATAAAGGAATGACTCCAGGATTTCTGGCCTCGTCAACAGGATAGGGAGGGTATGGAACACGAGATGCTCATGAGGTTTGTTCTCAACATGATTGGAGTCACTGAGAATGGAGTGTACATTTGGGGGGTGGCAATGATACTAATCTCATAGCAGCTGAAAATGCCTAATGGAGAATTATGCAATAAAAATAAAAATTAAATGGGTTAGAAGAAGGCATAATAAAAGAGAGGAATTGAAATTCAGGCAGTAATACTGGAATCACAAACAACTAGAATGAAATCCCAATGCTTCCACTTACTGGGTGATTTTTAAAAAATACATAATTACCTCTCAAGGGTCTTGGTTTTCTCATTTTAACGGTGTGAAATTGTATCTACTCATAGGGTTCTTGTGAAGGTTAAGTGGGATAATATGGGTAAAGTGTCTAGTTCAATAAATGCTTAATAACTTCTTTTATTTCTTAAGAGTCAAGGGAGAGAGAAGTGAGGTCCCCATTTCAATCTGAGCTGCAACCTTATATATTGCTCATCACAGCCTCTATTTCAGATGTTTGGGAAAAGAAAGAAAGAGATTAGGTGATTTGTCTCCAGCCAAAGACTTTTATGAGCTAAATTTATTTTCTGAGTACTAGTCCAGCAAGTTGGCAGGCATTTTTCTAGCACACTCGGAAGTAGCTTATACATTTTGAGACAGATTAAAAAGTTATTGACCTGCTTTATGAAAGTTGTCCAAATTGTCTCCAAACAAAATGCAACTGAGTTTCCCATTCATTCTGACAACACAGTTACATCCAAATACATGGAGCGCAGGAGGCATGAAATTTCCAAGCTGTGACCAATGAGTGTATGCCAAGGAAACCGCCAGCTGCCAGGCTTCCCTGTGTCAAAAGACCCCGGAAAATCAGCACTGACCCACAGTAGGAGAGGAAGGCCTGAACATGTATATATAGAAGTGGCCAATCTGGGTCCTGACTTCTAGCAAATCAGGAGACCTGACAACACCAGATCTGCTCTAAGGCCTCCGGCTCACATAGCTCCCTCCACTTCCTGTGTAACACCTTGTACCTGCTCCTTTATGTTCACTTACATTATCTGCCTGGACGCTCTATCCATCCACATGTGTAACCCAGACATTTCTTTCACTAACACCAATAGAAAGAACGCAAGCTATGGGGCAAGACAGCCTGGGTTCAAATCCTGGTTCTGATACTTACTATCTGACCATGGCAAGTTCCCTAAACTCTCTAAAGTTTAGTTGGTTCATCCGTAAAACAGGGATATTAATAATACATAATTTAAAAGTTGTCAGGAGAATATAAAACATAACATATATAAAGCCTATAGAACAATACATAGCAGCTGATTAGAACTCATGGCTAGGTATTGAAGAAGTAGGTAGGTACTTTTCTCAGGTGTTCTGCAAGTTTCATTATGTGCAAATGGATATCATAGGAGTCCAACTATTCTCAGAAAGCCACTCCAAGTAAACAACGCTCACTCTCTTGAGCTTCTCTTACCCAGGGTTTATCAATGCTCATGCACACATTATCAGCACATCCAGACTTTAGCACTTGCAACTCATGTTTTTTGGTTTTCCTCCAGAGAATGGCTCAAATCTAGGCTCTATAAAAGGCTAGAAAGAGCCCGCTTTAGAAGACTACAGAGAAGAAACCAGCATTTTGATGCAATTTCAAAATCTCTGAGAAGATATTAGTACTTCCCAGACACCCTCCTATCTTATTTATTCTATTTAAAGGTTTTTACTCCTATATATATTCCTTGAGTTTAAACTTAGTCCTTGTTTGCTAAGCCTTAGAAGTTACCATAATATGAAGAAGTTCACCTGAATTAAAAAATTATTTTTTAAAGAATTTCATGTGAGAGAAAAAATTCAAGCATCACTTAAAGAAAAGAAACTAAAAATCTTTCCTCCTCACCCAACCCTTCATTCTTCGCCCCAGTATAACCACTTCATCACTTTTGGGTTATATTCCTCCCCCCCCCGAAAAAATCCAGTTTACTTAAATATACCTGTATATGAGTTTCAAATTATAAATGGACTCATACTACACACCTCTTTCTGCAGAACATTACATGTAAATATGTACATATCACTATCTTAATACCTGCGCAGTATTTTATTGTATGAATATTATACATGTATGATTTATGTAACAAATCCTCTATTGTTGGACATTATAAATAATGTTGATGTGTGTACACTAATGTGCGCATGCACACACACGCATACATATTCATGCATCTTGACATACTTTTCGTTCGAGGCAAGTTGAAGATCTGTACTAAGTCAGTGGCAGTGCAGATGGAGAGATGGAGCATTTATTAAATTGAACATATGGGAGAATAGAGTCCAGGGCAATTCCCAGATTTTTTTTTTTCTTAGACAAACAGGTAATGTGGGATGACGTTCATCAAACTAAGGAATGCTGAAGTAGAAACTGGCTTTCATAGCGGAAATGATGGCTTCAGTTTTTTTCAGGTTAAGTTTCAGTTGTCCATGGAGCATCCAAGTAAAGCTTTCCAGTAATTAGATATAACAGCCTGAAACTCAAGGAACAGGTCTCAGCTGCCAAGTTTGTTCTGCAGCAGACTGTGAAAATGGACTGTCTCATAGGTTAGTAGCCTGATCTAGGAATTACTTAAAGTAGGATTCTGGATGAGATAAAAAGAAAGCTAAAGTTAAGAATATGGTTCTATTACAGCTTAAAAGATAACTATTTCCATGTTGAAATGATTTATTGCTGTACAATTATTTCTTTCACTTATTGAGACTAAATTCATATCCTTTGGTACTTACGTTCCTTTATGTTTAAATCATGGAAAGGTCATACTTTTAATTCTGCAATTTGTGATTTGGTCAGAAGACTACACATCAATTTCAGGAAAATGAGCATATTCTTATGCCATATGTTTTGTTGTTTGGGCCACACCAGTTGGAGGGAAATTCTCTAAGCAGGCAAAAAGAGCATCAAGTGCTGAAACTGCAAACCCTAAATTATAAAATTTTCATGAAAACATATCAACCAAAGACTGAACCAGGGTCAGTTACAGAAGCCGTACAAGAGATGCTGGGTGTTTAGGAGATTGTCCCTCAGGTGCTTGCCACCTCCAAGTCTGATTCCAACCTACATGGAGGAGAATCCACATCTTTGTTTAGTCAGGAAGCCAGGACCTCTTCCAAACCCAGCCCTGAAGGTAAAGGAATCCTCCACTAAGTCCCAGGAATCCCCCATCCAGCTGCTTCATTGGCCTGTCAATCAAAAACAAGTCACCTGTGTGTGTACCTACCCCATCACCTGGGGCTAGAACTCTAATTGCAGTGAGAAGGGAAACCAGCAGTCATTATGACACTGCCTGGGGACATTATTTCCCATTTCTTTCACAGCACATTTACAGTATTGGAAATGAAATTTCCTCTCAAGCTCGGTTTTAGCTTAGAACAAAAACATACAGTACACTTGAATTATTGTAAAATGTTAGTTGTGGTGGAGCACATCAGAACACATTATCTGGATCTGACATTTAACTCTCACTTTCTCTTTCTATACTGCATAACACTTGGGCAAATTTTTCTTGCTAAAAAGTGGCAGAGGCAGTTGAACACAATTTACTTGTCAGTCTGCAGCTCAGAATCATAAACTTTGAGGAGAGCAGTGAGAATCATTTGATGATGATAATGATAATGAGGACACTTGTAATTTGGTACTTTCTTGCCAAGTTTGAGAAGGGAAGAATTCTTTACATATACACATTCTAAAAGAATTAGCGAATTAGGTATTTCTGACACTAAATAGTGTTACACATGGGTTGGAAGAAATAACTGAGACCAAGCTATGGCTGTAATTCCAGTATGGGGTGAGAAAAGAATCCTGTTTAAATGAAAATGTATGAATGCATCCATAGCACAGAATTTACTAATGAGTGGTGATAACTTTAGATCAAAATATATTTTCTGAGGTTATGAATTAAATTATTTCATATAGTTTCAATTACATTATTGGTATATTAGTATTTATTTAATTACACAGTACTTTTTTGGCTGAATGAGGCTGAAAATACACAGCAATGGAGAAGAAAGAGTATCACATCTCCCTGGGATGTTTGATAGATACTAACATATGATAATGAATTATATACAGAACATGATTCTGTGTTGTTTGTATTTATGGTTGAAATCTGTAGAAAATCTTCTCTGTGAAACTTTGGGTAGGTCTTAATTAAAATGTATCGTGTTTCCTTACAGCCCTCACTTGAAATATACTATGGAAAACTCAAAGTCCTAAGGAAAGAAATCAAAATAAAGGACATATTTGGACAAATTTCCAAGCAAAGGCCCATCTGAGTTTCTCCTTGTCAGTTGTAACTGGCTGCTATTACATAAGAGGGACATTTCAGTGGCCTGGTAACCAGGATACTGTATTACAAGGTCAGCTTCACTCCATTATAAAATGCTTTGGAAGACTGAGTTGATCTGTGTTCATCAGAATATAATAGACAGCTGCAATCAAATTCCATCCAGAGAATTTTCTGGGTATGATTTATAGTATGGACCAAAAAAAAAAAAAGAATTAAACCTAGGGATATAGGACTCAATTATCTGTGGGAATCAGAGCTCATCATCCAATACACCACCTAAAGCACTATTAAAGACTTTATCGAAGCAATCAGTGACAAAATCAGTCAGTGTCTGAGTTCATGATTTCTCTGAGTGTTAAATTTGATCATGCCTCATTTTGCTTCACTCACTTTTTTTTCAAACTGACAGATATTTATGACTAAAAAAATAGGTTTTCAAGTAAGAAGAGGGAGGTAAAAAAGGGAGAACATGAGTGAAAATAAAAAGTGGGTACAGCAATTTATAATATGCTGGAAGAAACTTTTAACCGGCAGTTTTGTACTTTCAATACATTATGAGCTATGAGAAAAATATAGGAACACTTCAGTAGAAAAGGATATAGAGTAGATTTCACATTACTAGTCAAGTGAGGGTAATTACATGGACTCTCCAACAATTACTACCTGAAAGACTCATTCTAACTCCTGAAAGATTAAGCCTTGTTAAGTAAAATGCCTCCGCAGCAGTCAAACTCCATTCAAGGAAGCTGAAGCCACACTCCAGGTCTTTCAACCAGAAAGATTTAATATAGAAAATTGTTTCACAGATGCTGTGGTTTGAGTATGCCCCCTCCAAGCTTCTGGTGTTGGAGCTTAATGGCCAGTGTGATGGTGTGAAGAGGTGTGGCCTTTAAGAGGTGATTAGGTCTTAAGGATTCCTCTCCTCGTGAATGGGAGTAAGGCCTTTATAAAAGGGGCTTCATGCAGCATTTGGCCTGCTTGCCCTCCTGCCTTCTGCCCTGTGAGGACACAGCATGTCTTCCCTCCAGAGGAAGCAACAAGGCACCATCTTGGAAGCAGAGAGCAGCCCTCACCAGACAACGGAATCTACTGGCACCTTTGATCTCAGACTTTCTAGCCTCTGGAACTAGGAGAAAATAAATTTCTGTTCTTATAAATTACCCAGTCTCAGGTATTTTTGTTATAGTAGCACAAAACTAAGACAACATGTGATGCAATTGTTGAGAAACACAAGACAGTAGCTCAACTAGAGTTTGGCAACAGCAGGGAGCCCTTACCACCTCTAGGGCAGGGAGGTAGTGCTGTCCATCCTGTGGGAGCCAGAGCGATGGTGAAACATCTTGGTCAGAACTTGGACCTCAGAGTGAATGACTCCTTTGAGGGAACTAGATAGAGTTAGGAAGGAGAAGCACTCACAGAGACAATACAGAAAGCAGAAGGAAAGAGGCAGAAATAAGCAGACTTCTCTCCTCCTTCTGCCCTCTAATCTTAGCCAGTGCCTTCCTGCAGTGGGCTTGGGCTGCCATAACAAAATACCATAGACTGGGTGGCTTAAAAACCAAAATGTTTTTTTCTCCCAGTTCTAGTGGCTGAAAGTCCAAGATCAAGTTTCAGGTGAGGGCTCTCTTCCTAGCTTGTAGACAGCCACCTTCTCCATATGTCCTTTCATGGCCTTTCCTTGGTGCATGCACAGGAGAATGAGAGAGACCGAAAGACAGAGAGAGCAACAGAGAGAGAGAGAGACAGAAAGAAAGAGAAAGAGAGAGAGAGAGACTCTTACTTGAACACTCTGGTGTCTCCTCTAAGCATACTAATTCTATCAAATCAGGGCCCCACATGTATGACCTCCTTTACCTGTAATTGTTTCCTTGGAAACCTCATCTCCAAATACAGCTACATTAGATGTTAGGACTCCAAAATATGAATTTGGGGGACACAAACATTCAGTCCATAGCACTGCCTTTGGCTGAACCTACTGAGATGCCAATGGGCAAGGGACCCTGACAAATATTCTGAGATACACAAAGGGAGGAGAGAGAGAATAGGTTAATACAATCCCTCTTCATATTCTTTTAACTTGATTTTTTTTTTTTTTTGAGACAGGTTCTTTCTCTGTTGCCCCCAAGGTGGAGTGCAGTGGTATGATCATAGCTCACTACAGCTTCGAACTCCTGGGCTCAAACAATCCTCCCACTGCAGCCTTCAGAGTAGGTGGGACTATAGGTGTATACCACCATGCCTGGCTAATATTTATTTTTCATAGAGACAGGGTCTTAATTTGATTTTTAATGGAACCTGGAGAAAAATAAACAGTAGAATTGGGTGGACTTAACGCAACTTGGTTAAATATGTGTTTCCTAATTACCATAATGGCAGATCAATATATGTTGGCAGATTTGATAGCTGTGATCAAATGCATGGCTACAGAAAATGGCTAATTTATTACCCAAAATACCTTCTTCTACATCTGAAGGTTTATCATAACTAGAGCACTATAGAAATTTCATTTCTAGACAGCAAAGCTATGTCTGCCTGATAAAAAAAAATTAAACTGTTGTAGGAATAGCATGAAAATAGGATTCTATTCTAATAAACGGGAAAACATATAAAAATAGGTTGGCTTCAAGCTTTCCTTGTTAATCTTCTATCCCACCCACACACATAGTGGGCACTGTTAACAAATATAGAGAAGAAACATTTCTCACCAAAACCCAGTCTATTATTATTGCTTGCACAAAGAGTAAATCTTTCCATTTGAATCAGTACCCCAAATCTGGGAAGTCACACACAATCCAAACATGGATGCACAAACCTCCTTTCCAGTTAAAATTCTGACTAAGAGGAAATGCATATGGCTAATGAAAATCATCAACAATCAATTCATATGAAAAGCACAATGGCCCTTTAAGTGGGGTTTCCTATAACACAGTCCCTTACCATTTAGCTGGATCACAATGAATGATCCAAGACCAGGCAATGTATATCAAGAGCCTTTAAAATTCATTATGTTTGACCCATTGATTTCATTTCCGAGAATCTAAGGAAATAAAAAGTCAGGAAAAGCTTTACATAAAGCTGTTCATTAAGTCATTATTTATAGCTTTACAAATTAGAAACAATCTAACATTTTTGACAGTAAGAGAATGCTTAAAGAAGCTATGATACAGAAAGATAATGGGCTGTTATAGAACCAATAAAACTATGAATATGAAGAGAATTTATTATACAGTGAAGCACAAACATAGGGTACTACCAGAGCACTAGTGTAGGAAAAGACAGGGCAAAAATATAGCAAATGTTAATAGTCAGGCTGTAAATGTTATAAATGATAATAGTGGCTATCTTTCAGTTTTAGGATTATGGGTATTTCCCCCCTTCCTACTTTTCTTTGTAATGTATATTTTCTACATGTATTATCTAATACTTCAGGAAAAAAACAAGCCATATTAAAATAATTAGTGCTGTTATCTGACACCTTTCATCTTGCTATTTGGTATCATTCCAGTCTCCTTGCCTTGGTGTAGCTGTTTTGGAGGCCAGAGCTAGGGGAGTCAGGATCTGATTTGTCTGCTCACTGCTCCCCAGTGCTATCCCAGCCTCTTCAACTAAACTTGCAACTATCTGCTGAGAACCTGTAATCTGTCAATCTTCATGTTAGGTGCAATAGGAAATCCAAAGAGGTATGCCATTTTACTTTTAAGCTTATGATTAGGCTTATAATTTTATTAGGGATATAAGTCTTATTTACTTGAAATAAAAATTAGGGAACAAAATAGTACTTAATCTGAAGCCAAGAGGCTCAATAGGTCAGTGGCTTTCAAATCTTTCAAAGTAAATAATATGTTTAACTTTGCAATCTATACAGCACGAATGTGTGTGTGTGTATGTGTGTGTATGTGTGTGTGTGTGTGTGTGTGTGTGTGTGTGTGTGAATCTGGAAATATTTGCCATCACTATGTGTAATGAACTCTATTTTCTATTTATTCCTAGTCTACATTATTACATTAAAAATACACTATAATGATGGCAATAGTTTTCATCAACAGCAGTTCACCTATTAAGTGTTGTTACTTTGGGTCTGAGTGAAGAAAGGGGAAAAAAAAGATAAGAACAATAAATACGCAGGTCACAATCCATCAAATTGATTCCATGAACCTATTACTGGGTTCTGGATCCAGAGTTTGAAAAATACCCATAAGCAAAAAGTTCCAAGGAATGTTTTATTTAAAAAAAAAATCAGGGTAGTCCCTATAAATTACCAGGAAAATCTTGAGCTTGAAAGCAGCATTCAAAATAGTGATGTTCTCTGCATGGGAAAGATGATCAGACAAAATTAATCTGATAGATTCCCCTAAAGTTTAGAGCTGTTGCTTATGTTTAGTAACATCCAAATGGGCAGCAGTGTACTTCAGTTGTTAAAAGCATTGTCTTTAGGGTCAGACTGACATGAATTCAAGTCCCAGCCTTGCCAATTTCTAGCTGTTTAATCACAGACAATGCTACTTTATTTCTCTGTATCTTATTTCTCTAATATGTAAAATAAGGAAGACTAGTCCTACCTTTTAAGAAAATTTATAGAATTAAATCAGTCAAAATAAATTATGCCTGGTATGTAGCAAGTGCTTATTATGTACTTCCTTTGTTTAAGGCTTGGTGGATTATATTGACTCCTGAATGTTAATAATTTATTTTATCTGGTTCCAAATTCCAAGATGGTATTGACCAAAATGCATATCTTCCTCTTATTCTATCATATCCAACCTGGCTTGTTTCTCCTTCTGCCTGGCTCTGAGTCCCAAATCTACAATCTGCTCTCAATAGTCCAGAGTAACAGAATTTTAGCAGGTTTATTGAGAAATGGGTCAGATTCCAATTCTATTTAAAATATAGGCTGAGCCATATAAGTATAGATTTTATATATTATAAGGATCTCTGTTCACCATGACAGTATTTTCATTTTTAAAAAAGTAATAAACTTGTGATAAAAATTCAAACACCATATATAGGAATAAAGCAAAAACCTAAAAATAAAAATCACTCTTTGTCTACCACCTAATCTTTCCAGTCTTACTCCTTAACAGTAATTCCAAAATAATGTTAAAAGATAGTGGGGAAAATGGGCATCCTGATATTTTTCCTGACTTTAATGCATATGCTGATTATTCACTATCAAGTAGCTGTTTTGGGGGTAAGAAATATATAAAGAGGAACACCTCTTTATCCCTATGACTGATATATATGGGAAATAAAGGTCCTTATAAAAAAATTTTAGTATTAGAAAATCATTACCTCTTCCCATTGTTATTTTTTAAATAAAGAATAAATGATAGATTTTATCATATGTCTTTTTTCCATATTATGGGATGACTTATGGTTTCCTTGTTAGACTTCTAATATGCATAACTATGGATATTCTCTTATTCTACTTTAAAGATTTATCTTTTCTTATCTATCAATGTACATTGTCAGAAAGAGAAAGCATTTTCTTTGGTTTGAGAATTATCAGTCATCATGCATGTGAGATAGAATTATTTCTGTACTTTTTACAGATTGGTAATACTATCAAATGGATAGCAAAAGAGAAATGCTTTTCTACTTATGCATTTTTAAATCTTTGAATTAACACATTTGTCGATCAGCATATCACAATAAAATTGCACAGATGAAGCTTTCTACTTTTATCTGATTATATTCATAAATTCATTCACTCACTCAACAAATATTTATTGAGTGCATACTATGTGTCATGTTCTATACCTAATACAGTCCAAGCACTCCATGGAATTTCTGGTCTAAAGTGGGAAACAAATACTAAGCAAAAATTACCCTAGGTGGGCAGGTAGGTAGGTATGTAGAGAGACAGATAGATAGGTAGGGTTATTAACTGTGGTTAAGGGCTGTCAAGATAAATTATGGAATTTTAGGAGAGACCATCACAGAGTACTATAACAACAGATCTGAGGTAATCTCAGGAGAATGGGAAGACTTTTATGAGCAATTGGCTTTTAAGCAGAGATCTTAAGACTAGAAATTAAATGACAACAAAGTATGGTAAAGGGTATTCCACACAGAAGGAAGAGAATATGCAGGTCTTAAAGATGAAAGAATAATGACATATTTATGATATTAGAGAATGTCCAGGATGGCTGCAGAACAAAGCACAAAGTAGAACAAGGCAAAAATGGAAAATTCAGAAGGGCCAGATCCTGCAGGGCTTTTTAGATCATAAGGATTTTGGTCTTTTCCCCAACAGCAACTGGATACTTTGAGGGATTTTTAAAAGAATATCATGATTAATTTTGCCTTTTAGAAAGATCACTCTGCTTTAAATGCAGAAAACGGATTAGAGAAGATCAAGAATGAATTAAGGATGACCAGTCTACTTTGGTAGACTGAGTAAGAGAAGATGTTTCAGTTGGAACATGAGTGGTGGTGGTGTGGAGATAGAAGTAAAACGATTTTATTGATATTTAAGGGAGAGCTATTAGGGCTTGATGATGAATGAGATGTTTTGGGGGCACATGGGAGGTTGCAGAGGGAGTTGTCAAGAATGGCACCCAGATTTCCTGAGCTTGTATTTTTTATGTGTGGTGGCACCATTCATTGAGAAGGAAATACAGGAGAGGACTAGGACTGATTTTTAGTGCTGTAATAAGTTTGTATGAAAGTCTCATGCTCTAAGCATATTGGCATCAGAAGATTTTTGATTTCTCAACAACTCAGAGCAGAAAGAGTAGTTAAGAGTCAGATCCTGGATCCTGGTTCTGCCCCTTACTTGCAAGATTCCTGCACAAGCAAGTTCTCTGCTGTTTTCTTCATGTCTTGTGTGGTGGATTAGTTTCCTAGGTCTGCCATAACAAATACTTGCAAACTGAGTTGCTTAAAACAATAGATACGTATTTAATATTCCCTCACAGTTGTGGAGGCTAGAAGTTCAGAGTCAAGGTATTGATAGGGTTGGTTCCTTCTTGAGAGCTCAAAGGGAGGAGCTTTTCCAGACCTCTATTTTAGCTGCTGTGAGTTGCTGGCAACATAATTCAAGTCTCTGCCTCGGTCTTCACAAGGTGCACTCCTCAGTGAGTGCATGTGTGTCTGTGTTTAAATTTCCTCATTTTATAAGGACGCCAGTCATTTGATTAAGACCCAGCATAATCTAGGGAGATCTCATCTTAACTTGATTACATCCGTAAAGTCTTTATTTTCCAAAAAAGGTCACGTTTATAGGTACTGGGGGTAAGGACTTCAGCATATCTTTTTAGGGGACACAATTCAACCCACAACACCTGGGGATAATTAATAATACCTAACCTATAAAAGTGTTATGAAGATGGCCGACTAGAGACAAAGCTTGTCGGACTGTCCTGGCAGAAGAGTTGAGGATTGGATGAAGAAGAGCAGAGAGTGATTACTGCTCAGAAGTGGACCACGGGGACAGACACCAATGGAGTCCAAGGACACCAAAACTGAGCAGCTGAGAGAGGAGGGTAAAAGGGAGAAATTGGCTTGGTGCAAACCAATTCCAAGGAGTTCTGGAGCCCAGGGAAAGGGTAAGGGTTTTTTTCCTTCTTCCTGACCTGGGTGCCTCAGGGTCTCATCCCACAGGGGAGTGCCATTAGAGACCAGAGAGCCAACATCTGTACATCTGGACACCTCCTCCTCTGCACCTTCCCCACTACCGGCATCCCAGGAAGTAATTTTGCCTCAAGCGGCTCATAGCCATGTGGCTGCATTCGCCCCACACCAACTGCCAAAGCACCTCGCACTGAGTGACTTGGTTTGTGGCAATCGGCAGGCAATCGGAGCACACTGCCAGCCCAGCCTGCCTCAGGCAATAGGAATACACTCCCAGAGCCCATTCCCAGCTGAGCCTGCCTCCCCAGCCAAGCCTGCCTCAGATGGACAGCATAGCCACCACAGTGGCTTGGAGAGGAGGGAAGATGGTCTTCCTCTCCAACTTGAGAGTGGTGCAGGAATACTGCTACCCCTTCCCCAAACCATAGCAGCCACTAGAGTTCTCTGTGCTGAATGACCTACTTTCAGCACCATGCATTTCCACCCCCAGCTGGCAGGGCAACCTGAGTTTGTGATCCTCCTGCCCACAGGCATTGGGCGCCTACATCTGCTGATGGAGCAGACAGTGGGGCAGCGAGGTGTAGGGGAGAGATCCCAGTTCCAGGGTTGTTCGGCAAGTGAGAGCCTGTGCCCATGGGAGAGTGTGGGGGAGCACAAGAGAGCAGGGTGCGGGTCGGTGTGCCCCATCTCCCCTCTCCCAGAGAACCACCACATTGGAGTTTGCTGCACCATTGTGACTCAATTTGCATAAGTACTGGTTCCCAGGATAACAGAATGCCTCAGGTGCCTCAGGCTTTATCAAAGGAGCAGCTGCCCCCACTGTCAGTCACTTTAATAGGGAGGTGGGCTTGATCCAAATGATCCTTGAGCTGCCACTATTCCTCTAGTGGGAGCGTACCCCTGGTGGAGACTGCTGGGGATAGAGACGCCCACCCACCTCAACTTGGGGTCTAGTGGCAGAAAAGTGGTGCACAACTGGAGATCCCCTTATCTCCCAGAAACATGCAGAGATGCACACCAGCGGGCCAGACACACCAGCGGGCCAGTAGGAAAGCTCGAAAGCCCCATCTTGGGTGAAGAGGAAACACAAGTGGACTGATTGGAGGGAAAGTGCTCAGGTTTGCAGACTGGGACCGAAAAAGCCTGGCTAGGACCCTCAGCAATTGCCCAAGTAGGCCCCTGCCATCAGAAGCAGCTGTCCAAGCTTGGAGAGATAGCCCTGAACTCCATATCAGTGGCTCCCCCTAGCGGCCAGATAAGCAATCTTTGAGCCCCGTAGAGGCTCACATACCCAGGCTCTCCCACCCCAGTTATGATCTATCTTGCTCTTCCCCTCACCTCAGGGGGGAGCAGGGTCCAAGCAACCCCTGGGAACTACAAGGCCCCTCACAAAGCTTGGGGCATTCATATATTCCACCTGGAGGACCAAAGCCTGCCACTGGCACAATAGATTACCTCAGTAACTGGCTACTCCATGCAAACTACAATCAATGACAACCCTACAGCTAAACATAGTGCCTTCCATCTCAAGCTATTAGGGAGCAGTGGATTTGTATACACAAGTACAATCCACCAGCTTGGAGCTTAAGCTAGGGGACAAAACTCACTACACTCTATAGGGAAGAGGTGAAGACAACAGGTCAGAAGTAACACAAGAGGTTCTTCAAACTTGCTAAAACACCCCTGAGGCAATTCAGGACCATTGCTCCTCTCCCCAGCATGGTCAGGGAATGATCTTTGGGAACTTGGAGACAGGCCCATAAACCAGCCCTAGCACTCCCAGCTCTCCACCAAGAAGCCAGATGAGAAAGAACTCAGAGCAAAGACTTGAAAAATCAGAGCAAAAATCACCCCCAAAAGAAATCATTAGCTCCTTAGCAATGATACCAACTTAAATGAAACAGTTAAACTGACAGATAAAGAATTTCAAATATGGATTACAAGAAAGCTTAATGAATTCAAGAGAAAATAGAGACCCAGCACAAAGTCACAAAAAATTCTCTCTGAAAAAAGAAAAGAGCTCACAACTGATATTACAGTAATACAAAACATCATTCTATACTATAAAAATCTCTATGACCCAAAACTTGAAAACATGGAGAAAGTGAACAAACTCTTAGAAATACACAACCTCCCTAGGCTCAATCAAGAAGAAATAGAATTCCTGAACAGACCAATATCAAGCACTGAAATTGAAGCAGCAAAAAAAATCTTCCAATAAAAGAAAGTCCCTGACCAGATAGGTTCACACCTGAATTTTACCAAACCTACAAATAACTGGTACTTATACTGAAAAAATTATTCCACAACATTGAGAAGTATGGAATCCTCCCCAACTTATTCTATGAAGCCTTGATACCAAAGCCAGGAAAGAATACAAGAAAAAAAGAAAATTACAGACCAGTATTCCTTATGAATATGGATGAAAAAATTCTCAATAAAATATTAGCAAACCAAATTCAACTGCACATCACAAAAATAATTCATCATGACCAGCTGGGCTTCGTTGCAGAGATGCAAGGATGGTTCAACATATGCAAATCTATAAATGCAATTCAATAGATAAATAAAAACAAAAACAAAGACCATATGATCCTCTCAGGAGATGCAGAAAAGGCATTTGACACATTCAACACCCCTTTGTGATAAGAACTCTTAACAAAATAGGCATAGATGGGTCATACCTCAAAATTATTAAAGCCATATATGCAAACCCACAGCCACCATCACACTAAATGGGAAAAATTGAAAGCATTCCCGCTTAAAACTGGAATCAGACAAGGTTGCCCACTATCTCCATTTCTATTCAACATAGTGCTAGAAGTCCTTGCCAGAGCAATCAGACAGAAGAAGAAAATCAAGGGTGTCCAAATGGGGGCAGAAGAGGTCAAAGTATTGCTCTTTGCTGATGATATAATATTATATCTAGAAAACCCCAAAGATTCAAACAAGAGACTCCTGGAATTGATAAATGAATTCAGCAAAGTTTCAGGATACAAAATCAATGCACACAAATCAGTAGCTTTCATATAGGCCAGCAATAGTCAAGCTGAAATCAAATTGAAGAAACAATACCTTTCACAATAGCATCAAATAAAATTAAATATTTAGGAATATATTTAACTAAGGAGATAAGAAACCTATTAGGGAGAACTATGAAACACTGAGAAAAGAAATTGCAGAGGATGTAAACAGATGGAAAACCTTACCATGCTCATAGATCTACAGAATAAACATTGTTAAAATAGCTATATTACCTAAAGTGATATACAAATTCAATGTAATCCCTATTAAAATACCAACATCATTTTTCACAGATCTAGAAAAAATAATTCTATGCTTTGTATGGACCCAGAGAAGACCCCATATATCAAAAGCAATCTTTAACAAAAAGAACAAATTGGGAGGCATCAATCTACCAGACTTCAAGCTATACTACAAGGCTCTAGTAACTAAAACAGCACAGTACTGGCACAAGAACAGAGACATAGACCAATAGAACACAACTGAGAACCCAGATATAAAACCATCCTCATATAGCCATTTAATCTTTGACAAAGCAGACACAAACATACACTGGGGAAAAGAATCCTTATTCAATAAATGGCGCTGGAAAAATTGGATAGCCACATGTAGAAGACTGAAACAGGATCCACACCTCTCACCTCTCACAAAAATCAACTCATGCTAGATAACAGACTTAAACCTAAGGCATGAAAGTATAAGAATTCTAGAAGAAAATCTTGGAAAAACTCTTATAGACATTGACCTAGGGAAAGAATTTATGAAGGAGACCCCATAGGCAATCACAGCAACAACAAAAATAAATAAATGGGACCTGATCAAATCAAAAAGCTTCTGCACAGCCAAGGAAACTATCACAAGTTTAGAGAGCAAACAGACAACCTACAGAATGGGAGAAAATATTCTTCACATGATACACATTCTATAAAGGGCTGATAACTAGAATCTATATAGAATTCAGGAAAATTAGCAAGAAAAAAATCAAACAAGCCCATTAAAAAGTGGGCAAAAGACATGAACAGAAACTTTTCAAAGGAAGACAAAGTAATGGCCAACAAACTTAAGAAAAAATGCTCAGCATCTCTAATCATCAGGGAAATCCATATCAATACCACAGTGAGCTATCACTTAACTCCAGTGAGAATGGCTTTTATCAAAAAGTTCCAAAACAACAAATGTTGGCATGGATGAGAAGAGATAGGAACACTCATACACTGCTGGTGGGACTGCAAATTAGTACAACCTTGATGGAAAGTAATATGGAGATACCTTAAATAACTAAAAGTAGAACTATTAAATGCCATTTGATCCAGCAATCCCACTACTGGATATTTACCCAAAGGAATAAAAGACATTCTGTAATAAAGACATCCGCATTCAAATGTTTATAGCAGCACAATTCACAATTGCAAAGATGTGGAAACAACCCAGTGCCTATCAATAAATGAGTGGATTAATAAAATGTGGTTATACCATGGGGTACTACTCATCCGTAAAAAACAATGGTGAACTAATATTTCTTGTATTATCCTGGATGGAGCTGGAGCCAATTCTCCTAAGTGAAGTATCACAAGAATGGAAAAGCAAGCACCACATGTACTCACCGTCATATTGGTACTAATAGAGCAACACATATGTGCACATGTAGAAATAATATTCAGCTGGTATTAAGCAAGTGGGAGGGCAGTGGAGGGAATAGGTAAATTCACACCTAATGGGTGCTCTGTGCACTGTCTGGGGGCTGGGCACACTTGTAGCTCTCAAAGGCAATATATGTAACCAAAGTGTTTGTACCCCCATAATATTCTGAAATTAAATTAAAAAACCCCTAACTTATAAAATTGTGAATATATGAGATAATTCACACAAAAGAACTTTTCACAATCTTTGGCACATATTAAGAGTTCAACAAACATAAGTGTTACTTGTAAGAAAGCTAAGAGTTGGAGAGAAAAAGACTTTGACAAAGCCATAAAGTTTTGCAGAACTGGTATCAAAGGTAGGTCTCCTGATAACCAATTTTATTCTATTTTCACCACACTACATGTATTTTCTTTCTTGTATTTATTCAAGGGTATAAACTAGGAACTATGGGTGGAAGTGAAGGCAAAATCATTGTGAAAGGTTACAACGAACATCATGGAGTGCTGTGAAATAACATAACAGCGATTTATTATAAGGTGGTTTTTGTAAGCAAAGATCCTCTGACCACTTTTAAGTTTCATGTCATTATACTGATTTTTGAAATAGAAGTTGGCTAAAAAGTCTCAAGCTCTAGTAAGAAACAATCATTACAAGTTATTAGGTTTTTTGTTTTGTTTGAAGTTGATCTTTTTTCCCTCAAAAGGCAAGAAGAACATACAAATAGAAAACTACACCACTATATATTTTTAACTCTACAGAAAATGCTGATTATGATAATCTATAGCTGGCCAGAGCTTCAACATGGCAAATGAGTTTTCCAAGAAGAGTACTTTGAAAAGCCTCAGTCTCTGACTCTATCATGGACTAGTAGGAAATGTCTGAGAATAGGGTTCCAATGATAATTCATCACCATCAATCCTGAGATAAGGCAAATATCAATTCTATTAATCATTTTTTAAAAAACTCAGAATGTGCATTTGAACCACAATTGATAGCATAAGTTATTTGTGAAAAATCATGTTAAAGGGTTTTATCTTTCATTAATTCAGAGGAATTTTTTGAAATGTTTAAAAGTATAAATATCAATATCTGGTAAGGCCATTATTTCTCCTTTTTTAAAATATATTATTTAGACTTAACCATATTAAAACTCTTCTCTCTTGAGGGCAAGAACTTGTTAAAGTACATCGAGAGTTGTTTTAATTTTTTAATGAAAAAAAAATGAACAAAATTCTTGCTTTTCTAAACTCTAATTTACTTCTCTAGGTATTTACTAACGTTTTTGCAAAGAATATATTGCACTCTACAATAAGCAACAAATTTGCTATTAAAATCTGAAAACTTTACTTAGAAGTTATGTGGAATAATTAATACTTGTTTTAAAAAATAATTAAAAATTTATAGAAAAAAGAAAAGAAAACAAAGGGAAAGTGTATATTATGCTACAAGAATAATGACACCAGGATAAGAATAGGGTTGCCAAACCTTAATTTGGTGTGGAAAATTAATTATCAAAGGTATTGTATATAATTGTCCACTAAATTATACTTGATATTAAATCAAGGGGAAATAGAAACACCTTAAATCATCCCATCACCACTTCATGTAAACTATGAAAGAATGCTATAGATGAGAACCTTGGAAGACCACAATTTATTATTGTTTAAATGAGAGTAGCAAGATTGAATCATGTATCAAATTCTCTTCTAAAATCAGTGATGAGACTTTTTTGTTGCCATTTTCTCTCTTCTTAGAATCTTTATTCTAAAAAATGAAAATTTCTTAGAAATAAATTTATGAAATTATCTGATAAATACATTCCATTTGATGGCCATTTAATATCCTTAGGAGTGTAAAGTTAATCTAGGTAAAGCTATTTTCCATCTTGTTTTAAAATTATAACATGACTAAATCTTGAATAAAACAACTAAAATAAAGTACTGTATTGATTGCAATGCCCCTTCTCCCCCCCCCCCAAAAAAAAAAACCTTACGAAGAGTTTCTGTGAAAAAATATTGGTGCAGAGAAAAAGATGACAACTAGATCAGGTAGATGACAAGAAGCATGGGGGATGAGAGAGGAGAAGCTTCTGCCAAGTAATAGTTGAAACCTAGGCGTGTATTAATCTAAGCCATCCATCAATTTGTAGGGTCATTGACTTTGAAGAAATAAATTTATTTCCTAATCAGATACTTTCTGAATAAGTGCTCACAGTTTAATCAATTCTCAGGCCCTTACGTAGGTCCAGATTAATTTGTACAGCTCGAAAGTTAATTAAACCCCTTCTTCCAACAAAACAGATTTGTTCCAAACCATTTGATGCTGGTTTATGACTATTTCTTAAAAATGCTCCTGAAAAAATTACCCACTAGTGGTAACAGAAACTGAGATTTGTGGAGAGCCCTCAAGTTATTGTTCAGAGTCTTTGGAATACTGTCTTGTGGCTTTTAGATAGGAGTACTAATAATTCTCAACAACACACAGATGTACTGTTGACTTCTGTAAGAACCCACTGTACAAAGTAAGGATGTTGATTTTATGGAAATTGAAAAATCACAAGTAAACTCCTCTGGCCTTAATCCTTCCATTTCCAGTTACCTTAATATTTCCCAAACCAGAACACTAAAAAGGAAACAAAAGAAATAATTAATTATTTAAAGATGTTACACAAGAAGAAAAAGTAGTTTGCAGTCTGAGTATTCCTGGAGGTTTAAAATGTTCTTGCATATTTTTAGATTTTCCTAGCAGCTATTACAGCTGCAGTGCTTGAGGGTGAAGTAAATGAAGTATGAAAGTGCAGTTCAATATAATGTGATTGTCTTCTGGTTGTAAATCCAACTGTCTGTAGAGATTGTTGAGAAAGCAATCGTGTTATACATGTAACTGGTTGGTTTTTATAGCCATTCAATGTGAAATATATTAGACGTTTAAAAGAAACGGATGACCCTTTTTAAGATAGCTCCTTTAAGAAAAAACTGAAAAAGTCAAATCTTCCCCACCATTTGGCAGAAACAGAAATCTGGAGAACTTCCAATCCCATGCTAATTGTCTGTTTAGTCGAGCTCTAGTCCAAAGTGTAGTGAGGAGCTAGAAACCAGGAGAGAGAAGGGGACATGCTTTGTTTTTTTGTAATCAGTTGAAACAGGGTATCAAGAACTAAGGAACAAAACTATTGCTACCTTCTTTACCATTTTGTGCAATTTTAATATAAATGAGGCAGAAGGTACATAAAGGTAAGGTTCTGTCCCTGTCCTCATCTGAATAGCCGCTGTTTACAAGCTCAGTTTGAGAACAGTCATTTATTATTTGAAAGACCTCAACACATGACATGTCTCATGTATACCTCTGACACATTAAGCCTCAAAGCCAAAATAACAATGAGTTCAGTGGAAAAAAAAATCTGGAACAATGCTTGAAGCCTAAGATAAAAACAAAAGGGAAAAGTAGGTTATTAACTTAAACTAGGCAACAGTAAGTTAATAACATCAATAAAAACTGACCTCTGTAAAATGGAATGTACCTAATTGTGTCAAGACTTTTAAATATTGCTCCTCCTTATAATCCTAAATGGTTTAACTTCTATATAAAAACGTAATAGCTGGTGAGAATTTAGATTTCAACAAGTTTATTTCATTTATAAAATTTTAAATGATTGAATGGATCAGTTAGGGGTCTCTTACCAAGGTAATATAACTATCTTCACATGAGTTACCTATACACAGGGTCTAAGCAGTTTATTGACATTAAAATATATGAAGGAAGGGGAATATGTGATCAATGGATACTTAAAGAATCAAAAGGTCTGTGGTCATAAGTGAAATTTAGTTTCTATCTATCTACCTACCTACCTACATGCCTATCTACCTATCACCTGCATTTTAGGGAACAGAAAGTCCCTCGTATTAATGAGAATTTCAAAAGAATAAAATTACATTGGATTGTTTTGGTATACAGAGGAAAAAAAGAATACAATTACATAAAACTTTATAAATCACATATATAAAGGACCCATTGTTACAATATTAAATGTTATTTATTTTAATATCTAATTAGGATGTCACAACAGCAGGTGAGTCTCATAAAAACTCACTGAGAGATTATGTACTTAAAATAATAGCTATAACTTTTTAGCAAGCTTTCACTATAGTATTTAAACATCATGTTTCCCCATGGAAAAACACAAATTAAACTTGGGTATTCATTTTGAAAATTATGCCCTGTGTTGTTTCTCAGAAGTCATGTGCTCTAGGGTTCAAAGTATGTAAAAATCTTCTCAAACTTCAATAATACATATTGCCGTCTCTGTATATAATTACATACTTAATAAGTCTAATCCAAAAACTCTCATGATTTAAGGTTGAGGGAAAGCATTTCATACTGTGAAAACCTAATGATTCACAATTCCAGTGATTGTAATTCCCACCTGCAGTATAAATTCACACAAACCAATCCCTGTAAACTTTGTTGTAAACAGAACATTTCCTTATATCTATTAGTGTCTCACTCTTCTGATGAGAATAAAATTTACATTTGTGATGACTTAAACAGTGATATAAATATTAAGTGCTTGTTACCTATTTTCACATTTAAAATCTGGGTCAAGCATTTTGACAAAAATAGGCAATTGTGATAGCAAAGTAAGGTAATTAATATATGTATATGCATTTAGATAAAAAAGACAAATGTATTTTATAAATGCAAGATGTCATTATTTTAGCAATAGTATGAGGTAGAGAAATTTTTAACTTTAAAGTTACTTAAAAGTTTATTAAATATTTTACAACATTAAAAGAACACTGAAGGCCGGGCGCGGTGGCTCACGCCTATAATCCTAGCACTTTGGGAGGCCGAGGCAGGTGGATTGCTCGAGGTCAGGAGTTCGAGACCAGCCTCAGCAAGAGCGAGACCCCCGTCTCTACTAAAAATAGAAAGAAATTATCTGGACAACTAAAACATATATATAGAAAAGATTAGCCAGGCATGGTGGCGCATGCCTGTAGTCCCAGCTACTCGGGAGGCTGAGGTAGGAGGATCGCTTAAGCCCAGGAGTTTGAGCTTGCTGTGAGCTAGGCTGACACCACGGCACTCACTCTAGCCTGGGCAACAAAGTGAGACTCTGCCTCAAAAAAAAAAAAAAAAAAAAAAAAAGAACACTGAGTTTCAAAAAGAAATAGGCAGCACATAAAATGAAGTCATTCCATGGAAAAACAGGCACAAAAATTTCTAGTTTTCTTTAGATGAGTACTAGTAGCAGGTGAATAAAGAACGCTTACTGTTTTTTTCATTTTGAAGTCGATATTAATTTTGCTCTGGGATTTTTAACTGACGTTGCTGCTTGCTTTTAGTAATGTAGTTAAGATTGTAGAATATCATTGCCAAGATGATAAAACTACCTCCACTAAGTTAAGAAAAAATTCACCATGCTCTTTAAAAGTCACTTTTCTAATTATTGAGCACAATATTTCACATATGCCAGTCATTTTTGTCAAATTAACTCCAAAATGATAAGATATAAAAATTCAATAAAGTTAATTATATATATATTTTTGTAATAGAGAAAAATCATATTAAAAGCTATTAAGTTCACTGAGTCCACAGAAAATCACAGGATTTATGTTTGTATGACATACCAATAAATAAGGTGGGCAATTCAGGACATTTAAAAGAATCAGATATACTTTGATTTCCTAAAGTGAACATTATGCCAACAAATCTTTTGATTGAGAATTCTTTGATGTATTTCCACAAAGAAAATATGTAGTAATGATTTAAACTCTTTGTCAGACTAAAATCCATACAATATAAAAAAGAAAAGCAACTTTCCTTTTATTCTTAATTAGTGGTGAGTGGACTTCAGGAGTATTTGATGTAGATTGTGTGTGTTTTAAATATCATTATCTATTGTTCCAATGAGGTAAGGTATGTGGACACTCTTTGTGAAGTAGGACAGAGCTTACTAGAATTTTAAAAGAAATGCACATAAACCAGGATAACTATGCTCATCAGGAAGAAGGGAATGTTTGATGACTGGCAAAGAGTGTCGCCTACCTCAATGACAGGCAATGTTCTAGCTTCCTAAAATTCAGGCAATGTTCTCTCATAATAAAGAAGATGCATGTTTTCTCTCTGGTTATAAAGTAGCATTGACTCATAAACTCCATTTGATCACCATCTCCTCTTTATCAAACTTAGTTTTTCCCTTTTCCAAACATAATTTCCTACTTCCCCTGAAGCATTTTTCTTTATGAGGATCAATTGTCAACTGATGGCTACCATCGTCATTAGCCTCCTGGCTATGCTGGAAAACCTCATCCAGGCTCTGCCTATGTTCCACATTAATCAATTCCATTCCTTATTAATCATCTCCAATTCAATTTTTTATCCACTATTGGAATTTTATAAGGAGTATTTTATAATACAGTATTTTATAAAAGTGTATGCATCCTAGAGATACAGAGATCTTGCCCGTTGCACATTCACGGTGCCTAGTTTTAGCTGGGGCCTCTTTGGAAGAAGCAATCCTTTTGATCATCCTTGATTCTGCAATGAATACATTTCTTATTTTTTGATAATTCCAAATCCATCCTCAATTAGCATGCAAGGACAAAAGTTAAAGAGGAAAAACAAAGACAAAAATAGTTTACTTATTCATTCATTCAACAAGTATTTATTAAATGTCCTCTAAGCACCAGGTGTTGTTCTAGATGCAACAATTTTCAATAGCAAATCAGAAAATTTTCTGTCTTTCTAAAATAATTTTCCAGCTGAGAGAGTCAATAAACAAGTATATAATATGTGATGTGGCAATAAAAAACTATAGAGAAAAAGAAAGCAAGGTATGAAGGATAGGAAATACTAATGGAGTGTGTTGAACTATATGGTTGTACTAGTTTAGAGATCATAAAATAGTCTAATATCTCCAATTTCATATGATGGAACCAATATGTAAGATGCAATCTTTTTTTGTTTTAAGTTCCAAACATTCCGAACTTTTATCTTCTCCTTTCCATCTTTCTCAGCGAATGCATGCCCATCTTTTTTTTCACAAGGCTAACATGTAACTCTACCTCCTAACTTCCTTTCTTCCCCAACTTCCCTTGACCTTGTCTTCTTAGCTAAATGCTTACTAATTGTTCTCCTTCTCTCTAGTCTCATTTTTCTTAACCCACTCAATGCATTTTTATAGAAGTTTCATCTTAAAAATCTCCCTTTCACCATAAATTTCTGAAGCTCAAAATTCTATGGATTTCCTCACCACTCCAACCCATTGTAACCTATTATCTCATGTGCTTAACACTCCTAGTGGAGGTATTTTTTATTTCTCTTATGGTCATTTAGTCTACACTGACCTATTATTCTTCAGCTTTTCCTGTACATGTTTCTGGTCATCCTGATTATATTGTAACTTCCATGATAACAGCACGAGAGCCATTTACTATTTATTAATATATTGGGACTTAACCATTTGTAGGGTAGATACTCAAACATTTTTGAAGACAAATATACTTCCAAATGAATTAAAATTTAAAAATTTTACTTGGTGTTCTAGGAAAATATATTTTAATTTTTATCAATCCTAATAGTTTGAGGTGCTTGAGATACCTTAAAATTCTATAAATATGAGCAATACTCCAATGACTGGTTATCAACCAAAAAGACAAAAATGCATATGAAAACAAGAATTTCCAATAAAATTTATTTTGACCGATTTCTTCTGTGTTTGCTATCTTGAAACACCAAAATAACTTCACAATATCTTCACAATGCAGGATACTATAAACATTTTGAATCAGCCCAATCAAACAAGAGGATTAATTGGTCTGAATTGTCCCATTCTACATATATGCTCAAATAGAGTTTTGTTTCATCTCATAAGATGACACAGGCTCAACCTCAGGTTGTGCATGCCAACAAAACAGGTAAAACATCCAATATGGAAACAAAATGCACACCAGATTTGGGTTTGCCTGAAGAATTCTAGTAATAAATGTAAGTTTGAAGATTATAGTAGAGTAAACCCACATGAACATGATGTAAATAAAATGATTACCACTTCAGTTTCTTTTCATGATCGTTTTCTTCTTGAGACCAGAAAGAAGAACAAGGACTTATAATGCTAGCTTTAATTTGTAGCACCAGATTTCCTACACGTGAAGCTCTGGGACCCTGTAGAGCTGTTCATGAAGGTTCACATTACATTAGCACAAAGCCTGAATCTGCATTTGGTAGTAATCATTGTCAGCAAAATAAAAATATGTGGAAATCAGTGCCCTCTGCTTGATGGAAATTCTGTGCCCTGTGGTCTTATTCTTTAAATATCTCAGCTTTATATGTTTTGAAGACATGTAGACTATGAAATTGAGCAAGTATCAATTTAAAAAACAATGATCTACAAAACTCTGAATTTCCAGTGCTGATTAATGGCAGCAGAGAGTAGATGGAGCTAATTAGGAGCTGGCTGTTTACAGAGCTTTCCATTTTAATGGAGTAATGTAATGGTCAAGTCATTATTCATATTTCATCTTCACTTTCACTATCAATTCTAAATCATAAACTCAACTAATTTAGAATTAGTCCTTATGTGACCTAATAAACAAAATTGGTGAAATCTAAGAAAATTTAGGGCATCAAGATGAGCTAAGAGGTTTTAGGTTTGGTTTTTTTGTATGACACCATGACAGATTGGCATAATTACTGCTGAAGGAAGACGAGATAGTAAAGCAGAATGACTCAGAAGAGGAAAAAGCCATTTTCATATTACTAAACTCAGATAGAACGTAATATGAGAAATATTGATTATAATTGCTCATCATACCTTTGTAACATTTTAAATAATATAAATTTTTAGACATGACTTAGGGAGTTATTTGTCAGGCTTATTATTAATAAAGTAACTTTATTGTCAGTATATGTCATTTTTCACATGTGTAGCATTACTGCAAACTTACATATAAATGGCATTTGTGTGCTTGCTATCATTTTCTTATAGATGTATTAATAATATGTAATTTCAGATACATGTTTCCTCATTGAGTAGCAGGGAAATGAATGGAAAACAAGATTTCATAAGTAAAAACTTTAATATTTCTGTGAGAATCATACCTTTATCAATTTTCTGTGCATTGCATTTACTTCTTCCTGAATGCAATGCATCAACAGCACCAAATCCAAATACATTTTCCTCACTCACTGAAACCGAATAGTTTCATTTTCATGTGTAGTTCTCAGTGATTCTACATAACCCAAATGTTTAAGCAATCACAGTATTTATTATATTCTTGTTTTAATTTTTTAATTACAAAACATTTCAAAGAAATAACTGAAACCTATAGGTCCCTTGATTGATGCTAAGGAGATGTTAATATTTAGTATTATTCTACATTTGGTTTAATTATCTGTAGTTAAAAAAACCCTACAAATAAAATAAAAGGCTTTGCTACCCTAAGCCCTCTCCTTCCCACCTTACTCCTCATAAACATTACACTGCAGTTAGTGTTTTGATTCACTTATATTGTTTTTGTACTTTCAGTATACATAAACAAATCAATTACCACATACAGTAGTATTTCCATGTATAAAATTTTACACAAATGGGATCATACTTTAAATATTCTAGTGTAATTTTCTTTAATTAACATTGTGTTTTCTGAGAATTATACATGTTGATATAAGTATACATTGTTGGTTCATTTTAACTTCTGGGTGATATTTGCTTTTGTGAATAAACCACAGTTTGTTTATCCATTCCCCTATTTAGGTTGTTTTCAACTCTTAAGCTATTTCTACATGTTTTGCTTTTATAAACAGCATGGTACTGGAATAAAGGTAGACACACAGATCAATGGAACAGAATAGAGAACCCATAAATAAAGCCATATGGCTATAACTAACTGATTTTCAACAAAGTAAACAAAAACATACACTGGGGAAAAGATTCCCTATTCAATAAATGGTGATGGGAAAATTGGATAGCCACATGCAGAAGAATGAAACTGGACTCCTATCTTTCACCGTATACAAAAATTAACTTAGGATAGATTAAAGACTCATGTGTAATTCCTGAAACCATACATCTAGAATTAAGTGCAGGAAAAATTCTTCTAGACATTGGCTGAGGCAAATAATTTATGGCTAAGATTCCAAAAGCAAAATATAGCAACAACAGAAATAAATGAAGGGGACTTAATTAAACTAAAACGTTTCTGCACAGCAAAGGAAATAATCAACAGAGTAAACATACAACCTATACAATGGGAGAAAATATTTGCAAATGATACATCCAACAAAGGACTGATATCCAGAATCAACTAAGAACTCCAACAAATCAGCAAGGAAAAAAAAAACAAATAACCCCATCATAAAGTGGGCAAAAGGTAGATTTTTTTTCAGAAGATATACAAATAGCTAAAAAAATTTTTTTTAATGTTCAATGTCACTAATCATCAGGGAAATGCAAATTAAAACCATAATGTGATACCACCTTACCCCTGTCAAAATGGTCAATAAACAATAGATACTGGTGCAGATGCAGTGAAAAGAAAATGCTTATACACTGTTGGTAGGAATGTAAATTAGCACAACCTCTCAGAAAAAAAGTATGGAAATTCCTCAAAGAACTAAAAGTAGACTTACCATTTGATCCAGCAATCCCACTACTGGGTGTCTACCCAAACGAAAATAAGCCATTATATAAAAAAGACACCTGCACCCAAATGTTTATTGCAGCACAATTCACAATTGCAAAGAAGTGAAATCAATCTAAGTGTCCATCACCTAATGAGTGGATAAAGAAAATGTGGTGTATATATATATATACACACATATATATATGCCATGGAGTACCACTCAGTCATAGCAAGGAATGAAATAATGTCTTCTGTGGCAACTTGGATGGAGCTGGAGACCATTATCCTAAGTGAAGTATCTCAGGAATGGAAAAACAAATACCATATGTTTTTGCTTATAAGTGAGAGCTCTATAATAAATATATATGGTCATAAAGTGCTCCAGTGGACATTGGAAGCTAAGAAAAGAGGAAATTAGAGCAGGGTGAGGGATGAAAAATTACCCATTGGGTACAATGTACACTATTCTGGTGGTGGGTACACCTAAAAGCTCTGACTTCACCACAATACAATTCATTCATGTAACAAAAATCACTTTTACCCCCTGAACCTACTGAAATAAAAGTAATAATATAAATAAATAAATAAATATTAAATTTGAAAAAAAATAAAGGAAAAACAGGGAGCACGTTACAGTCACTGCTCCACAGCAACTCTGTCTGTCTCTAGTTCTTTTCCTCCATTCCAATTCCAATTTCTACCAAATGTCCTCCTGTCAAAGTCATCACTGACCTTTATGTTACTAAATACAATTATTATTTCTCAGGTATTATCTTACTTGTCCTATAAGCAGCATTTGACATAGTTGAACACTCCTTCCTTCTTGAAGCACGTTCCTCATTTGGCCCCCAGAATATGACACTCTGCTGTTATCCTAATTACTTTACTAACTATTCTTTTCATAGTCTCTTTTTTTGTTTCTTAATGCTTCTGTAGGAAATCACTACAAACTTAGTGGTTTAAAGCAGCACATATTTATTGTCTTATAGTCCTGGAGATCAAAAGTTCAAAATGGGTTTCACTGAGCTAATACCAAGGTGTCAGAAGAGAATCAGTTTTGCTTGCCTTTGCAGCTTCCAAGGCTGCCACAGTCCTTGGTTTGTGGCCTCTTTCTAGCAATTGCATTACTCTGACCAACCTCTGCTTCTGTCATCATATCTCTTTCCCTGATAGGTACTCCCTCTTATAAGTACTCTTCTGATTACATTTACTTCACCTGAATAATCCAGGACAATCTCTCCAAAACATATTTGCAGGTGCGGATATCTTCAGCTGGCCATTATTCTGCCTACCACATTTTCCTTTGCTGACTCTTCCTCATTTTTCTAACCTAAACGTGAGCATGCCCCAAGGGCTCAATCCTAAGATTTTTTTTTTTCCCTGTGTCTACACTTATTCCTTATGTTAATTGATATAGTGATTTATATGACTCATATACACTATCATGGTTTATAAATTCCAAGTATATGCTGATAATGTTCAAATGTATTACATATTCAGCCTAGACTTTTTTACTGAGCTCTAACTGCCTATGTGACAATCTTACTAGTATATCCAATGAGCATCTCAAATTCAATGTACCCCACATAGAACTTCTAGTTTATCTTGTATCTAAAAGCTTCTTCCCTGAAAGAATTTCTGATCTTAATAACTTAAAGTTCCATATTTACTCTCTCAGGACAAAACTCGTAGACTCTCCTTTGATGTCTGTCTTTTTCTACAACCTACATTTATTTTTTTTTTACCAGAAAATACTATTGGTTCTATCTTCAAGACTCATTCAGAAACAAATCACATTTTTTCACCTTCACCAGCAGACTTATCCAAGCCATAATGATATCTTGCCTAGAGTGTTGTTGTATCCTCCTAGTCCATCTCCCCATTTGCATTCTTTCTCCCTATGGTTCATTCTTAACCTAGGAATCTGAGTGAAAGCATGAATCAAATCATTTCTAGTGACTTCCTGTCACTCTCAGAGAAAGAAAGCCAAGAAAACTTACAAGGGCTCCAAGACCCTGCATCATCTGCTTGCTGTCTCTCACAACCTCTTTTGGTGCCTCTGCAACTCATCTTCTATTACTTTCTCCTTGGCTTTCTCTGTTTCTGCCCTATCAACCTCTTTTCCATTTCTTGAACACAATAGGTATGCTCTCCTTGTAGGGATTTTGTACCATCTCTTTTCTCTCTCAGCATGCTTTTCTCCGGTATCCCCTTGGTGTGCGATTCCTTCCTTCCTCTGGGTCTTTGTTTAAAAATTTGGCTGCTCTGAAGATATTGTGATCCCCACTCCTGATCTCATTCTTCCTAACCTTTTCCCTCATTTTATTTATCTTCATAGCACTCATTTCTATGTGGTATATTCAGAAGCCCTTCACGTTCATGGGCCCTTTCCAACGCCCTATATCTTATTTTGTATTCTTATACTCTTTTTCTTAAGGACAGCCCCAACATATTTAAGCTTCAGGTGCTACAAACTTGGGTCTGCTTTACTTATTTATTGTCTGTCTCCTTCTGTAAGAGTACAAGTTCCACGAGGGCAGGAGGATTTGCCATTTGGGATCACTGTTGCATCCCTGGCACATAAATATGTATCTGGCACATAGTATTGTAATAAATATTTGTTGAATCAACTAATAAAATAAGAGAATTCATAAAAAAGATCAATAGATATGACCCCGTAAAAGAAATAACTTCTATATTCCAAAAAGAAAATACCATAAACAGAATTACATGGCAATCAGCAGTCTAGAAAAATATTATATTTGCCACAACTTTGATAGACAAAAGTTGAATACATTTAATATGCAAATCAACAAAACTAAAACAAAACCCATGAAAATGAACAAGCCAAATTTTAAGTATTCTGTAGGAAAATATATAAGCAGTTATTCACCAGCTTTAGTGAAATGATGCCTTTGTGCCCTTGGAATGAAGATTCGTGTAGTTTAGAGGGAAGAAGCCAACAAGTGATAATTACATTATTTGGCTCAGTATTTATCCTCTATCAATATCCTTATGCTGGCTCTATTCCAGTGTGTCTGGAGCGGGCCAGCAAGACACTACAGACTGCTCTCATGAGACAGGAGCAATCACATGGCTTTGGACTTTGCCTTTTTCCAAGGATCCCATAAGTACATTTTCTTTTTCTTAATACAATAGTAATTTTGGGAGTATTTATTAACGTCGAATAAGAAAATGATTGGTTATGAATCACAAATCACAAAACCAGGGGGCTGCTTTTGTGCCACTGTCTTTAATTATAAGCAACATTCATACACTTATTATAATATAGGTCCTAATTCCAATAGATTTAGTGGTAGGCTTGTTTATTTATAGCAAATGTTCTTTAAATAATTACTTAGAATGATTAAACACTTTTAAATGGGTTGTGTCTGCTGCTATGGTAGAACTTTTTCTTTTCTTTTGGTTTTTCTGTTTTTTGGTAAACATCATTTATTTAATTCTTTCCTGATTATAAAAATAATTCTGTTCATTTAAAAATAAATTACAATAGATACAGAAATATAAAGAAGAAAAAGTTCCCCCTATTCTCACCATGGAAATAGTTTCTATTTTTGTGTATTTAGTATACAGTAAATTTTAAAACATATTTTAGTAAAGCTAAGATCTTACTATATATATTATTTTGCTTCTTGCTTTTGTAATTCAATTGCATATCGTGAACATTTTCTCATATCATTGTATATTGTTCAAAAATTTAAAAATTCATAATTTTAATTTTATAAATGCATTGTATTTGATTTATATGATAAACCTGACTATGTACTTACATTTTTATATATCCATAAATGGTATCAATTAAGGTTTAATGCAATAGTCTGTGGGTAACAAGAATCTAAGTTTTCATGCTAATGAAACCAGAGCTAAGGACCATATTCATTCAATTATTTTGCGTACAATATAAGGAGTCAAGCTACCTAAAATGTATCAGTCCCATCCTCTCCTTGGTGATCCTGGTTCAGGCTTGGATAACCATTTATCGGAGGTTGTGAACTACTCTGCCTCCCAAATACTATGAGATGCTGTGGCTAGACAAATTGGCATCCTTTACATGATGGTCATACATTTCTGGCCCTGACCTTGGAGGGGCTATCTGAATAAGCAAGACTGTGTGTGATTTTTCTAACACCTGGAAGATATTAAAAAGCCTAATGTCTTCCAGATCTTAAAGATATTTTTAATAAGTAGCTAATCTTATAGAATGGTCAAATTGACATATTAGGAAACCAAGACTATAAATAATACTATGTGAGTGATTTCCAGAAAAGTCTCGAATTCCTGCTACCTGGAACAGCAAAGCAGTTATAATAAACAATGTTCTTAAAACTCCCTCCTTGTTCCCAAGGAAGAACATTGCCCTTTCTATACCAGGGTTCTGCTCCCTGGTTGACCTAAAACATTTTTAAAATATATTGTTGTTTGTAAACATAAACAGTTGGTCTGAGGAAAATGCCACATTGTAACCTTTCAATGGCTAGGGACACAGACTGAAAGATTTTGAGAGTAAGAGTATATTTTTAGAGTTGAGAAGGACTCCTAGGGTGGACCGGAAAAACTGATAAGAGTATTTTTAAGCTGTAAAACAGCTAGCGATTAGATTATAAAATTCTAATCTCTTATTTCTTAAAGTCTCATTTCAGTATCTTTGCACGTATAGTTTCATTCTTTTGTATACAAATCAGGTCCCAGGACCATTAGCTGTTGATAAAATTTTTCACTTTGAATTACTTGCATGTATTTCATTTAGTGGTTCTTGTCATGACTTCACCTTTCAGTTTGGTGGCAGCTGTATAGATCAATTACAAAGAAAAAAAATCTTTCTATCCTATTAGTGTTCCTAACACAGATGCTCACCATTTCCTCAAATCTAATTAAAAAGGACACTATATCCTTATCTTTTTTAAAATAAAGAAGTAAACGTTGTTTTAGATTTCTCATAACACTTATCCCAAAAGATAAATCACTTACTTTTTGGCTTTTTGGCTTCCATTCTCCCTTATAAAGTCACCATTTTTAGAATAGTCAGAGAATGTATAGATTTGTCCCCAATATAAAAATAGTTAATATTTTTAAACATTCTGAATCAATTGAAGGTAATATTTAGTTGCCAAATTATTAAAGATTAGTATTCTACAAGTATTTCAATGAAATATGCAGCACTCATTCACATATAAGTTGTGGTAGCTAAATACAATAAAACTGCTCAGAAAATGACCTTTTTCTTCTACAAACATTTGTCTTAATGCACTTCTCTTTAAAAACTAATCTTGCCCACCAAATTTTCCAACAAAAGTCTATCCATTGCTATTCTGAATACTAGAGATCCAAAAGAATGAGATTTGACTAAAATGGACTCAATAAAGAACAGTGAAAGCAGTTATATAACTGAAACTTATACCCCTCATCCCTAAAAAATGCAATTTATTGTCTAGCAATATGTATGTATGTATACATGTATATATATAGTCATGTGCCACTTAACAACAGAGATACATTCTGAAAAATGCGTGGTTAGGGGCTTCCTCCTCGTGTGACCATCCTAGAGTGCACTTACACAAACCTAGATGGTGTAGCCTACTACGCACCTAGGTTATATGGTATCGCCTATTGCTCCTAGGCTACAAACCTGTAGGCAACTGTAACACAGTGGCATTTGTGTATCTAAACATATCTAAACATAGAAAAGGTACAGTAAAAATATGGTATTTAATCTTATGGGGCCACTGTCATATATGTGGCCTGATATCAACAAAAACACTGTTATGCATTGTATGACTATATATATTCTGAAGATAACATGAATTATGCTAAGGAAAACAGCAATTAAAGTACAATATTTATGTTCTACATAGCAATGTGTTGGACACTTACTACTGGGTTTGCCCAACAACCCGCTAAGCAGACACCTTGGCTTTGCACTCTCCACCTTCTGCACTCTGCTGCCTGCCCCAGGAGGCTGACCTCTATGGGTAGCATCGATAGATTCCTGTGCCCTTGGGGCTTTTTTGCTGATGGAGAGGTCAGACAGGATATGGGAGGGAAGGTATGAGGCCCGGCTCCCTCCCTAGGGCTGGCTGTGTCCCCAAACAGAAGGTCACTGGTCCCCTCAAGGCAGCCTGATCTATCCAACTCTCCCCTTCCGGGTTCTGATAAACTCTCCCTCATAAGCCTCATACTTAACAGTCTACAGATGCTGCTAGCTCCAGGTTTGTGTACAATCCATTATGGTTCTCCTATAACTTACCTGCACTTTTATAATTAGTCATTCTTTATAGACCCCTTTCTTGAATTATCCTAATTTGTGTGGGCCATAGGATTTCTGCTGAGGCCCTGACTGTTATGTCTCCTTTTGAAGCATGACTCCTTTCTTGGGAAATATCCCCACTGCCATATTGGTACGTGAACTCACCCACCATGGCAGTTAATTTGGAGCAGAAGCAATACCAGAACACCAGAGATCTAAGGTAGGAGAAGAGGAATTCTTTCCTAAAAATTTGGAAATGAAACTAAGGAATTACAACTCAGTCTGAGTGTTCTTTGAACAGAAGAAATGTCAAGCCCAAGCATTTGGAAGGCCAAAAAAAACACTCAGCCCTTAACAGAATGAGAAAAAAGCCAATGTGTAGAGCAGAATGCAGGATCTTTACTTTTCAAATTCCTTATTCCAGTTGTTCCTGATGCCAAGCTTCAATCTTGCCCTTGGCTTCTGAGAGACAGGCCAATGTACTCTCACAATTCTCTGCCTTTGATTTCATCTAGTTTGAGATGAGCTTTTGCTTCTTGGAAGAAAAGAGCCCACAGACAATCAACACATTAAATTCTCATTTATAGCTCTTGACTCCACAAAAGTCCTGCAGAGAGGATAATGGTATTTTCACTGTTCTTTTTTTTTTTTTAATGAGAAAGAAATTGAGGCACAAAGAAGTTAAGTAACGTATTCAAAAACACACAGCTAGTAAGTGACAGAACTGAGATTTGAACCCAAGTTCTTTTTCAAACCCAAGCTACACTGAATAAATTCTTTAAGTTCTTTATAGCAAAATTGTATTGGCTTTGGAGAGGTAAAAGGATACAATTCGACTATGTTTATACAGAAGCTAAGTTAACTTTCTAATATACAAATCTCTCATACCACTCTGCTTCCCTGTGTGAGGAAGTTTCAGTGGCTGTTACTATTTAATTGCTTCAGCATCAGTTAGAAGGACCAAGCTTACCCCGCCAGCCTCACTTCATGCTACTGTCCCAGTGAAGCCTGTCCTGCAGCGAACCTGAAGTTGGTTCAGTTCATTAAAATCATGTGATCTCTCTCATTGGTCACTAGTATCCTAAGCTGTACATGAGGCTGACACTGGTCTCATTCTCATTTTTGTAAATATTGTGTCCCTCTGGAAATTTTAGGAATTTTTTTTTCTCCTTGAAGTTCATAGCTTTTACCAAAATATATCAGGTTTGGAACATTTTCCTTTACACATGCATGGCCTTCACACCTGAGGGTTTGTGTATTGTGTATGTGTGCATGTGTTTTCAGCTCAAGAAAATGTTTTTCTATTACTCATTTGCTTTTTCAATTTTTGTTCTTAATCATACTTAATCACTTTTGTTCTTTTCAAATCTATATCCTGGGAAATTGCCTTGATTTTTTCTGTCTGATCATTAATACTCTTCAATTCTATTCATTTCATAATTTAGCCCTTCTTGTATTTTGTTTCAGTAATTATCTGTTTAATTTTTTGTATTCTTCTTGCTCTATGATTACCTGATATTTACGGCAGTTGATTCTTGTGTTTAGGAATGCAATATCTTCTTGAATTTCTCTGCATTTACTAATTTTTGAAAATTATCTTTTACTTGTTGTGTTTGCTTCCATTGTGGTTACTTGACTTGTTTATTATGGTCTTTTTCTTTCAGGCTGTTAGTTTTTTTCCAAATATTTTATGATCTGTGTTTGTTGATCAATATTTTAAATGAAATGATCAGCTAATTAGTTTAGCTAATCAATATAAGTTTCCCCAGCATTTGTCTATATCTTTTTCACCAAAGACCTGTCCCTAATGAAAAAGGGACTGCCTGTAGGCTTTGAACTTTGAGAGCAGATGGCCTGGACATAGGACAATTAGGTAAGCACAAGCCAGTGAGCCGGGACCATCTCAATTGCCAAAGTAAGGAAGTCCTTACTGAAGGAGGAAGATTATAGGTCTAACTTCTTTGGCTATTTTCTTTCTCCTTCCTCCCTCCCTCCCTCCCTCCCTTCTTTCCTTCTATACTTCTTCATGGGCTGTGCTCATTTTCTTTTGTTTTACTTCCTGCATCTTGGTATTATTCTAATAGCTTGGTCATATGCTGGTCATTTATTCCAGATTCACGTCATCTTGTCAGCTCCTCTATACAGGTGTTATTCAATATACAAACACCACTTCCACACCCTCCCCACCTCCTATATTAGCAACCAGACATCAGTTCTCTGACCTGGAACTCCTGAAATGAGCTATATTCTCTTCCTAACCCTGAAGTCACTGTCCAGGGTTACATTGTTTTTGTTACATTGTCGCCTGTTCCTGGTGACCTTTGGTCCATATGGGTGCTCTCTCAGCTAATCTGCACACCGACCGGGGGCTTATAGGAAGCCCAGGGAAATGTGCAGTGTCCTGCCCACTCCTGCCCAGATATAGTGCTGCTTTGTTGCACATCTCTGGGAATTACCATTCACATTATTTTTTACTGTAAATAATGCCTTTGGATGCGTGACATCAGCTCTACTGCTGGTGCCCCTTCCATTATTGTGGTATGTCTTCCATCTGCAAGGCTCCTACTTTTAGATAAAAGTAGCACACGAGCCCAGCCCTCCCCCTTAATCTTGGCTCTTCCTGTTTAGAGATGGAATCAAAGTAGATATCACTTACAAACCTATAAGAATTGTAGCCCTGCCAGCAAAGAAAACACATAAAAAGAATCCAGACTAGGATAAAGCAAAAAACAAATTATTTAAATCTAATCAAGTGGTGAAGCTGCTTGGATGGCAGCTGCAAACTTAAATCAGATTTGATAAATAAGTAATATATGATTCGAGTCTAGCAGATGTGAGCTATGCAATAACTATGTTTGGGGATCATGGACTGTTTTATGTGAGGTTCCTACATATTGTCATAGGAAAGATCATCCAAGATATCTAATGCTCCAAATTGCCTGCCTGGCCAAAAATCTCTCATCAATATGCAGCTTCAGCCAGCTGAGAATTTAACCCCAAAGTCATTTGAGACGGTAATCCTAATGCCTTACCCTTGAGGTGCTTTAGAATTAAATACGCAATAGTTATCAGACTTTAGCATGCATCAGAATCACCTCTTTGTCTTAGTAAAAACAGCTCTGAGTCAGGTAGTGCAAAGGCAATATGTGTAACTGAAGCATTTGTACCCCCATAATATTCTGAAATAAAATAAAAAACCCACAAATTGCTGGACCCCATCACTGAGTGTCTCTGATTCAGGAGGCCTGGGGTAGGCCTTGAGAATTTGCATTTCTAGCAACTTCTGATGATGCCGGTATTGCTGGTTCTGGGGCCACATTTTGAGAAATAAAAAATAGAAATGGGAATGAAAATAATTACACTTACTACAATAGAAATATTTTGTGTCAGATTTGGTAATAATCTTTATACATTTATTGTTTTGTTGTTAATCTTCAATAGAGTTTAGAATATTAAATCACCTAAAAGATCAGCCTTATGCCTCAATTTAAATATCTAATTGAGTTATTGATTTAAACTTAGAATTTCAGCTGGAGAAGTATAAGAATGTTCAACCATGTGGGAAAACAATATTCGAATATTTAAGAGATTTAAACAAGTTATAATGAACTAAGTTTAACTTATTAGATTTACAAGATGTATTTTGGTACTTGAGAAGGTTTGCTTGTTAGTTAGACAAACTACTTAAAAAGAAAGTTGAATATATTAAATTTGTAAATTCACAGTACTTACAAGAATTTAATTAACCAAGCTGTAAAATCTCCCCTAAGAATGGTGTTAACATTTGTGATATTAATTAACTTATAAATAAATAAAATAAGATTTGTAATTTGGACTTCAAAGTTTAAGGAAGAACTAGGACTTAATTTTAAATATCAGTGAAACAAGTAATAATTTAAAAACGATAAAGAAGCCTCCAGTTAATCTCTGTGCACAAAAGCCACCCTCAAAGCTGTCAAAATCACCCTCAAAGCATGAATTCTTTTGTGTACTACTTACAGGGCTGGGGAAGACGTTATGTTAGGATCCCTGGTTCATATGCTGCTTCTAACATTTTCCTTCCAGCAATTTCCTCTTATCTCTAGCAGGGATCAGGGAGGGAAGTACCAGTTCTGCTAGTTTACCTCATCTGCCACCTGTCTTCCTCACACCTAAAGCCTTACAAAGTGCTCTGGAACACCGGTGAGTGGATCTTTGCATGCTGGTCTGCATCCAGCATTCTATTAGCTCCTGGTGCAACTCGAAGTTTTAAGATCTGAGTTGAGGAAAAGTTGAAGTGTCAAAGGTATATGGAGGGCAGGACGCAGTGGCTCACGCCTGTAATCCTAGCATTCTGGGAGGCCAAAGCAGGAGGATTGCTTGAGCTCAGGAGTTCAAGACCAGCTTGAGCAAGAATGAGACCTCGTCTCTACTAAAAATAGAAAAAATTAGCCAGGCATGGTGGTGCTCACCTGTAGTCCCAGCTACTCAGGAGGCTGAGGCAGGAGGATCACTTGAGCCCGATTTTGAGGTTGCTGTGAGCTAGGCTGATGCCATGGCACTCTAGCCTGGGCAACAGAACAAGACTCTGCCTCAAAGGACAAAACAAAAACAAAAAAAAAGAACAGCAACAAAAACAAAAAACAGTATATATGCCACCTTGTCCTGTAAATGTAATTAGTATGTACTAGGTTTTATCAGCTTATAATAGCAATAAGATCATATTTATATTAGTCCTTTAAAACATTTCATTTTTCCATGGGAAAATTAATTCTCATCTTTACAACTATAGACTAGAAATGTAGAATACCTTAGTATTTACCCAACTCTGTTTCCTGAATTTGTGTTAAAATATGTACACTTCTATATCTTTATTAACAATAATTTATTTTTTTCATAGTAATACCAAAGACGTAAGAGTTGTAGATACTGATCCTGAAATGGTATTCACATAATCAGAAAAAAATTCATCATTTTTTTCTGAGCTCCAAATTTATTATCAGAGAGAAATAATGTAGACCAATAGTTTACTATAATTTTACTTAATATTATAATAATAATAGCAAATTGGGAAATACTTTTCCTAGATTTTGTTTCTAAAGGCAAAAGCATGTCTCTTGAGAACAATCACAAATAGGTGAAATTAGAAAACTTCAATCTTCAAGGAATAAGAGATACAACTTGCTCAACAAATAATGATATTACTTGTCATATCACAAAAAGTCCAGAGGTAGGTCAGGCTTTGGGATTAGTTGATTGATGGGTCATTTTTTTAAATTAAGATCTCTGGTTCATTGGCTTCATCCTAAGGCTAATTACCCTCACTTTCATAAGATGGCTGCCACCAGAAACTGAGGCTACATGTATCTTTTTTCAGGAAAACAATAGGAAGAAAATTCTCTTTCAAAAAACTGGAAGTATTAATTAAAGGCTTTCTCATCTTTAAGTCACCAGCCTACCCCTGGGCTGATATAACCTAGGGTTTGTCATGCACCAATGAGCCTAAGTCCGTGTTCATTGCAACTTCCCAAATGACAGGAAAGATTGGCAGTGTTTCATAGAAACACAGATTTCTGAGATGCCAACTCAGACCTAGTGGATCAGAATTGGAAAAAAGAGTCTGATCATCTATGTATTCAACAAGCTTCTCAAGTGTGTCTTATAATCAGTGAAAATCTGGGAAACCTATAGATGGATCTAAATCCAAAACTAGAGTTGGGAAGAAGTCAGCTTCTCTGCTCAATAAATTTCAGTTCTGCTATGATGGAGGAAGATAGAATGGATGCTGGATACCTACTAGCAGTAAAAACTACAGCAACAGATTTTTATCTTCTTAGTTCTTTACTCCAAGCTCTTCCCCCTTGGTGAAACATTTTCTGTCATGCCTTCCTTGCTGTTGCTTGCCTCCCCACAGCAAGTCATGAATCTCTCATACCTAATTCCAACTATGTGTGGAAGACTAGTACATCTCTTCAAAATATTGGAGCCTATAGATCATCACTGGGTGAGAGAATTTTTCTCTAGACATCCCCCACACTCTGCAAACATCAGCTCATGGGTTGTGGCCTCATTGGCCTTCTAAGAAAGCCAGTTCACCAGTGAATACAATCCTGCATAAAGAGCTCTTACAGATTAATAGTGGTTCTTCCCATGCTTTGCATTAAGTGATAGAACTTAGCATGTTGTCACTAGTAAAATAATGATAAAATATGCTAACTCCCCTTAGGTTGAACATATACCCTACATAAAATGTATACAACTGAACATACTCCCAGTAGACACAGGAAGAACAAAGATCTAACAACTAGAATGAAAAACATCCTTTTATTCTCTGACATTAAGAATTTCAAGGACATTTTTCATTAGAGCAGATGCTGGTTATAGTGCCATTGTTTGGAAGTTATATATACAATTAACTGTAAGCTTATAGAAGAAACAATCGTTAAGCCTGTGATTACTTTCCAAATGTAGTTCAGGGGATGAAAATTGTGACAAAACCAATCCCCAATCCACTCTTGTTTCATCCATGATATACTTGCCATCATCTCATGTCATTGTTCTTCATCATGCTCAGACCCAAAACGTGTCCTCCTTGGAAACAACCTTCCTTTGCCTGATTCACTGGGAGGAGCCTCTACTGGCCACCCGAATGTGCAGCCAAACACAAAGAGCTGGCAAAGGTCAACAAGAAAGAGGGAATCAAATGTCCCTAATAAACCAAAATCGTCTTCACATTTTCTCTAAAAGGACAAGAAATCATTCAGCCTTTCTGTGAAAATCACCACTTGACCTAGAGGAACAGCTTAATGTTTAATATCTACAAATAGGAGCATCCATTTCATTATTCTTTGCTGTGTGACTCTTGTACAATCCACTGTCTGGTCACATTATTCACCCTGTACAAAATTAACTCTCTGGCTGAGGCCCCAGACCATTCATGTGGAAATATTTCCTTACGTATGCTGATTATTTTATAGACATTATATTGAGCAGAAAACATATTGCAATGTATGCTTATAGATTTATAAAAAATGAGCCAATGTGTAATTGAGCAAGCTTTCTCCAATTAATCCCATATTGTTTCCACAATCCTTGACTGGTCCTTTCCCACCACAATTTTTTGTGAATTAAAGTACACATTTTCTATCTATCTCCCCACCCCAACTTATATATCTCCCTTTGCCATTTAACAGGTAAACTACATGGTAGAATTTTGCATTTTTAAATATTCCTAGAATGAAAACCCCATTTGGGCAGAGATTTTTGTCTCTTTTGTTCACCATATATCCCCTGTGCCTGGAAAAGCACCCAGCAAAAAATGGGTGTGAAAACACATATAATTAAGCCAATAAATTTTTCTCCTATCCAACTCCACTGTCTTTGCTTTGATGTGCTAATGGTCTATTCCAAGGGTTAACAAACTACAATCAGTGGTCCAAATCCAACCTGCTGCCTGATTTTGTAAATAAAGTTGTATTGACACAGAGCCACTTAATTACATACTATTTATGGCAACTTTCACACTACAACATCGGAGTTGATTAGTTGTGACAAACCCTATCTGGACCACAAAGCCTAAAATATATATTATCTGGCCCTTTACAGAAATGTTTGCTGACCCTTGGTCAATTGCAATAGTTCATAAGTAATCTCCCTTGACCCAGTAACACTACCTTCCTTCCTACACACATACTCCTACCCCAGTCCATTCTTCACTGGCCCCAAAGAAATAATTCTAAATACAAATATGATCTTGTCAATTCCTTAACTTCTTCCCTGAAATATTCATCAGCTGACCGCCTCTTGCAATGCATATATGAGGTTTTATCAATCTTTAAGTAAAAAAATTTCACAATGAAAATGCAAGCCTATTCTCCCATACACGCATAAACACATCTCCAACCATATCAAAGGATGAGGGGGCACATAGGCAATATATATAACCTGAACTTTTGTACCCCCATAATAAGCTGAAATAAAAAATATAAAAAAATTTTTAAAAAGGGGAAAAATTACGTATTTTTTCTATATATTAATAGAAACTCTTGAGCTGATGCTGCTAGGACAAGGAAAGGATAAAAAAGGAAGGGCTGCAAGAGAGAGTATCTGCAACTAAGAAGCAAGAAACAGAGTGAGAAGGGTGTCCATATGGGATATCCCTGGAGGTCTGTCTATCAAGATCTTTAGCACTCATGTGAAAGTAATCACAATAGCTAGATTAGGAACATCACCTGATCTGTGACCCAAATTCTCCTATCTATTCTGTACGACTGTGACCTCATGTGGGAGCCAGAATTCTGAAATGACCTTCAAAATACTCATTCCCTGGTGTCCACACTTTGTATAATTTCTTGTCTTTGAGTGTAGATGGAACCTGAGAATAAGATGGAGTAGTTACTCTGTTGAATAAGTTATGGTATGTGGCAAATGGTGATATGATAGTCACTTTGTGAAAGACTTTTTCATAGAAGACTGGAGAGAAATTGAAAGTATGAGAGCACCTAAGAAGGAGGTCCCATGGCAAGAACCTGAGAATGGCTTCTAGGACTGAAGAGTGGTCCCTGGCTGGCAGCCAGCAAGACAACGGGGACCTTAGTAACACAACTGCAAGGAAATTAATTGTCCCCACAAAGTGAAGGAGCTTGGAAGTAGATCTTTCCCTACTTGAGCTTCCAGATGAGGACACAGATAGCCAATATATCCATTTCAGCCTTGTGAGCAGAAGACACAAGTAAAACACGCCAGAATCCTGACCCACCGAACCTCTGCTGTAAATTTATAGTTTTCTAAGTCTCTAAGTTTGTGGTAATTTATTATGCAATAGAAAATGAATACACCCTATTACTCAAACAAAACAAAACAAAAAAAACCCGAATTATTTAAAGTTTCCCTAAAGTTGGAAGGACATAATTATTTGAAACGGAAGTACTTATCTTTCATATCACCATAATTGGAACATTCCCTGTACAGTCTTCAGGTTAAGTATCAACTCTTTATGATGAGAAAATTCCAAGAAAGAAGTTCATGGTCAGGTTCTATAAGTGTACAGCCATTAACTGTTTTTTTTTTTTTTGTGGCAGGGAAGTAAGGGAGGATTAGCATTTGGGTAGCCTGGATTATTGGTTCTACTTTACTGAGTTTAAGTTTTCTTTAGAGTCAACTGGACAATTAAGCAAGTGATTCAGATGTTTGTGTGAACTCAATTTAAATTCCTGTAATACCAAGGTTTAAAATGGTATTAAGTGAAAATGTAAAACCCAGCAGAGAAAGAAAATTTTGACCCTAAAGTATAAATTTAGAGGTTGTATCAGTCAGTAAAATATAAGTTATATTGTAGCAACAATCTTCAAATCATAGAGGCTTACAAAATGGAAAGTTTAATTCTCATTCAGACCCTATGTCCATCATGGTTAGGCTGGACTTCTTCTCTAAAGGCTTTAATTTCTCTGATTTCACGTTTTCTGAGACAGGGAATAGCGAATGTGGCCAATCATGTACTGCCTCTTCAAGCTTCTGCTTGGAACTGACACACATCACTTCTGTTCACATGTCCTTGGCCAAAACAAATCACATGGCCTGATTAGTTAGGGTTCTCCTGAGAAACAGAACTAATAGGATACACATATGTATGCATGTGTGTGTATATGTGTGTGTGGAGAGAGAGATACAGAGACAGAGAGAGAAACTGATTGTTTTATTTTCTTATTTATTATGTTTCTCATCTTCCCTCCATGAATAAATGACTGCAGTAAGTGGTGTCATTGGCAGCAGTAAATCTTAATGAAACTATAACAACTTTGTAATTAATATTAACAAATGAAATGTAATACTAATATTAATTTTTGCTTTCTGATTTAAATGCTAGTCTAACCACTGCTTACCTATTTAATACATAGAAGGTAAAAAGTCTCCTATAGATGATTCTGTTTTGGTGCGGGGTAAATGATGACATTTGTATAGATTTCTATAATATCATTTCCAAAGTAAGCACTGTTATTTTTGACTTGGCAATAACCTTGTGAAATAAGCAAAAATTATTAATCCATTTTGTGGAGTCAGAAATTGAGTTTCAGAATGTAAGAAATGTGCTTAAGATGAAACTATCCCAGGTATTTTGCTTCTGTCTCAGTACCCTCTCCAATACACCCTCTACGCCTAGTGCTGCTGTGGAAAAGTCCCATTTATATGAGACAGTTCATAAACCTTCCACCATCACCAAGGCAGAATGTTTAGGACTCTGTCTCACATTCTTATTTCACAGGCTGCAAATGGACCTTCGGGGCCTTCTTTCATTCTTTAAGACTTCCCCATTGTAATTCTTTAGTTCATCCTGATGGCATTGCAGTATAAAGTGTGTGTAATAGGGGTCCACTGTGATGTGTACAATGTGATTGACCCTAGACCCTTTGCCTCTTTGGAATTGAACCCCCTGTATGGAGTCAGTGCATGTGCCCATGGAACCTTGTCCTCCTGCAAGTTTTTCATTTCCCAGCCCCATCTCCCTGCTGGTACCTCTGCTACTTGTATGTAAATTTTCACTAGGGCACAGCAAGAGAAACATAAACAAACCATCACTGATGAAGATGTTCAAATTCAAAACTTATATATCCCAAAATATAATTCAAATACCGGCAGGGGACTGTAACTCTCAAATTGGCTGTGTTGCAAATAAACACTGTACAAATTAGTAACAGGAAAGAAACAGTCTGAGTCAGTTTTATATGGATACTCTTATGTAAATATTAGCAAATTAACAACTCTGTGCATGCAGGTGGCGAGGAGAGCCTGTGTTCTCAGAGCACATGATGAACTGTAGTGACAGGAGCCATATTACCATGGACTGGATCCCGCTGCAGATCTAACTTCTTTTCTAATGGTCAAGATTCTTGGCTGTAGTCCCTGAGGAAGTGCCCACCAGCCCTGCGTGAGGAACTGTTTTTACTCTCCAAGTAGACCCAAGGCACCACCTCAATTCCTTGAAAGCAATTAACCCCCGTGCATAATAGGGGTAGAGAAAAGTGTCAGGATACCAAAACAGAGCCATCTAGTCATTCCTCCTCGGTTTCTGGGCTTGAGATATGTCAAGAAAGATAGCCTGGACTAGGAGTTAGGGGACCAGAATGGTATTCCTGGCTTTTTAACTCACCCACACAATGGCCCTAGCACATCATCCAACTTGGACTTCCTGTCCTTTCGTTTGTAAAATCAAAGGATGGACTAAAAGATTGCAAAGGCCACTTCAAACTCTAATCCAATATCTGTGCTCTAGCTAATGAATTCATGGTTAATTTTTCCTTGGTAGGCTGCTGGAAGTCCTAATAAAAGATTTTCCATGCCACAAGAATGTGCCACAGGCCTGAAGTCCTGACAATGAGCTAAATGCCCTGCACCAAATTAATGCTTTACAGCAGTTCTCAGGGCAACCCTGGGAGGCCTGTATGACTCTCTGCTTTATAGCTCAGAGTTCATCTCAGGAGAAACTGGCCTAAGGAATATTTCACTCTGAGGCAGGTCTCTCTCTTGCTTCCTACTACCCCACATAGCCGCTCATAATAAACCAGTTTTTATAGCCACTAGAACTTTGATGAGCCAAATGTGAAAACCCTGCAACTATTTGTCTGGATTAATGAGTGAGTGGGAGAATGTGGAACTAAGGTAAACTTAGAGGACATACTTCAAGGCCCAGTTTTACACATGTGGAAAAAGACACCAAGGGAAAGTTAACTAAGATGTGACAAAGCAAAAAATAGAGCCCATGTTTTCTTTCTTCCCTCCTCCCTCCCTTCCTTCCTTTCTTTCTTCCATCTTTTCTTCCTTCTTTCTTCTCCTCCTTCCTTCCTTCTTTCCATTCACTCCACAATTCCCAAAGCTACTGCATGCTATGACATGACTATCAGAAGGAATATTTATATGCCATAAATATTCATTTTCTTCATGGACTCCCTGATAACTCTTTTGAATACTACTCCAGCATGCCTTCTTTCTGCTTTACTGAATTTAGACACTACTATCAATACATGATATTAAAACTAGAAAAATATAGAGCTTTTTTTATAGGGTGCTTTTAATTATACTATCTCACTTCCAAAAACTCATCTCTTTGTACATATGGATAAAGGGAATATTTGAAATTTAAAGCCTTTAAGGCGTACAAATTACAGTTTAGGATACTGTTTAAAAGTTATATTGAATGATTTTTATTCGTATCATGAATAAAAATAAACATTTTTTTGCATCTTAAACAGCTCTGAATGTCTCAGAGGCAGCAAATAAATTCAGTGGCTGCTGATAATGCATAAATTTACTACTAATATTGGATACCTACTATTTTAAAGAGAAAGAAAATACATTGATACCTTAAGCAGTAAAAATGAGACTCCTTCATAACAAAGTTAGTCAAAATGAAATCAAAACAAAGCAGCTGACACAATTGCAATAACTAGAATCCCAGTGGAGGCTGTGGGGGTGTATTTGAAACGAAAGTACTTATTCGTGGAAAATTTTAAAAGTACACATGTATAATCCAGTTGTATATGTGTAAGTATTACACCAGCTGCAAACCCCTGCTTTGTCTTATTATGTTGATCATGATGGGATAAACACAACATTGTATATTATTTAAATCTACTTAGAAACCAAATAACTAGAGGGAGATCTACATCATTTTGCTTTCTCATTGTCTCAGAAAAAAAAAAAAAGTGGCTCCCGTTCAGGGATTATCTTTCATTTTTTCTCTTTCAAACATGTGTTTTTACTCTCTAGCCTCTAGAATAAAGTACCAGAGCCAAATGGTATGAGGTAATGCACTATACAATCATTTTTTTTTCCTTCTCCAAAGAGAATTTCTGTGAATAGACTGTCAGCAATGAAATGTTTGTGGAGGGAAGGGCAGTTTATTTTGTAAAGTTTACTAGCATTGCAAAGCTGTGCTAGTTACTTGACATTATTGCTATTTTTAAACTAAATCATTCATGGCTTCGGTGGAAATGGGGGGCACAGCTTCAAGCATACAGGGTTGTAGGCAAAGTCAGCAGTTGTTTGGAAGCAGGGACCTAAATTTATGTCCTCTAGAGACCTGGCTGCTGATACTTTTGGGGATAAAGTGCTATGTGCAATTAGAAGTGAAATTATATTAAGCAGGTGTGGAGAGGGCTGGGTAACATATTGACCTGACCCCTGTGCCTTGCTAATAATGATTAGGTTTCACTTGGAATACAATTACTTGGAATACAATTTCCAAGCAGGGAGTGAAGTCTTGAGCAAATGGGACAGGGCATACACTGCCCTGCCTTCACCATCTGGAATGTTGCCCCCTTCTCCAACTCAAATCCCCCATCCACCTCAAAGCCACCTTTGCCTATTCTAGCGTCCCCTCAAATCTCATTTCTAAAGCTCACAGGGTCTAAAGAAGTGTATTAGCATTTTGCCAACTTGCATTCGTCTGTTATTTTTCTCTGTTGTTTTGTTGTGTTCTTATTTTCTTAAAGTTCATTTAACTTATCTTGGTATGTGATAATTCTCTTGAGATTATGCTTTTACTAGACCCTGTGCAACATTCAGCACATACTAGACATTCAACAATTAATTATTAACTTGCTACCTGGTAGATTTTTAAGAAGGACCACAATAGCGAAGTAAATCCTAAATATGTTAACACTTCAATAAACTTTATATTCTGAAGTGAGAATAATTACAGATACCCGCTGGGTGGCACACCATCAAATCTCTCCAACGAGTGCTGCCACTGGGGCAAAGCATTTCCTTTGGATGCCTCTGAGCACTTCCCCAAAAGCCAACAGCAAAATAGGAAAGGAAAAGTAAAGTGAGCAGTATGGTGGAAACGGAAAGGGACGGGAACAGGTTGAACACTAAAATATATTAGGCATTATTAGTTCATTTCATCCTAACAAAAAATCTTGCGAGGTGTATATTTCTTATTCCTGCTTCACAGGTAAAGTCTCAGAGCTGTTTTTGATCAAAGGCAAGGCAGAAAACGGTTGTACACACAGAGCTGACTGGCTCCTTAGCTCAGAAACATGGGAAATTAGTCCTCCCTCATGAGTAAACAAGAAGGAAAGAGAGAATGAGTGTGCAAAAGAGTCAGATGTATCTCAGGGTGGGTGTTACAAAGCCAGGTAACTTGACACTCGGTGCCCTGATGACCCTTGTTGCCCACCCTTGGTGCAAAAAATGTGAAAAGTTTGTCTTTGTTGAAAAAAGAAGAAAGAAATCTACTAGAGAATTTTGGAGGGTAAAAATACTGCCTCTTCAGTAGATTAACGTCTATTTCAAAACTATACAAGGCAAGTATCAATGCTTTTTAATTCCCCGAAAATTGCTTGTTCCCTTTAATGCAAACAACGTTAACTATAAGGAGAAAGACTTACAAATCAACCACTCATTCAAAAATTGCCCTTAGTTCAAATCCACCAGTTTAAGACTAATTTTCTTCTGCTTAGTTAAGATAAAAGTTCATTATTTTCCTGTCACATCAATTCAGCAGAAAATTTCTCTGCCATGTTCCTAAAAATCTAGCATATGTGGAGCACTGAATACCAAATTTAGACATTTGTACAAAAAAGATCCAAATCCTTTCAAGGAAAATATGATGGTTATTTTGACATTGATTTCTTAGAAAATAAAAATTCCCAGAAGCAAGAAATTTTGTAATGATCTAGAAGCTCACAAAGTCTGGAAAAGTAGATTTTCTGAACTTTATTTCCACCATATGATAGGGTACAACTTACCTACTCTATTTTCTCACATGAAGGGTGAATGTTTAATAGGTTAATTTTACATTGAAATTTTAAAAAAATCTGTAGTGAAATAGGTACCATGAATATTGGAGATACATTTTATGTTTTTAGTTTGATTTGTATGAGCCTCTTTCTCCCCTCAAGTTTTCAAAACCTACAGTCATACCTGACTCATTTTCTGTGTACCTCACCGTACCTCAGACATTGCCATGGCTAAATTGTATATTTAATAACTAGTTTTTTAATTGATTTGAAAACAAAGAGATTTTTATTTCTCCTCAATATATTTAAAACTCTGAAACAAAAATGTCTCTAGAGCAGAGGCTGTAAATTAGCAGCCCATCAACTGAACTAGACTGTTCCACATAGGAGTTTTGTCTTGGATGGGGTATTATTCTTTAAATTTTTGGAAGAGTTGCTTTTGAAAATCAAGAGATTTTCACATAAAGGGTCAGATTTCTGTGTTGCAAATAGCAAGATGGCAGGTTTGCTATCTAAATCCTTTCATGATCAACATATTAGGAGACCTGGCAAGACTGGACCTTAATTTCAAAGTGGCGACAATCAATTGGAGTGAGTGGTGGGTGTCTCCTTTGAACATGGAAACCTTCTCCAACTTCCTGTAGGCCAGGAACCCCTGCTGCCCGGCACCCAGCAGGTTTCACTCATCTAGATTACCTTCATCAAAGAGTCAGTGCTTCAGAGATTAGTCCATTTCTTCATCACTTGAAAAACATAGAATTTTAAAAATGCTATTTACTTTCAATGTATTCCAGGTAAATCCTTTAAGGGTGAAGATTTACAGAGAAATAGAAAGTCTTCATATTTCATTTGGTCATGGTAGTTAATCACTCACCTGTTTGGTAACACAATTAGTTCTACACAACCAACTAAGATCTTATAAACAGAGAATTACCACAAGGAATAAGCACTATTGGGCAGGGGAGAATTCATTAAATTTGACATCTTCTTTTCCCCTCAAAATGTGCTTGCTCATTTACGAATGAAGGAACAGAAAATGGGTGCTTGTTATGTAAATCCTTTCATGATCAACTTCTTTCAAAGTTCCTGGTATGAATTCTGCCCCCATCTCCATATCCTATCTTATTTTTCATATTAACCCACTTCCACTCTTTCAGTCCACCATACTACTACAAATAGTCCATCAAAATGCACTCTCTAGCTCTTCCCCCATGATTCTTAATATCCTGCTGTTATGAAGGCTTACAGTCCATTTGATTATTTTGCCCCTCATCACAGGCTCACAATAGGTCTGGACATAATGTTTGATAATGCCCATTTCCCACGGATATCATGGTGCCTCTTAATTGTAAATTGGAGGCTCTAGTGAACAATCAATCAAGGAACAAATTTATTTTCATAGGTATATGTGTTATCATATTAATTTAGATTAATTAATTAAAAACAGACTAATTAAATACCTTTAAGGAGGAAAGTGGAAATACAATGATAAACCTGAAACATGTTCTATTTTTCTTTCTCTCTTCAACCCCAATACAAACTGCTTTCCTACCATCATATACACCAGTTTGTATGTGTATATATATACACACATATATAACTGTATGAGTGTGTGTATCTATTATTTTCAGATACCAACCTAACTCATAGCATAAAACAGTTCCCAGTCTGAATCACACTTATACTTCTATGTAATTAACTTTGGTTAATTTTTTAAATAATCTCAAAGAAATATTAATAAAATTTTTCATCTAGGAAATGAATTCAACTGAACAGTGACTGCATGAAATATGGATTTTCAAAATGGAAGTATTTAGTATGAGATATATATATGTGTGTGTATATATATATATCTACACATAACCTTCTTAAGGTTTTAAGTGTGTGTGTTTGATCATTACATATTTCCACAAGCTCAACAGATAGGCCCTCTTAGTTGTCAACTACATGCTACATAGACACCAAGAAGCTGGTTTCCTTAGCAATGGTTACTATGCATTTGGGAGATATTGAAATTTTCTTTATCTTATTGGAATATGTGCTGTACTTTTTTCCCCTAGAAATATGCCTGATTATTTTTATAAGGTAAAATTATTTCATTCAAATTTGCTTCAAAGCAAGGTGCAATGTCTAGTTTATGTCTAGTTCTTTATTACTAAAAGAACCTTGACATTTGAACCAATTTCTTAAATATATGAAAATATAGATGGCTAAAGAAATGAATTTTAGAAATAGATATTTAAAGATTCCTATAATTGCAATATGTATATAATGATGTTTAGTGCTTTCAACAGGAAAATATTTTTAATAAAATTAAATAGAAAATTCAGCTTAATTCACTTAGAGTTTTGTAACTATTGCTCTTTATTAATAATCTATTATACTTTAGATTTTAACTGACCATCAATTGATGTTTCAGTCTGTCACATATTTATATTATGTAAGATTTTGTCATCGAGTGAGTAAAGTTTCATTTGGATTTATATAACAGTTTAAGTATCTTTATTGTCTATCATTTCAGATTTTTCCCTAATTTATACAATTCACATTCAGACCTCAATATTACACTTTAGTTATATAATCAGTAAAAAATAAGGAAGTTGAAGTAAATACTGAAGTTAAAAAGAATCATTTTGTTCCTAAGTAAAAATAATTTGTTCCTGAAGCAGGTGGAAAGAAGGGCTGGACTAGGGAAGAAATTGACTATATCAGGAGACTGTCCTTAGCAGACCTAGGTCCTTATTAACCAAGCTGAGGATCACCCTAATTTGCTCAGTAGAAGCTCAATCTTTGTTATCAGCATTGCTTGTTCCTAGATTATCTGCTGTATCACATTGGATTTTTATTTTTTTGCAATTAGGTGTATAGCATTATTATTTTCCTGCACACTACAATCCCACTGGGGGAAAATGAACAGAAAGTCCTTTGTGTAACTCTTGTTTTTGCCACGGAAAAAGCCTCACAGATAACAGTGTAAATGCAGGGTAATCGGCTGTTTCAATATTTAATACTGGTTTCAAGCCTATGCTTATGAAGTTAAGATGATTTTTCAATAAAATATTAGTTTCTAAAATAATTCACATCTTCCTAGATATTTTTAAGGTTGACTGGGCTTCTGCACGTCTTAATTGATCTATTTTTTTTTTCAGTCCAAGATTTGGTCATATGATCTCATCGTCACTCACTGATTCAAATTCAGTATGTATTAATATATAGATGAATATTACCAGCATTATATCTAGTGTCACTCAGATTCCAGATCCATATTTCCAATTACATTACACACAAAGAAACTGAATTCCACAGGCAAGATATCCATCATTAAATTTGTTATCTCTACCTTCTTCCCTCTTCCTTGCTTCCTCTTTCTGATTAATATCATCATTATTTTTTTTAAATTCTGTGGTAAATATTAATGATGGTCACCAATATTTCCGGTTCTCTTCTCCATCTGGGCACCCAAGAGGATGCCACTTCTACATCCCCTTAAGGTTAGGTACAGCCATGTGACACAGTGAGGAAAAAGCCTTTGTTGGTTTAAACTACTGAAATTTGGTGATTGTTACTAAAACATAACTGAGTTGACTTTGACTGCTATATAATTTCTCAAATATGAAAGTTAAGGTCATTGAATTACTCAGGATTAAGCTTAGGTGTATATAACATGAAAACTTAGAAGACAAATGACAAAAATACATTTTATCTTGATTTCTGTGTCATGTACAAGGTGTTCTGAGGGAAACGTTCCTGGGCTGCAGTGTGGCCATGCAGTTATCAGTGATCCAGGCTCCTACCTCCCTGCTTCTGGTCACAAGAGCATGACCTGCAGCATTTGGCTTCCAGTTCACAGTACCCCAAAGCTGGCGGTGCTCTAGCGCATCCCACCCACATCTCAGCAATGAAAGGAAGAAGTAGAAGAAGGGAACACTTCTCTTTGAATGATAATTTCTAGAAGTTGCACTTATACCTCACAGAGTCAAATTTAATCACATGGCCACATCCAGCTATGGCAGCCATAAAATACAGTCTTTTAGCTAGACGGCGATGTGCCCAGCTAAAATTCTGGCAAATGTTTTTAAGTAAAAAAGGGAGAATAAATATTGAAAGGTAACTGGCAGAGTCAGCCACCATTATATTTGACTTGAACGTTTACCCCATGCTTCACATCATCAAATTTTATTAATCCCACTTTCAAAATGCCTGTCAGTTCTAACCATTCCATTTTGCCCCAGTGATACGACACAAATAGTCTTAGCTAGAACTATTGCAATCACTTGATAACTGCTTTTCCTCCATCCTTTTCATCCTTTCCCTTGAGAATTGGAACTTCTCAAAGTTTAATGCTTAATGCAGCTGTGAGAGTTACTAGTCTATCTAATCAATATTCTGCATAATCCTTTACTCTTTCATAGCCCCTTCTTCAGTGATTCTCCATTAACCATAAAATGGAGTTTTACTTCCTTAGTATGAGATTCAAGACCTTCAGTTATAAATTTGGTTGCAATATACGTTTACACCATCCTTTCCCACTATACTATGTACACTCACATACAGTCATCCCTCAGTATCCGAGGGGCATTGATTCCAGGATCATATCACACCACTCCATCCCCCACAGATACCAAAATCCACAGATGCTCAAATGCTGTATATAAAATAACTCAGTGTTTGCATATAACCATGACCTACACACATCCTCCCTTATACTTCAAATCATCTTTGGATTACTTGTAATACCCAATACAATGTAAATGCTATGTAACTGGTTCTTATGCTGTATTGTTTAGGGAATAATGACAAGAAAACAAAGTCTGTACTGAATCTGCAAAGGTGGCACCCACAGATATGAAGAACTGTCTTTGGGGCATCACTCATTCTTCTTCCTCCGAGTGTGAAGAGTCCAGCCTCACCTCCATTTATCATTGTTGTTCTCATTTCTCAAGCACCAGTTGAAATGTTGCTTCCTCTAGGAAAATTTTCTACATCTTCTAGGATATGCAAATTATTCTTACTTCCTCTAAAAGAATATTATTTGTATTTCTTTTCAGCACTTAGATTTATATTTTTGTATGTATACATCTATCCCATTGGAGCATAAGATCTTTGAATATAAGGACTGTGTCTCTTAAATTTGTACATTTAAAAGTTCCATATGCATAATGGATATTCAGGAAATGACTGTTGAATTAGTATATACATGAGATTTAGTGTCATGGAGATAATACTGTATCCATGCAACAAATATTAAGATATGATTATAAATGATTCCTCATTTAGTTCTTCTGTAGTATTAAACATAGTTATGTAAGACAACATTGGCTCTAAATCAGATTCCTAACTTCTTCCTAGACCTCTCACCATTTATCTTAAATATCCTTGATGTCCTGATTGAGAGACCTAATTTGAGTCAATGAAATAATGTTGTCACATTAACTGCTTTATTTTGAATACAAAGAAGTTTGATTGCTTCCTAATCAGCTAGATTAGATCCTAATAAAATGTATTTCCCTAAAGGAACCTTGTAAGCATTGATTTTTAATTGCCTGATCTCTACATTAAATGAATGAGTGGGTTCTTCTTAGAAAACCTAGGCTCACTTAGATGGTCTCCTACCTTTTTCAAAATTAGCACAGTAGTACTGATGTTAAGAAATAAAAATACTATCTATGTCATAGACTTGCTTGGTTATTATGAGCCAGAAGGAGTATACATGCCTAGAAGTGTATTATTCTAAAAGCAACATTATTTGGTAATTTTTAGAATTCCAATAGTTCATGGACTAGTGAGATCTTTGAAAATGAATTTTGCTCATTTTATTTAAAATAAAAATATCTTAGTGCATAATCATATGTAAGGATAGAGGAGCCCTTATAATGTCTCCTTTCCTTGGGCTGCTACTAAGAACTGTCCCTATTCCAGGATTCAGAGTTGGATTCTATGTGGCCACAATTCTCTCAGTGAGATAAGGACCTGATGTAGCACTTTTGAGCCCTTGAGGGAATATGGTTAACAAGCTAAGGAACAAATGCCAAAAGAATCCCAGATAGATGGAATAGATGCCCAATTAATCAGTGCCCGTAACCTGTCGGCACTCTGGATATTTCAGGGTGTGCACAAGCAAATTCTTTCTATTGTTTAAGCCAGTTTGAGTTGGCTTCAAAACTAATGCATCATCCAAATCAGAGGCCTAGATTTGGAAAGGACTGCCCCATATCTGCAGCTGAGCCATCATCATATTTTTGAAGCACTTAAAAAGGAAATCAGATGCTTTTCAAATATAATCCAACTGATAAATTCTTTAAAAGTAAATTCATCAATGGGAATAAAAAGCATTGCTTAAATCTTGGCCTCTAGAAACATCTAATGATGAACACTGTTGGCCAGTTTGCATACACTGTGAAAGAAAGGCAGTGATTGCGAACAAAATACCTTGACTTGAAGTGCCTAAGGAAGCCACCTCCTTGATTTCATGGCCATTATTGATACAGTTTTCTAAGTTCAAAGGATCTAAGCAAATTATACCTGCAAAAGACTTATTTTCTCTTCACAGCTGTTGTTTCCATACTGATATCCCAACTGTATATTCCAAGCATACTTAAGTATGTGTTACTTATGTAATTAAGTACTTCCTAACAGTAATTTATTAAAGGCTGAAGAATTGGCATTTACTCAAAAAAGCATAATGTTATCAACTCTGCTATTTATCCTTCTGAGAACATTGCCTGTGTATAATACATTAAGAATAAAGCTGCAAAGAAAATGGCTTGTAAATGAAAGGTCAACATACTGAAGCATATCGCCTAATTACTCCATGTCACAGACTTTAATTTAATTTCCATACTTTATCCCTGAATTTGAAACATTCTGAGACTCTAAAGAATAATACAAACTTCATTTGGCACCAAAGAAAATGGCAAAGATAATAAAGAAGTGATTCAAACATATGAAAGTTCTATTAATAAATTGTACCCCTTGCTGAAAGAATACAGTCCAATTTAATACTAAATTTAAATATTTAGTTACTTTGTGAAAATGTTTAAGAAAACTAATTTTCATCCATCTTCTTTGGGTGCTTCTTGATCTCTCTTTATTGTTAATTTATTTGCTCTGTGTGCATGTAAATGTACATTTTAATTATTAGTCACTGTGTTAGTTTGCTAGGGCTGTGTCTTAATCCATTTTGTGTTAGCATAAAGGAATACTTGAGGCTGGGTAATTTATAAAGAAAATAAGTTTATTTAGCTTGTGGTTCTGCACGCTATGCAAGAAGCATGGCACTGGCATCTGCTCACCTTCTGGTGAGGGCTTCAGGCTGCTCTCACTCAGAGATCACATGGCAAGAGAGGAAGGAGCGGAGGGAGGGAGGGTTGTGCCAGGCTCTTTTTAACAACCAGCTCTCTCAGGAAGTAATAGAGTGAGAAATCACCCCCTGCCCAGGAAGGGCATTTATTTATTCATGAGAGATCCACGCCCATGACCCAAACACCTCCCACTAAGCCCCACCTCCCAACACAACCACACTGAGGATTAAATTCCAGCATGAGATTTGGTACAAGCAAACCATATCCAAACCACAGCAAGCTGCCATAAGAAAATACCACCAACTGACTAGCTGAAACAACAGAAATGTATTTTCTCACAGTTCTGGAGCTAGAAGTCCAAGATTAAGGTACCAACAGGGTTGGATTTCTCTAATGGCCACCCTCTCACTGTTTCTTCACATAGTCTTCCCTCTGTGCATGTGCATCCCTGGTATCTTCCCTTATAAGAACGTCAGTTATGTAGGATTAGAGCCCCAACCTAATGGCATCATTTAACTTAATTACCTCTTTGAAGACCTTATCTCCAAATACATTTATATTCTGACATACTAGGGATTGAGACTTCAACATATGAATTTCAAGGAAATACAATTCAGCCCATAATAGTCACCTTGCTTTTCTTGATATAAAATAATGTATCAGTTACAAATATAGTCATATTTATGTTCACAGTCTTGTCTCAACAGTTACAACAGGGCAGGGAGCATATCCTAATTTACATTCCCACCATAGACAAAGTATCTGACATGGGGAATTTATTTAATCAATATTTGTTGAATAAATAAATAAGTGCATAGGTCTAATACATAAGATATATTCAATAAATTAATAGGTATATGTTCCACAGACTTGTCAAGTGAAAACTCACTGAAATTGAACTCATCCCCTTCCTCTCACAAATGCCTTTCTTCACCCGCTGCACCAGCTAGAATCCTTAACCTCTCCCTTTCCTTTCTTCTTCCTCCCAATCCAGTCATCAACTCTTGCAGATCCTACCTCATCAGTGTGTGCTCAACCCATGCATGTGTCTTTATTCATATCACAAAGTTTATCTCCCATATTATTGCAACACACTTGCACTAGACACCTTAGCAACAAAGATCCATTCTCTGTTTTGGCAAAGTCATCTCAGCTGCTCTTCTCCTAAAATCCTTCAGTTGCCTCCATTGCTCTCAGTATAAATCCTGACCTCCTCCCTTCTAAAGTCCCAACTGAACTCATCCTTTCTTATCCTCTTCATGTCTCACAATTCTCCATTTCATAGCCAATGGGCAATGGTCCCATGGTACTGAATGACGTAGAAGTCTTCAAGCCAACCACATGCTTTGTCTCTTCTAATCATTATCATATGTTCCTTTCTTAACCCAGAACATTCTTCCCATATTTTTCTCACTTTTACTTACAGTTATCAAGATCTGACTTGAACTTTCAGGATTCACCTAAGGGGTCAACTCCTGCTTGAAGCTTTTGCTGTACACACAGTCTGAGTGCTTCTTCCATGTTTCTGTTATCAGAAGTTAGCTAAAAGAAAAATCAGAAAATTAAAAACTATTACAAATATAAAGATAATTCAGTAACATGGCTGGTCCACAAGTTAAAATAGCAATGTCAAGAATCATTAGGCTTTATATATGCAAACAAAAACCTGTTACAAATTATAATGGAAAGAGACAACATTTATAATAACAATTTTGATAAAATACCTACAGTAACAGGAATTATAAAAGATCTCTGCAAAGAAAAATCTGGAAAGCTAGTGAGGAATACAAATAAAGACTGAACAAAACCAGAAAGCTACCTTTGTGACTACGTAGATTCATAAAGATGCCACTTATTCATAAGTGAATCTATAAATTTTATATTTGTCCAATAAAAATACCAGTAATATTTTTTAAATGTGATAAGCAGATTCCAAAAGTCAAAGAGAAAATAAATGCATGTGAATAGACACAAAAAATTGTAGGAAAAATATGAGTAATACCTCACTTCTAACATCACAAGACATTCCAGATGGATTACAGATTTGAATGTAAAGTTTGAAGCCATAAAAGTAATAAAAGGAGACATGGGATACTTTATTTATACAATATTTGTATGAAAATGGCCTTTCAAATTATGCCAAACTCCAGAAGCCAGTAAATATTGATAAACCAAAATTTTCTGTATGTCAAATCCACTATAGTCAATGTCTCAGGTAGAAAAAGATGATGCATTCAAATTGAGTGATTTGAGGAGTACTGAATGAAAGGACTTTTCACAAACCTAAGTGTAAGACATAAAGAAAACACTAGCATTAGTGCATTGTCTGAGATCTGGTAATAGCAGAGCATATTATCCTTTTTCAGCCTGAAGAGGTGAGGGAAGAAATGCTTACTGGACCCACAGAGAAACATATGCTAAGGGCTGCCTGGCAGAACATGCAGAAATATAGATGCCCTCCAGGGATGGAGGGAGGAGACCAGGGTAATAAACAGTCTGCCTGCACTCTCCTCCCATCCTATAATTTCCTGCCAGTACTCCTGATTGGTAGATCTTTCCAGTATCTATCAGCCAGTCCATAGAGTTCATTTTCTTAAAGCATAAAAGCTGAAAACCTCCGTAAGCAGAATTAAGAATTTAAAAGATAGGTTTATTAGATTGGACACAGCTATAGAGGATTGTGAACTAGAATATAAGTCAGTGTAAAATACCAAGTTGAGACACAGAGAGAAAATGGGATGAGAGATCAGAAAAGAGTAAGAGACATATAGTGTTAATGGTTCTAAAAGAAAAATAGTTTAGAGAGTATGTGACAAAAGCTATATATGAAGATATGCTGTCCAAGAATTTTCAAAAATTAATGAAATATTTTGACAAATGGTAATGGGAAAACTACACATCTGCATGCAAAAGAATGAAGTTAGACCCTTACCTTACACCACAGATGAAAAATTAATTCAAAATGGATCAAAGACCTAACCATAGGAGTTAAAACTGTAAAGCTTTTAGAAAAAAAATCATAGAAAAAAAGCTTTATGCCCTTAGATTTGGCGATGAGTTTTTTGAATATGACATGAAAAGCACAGGCAACAAAAGAAAAAGGTAGATAAATTGGACCACATCAAAATTAAAAATTTCTGTGCATCAAAATATACTATTAACAAGAACGGGAGAAAATATTAGCAAGTCATAAATCTGACAAAAGGTTAATATCTAAAATATATAAAGAACTCCTACACTTCAACAAAAAATAAACAACTTGATTAAAAAAATGGGTAGAGAACTTGAATAGAGTTTATCCAAAGAAGAAATATAAATGGCTAATAAGTATTAATACATGAAAAGATACTCAACATCAATGATCACTGGAAATTAAAACCAAACCACATTGAGATATCACTTCACACCCATTTGGATAGCTAATGGATAACAGATGTTGGCAAAGACGTGGAGAAATTGGAACACTTGGGCACTACTGATGGGAAAATAAAATGGTGCAGCTGCTATAAAAAATGGTATGGCAGTTCCTCAAAAAATTAAAAATAGAATTACCAGGTGATTGAAAGCAGAGATATTTTGCACACTGATGTTTATAGCAGTATTCACAATAGGAAGCAACCCAAACATCTATTGATGGATTTATGGGTAAACAAAATGTGGTATATACATACAATGGAATATTATTATTCAACCTTAAAAAGGAAAGAAATTCTGATATGTGTGACAACATGGACGAAACTTGAAGACATAATGCTAGTGAAATAAACCAGTCACAAAAGGACAAATGCTGTATTCCACTTATATGAGATACTTAGAGTAGTCAAATTCATAAAGACAGAAAGTAGAAACATGGTTGCCATGGGCTGGGGGAAGGGATAATGGAGAGTTATTATTTAATGGGTGTGCAGTTTCATTTTGGGAAGATGAAAAATGTTCTGGATATGGGTATAGTAATGGTTGCACAACAATGGGCATGTTCTTAATGCCATTAAACTGTACACCTAAAAATGGTTAAGAGGGTGGATATTCATTGTTTGAAAAATGCAATTTTGAAAAGAAGTAAATTCTCCACAAATTGGTCTATAGATTCAATGCAACCTCGATCAATATTGTACATTAGGAAGCTCAGGCCAGAAGCAAAGCAAACAACTAAGGCCAGGTGGACAGATGGGGATAAGTGCCTCGGAGCAGGCACAGAAATTGGATTTGGTACTTTGAGAAAAATAAAATCTCAGCTTTATAGTTTTCACTACTTAGCATTGTGTGTAGTATATAGTAGGAGAATTATATGGCTTTTTAATGATTAAAAAGATTTGTGGTAAATACATTGTGTTTTTCTTAATCAAAAGTGAAGTCATGTTTGTGTGACTTACCCAATTTTCTTTCTTGTTCCGATTGCTTTCAATAAAGTGCATGTACACACACACACACACACACACACACATGCACATACATGCATACACACACACTCAAAGCAATAAAAAAAAATGGGCAAAGGCTATAAACTGATGGGTTCACAGGAGAAAAAGAGAATGACCAGTAATCATATGAAAATTATATCAACTTCAGACATTTAATTACATGGCTTGAATTAAAATGTTAATTTATCTCTGCAGTCTCATGCAACTCCACTACAACGACAGTAAATAAGTATCAATAGAAAGGGAAGCAACAGTCAATGAATTATGTCCAAAAGAGGACAAAGGTATGGTTATTAACATAAAAATGTAAAGAGAATTTAAATAACAATACAAGCACAGAAGATGCCAATTCAAGGCATACTATCTGTCAAGCAAGACCCATATAGAGCTCAGGAGAGAGGCACCATTTTCTTCCAAAGGGGTAGATGAAGGATGGAATGGAAAGCATGGTGGTCAATTTAAAGTGAGCATAAGAGGGAGTTAAAACCCACATCTCTTCTGCTTTCCTACTAGCTACATGTTTATTCCTCCCTGTGGAGAAACTGGAAGATGTTTTTTCTGAAAAAATGGAACCACAGAAACTCCAGATTCAGAGAAACTAGTCAAGAGAAAGTGGGAGTGAGACATTGCAATAAATGTAAGAGTTTAAATGAGATTTTGTCTCTTAAACAGTACCCTCACATCCTATTCCCCAGCTTGTCTGAATAGAATGTCAACAGCAAGGCACGTTTCAGCACACACTAAGTCAGAAACAGAATGGGTATTCACAAGAGAAATTGAACGGCCCCAGAGAAAAGCCCACTAAATACTAGAACTTGGATACTACAACAAAATGCAAAGCCACTACCCCATCATTCCCGATGAAGCCCACTAATGAACAAGACTTATCAAAACACATAAAGCTTTCAGTGAGCATTCTGAAGCCTCTTAAGTTTTAAAAAGTATTCACAGATCACCAGGTGTTTGAAGAAGGATAAATTTTAGAATGAGCTCTTAAATGTTTATAAAAACTCAGCTAAAATTTTAATTGTAATTTTTTTTGAATTTATAAAGCAAATTGAGGAAAATTGTCATCTTAATATCTATTGAGTTTTCCAATCCATATACATGATGTATCTTTTAATTTATTTGTTTTATTTATTATTATTTGTCTTAGCCTTTTGAATTTTCCTCTATAGATAAAGCATATTTTTTTCTTTAAATATATACCTACATGTTTAATTTGTTATGATATCATAAATGGTACTGCTTTTAGAATTATATATTTCAATTATTTACTGTCATTATATAAACATGCAATTGATTCTGGGGTGTTAATTTTGTATCCTGCAACCTGGATAAGCTCATTTATAAACGGTATGAAATTTTTTATAGATTTTTTTCGAGAGTTTCTGGGTAGACAGTCATCTGCAAATAGAGTTTTATTTCCTCTTTTCTTATCTACATGCTTTTTATTTCTTTTTTGTGCTTTATTGCATTGGTTAGATTTTACAGAATAATGTTAAATAGTAGTAAAAAAATGACATTGAGGACCTAATTCCAATTTTAAACTACAAATTTAATTTTGAAAATAGCTAAAGAACTACAGAACTATTCAAGTTATCTATTTCTTCTTGAGTGAGTTTTGGTAGTTTGTGTCTTCAAGGAATTGGTTAATTTACATGTACATTATCAAATTTATGAGCATGGAATTATTTGTAGCATCACCTTATTGACTTAATTATCTATTGCTGGGTATCAAATTATACTTACAATTAGAGGCAGAGGCTTAAACCATCAAATATTCATTTTCTCAGTTTCTGTGGGTCAGGAACACATGGGTCAAAGAAGGAGGCTGGCCCACCCGGGCACCTCTGGTTCATGATCTCACTTGAGGTTGGTGTTGAGTTGTTGGCCAGGGCTATGGTTTCACCTGAACTCAACTGAGGGGGCTGAACCACTTTCATGCTCACAAGGTGGACATTGTTAGCCCTCGGTCTTTTGCCATGTGGGTCTTCACAAAGCTGTCTTACAATATGGTATCTATATTACCCCAGGGCAAACAGTCCAGGGGGAAAAAACAAGAAAGCGAGCCCAAGATGGAAGTCACAGTCCTTTTATAATCTAATCTCAGAAGTAACATCCCATCATTTCTGGAATATTCTACTCATTAGAAACAAGTTAATAATTCTAGCAAACACTCAAAGGTGGGAAGATTACATACAGGCATGTATACAAACAGGCATTGATCCTTGGGGACCATTTTGGGGGCTGCCTTCCACACATATGTTCCTTTCAAGGTCTGTGGGATCTGCAGCAAAATTTTCTTTCTTCTATGTTTCTGATATTAGTAACCTATATGTTCTCTCTTATTTTAATGGACAGTCTAACTAGAAGTTAATCAATATTATGAATATTTTCAAAGAAAAACCTTTTTGCTTAATTGATTTTTTCCTCTGTTGTTTTTCTATTTTCAATTTCGTTGATGTCTGATTTTATATTTATTATTTCTTCCTGTTTTATTTGAGCTTAATTGGCTCTTTTTACTGATTTATTTTGATGGAAGCTAGTATATTGATTTTGGAACTGTCTTTTCTTTTAATATAAGATTTTAATCCTATATTTTTCCTCTAAGAACTGCTATTAGGTGCATGATATGTTTTTATATTCATTTGCTTCAAAATATGTTTTCATTTTTCTGGATGCTCCTCTTTGATACATGGATTCTTTAGAAGTATGATACTTAATTTCCAAATATTTATAGATTTTTCAGATGTCTTTCTGTTATTGATTCTATTTTAATTCTGTTATGGTCTAAAACCATAGTTTGTATGACTTCTATTCTTTCAAATTTATTAAGATTTATTTTTTGGCCTAGTATATGATTTATCTTGGTATATGTTCCAATATGCAATTTAAAATAAAATATATTCTGCTTTTCTAGGTGCTCACTAAATAACTATTAGGTATAGTTGGTTTATAGTGTTCAGATATTCTCTCTTACTGACTTTCTATTTGTTCACCAATTGCTGAGAGAATAGTGAAGTCTCCAACTATAATTGTGGATTTGTCTGTTTCTCCTTTCAGCTTCTTTAGTGTGTGCTCCATGTATTTTGAAGCTCTGTTGCTACATAAAGCTTGTTCTGTCCTCTTAGAGAACTGTGCATTTCAGTATTACATAATGACCCTCTTCATCCCTGTTAATATTTTTTTGTTCTGAAGTCTACTTTGTCTGATGTTAATATTCTTCAGCTTTCAATTGCATAGTGTCTGAGTCAGCTTGGGCTGCTATAACAAAATACCATAGACTGGGTGGCTTAAACAATAGACATTTTGTTTCTCACAGTCCTGGGAGCTGGGAAGTCCAAATTCAGGGTGACAGCATGGTTGAGTTCTGGTGAAGCCTGTCTTCCTAACTTGTAGGTGGCTACCTTCTTTCTCACGTTACAGAGAGGGGAAGCCCTGGTGTCTTCCTCTTATTTTAAGGGGACTAATTCCATGCTGATGGGTCCACACTCATGACCTTCTCTAAACCTGATCACCCCCTCAAGGCCCCACTTCCTCATACCATCACATTGGAGATTAGGATTTCAATATATGCATTTTGGGAGGACACAAACATTCAGTTCATAGCAGATAGTATGGTACACATACCTCCATTATTTTACTTTTGACCTATATATGTCCTTACATTTCTAGTAGACATCTTATGATTTGGTCTTGCTTTTCTAATCCTATTTGACAATCTCTGTGTTTGAACTGGTGTGTATAGACCCTTTACATTTGTGTAATTATTGATATGGTTGCAACAAAATCTGTCATCTTGCTGTTTTATTTTTATTCCATCTATTCTTAGTTTCTCTTTTATTTTTCTGCCTTCTCTTATACTAATTGAGATTTTTTAGTGATTTCATTTTCTCTTCTATTAACTTATTATTTATATCTTAAAAAAATATTTTTAGCAGTTGCCCTAAGATTTACAAATCATATCTCTATTAGTTTTCTATTGCAGCTGTAAAAAATTACCACAAACTTACTGTGTGTCAAAAATCCAAAATCAGTCTCAGTGGGTTAAAGTCAAAGGGTTGACAAGGCTAGTTCCTTCTGGAAGCTCTAAGGGGAAAATTTCTTTCCTTATCTTTTTCAGCTTCTAAGGACCACTTGCATTCTTTGATTCATGGCCCCTTTGAAGCTCCATCTTCGACACTAGTGCGATAGTATTTTCCAATCTTCCTCTTTCTCTCCCTTGTTTTTTCTCTCTCTCTGTTTCTTACACACACACTCCTCTACTTCCATCATAACATTTTTTTTCTGACTCTAACACTTCTGACTCCCTCTTATAATAACACTTTTTATTACATTCAATCCATCCAGATAATAAAGGGTCATCTATTTTAAAATCCTTTACTTAATCACATCTGCAAAGTTCTCATTATCATATAAGGTAATGTATTCACAAATCCAGGGATTAGTACATGACACCTAAGGGACCATCATTCTGTTTAACACAACATCTTTAGCTAAGTTCAGTCTACCTTCAAATAATATTATACTGTTTCACATGTGTTGTAATGACCAAGTGACAGTATATTTCCAAGTCCTTCTCTTCCATTCTTTGTGCTATTGTTGTCATACCCTTCACTTTTACATATGCTATAAACATTCAATGTATCACTATTATTTTTACTTTAGATAGCCAGTTATCTTTTAGAGAAATTTAAAATAAATGAATAAACTTTATTTTACTTTTACTTATTTCACATATAATATTCATCATTTATTTATGTAGATTCAGTCTCTCTTTAATATATTCCTTCTGCCTAAACATTTAACATTTCTTGCAGACTAGGTCTGGTGACAATGAATTCCTTAGTTTTTTGTTTGCTTGAGAAAGTATTTCTTCTTTAATTTTGAAAATTATGTTCATTAGGTATAGAATTCTAGTCTGAAAGGGGTTTTGCCTTTCAGCACTTTAAAGATATCCCTGCTTACTGGCTTGTGTGGTTTCTGAAGAGAAGTTTGCCATAATCCTTATTTTTATTCCTCTGTAAGTAATGGTAATTTTTTCTATGGATGCACATACATCTGTGACTGTCTGTGCATGTGTGAGTATTCAGTGCAGTCACGAACTAGCTGTATGTTCCTAAGTGCCTTTTGGTTAGGATATACAGTGACATCACATTATGGGAATTTAACATAACAGTATGAAATGATTTTTTCTTTGTCTTTTGCTTTTAGCAGTGTAGTTATGATTGTAGTTGTGCACATCAAGTGTGTTGGTATTGATCCCGTTTCATGTTCTCTGAGTTTCTGGATCTGTGGTTTGATGTCTGTCATTAATTTTGGAAAATTTTTGTCCATTACTTCTTCAAATAATCAAACATTTCTTTTGTCCATTTTTTCCTTGTGTCCTTCTGAGATTCCAAGTACACATGTATTAGAACGTTTAATATTGTCCCACAGCTCTTGAATGTTCTGTTTCTCCCTCTCTGCCCACCACCCCCTTCTCTCTCTTCTCTTTGTGTTTCAGTTGGGATAATTTCTATTGCCCTGCCTTCAAGTTCACTGATTCTTTTTCTTACTGTGCTAAACCTATGATGAGTCTTTTGAAAGAATTCTTCATCTCTGTTATACTTTTTTTCATTTCTAGCATTTTAAGTTGACTCATTTTTATAGTTTCTACCTCTTTGGTGAAATTACTCATATGATCTTGCATGCTGTCCACTTTCTCCATTAGTATCTTTAGTACATGGATTACAGTTATTTTAAAATTCCCTGTCAGATAGTTCTAACATCTATGTCATATTTGAGTTTGATTCTAATGATTGCTTATCTGATTTTATTATGTTATTTCCTGCTTTCTCATACGTCAAATAATTTTTTTGCTGAAAGCTGGATTTCAAGGTCCCATTGTGTCCAGCTCCAGTGAGTGCTCACATCTCTCCTCTCTCTGCAGGCACTGTCTCTCTTCATATTTTGAGCTGATTGTACTGCATCCAGTGGGTTTGAAAATAAAGTTGTAAATTTGAAGTTAGTCTGGCTCTTTTTCATTGTTTAATTCTTCAAAGTTTAAAATAAAAAGATCCTTACTAGTTTTCAGGAAATATAAATTAAAATGATCATTTCACACCCATTACTTTGACGAAAATTAAAAGGAGTTGCCTAGTATAGGAATTAACCAGCTCTTAATTACTGCAAACAGGACTATGATTTAATACACTCTGGAGAGCAATTGGCTATATTCATTAAAGTTGCAAAAGCGTATACCCTTGATCTAGCAGTTCCAGTCCTAGATAAACTTGAGTATTTCTTGTACATATGCACAAGGATGTGTGTATCATTTTGTAAAAATCATGTCAAATGATGAAAAATGATTGATAATGACCATAAATAAGGAAACAGAGAAATCAGGAGTAGTTTTCTTCATATAATGAAATACTATACGTGAGTTAAAATGAATGAACTGATTTACATGCATTAAAATAAATCTCAAAAATAAAGTTCAGTGAAATTAGCAGTTTGCAAAAGGATGTGTATAGTACACCATTTTTATAAAATAGGAAATCATCCAAAATATTTTTTGTATCATTTATGGTCTTATACCTATGTTTAAAAAAGTATAAGTACATGCCTGGGGATGAGTCATAGCAGCCACAGGACAGTGATAACCTCTGGTGGGGAAAAGGGGAGGGAGGGATAGATAGGGAGAGGTGACTTAAACGCATCTGCGATGTTTCATTTTTTTAAAAAACAGATATAAAGCAACATCTGGCAAATATGCATTATGAGCACATGGGTGTCTACTATGTATTCTTCGGTACATTTGAAATACTTCGTAATTAAACATTTTTAAAGGAATTCAGCTTATATTGTCCCCATGTAAATTGTTCTGACCTAATTCAAGATAATTTCTTTCAAACTGCTTGTATCTACCATAGGAAAGATCTACCCATTCCAAATGTTTTTCAAGCAGTTTAGTAAGAATAAAAGGGGAAAATATAAGTCTCACTAGTATATTAAAGACTACATTGGTGTGAGTGCCTCCTATCAGGTACAAATTAACTAGGAGAAAATGTCAATCCTTAGCTATTGTGAAGTTCGCCATCAGGTGTCTTTTTTGTGAGTGGTTGAAACTGTTACTCTAGGTGGCAGGGGATCATTTTGACATCCTTAGGATAGAGAGGCTTCTAGAACTCTTGCATTGTTCTTACATCCTGGTCAATTCAGAGATTGAAAGCTGATAGAGATCAAATTAGCAAGACTTATTTATATCTAAATCTAGTGGATTTATATTTAAATTATTTTATTTTTCAAACTTCTCATCATGGTGCATGTTCCTAACACTAGACTCAGGTAGCAGTATATTTTGGGGTATAATAAAATGTAAAGATGCCACGGGAGTCAAGAGCTATTGTTAAAGGCCTTTTGCATAGGACTTTTAAGTAGCCTGAAGAACTGCAAGCATATGGATAAGTCTTCTTTCATATTTGAAAACCTCATTTCTCTGCTAATATAAATTCCTAACATCTATGACTGTATGTGCATGTGTGAGTATTCAGTTCAGTCATGAACTAGCTGTATGTTCCTAAGTGCCTTTTGCTGAGGATATACAGTGACATCACATTATGGGAATTTAAGATAACAGTATGAAATGATATAAATTTAATACTCTGGCTAAGACTTATTCCCATTAAAATCAATACAAATAGCAGGAAGATATTTATAATCAATATTTGCTCCTTTCAAATGCATCAACTTAACAAATTGCTTACAAATATACAATGTCTTTTTGATAGCTATTAGCACAAATAAGGGTCAGTGTAATAAATTGTAATCAGAGTGAGGATGGAGGCCTAGAATAGCTATGTAAAGCTCAGGATTCAGCTTCCATCCCCATATTTCAATACTTACAGAAGTATCTTAAAAGTTTCTAGGCAAGCTTCACAACTGTCTCAAGAAAAATGAAAAGCCACCAGAACAGCATATGGTTCCAAATTGTTTCTGGTCATCTTGTTTTGAAATCTCATATTCCATTACTTAGTACACAGCCAAGTGGAATTTCTTGTAAATGTTTCAGTCTTGCTAATTTGGGAAAATTAAAAATTTAATATAATCTTTTATTAACATAGAACATTGGCATTTTAATCAGTATAAATTGGTAAGGCAATGTAATAAAGAATAATCAAGTTGAAATAAACACCTTCAGTAATCAGGTTACACCCAAATTACTTGCTGAGATATAGTGCTTAAGTCTGGGTGATTTTTCCATTAACTGTGTTCCCGGTTCTGAGTCAAGATGACGTATTTATGAAATGGAAAGTAGTCAATTAAAATTATTGCCTATTGTTGCATGCATCAAATTCTAACACAGCAGAGAGAAACCTACACAGAAAAGGAAGAAGAGTATCCATTATCTACAATGATCAAACTAATTGGAAAGTTTCCAGAACTCCATTCCTCTCTCTGTCCTCCCTCTACCCAGTCTGGAAAATGATCGAGCAACCCATAAACATACTCTAAACCAGTCTATATTTATGTAGGAAATTGATTCATACATTAATTTTAGAAGTATTTTATGAGAGGAAAACTAGACTGAACTTGAAGCACTATAAGCTTTTACTTGCTTTTAGCCAGTTAGTACATTTTGCATACTGGACAATCTTTCACTGCAGCAGCTGTAGGTAATAAAACACAAATCAATCAATCAATGATGAACAATTCTTTATTGATTTTGTGCTATGGAGCTCTCAGTAAGAGAGACATTTAGGAATATAAAGGAAAGTTATCAGACACAGCCCCGATACCCTGAAGCTTACTGCATTGACACAAAAGTGACCCTTCTATCCCACTCAAAGACTTTTCAAGAAATACCAAACCACCTGAACAAGAGAGGGAATATTTTTGAACTGTAACAACATCAAGTTTTAGTCATTGCATTCAAACTACCATATATCTATGTAACTTTCTTATTATTCACGATCATCAAATCTACTTTTTCTGAATTTCTCCGGGAGACTGATGTATACATTCTGCACTGCAAAGCTAACTTAATCTAATCATTGAGTTAGCTAAATGGAAAACAATAAATATATTGTCCTACTACACACATTTACAAATTCTTTACAAATATTCTGTTCAATTCTCACAACAAACATGTGAATTAATTTTAATATCCTTATTCTGTGAAACACTTAGAGAAGCCTAAGTCCCCTTCTGGCTGCTAAGAAGTGGCAGAGCTAGAATTTCAAAGCCAAGTGTCTTAACTCCAAAATTCATTGATTCTCTTATTCTTTTATATTCTTTTACAAGGGCAAAACCATGATTTTTAAGATGAGTGATAAATTAATTTTTAATTTTGAAAAAAGATGCATATTAATAACTAAAATTTATTAAGGACTTGCTATGAGTCACACAGTCTTCTGAAAACTTTGGATGAATAGCCTAATTTGATCCTCATGACAACCTTGTAGGCTCTACAATCACTCTCATGCTACACATCAAGAAACCAACGCTTAAAGAGGCCCAGTAAATCACCCAGGGTCACAGAGTTAGTAAAGAATGTTCCAGATTTACATGCTGTCTGATTAAGGAGCCCAAACTCTTAGCCACTAGAGGAAACAGAAATCAGGCATGACATTAGGTCATGTCTGTCTTCAGTATCTTGGAATATTAAATTTCATCCTTGAGGGGAATGATATAGGGTATTAAAATAGGCCTTTTGTTATAAAATAAAAATTGAACTGGTTGAACCCTTAGTGATTAACTAGGTTTACACAAGGGCATAAAATGGGTTTGAACCAAAATACACCAAGTTGGTCTGATTCACCTAAGGTAGGTAAATGGTGAAGAAGCCCTGTTCCTGCTAATCTTACCCAGAGTGAATCATACCTACTAACTCTCAGCTGCTTCCTAATCTGTTGTAGTCATGTAGCAGCCCTAATAAAATTTCCCAAATAGTTGCCATATTTCCATACTCCCTCTGAAAATCTCTGTGTTATATTAATGTATACATACCTTCTTCCCTCAGGTAATTTTTGGGAAATGTACTAATGTTTCACCATAAATTAGAAGGCCAAATTGATGCCAGCACAATGATAAATCAGTTTAATATTTTCCTACCCTAGTAAAAAGGTCCAGAATTAAATACAGATCATTGTAATAAGTATAAAGAGAAAATAGTCCTCATTTCTTTGAGAACTTACCACTTACATAATGTTTGCTTAAACACTGGCACTTCAGGAGAAATAGTCAAGCTCTTTCTCAAACCATAAGACACAAAAAAACATATCTGTTTGTTGCACTTAAAAAATTAATTATATGGAACTAGTTCCTTGACTGACACAATTTGCCAAAACTCACAACAGAAGAAATAGACACTTTGAATAGGCCTATATCTATTATTAAAGGAATTGGATCAATCACTAATAACCTTCTAAAACAGAAAACACCAGGCCTAGATGGGTTTGCTGATGAATTCTAACAAACATTTAAAGAATAAATTACACCACTGAGGGAATTCGTCAAGACCAGACCTGCCCTACAGGAAGTACTCAGATCTGCATTATACATTGATTAGCACAATAGACACCCACCAGTGTAAAATCACCCAAAGTTAAAGCTCAGAGCCCATATACCATAACGGCTCAATAGATTAAAAAAAAATAATAATAATAAGGTTCTACCCAACAGGATGACCAGAAATGTATCCCACTTATCAATTCTTTCAATAAATGTGAATGGGATGAATTACCCACTCAAGAGACATAGTTTGGCTGAATGCATAAAAAAAAATACAAGCCAAATATCTGTTGTCTCCAGGAAACACATCTAACTCACAAGGACTCATTCAGACTCAAGGTGAAGGGATGGAAAAAAATATTCCATGCAAATGGAAATCAAAAGCTGGTGTAGCCATTCTCATGTCAGATAACATAGACTTCAAATCAACAATAGTAAAGAAAGACAAAGATGGTTGTTATCTAAAGGTACAGGGAGCAATTCAACAAGAAGACATAATAATCCTAACTATATATGCACATAACACAGGTGCACCCAGATTCATAAAGCAAACCCTACTAGATCTAAACAAAGTGATAAACAGCAGCATCACGATAGCCGAGCACTTCAACACCCCACTGAAAGAAACAGACAGATCTTCTAAGCAGAAAATAAACAAAGAAATACTGGACTTAAATGGGACTCTAGAACAAATGGCCTAATGGACATTTACAGAACATTATACCCCCAAACTACTGAATATACATTCTTCTCATCAGCACATGGAACATTCCTTAAGATTGATCACATCTTAGGCCACAAAACTAAATATGTTTAGTACTTTTTCTATTTCCTCATTCTAAGATTGCAGATATATTAACATTAGATAGAGCTTACTTAGTTTTTCTGGAGAATTTTTCTTAGAGAATGAAGTCTATTATGCTTCAAAACTGCACGAATCATCTGCAAATTTTCTTTTTCTGTTAATTTTTAGCAGAAGATTACAAAATTGGAGCAGTAATTTTTACCCTGAGATGTAGACCTATTTTTTTCCATGATATTAGAAAAATTAAATCAGAGAATATTTCCTCATTCTTCTTTAGAATGTAAGTAGAAACTTAAAAAGCAAGCTATATGAAAAGACCATTTCTTCTTGAGAACAATACCATCATTACTCTCAACCCCATTGTGCATCCACATGAAGGCTTGCATCTTTTATGTTAGATGTGCTTCCTCATGCCAAATAGCTCAATGATGGTTGATGTAATATTAATTAGAAACTGATAGTGCATAGATAAAATTGAATGATGATCCTGCGATACATGTGAATACTAACATGTTCCTGAAAACATACATTGTGAGGTAGGCAGTTCCAATTCAAGCAAAGAAAACTTCCAGAGAAAATTAACATTTATGTGTCCCTTAATTTTTGCTCATTCTTTTAATATTTTTACAACAAACTTTTCTGATTATTGAAGAAATGCATAGTCACAGCAGAAAAGTTGTACTACATAGAAGAGAACAAAAATTACAATAAAATAAGTATGATTCAATCACTCTCAGATTATATGTGCTAAAAACCAGAGAAGCAAGAAGAAAGGCCATGCCTCAGGAAGAATGCACACATCAGACAGGCATGGAAGAGAAGGCCAGGACAGCAGTGTCGAAAGGAGGGGCAGCCCAGTGCTGGAGGGTTCATGAAACAATTGGGGATTTAAAGATTTTGAGATGTTTCAGTGAAATGTCTTATCAAAATCTCCTATCATTCAAAAGAAGAAATAGGACTTTTTAGTTTTTTATTTAACTGGACTCTATGGTTAATCATGCCCCTAGAGTGCTGAAGAGAGATAGCTTGTGTGGGATTGAAGCCAGAGAAGTTGGCAAAAAGAGGAGCATCCTGCCCAGCATATCTCTTTGATGTGACTTATGGGTTTTCCTTTGTGTGCAGCACTGGGGCAGGTAAAATCTCATTTAGCTGGTAGTTGGATTAAGGCAAATTTAGAAGCAATTCTAGGCTGGGCACGTTGGTTCTTGCCTATAATCCCACCACTACGAGAGGCCAAGGTGTAAGAATCGCTTGAGCCCAGGAGTTTGAGGTTGGAATGAGCTATCGTGCCATTGCATTCCAGCCTGGGCGACAGAGCAAGACCCTGTCTCTAAAAAAAGAAGTAATCCCACCTTGGCAGTATGTCAGGGCAAAGAGCTCTGACTGCTTTTTCAGAAATGCAGCTTGATTCTCTACATCATCCCTGGGACTCTGCCACCATCTTTAAGAGCTGTCATTTAGAATTTATGTTCTTTCGTGCACACAGGATAAATGACAGACACTAATTCCAAGCACTGTCTTGAATACCTTCTTTATTGGAGCCATAGTGATGCAAATTTTTCTAGTCAAAGGATTATTGTGAAATCTGTAGACATATTGTCTTAATAACACCAGGCACTATAGGATAGGAAAATGATAAAGTTGAGTCTTTGTGCCAACAAAGCTTGCATGCTCATGATGGAATCAAATGCATCCGTCATCCTTCCTGGCTGATCGGAGGCATCTTTATTCATATTTTTAAAAAGGAAATGCACGGTTCATGGAGCTTGGTCTGTTTTATGAACTCTTCCACTCTGAAGACAATACTCTTCAGAGGGAGAGAGATGCTGTTAGGGAGTCCTAGCTGACAAATGGCTTGACCCAAGAAGCTCCACATTTCTTCCTGACATTCCATTAGGCAGAATCTAAGGCCTAGGAGTTTGAAATGTACTTATCATGGTTATTCCGCTGTCTGTGATAGTGGCCTGGATAATTTGTAGTTTTAAGATGTTTTGTCATCCTCTAGAAAGAAGCTACATTTATTGAAGCAATACACAATAGAAGCTTCCACAAGGATGTCAGGCTACCTCAGATCCCTGTTCTCGGAGACAAGCTCAAATCCCCTACGCTCCATAATGCTAGCTCTCACCTGATGAGGAAAACTTCTGTGTCCTCAGGACAGGGCGATCATTAAATCCCAGAGCTTTTAGCTGCAGTGATTTGTTCAGAAATTAAGAGTGCTTTCATGTCCATTATGTTAAAATAAGCTTTACATATATGAATTTTAATGAGTTTCTTAAAAATCCAAAAACATACACACTCTCTCCATTGCCTTCCTAAGGCAGGCACCGTGTAAGAACTGGGACATTCTCTATGTTTTTGGAAAATACATTTCATTTTCTATCTATAATTTTCTATATCACACGTTAGTTACAAACATTTATCCCACAGAATTAATGTGCCACATTGTTAAAAACAAACTTTTCCAGAACAAAGCCTGTCATTTTCTAAAGAAGAGAAGGAGAAGCCTTTTGAATACAAATTAATTTCTGGGCAAAGCTGTTCTCAAAATGAAATGAATTTACAAAGTATGCCTTAGAATTCATCATTTAATGATGCCTAGGTTGGTTTACATATTAATCCATTTCCCAGCATCTCTCTTTGTGACCTAGCAGGCTTTACTTATGCACAATGGCATAGAGACAGGCTGCTGAAAGGTCTGTTCTTTTAAAATGTCACTCTGCGCTGCAGAATATGTTTTATTAAGGGTAATGGGAAACGTGCAGGTCCAGTGGTGAATTTGCTTTTCTTTCCTCAGATGAAATTTGAACACAGACTTAATAGGGAAATTTGTCATTAAATTATAACAGCAGAGAGGGCTGGAGCTAGGAGTCAGCCTCCACACCAAACAGAGAACCTCCCCGGCCAACTTCTCAGGGAGGTTGACCATCACATCCCAGGGTGGCCACTGTCTGAGGCCAAGAATCACGTGGTCAAGATTAAGCATTGCTTCCGAGAAACCTAATTAACAGGCTAGGGAGGAAAGTTTCCAGGTTACCATAAAGGAAAAGTTTTCTTTTAAGCCATAATGATGATGCATCAACATGACTCATTTTGCATGCTTTCATATAGATAATAATATGCAGGCCAAACCATTTGATTGAAAGCACAATGACTACCAAGAGGGAAAGCCTGAAATGGACTAGATTGCCTAAAAGTGGGTGCTAGACTTTTCCCCCAACATTAGACCACATAAGAATTCCTCTCATCTTAGTAAAAAGAAGGTTTCCTTTTACTAAGTGCTTTTTGATACCTACGGAACCTCTATACTCCTATTTTCTCTACTGAATGGCTATGCTTTCTAGCATGGGAAGGAACTAGGCCTTGGTGTCCTACCTGGCTGTGATGGATTCCAAATTCTGTACTTAGTACTAGTAGTGCCAGCTTCATGGGTGTGTAACTTCATGAAGTTTCACAAATTTTAGTCTTTGTCATGAACACTTCTCTGAAGGCAGGCTCAGAAGAGAGTCCCATGCTTGGGTTTTAACGTTTTACAGTTGCTGCCTTGAAGTCCTTCATATACTTACTGTCAGATTTGTGACTTGTTAAGTAAAATCTGATGGGACAATAACACATGCACCGGGGGCTTGGACTCTACCTCCCACAATTTTCCTGCCTGCCTGGGATGAGTTCTCAGCTGACTTCTCCCTCTTCCCCTAGTACTACAAGCCCCACCCAGGCTCCCCTGACTATCTCTGCCCAGTGACCGCTACTGTTTTATGCTCCTGGAGAGGTCTGGGGAGGGGAGGGCCAGATTTGGTTTACATGCCCAGTGGAACAGGTTGCAGGGTGAGGGGCCAGGCTCTGGGGGCTTTAAGAGCCTAAACGTATCATTTCAGTATGCTCATAGCCAAATGAGGGCAACCTTCAACAGCAAATAAAAAATGCTATGACAGCTTGAGAGAGAGACACCGCAAAAGTATCTTTCTGTTTTTTTAAACAAGGGACCTACATTTTTTTATCTTGTACTTGACCCTATAAATTATATAGCCTGCCCTATCAGTAGGATATTGTGCAAATTATGTAACCTTTATAAGCCTCAGTTTCCCATCTGGAAAATGGGAATGATGACACCTACAACATAGAGTTTTAATGGGAATTCAATTTTTAAAAAATGCATGTAAAGGGTTTAACATAGAACCTGGTGCACTATAAGGGGACTAATAACATTTAGTGTTGCTTGAAGTTTTGACTCGGGGGGATGGGTGGGACATGGGCAATATATATAACCTGAAAATTTGTACCCTCATAATAAGCTGAAATTAAAAAAAAAAGTTATATAACACACAGAAACATGTTTGACTTCACATGCTTATGTAGGCAACAGAGAAAAAAACTCGTATTTCAGTGTTTCTAGGAAAATCCAGGGTCTATATTAAGGACACTTTCGTCCATAATTTCTTAAAGTTAAACATGCAAATTAAAATGTATGTGTTTTCAGGGTAAGACCTTGACATTTAAAGACAAATCAAGAGACTCTTTCATTTCAAAAAGAGAATACATTATAAAGCGCAGAAAATAACCACACATGAAGAGAACATTTGGCACAAAGACTATGGATTTAGAGTATCCAGTCTCAAAGGACTGTCAGTACAGCCCTTGGTTACAGTGACCGCTCCATTCGTCATTGTTGGAGGATGCCCAAGGAAAGTGGCCCAGCTGGTATTAAAACTAGTCTCTAAAAACAATTGCATGGAAAAAATTGACAGTGGAGGAGAGGGTTAAGAACTGAAAAAATATACATAAAGGATTTGGTAATTTCTCATGTAGAAAATCAAAGTATCCGCTTTAAAATTTGGGGAAGAGTGGAGAGGAATTTAATGTGACAAGTTTATGCCTCCTACCAAATCTCAGAAGTCATTTCATACTCTAACCAATCCTGAGAATGATTTCTTACCTAGAACAAAACTCTCCTTTGCCCCTCCAGAAAACACACTGTGCTCTTCAAAGGATTTCAGAACAAACCAGACCCTCAGGTGAGGTGTTCTCCAGCAGCAAAATCAGAGCAACCAAGTTGGTTTGTGGAGTTCTGGGTTCTCGCTGCTTCTTGGCCAGACAACCTTCAAGGATACCCTACAGGCAAACTCAATGGCCAAACTGACATGAGGATTAAGGTTGTAAATCCTTCTCAGACTTATTCCCACTATTGCTAGACTACGATAGTCAGAAACTAGAATCATCTATTGCATAATGCCCACCTTCTGCATGAAATTCATAAAAAATACCTATGGTGTGATGAAAGCAAGACAAGAGGTATGTTGTAAAACAAATCCAAGATAAAGAAGAATAAATTTAATATTCAGAAATCATTTTCCCCAAAGTGAAATTAATACCCTGTTGGAATTAATATCTCCCAGTTCTATGTTTTCAAGCATACTGTTTTTACTTCTGTTATATTTGTGTGTTCTGCCTATAATTTTAGACACATATCTCTCCTTTAGATTTTTAAGCTTTTGAAATAAAAATATCTTTTCCCCAGCTTTATTGAGATATACTTGACAAATAAAAATTGCATTCATTTAATGTGTATGCAATGAATATACACATACATTGTGAAATGATCACAATAGGACTAATTAACATATCCAACACCTCACACAGTTACCATGCTTTGTGTATAGTAAGAACACTTAAGATCTACTCTCTTAGCAAATTTCAAGTATACAATACAGTATTATTAACTATAGTCACCATGCTATACATTTGATCTCCATAACTTATTCATCCTCCACAACTAAAACTTTGTATCCTTTGACCAACATCTTTCCTTTTCCCCCAACCACTAGCCTCTGACAAACACATTCTACTCTCTGCTTTTATGAATTTGACTTTTTGAGTTTCCACATGTAAGTGAAATAATGTAGTATTTGTCTTTTTGTGTCTCACTTATTTCACTTAGCATTGTATCCTCCAAGTTCATCCATGGTGTTGCAAATGGCAAGATTTCTTTCTTTTGTAAATCGAATGATATTATATATATACATGCCACATTTTCTTTATCCATTCATCTGTTGACAAACCCTTAAGTTGTTTCCATGTCTTGGCTACTGTGAATAATGCTGTAATGAACATGGGAGTGCAGATATCTCTTCAACTTTCAATGTACTGATTTCATTTCCTTTGGATATATACCCAGAAGTGAGATTACTGGATCATATGGTAGTTTTATTTTTAATGTTTTGAAGAATCTCCATTCTGCTTTCCATATGGCTATACCAAATTACATTCCCACCAACAGTATACAAGACTTCTCTTTTCTCCGTATCTTTGCCAACACTTATCTTTTGTCTCTTTGATAATAGTCACTCTAGCAGATGTGAGGTGTTACCTCATTGTGATTTTGATTTGCATTTCCCTGATGATTAGTGATGTTGAGCACATTTTCATATACCTGTTAGCCATAGGTACTTCTTCTTCGGAGAAATGTCTATTTAGGCCCTTTGCCCATTCATTCAGAATTACCAGTTGTTAAATTTTTGCTACATTTGATCTCTCTTCCCCTCCTCTTCCTCTGTCTCCTCACACACCCCTAAATAACTCAGCAGATATCACAAAGAATAAGAACATTCTTATTTCTTAATTTCATACGGCACATGACACTGCAGTTAGAAAATTTAACATTAATTTAAAAATATCATCTGACATATCTTCCATTTTTAACACCCTCCATTTTTAATGTCAAGATTCATACTTTAAACTTATCTACTATACTGACTTCTTTTCAGTAATACATTGCTTTTTACAATAGCAAAGAAAAGGAGGGGATGATTATTGAACAATGTAAAAAAGGTTAAAGAAATTACAGTACAGCTGTATGATGGAATACTATACCTCAAGAAAGTGGGAGGGGGAGTTTCTGAAGAATTTTAATGACATGAGACAACGCTTTGACATAATGTTAAATGAAAAAGTTGAATATAGAATTGTATTTGAACTCACTTATACATTTGTTTTTTAAACAATCCTGGGTTTATTGTTTGTAGACGCAGGGCAGTTGGTGTTAGGGCTACAAAGAGGAATTAGACATGATTTCTGTCACTTAGAGATCTTATTGGAAGAGGTGGACAAACCTTTAAATAGATGTTTATAGTAAGATGAGGCAAGTAAATGAAGGAAATATGGATATCACAGGAGGAGAAACTGGACCTAGTCAGGATGAAGGAGATGGGCAGGCTCCCCAGAGAAAGTATGATGTCCATTATTTAAAAAATAGGAAAATGATATGCAAGAATGAGCTGAACAGCAAACACATTAGCGACTATTTTTAGATGGTGGCATTATGAGTTCTTTTTATTCTTTGTTGTACCCGTTTTCCAAGTTTTTAACAATAAATGCATACATTCTTTTATAAACAGAAAAAATAATTTGTTGAAGATTTATTATAAATTAATTGTTATTTAGGATTTACCCAGTGCCCAGGTAAGGTGGTTAGTGTGCAGAGCACTGAGATAAAACCCTCCTTGATCCTTAAGAAATAGTAAGCACTTTTAATAAGGAAAATAATAGCTGTAAAATTGTATCACCTCTCCCACTGCTCAATAATATTTTAGTTAAGGATGCTTTATAGACAGCACCTCCCTGATCATACGTCCATTTTTATTCAGCTTGATAGACAGAGGTAATATAGAAATACACTAGCCTACAAAACAATGGGGCTTATTGGTTGCCTTATAATCATGCATGGCCATTCTTCCTGTAACCACAGGGAAGGTACATGTACCAGCAACCAGCTAAGTAGTCTAACAAGATCTAAAGTCATTCATCATTTATATTCAACAAATATTGTAGTGACAAATACCATGCTTTTGTAAGGAAACTTTCATAGAGTTATGTAATCACAGACTGTAAAACATGTAGATTTTACTTGCCTTCACTACTGGTTCCTTTTTATTTAGTCTTTCCCTCTTTGATTTTGTCTTTCCCTTAGCATATGTATAATGTTAATTTGCACAACTGTTAAAACACAAATTACAAAAAGTCACGTTTAAAATATTTTTACCATCTTCTATATAGCATGGTGATGTGCAAGTTCAAGGTCATGGAGTGATCTGGGTTGTCTGTGAAGTCAAAAATGCCAAAGGCAGATTAGCACCTTGAGTAAAAGCTAGGGTCAGCACGAAGATGAAACACCCGATAAAACATCTATGTTGCCTGCCATCAACTTAGAAGCAAATAAATCAGGTGACAGAGGAAAGAGGAAGAAAATTAGAAACTTTAATTGACCTCCTCTCCAGTCAATTCTTTACCACCTGTGATGAGTCTGACTCCTCCCTGTATCATTGTAATGTGTTTATTTGATCAACTCAGATGGCTCCTTTAAAGATAATTTAATTCTGTTTAATTAAGGAAACCTATTTTAATAGCTAGCACTTTGATACATGTGGTGCTCATGGCTTCCAACATATTGAACACCACTGCTCATTAGGAAACTCTTTAAAAACTCATTTAGTGCCGACAGTGTCTTCCGCTTAGCACATGCAAACCTATAATTCAGGCTCAACATAATTGCAATATTATTCACAAGCAAAAAAATATATATTGCAAACATCCAAAAGAATTAAGTTTATATGTGTAAGATCACTGGACACATAGACCAAAATATATCTTTTAAATATGCAACATTCACCATTTTAACTTTTCTTGCTTTTATTAGAAATGTATGCACTGGCAAAAACCTAGCATCATCTAGAAGCTATTAAGTCAATGCTTCATTGCTTCTGACCCGGCAAACGGCTTTAGGTTTAAACATTTATTTTATTGATGAAAACAAAAGTCTAAACTCCAGAAGTCTAAATTAAATTTAATGATGTATTCTCTTTGCTGAGCCTTTGTCTCACCCAAACAGGTTAAAGCGCACGGGGAATGATTTGATCTCATTACCTTGCTGCTACTAGCAGCTGGTGGTTATTGCGGATGGAGAGGGTTTTCATCACAGAGCTGTGAAACCTGAGACCCTAAACAAAGGGGGAACCCACCCGGCCTCCAGATGGTCATTTCAAGTAATTAATGCCTTGGGGAAAGTTCAACTCAGGACCAGTGTAATAGTCCCTTAAGCTGCCAGGGAAGTCACCCTTTCCAAAACAATTCTGTTTTTACCTTTTTCCTGTCAGTCATATAGCACAGTACACAAGATATTTATTTTCTAACACAGGAGCCAATTAGAAGGAAAGTATTCAGTATAGTTTTTCCTACATGTCATGCTGACAAAACCCAAGTATTCTTTATCGAGAGCATTCAATTTTATTCATCACTTACCACTGCCTGGGTTTCAATGGAAATGGCTTATGCATGTTAACCCTGACTGAAGCACACAAAAGTGATCCGTGTAACAGAAAACATTTATACCCCAGTAATATTTTGAAATAGTTAAAAATAATAATAATAATTTAAATTAGGGATATTGTATTATCAAATCACAAAGAAAGAGGAAGAAAGGAACAAAGGAACTATAAAACAGTCAGAAAACAATTAACAAAAGGACAATAGTAAGTCCTTACCTATCAATAATTACTTTAAATGTAAATGTATTAAATTCTCCAAAGACATAAAGTAGAAGCAAGGGAAATAGATAAAATAAAAATAATAGAAAAGATCGATAAAACTGAGTTCCTTTTGAAGATATAAACAAAATTGACAAACCAAGAAAAAAGAAGATGCAAATAAATAAAATTATAAATGAAACAGGAGACATTACAACCGATACTACACAAATACAAAGGATCATAAAAGACTACTATGAACATTTATACACAAGCAAATTGAATAACCTAGAAGAAATGGATAAATTTCTAAAAACATATAACCTATGGAGACTGAAAATTGAAGAAATAGAAAATCTGAACAGACCTATAACTAGTAATGAGATTGAGTCAGTAATCAAAAATTCCCAAGAAATAAAAGCCCAGGACCATATGACTTAATGAATTACCAAATATTTAAAGAATTAATACCAATCCAATCCTTCTCAAACTCTTCCAAAAAAATTAAAGAGAAGGAAACACTTCCAAAACTCATTTTACAAGGACAGCATCATCCTGATACTAAAAGCCAGATGAGAACACTACAAGAAAAGATCATTACTGGCCAATATCTTTGATGAATATAGATGCTAGAATCCCCCACAAAATACTAGCAAACTAAATTCAACAGTACATTAAAAGGATCATACACCATGATCAAGTATGATTTATCTATGGGATACAAGAATAATATATGTAAATCAATAAATGTGATATACCACATTAACAGCATGAAGGATAAAAATCATATGATTATCTCAATAGATGCAGAAAAACACTTGAAAAAATTTAATATCTTTCTATGATAAAAACTCTCAACAAATTAGGTATAGAAGAAATTTACCTAAACATTTATTCTCAATAGTGAAAACTGGAAACATCAGGCCAGGTGATGACATCCTTTCATGATAAAAACTATCAATAAATTAGGTATAAAGAAATAAAAGAAATATATCTGAACATTCATATTCAACGGTGAAATCCGAAAGCTTTTCAGGAACAAGACTAGGATGCTTGGTCTCCCAACTTCTATTCAATATAGCACTGAAAGTCCTATCCACAGCAATTAGGCATAAAAGGTATCCAAATCAGAAAGGAAGACGTAAAATTGTCTCTGTTTGCAGATGACATGATCTTAGATATAGAAAACTCTAAAGACTCCAGAAAAATACTGTCAAAATTAATATACAAATCCAGTAAAGTTGTAGGATACAAAATCGACATACAAAAATCAGTTGCATTTCTATACATTAATAATGAACTATCTGGAAAAGAAATTTAAAAAAAATCCCATTTACAATAGCTACTAAAAATAAAATACTTAGGAATAAATTTAACTAAGTAGGTGAAATATCTGTACATTGAAAACTAAAACATTGATGAAGAAAATTGAGGAAGACACAAGTAAATGGAAAAATATCCCATGTTCATGGATTAGAAGACTTAATATTGTTAAAACACCTATAATACCCAGAGCAATCTACAGATTCAATGCAAATCCCTATTCAAATTCCAAATTTAAAAAAGTTCTAAAATTTGTATGGATCTCAAAGGATCACAAATAGCTAAAGCACTCTTAGCAAGAAGAACAAAGCTGGAGGCATCATACTTTCTCTTTCAAATTATATTACAAAGCTATAATAATCAAGATAGCATGGTGCTGGAATAAAAACAGATATATAAAACAATGAAGACTTAAACATAAGACCTGAAACTGTAAAACTACATAGGCAAAAAGCTTCTTGACATTTGTTTAAGCAATACATTTTTGGATGTTACCCCCAAAGCATAGACAACTAAAGAAAAAATAGACAAGTGGATTGCATCAGACTAAAAAGCTTCTGAACAGCAATGGAAATAATCAACAGAGTGAAGAGACAAACTATACAACAGGAGAATATATTTGCAAACCATACATCTGATAAGGGGTTAATATTCCAAAAATACAGGGAACTCAAACAACTCATTAGTAAGAAAACAACACAATTTTAAAAGGAGCAAAGGATCCAGATAGACATTTCTCCAAAGAAGACATACAAATGTCCAACAGGCGTAAGAAAAAATGCTCCCCAAAAATGCTCAACATCACTAATCATCAGGGAAATTCAAATTAAAACCACAATGAGATGGTGCCTCACACCTCACAGCTATTGGCTATTATCAAAAAGATGAATGATAAGCGTTGGCAAGGATATGGAGAAAAGGGAACACTTGTGCACTGCTGGTGGGAAGGTAAATTACTGCAGTGCTATGGAAAATGGTATGGAGTTTCCTTAAAAATTAAAAATAAAACTACCATGTGATCTAGCAATCCCTTTGGTATGTAGCCAAAGGATATAAAATGAGTATGTCAAAGAAATATCTGAACTCCCATGTTCATTGAAGCATTATTCACTATCATCAAGATATGGAATCGAATTAAGGGTCCGTCGGTGAATGAATAGATAAAGTATAGTATATGTAAAAAATTAAATACTATTCAGACTCAAAAATAGGAAATCCTGTCATTTGTATTTCACATGGATAAACTTGGAGGACAAATGCCATATGATTTTACTTATTTGTGGAATCTAAAAAAGTCAATTTATAGAAACAGAGTGCACAGTAATAGTTACCAGAGGCTGAAGGTAGGGGGATTAAGGAGATGTTGGTCACAGGACATAAAATTTCTGGTAGACAAGAGGAATAAGTTCAAGAGATCTATTGTATCTGTGGCGACTCTACTTAATAACAATATATTGTATCTTGAAAATTGCTTAAGACAGTAGATTTTAAGAGTTCTCTTCACCCCCCTAAAAATGTAAAATGAGGTAATATATGTTAAATAGCTTGATATAACCATTACACAATGTATACATATATCAAAGCATCATGTTGTATACCATAAGTCTATACAATTTTTACTTGTCAATTAAATAAATTAAAAAATAAAGTATACTGTGCAGACATTTTTTAAAAGCTTTCAAAATGAAAAAAGTATGGATTCTTAATTTTCACATATCTAGGTTTTAATCCCAGTTTTACCACTTATTAGTTGTATAATTATGAATTAATTAACATCACTGTTTTCTTATCAATAGCCCATTTTAATCAATAAAATAGATATAATTATTGTAAATATCTCAGAATTATTTTGATAATGATTATATATGGTATAATTCATTTAAAATATTTATCACAGTTGCTCCACTATAAAAAGTGTTTTATAATGGTCAGCCATTGTGAATATCATTATGCATAAAGGTTTGTCTATATTTTGTGTTATTTAGACAATTAGAATTATGTTCTTAGGTTAGAATCTCAAAAATGCAATTAATGAGTCAAAGATCATGGGCATTTTTGAGGCCTCTGACTGACATTAATAAATTACTTTCTGATTAGGTTGGATTCACTTACATCCCAGCAGCTTTTTTTCCAGCACTGGGGATTTTTATTTTTTAAAATTAGGGCTAGTAAACAATTAGATTGCATTAATTGATTATCTCAATATGCCTTCATTATGATTAGTGCCAAATAAATATTTTTAAAAGCTTACTGTTATCCCAAAACATGACAGAAAAATGCCAACATTCATTGGACTTGCTAAAAAATAAAAAATTAAAGACAATAGGATGAGAATTATTGTCAATTCTGAAATATCCTATATTTAACATATTCTGTGTTGTGGATTTTATATACTTTTTTCCTTGCCTTTTCTCTCTTTCTGATTATTCTTCTTTGGAACAAGTATTATTTATTATATTCATTAGTAAAAGGAAATGGAACTTTTCTTAAAGCAATTTAAAAAATATTTAGTAAAGGAAAAGAGTGAGCATTGTTGGAGTTGTTGCTTCTTAACATTCCCACTGATTCTAAGTAAACTGTAAATCTCAAGAAATTCACTTTTTCAGGATGTTTGCAAATTATGATATCTCACATAAGCCTACCTCGTGTTAATCACACATTCTTATTCCTATCCACATATTTCATATACTTGTCATGCATAAAGCAAGCTTAATCACTCAGAGGATAGTCCTCCAGTGTGGGAGACAATGAGAAATGAACTCTATATTTAAAGAAAAAAGAATAAGAAAGCTTCAAAAAATATGTAATCAAGGTATTTCATATAGACTATTACATTTTTATAACACGTCAAGTTACTTTATCTGTCATTCATAGGGGTAGAACATAAAGAAAGAATTTATATTTTCAAGGCAAATAAATTCTGAAAAACCACCTAAAATTTTGGTTTGTTTCTAAGATTTGCATTTCAATTCAGACATCAATGGTTTGCCTTTCTCTCTCTCTCTTTCTCTATATGTGTGTGTGTGTGTGTGTGTGTGTATACACACACTTATATAATATATAAATATATAATTTTATTTATATGAGGGAATACTGGAGTAGAAGCAATCAATAAGTTGAAGTCCTTAACTCGAATTAGCTTTCATAAATTTCAGAGATAAATTAGGAAGGCTTCTGTTGACCTACCTTTGCTGGTTCAAGTACAGTGAATCCTGTTGTACTATATATAAACCTTCATTGGAAGCATAGCCTCTATTCTCATGAGATGAATAATGTTTTTCTTGACTTTGACACAGTGATCTATACCAACAAATATCACAGCTTCTCTAAATTGAGACTGCAGACATCCTAATGTTGTCCATTTTATTTTTCCATTCAATCCAGCGAAAATTATTATCTCTATAAGTCATATAGGTTTTATTGAGGTCATCAAGGTCTATTTTTCCCATGTCTTCTTTCATTAATGTCTTCAGTGTATCAATTCTTCCAAGTTTCTGCTACTTTTCCTGAGACATTGTGTTCTAAGTATTTCATGTATATATGTGTGTATAGCTGCATGCTAGCTATGCTCTTCTTTCTGATCCATAGCTCTCTTCTTCTGAGAGTATATTTGAGACCTTAAAAATGACAGTTTCCAAATAAAGACAAGACTCAGAAAAGCTGTGTTGACCCTAGGGTTCAGGAAATGGCCCTGTAAACATAATGCCATTTGGAGATTCTCACTGGGCCTAAGGTTCTTTCTTTTGGAGCTACCTCACACAGCAGAACAAACTCATGAAAATGTACCCACATGCCAGAACAAATATGATTTTTGCTATAAAAATATTTGAAGGATTTTTATAATTTTGCTTTTGAAAGTATTTGGCCACGAGTAACTTCCTTAATCTTGGCTATAACTTTTCTGGCAACAAATAAGGATAGATGGGAAATTTTGTGACACGAAAAATATCTGGTCTGCCAAAAACTATAAAATGTAATGCCACGAGCCACAAATTAAAATATTGATAATTTTTCAGTACTTAAATTCATATACACACACACAAAATTTTACATATAAAATATATTTTTCTTTTCTTTTTTTTTGAGACAGAGTCTCACTTTGTTGCCCAGGCTAGAGTGAGTGCCATGGCGTCAGCCTAGCTCACAGCAACCTCAAACTTCTGGGCTTAAGCATTCCTCCTGCCTCAGCCTCCCGAGTAGCTGGGACTACAGGCATGCGCCATTATGCCTGGCTAATTTTTTCTATATATATTTTTAGTTGTCCAGATAATTTCTTTCTATTTTTAGTAGAGATGGGGTCTCGCTCAGGCTGGTCTTGAACTCCTGACGTCGAGCGATCCACCCGCCTTGGCCTCCCAGAGGGCTAGGATTACAGGCGTGAGCCACCGCGCCCAGCCTAAAATTTTACATATAAAATATATTAAACACCTCTATGTACCACATCAGACTCCCAGCCTCATCTGTCTCTTTTACCAGTGATGGTTGGTTAGTGGGAAAAGCAAAAGGTTTCATCTAGGAGGAGGCTTAATTTGATAGTATTTTACTTCATACCCGCACCAGCCACCTCTCATGTCCTGTCCTGAGGCTTCCCCAAGAGACCCTGCCCAGCACCCACGTATGCTTAGCCTGGAAGTCAGAGGGAGCTACAGTGTGTTGAGGAAACTTTTGATCATTTGAAGGTAGAAGCTGTTAGATAAATTCTCCCCCTCTTCCTTTCTCTTTTTGGGGGAACTTAAGCTACATAGCTATCTACATGTAAAATTTCTAAAAGAGGGACTCAAGAAACAACACTAGTTAACTTTTATGGAATGGAATTGGTAGTGGGAAAACAAAGGATATATTTTTATTTTTTCATATCCTTTTAAAAGAAAATTAACGTGTTTATATTATGTTGACACTAAAAATAACCAATGCTTACATTAAAAAATCACTGACTTCATGAAGGCAGGGTAAACCAAAATAATTCTAAAGAGCTTACACTGTCAAGGCTATAGCACTTCTCAGGGACATTTCTAGCAATTCAGTTGGGAAGCCACAGAAATTACACATGAAACCTGAGAGTTGTAAAAATTCAAAAACGTATAAAATAGGTACAATCTGGACATTGTTGATTTGTGATGACTCAACCATGACAAATTGTGATGACAAAGCCTTCTTTTGAGGCTAAACACAAATATCACTTTAAAATATATGCTGCAAAATGTATATTTGTTAGAGAAAGCTTCTTTAACAATCCCAGGATTCAGCAACTAAGAAAGATCAAGCTGGTATTGATGTCCAAGAACATGTAGTACTTACATCCTGTTCTCAGAACAGCAACCGTGGACTCTGTAACTTGAGCTATATTAAGGCTGAGTGAATCAGTACAAACAAATAAGCAGCAACTAAAACAGAGCATATCAACCTCGAACTTGGCTCAATTTGATAAGGTGGGAGGTTGAAGTTTTAATTGAATGTATTAAAAGATATATCAATCTTTATGGGGATTAGAAATATTTGAAAGTAAAAAAGGGACTAAGAACTGAACCAAAGTTACTTATAATCATTCTCTGCATCTTTCAGCTGGAAGATATTAAACCAGACTTTATTTGGTATAAGGTGGGAGGGAAATGGTAATTAAGTGGTATTTATTTATTTTCCTAAGTCATCATCTCACTTCAGCAAATTTAAAATTAGAATTTCCAGTCTCCTTAAATGTGTCAGGGATGCAGAGATATTACCATTCCGTGCAAATGACATTAAAGCAAAAGTTTCCATAACTTCAGAATTAGGCCATAAGTCAATGTACTTTTTAATAAACCAGAGAAGTAAAGTTTCTTGGCAAACACTCTGAGTAATACTGCCATAGCCTTAGAGGGCTTTACGAAGCAATGATCTGCTCTGTTGTGTTCACTTCTACCGATAGTTCTAGAAGTACGGAGCTTAAGCATTGGATAAAAATTTGTAGATTGACTAGGTCACTGGCTAGATGACTAAGCAGATGAATAAACAAATAAATAGGTGGCTGAGTGAATGGGTGAGTAAATGAATAACTGAATCAGTGAATAATTAAAAGGGTAAATAAGTGAATAAACGCAGGAATATCTACAATTATATAAAGAAAGGTGCCACTTTTTTCTGCATTATCCCAATGGCTTCAGTCCCAACTGCACGTTGAAATCACTTGTGGAGATTTAAAGACACTACCAGGTATCCCAGTCATGAAATTTGATTTCGTCAGTCCAGGATGTGAACCAGGAGTGGGTATTTTTTGAAAGATCCATTGGTAATTTTATTGTGTGGCCAGGGTTGAGAACAACAGCTAGCCTACACTTTAAATCCCAATATATTTTTTTCAGCTCTCCATTTTTATACTTATCCTCTATCATCCCCTGTATTCTCCTCTTTAATACTAATTTCCGTTCTCTTCCCACTCTGCCTCACTCCTTGAGACCTGGCTTGAGAAATAGGGGCTGTGAAAGTTAATCTACTTTCTTTTCTTTAACTAGTGAAGCTTTTGTGCTCTTTACTTCAGATAAATAGGATCTTCAGGTCAGGGGGTCAAAAGTGAAGGGTAAGCATAAGCAGATATGTCAAAAATTTATATTAGCAATGGCTTTTATAGACATCTTCTGGAGCTCAAATATGACAAACTACACATATAGGATGGAAATAATCTTGTTAATCACTGCATTTAAATCTACTTTATTAAATGTGAACATGACACAATGGTTTGCACCTTCCTTGTACAATTTAGCCCTACAATAAGGCTGTAATATATTAATGCTAGGAAATATTGTTCATATAGAAGAACACTACTCAAAGAAGTTAAATGATGATAAATGGCACATATCTGGAGTCAGACACATAGGGATTCAAATCCTAGCTCTGCTATTTATCTGTTGGGTTATCAGGAGAATGTTGCGTAACCGCTCTGAATTCTAGATTCCTTATTTGTGAAATGGGTTAAATATTAAAATTATTAAATAACTACCTCATTGGATTGTGAGAAGTAATAAATTTGATAAAATGTCAAAAACTACTCTCACAGTGCCTGAGAAAATAAATGCCTGATAAATAAAATTAAAAATAAAAAATAACATATCCAAGAAGTCATATAGGATTGATATACTGACTTTCTCTCATTTTACTACACAGGCTTATCACAAAATAATTTCTAGATATTCTTATAGCAGTACATCCTACTAATTCTGTGTCATGGCTAATGTTCCCTATATCAGTGCATATTCTTTCACTTGCATGGAAAATCCAGCTCGAAGTAACCTCAAGCAAAAAATGGAATACATTGGTTCTAATAACTGAATAGCACAAGGGTATGTCTTCCATCAGAGCCGGTTGAAAACAAAGACTAAAGCAACATCATCCATATCCAATTTCATTCATTTTATCTCTTAGCTCCCCCTCTTCTACACTGCATCTTTTTCAAAGGGTTCTTTTCTCTTGATTGCAAAAATGGCTGTCAGAGCTTGCAAGCCCAGTCACACCCAATCAAAACCAGACAGGGTCTTTATATAAAACCTCTTGTTCTGGAAATTCTATATAAAGAAGGATTTACTCTGATTGGCTTGGCTTAGGTCACCTGCTCATTCCTGAACAAATCAATGTGGATGGGAAACGGTGCACGGGACACCCTGATTGGCTTAGATCTGTTTTACACATCCACCCCCAGTCCTTGTGAGCAGGACTCCACACAGATCCCCTGGATGAAGATTAGAGAGGAGCTGAATTTACAAATAAGAACAGTGATTCTCTGTATTAGAAGGTATCTTTGAATGCAGAATGTGGGATGAATACAAATGTCTTCCATGTCTATATTTTACAGAGGAAGAAACTGTGTCCAATCTAATGAATCTTTGCCTAACCTAGGTTACAAAAATATTATCATGATTTCTTTTAGAAGGCTTTTAATAATTTTGGCTTTTATTTTTAGGTCTGTGATAACATAGAAGAGCCATAATTTACAGCAGGTTTTGCTGGTTTCCCTATATCACTGACCATCACAAACTTGCCAACCTGGGGTTAGGAAGCTGATACCCAGAGAGAATGTTATAAAACAAATCTGGGGAGGGATGGGGATAAAAAAAAAATCTGCAGGGCATTTGGTAAAAAATATTCTCTCTTTCCCATAAGACAAGATATAGGGAAAAACTAGCAAGAATATAGTCTCAAAGCTTTATTATATGGCCTAATTTTATTTCTTATATTCCCTGATTTTTTGATCATTAGACAATTAAACTCTTTTTGAAAAGTATAAGCTTTCTCAATTGCATTGAAAATATAAAGATAAGGTGATTTTATTCATACTTAACTGAAAGCTTTAAAAGGCACATTAATTACCTGATATCAGTAAGAAAAAGGCAATAGGCTGCCCCACCAAGAAATTCTCTTGCCAAAACAAAAAGCTTAGGGATTCTAGACTTTATTGTAATAAGGGATATTTTATAAATAATTAATTTATCATAGAATATTGAAGATTAATTCAAAATGTCAGCATTCATATAAAAAATAAGAAACAGCCTCAACATTTGCAAAAAAATAAATATATATATATATATATATATAAAATATTCTCCCCAAGGAATTACAGTTTGTTTGATTAAAGATTCTCCTTACACTTAAAATCAGCAGGTGGGAAGTCAAAGGGCTTTTAAATATTCCTCATTTCTGCTTACCCACCAGGAACTTTAAAGATACAAGTAGATTGGGTTATGAGCCTCTGCAGGTGTTAGGGAATGAAAATAAGCATCTCTTCAATAACCATGCATTTTTGGAACATAAAATATATTGAAGAAATCCTAACTTCCATCACCATAGCATAAAACGGTAGGAACTCAAAAGCAGCACCATGATAATGTTGACTTTCTAAGGTATTCTCCAACTTGCTTAATGTATCTATTTTCTATTACCAAGAGTTTTGAATTTTTCATTCAGTCTCTGGTTTAACCTTAAAAGTGAGGGAAATGACACTATATTTATGGAGGAAAAAAAGAGAAGTTTCTACTCATTTCTACCTATCTTGTCCCAAGAAGGATTTCTTTTTTTATTATTTATAGAGATATGTACCAATTTTCAGAGTATAGTTCAACTGATTTTGACAAATGTACACACCCATGTAACCTACATACCCACCGAGACATGGAATATTTCTCTCACTTCAGAAGATTTTTTGAGCCCCTACGAAAGCCAATCCCTACCATGCCATCTCTCCCCACCCCCACCTCTGCAGACCCCATTAGTAGCATTAGTTTGTTCCTTTTGTTGGTGAGTAATATCTCATGTTTATTCATTCTCCTTGTTGGTAGGTTTTCGGGTTGTTTCTGGCTTGGGGATTTTATGAATAAAACTGTTGTGAGCATGCTTGCACAAGTGTTTTTATGGATATGTACATTTTATTTCTGGTGTATAACTGATTAGGAGTGGGAGGCTAAGTTCAACTTTGTGAAATATTTTCTGACAGTTTTCCAAAAGAGTTCCGATTGCTCTCCGTGCTCATCAACACTTGGTATTGTCAGTCTTTTCAATTTTATATTACTCCATGGGCTATCTCATTTGCATATCCTTGGTGACTAATGATGGCGAGCACTTTTTCAAGTGCTTATTGGCCATCTTTGATGAAGTATTTGTTCAAGTTTTGTGCTCTTTTTAAAATTGGGTTTCCCTCTTATTACTGAATTTTAGGAGTATTTTATATACTGTGGATACAGGTCCTTAGCTATAAACACTACAAATATTTCTTCCCAGTATGTAGGTTGGCTATTCATTTTCTGATAAGAAGTTTAAAATTTTTATAAAGTCCAATTTTTAATTATTTGAATTTATTAAGACTTGCTTTATGTCTAATCTTGGTGAATGCTTAATGTGAAATTAAAATGCATATTCTGCTGTTTGGGTTTAGTGTTCTATAAATGTCTGTTAAGCCAAGCTTATTGATAGTTGTTCAAGTCTTGTCTAGACGTTCTGACTTTGTTTTTTTGTTCTGTTTGTTTACTTATTTTATTACTAACTGAAAGAAGGCTTTTAAAATCTTTATGAATTTGTCTATTTCTATCTTTAGTTCTATAAATTGTTGCTTCAAATATATTTTTTTATTTCAGAATACTTTGAGGGTACAAATATTTTGGTTATATGAATTGCTATTGTACTGCTTGAGTCAAAGTTATAAGTGCACCCATCACCCAGATAGTGTACATTGTACCTGTTAGGTATGATTTCACCCAGCCCCTGGTCCCCCCTCCTACATGCATGATTTCTGTTGAGTTTTACTTCCATCTGTGCACATGAGTGCTGATCGGTTAGTTCCAATTTAATAGTGAGTACATGTGGTGTTTGTTTGTCCATTCTTACAATACTTCACCTAGGAGAATTGTCTCTAGTTCTATCCAGATTGTTGCAAATGGTATTAATTCATTTTTATGGGTGAGTAGTACTGCATTGTATACATATACTACATTTTATTAATCCACTCATGAATTGATGGGTACTTGGGCTGATTCCACATCTTTGCAATTGTGAATTATGCTGCAATAAACATTAGAGTGTAGGTGTCTTTTTGATAAGATGACTTTTTTTCCTTTGGGTAAATACCCGGTAGTGGGATTGCTGGATCAAATGGTAGTTCTACTTTTAGTTCTTTGAGGAATCTCCATGCTATTTTCCATAAAGATTACAATAGTTTGCAGTCCTATAAACAGTGAATGACTGTTCCTTCCTCTCCACATCAAGTAGGCTTCATCCCAGGGATACAAGGATGGTTCAACATACATAAATCCATAAATGTGATTCACCACATAAACAGAAGCAAAAACAAAGGTCATATGATTATCTCAATGGATGCAGAAAGAGCATTTGACAAAATTCAGCATTGTTTTATGATAAAAACTCTTAATAAAATAGGCATAAATGGAATATATCTCAAAATTATGAAAGCCATATACAACAAACTCACAGCCATCATCATACTGAATAGAGAAAAGTTGAAAGCATTTCCACTTAGAACTGGAACAAGACAAAGATCCCCACAGTCACCACTTCTATTCAATGTAGTGTTGGAAATCCTAGCCAGAGCAATCTGGCAAGAGAAGGAAATTAAGGGTATCCACATGGGGAAAGAGGAGGTCAAACTTTTGCTCTATACTGATGATACAACCAACGTTATATCTAGAAAACCCAAAGGATTCCACCAAAAGACTCCTGGAATTGCTGGAATTGATAAATTCAGCAAAGTCTTGGGTTACAAAATCAATGTACACAAATCAGAAGCATTCTTGTTGCTTCATATATTTTGAGCAATTGGTATTTGGTTCATACTCATTTAGGATTGTGCTGTCGTCTGAATGTTTGTGTCCTCCAAAATTTCATATAGTGAAATCTACCCATCAAGGTGATGGTGTTAGAAGGAGCCTTTGGAAATTGAATAGATTAACATCCTTATACAAGGGGCGCCAGAGTGCTGCCTTGCCTCTTCCACCATGTGAGGACACAGTAAGAAGTCACCATCTATAAACCAGGAAACAGGCCCTTGCTGGACACCAAATATGTCAGTCCCTTGATCTTGGATGATTTCCCAGCCTCCTAAACAGTGAGAAATAAATGTCTGTTGTTTATAAGCCACTAAGTCTATAGTATTTTGTTGTAGCAATTTGAACAAAGACAGATTGTTATATCTTCTTAATAAATTGACCATTTATCAGTATAAAATGTCCCTATTCTCTCATAATAATCCTTTTCTTGAAATCTATTTGCCTGATAGTAATGTATTCACTTCAGCTTGCTTATGATTACTATTTCCATAGCACATCTTTTACTTTAATCTGTGTATTTATGTATTGTCTATCTTGTAAAGACTATATAGTGATTGTACTTTCTAAATTTTCCACCAATAATCTCTTCCTTTTTTTATTTTTTTTTGAGACAGAGTCTCGCTCTGTTGCCCGGGCTAGAGTGAGTGCCGTGGCATCAGCCTAGCTCACAGCAACCTCAAACTCCTGGGCTCAAGCAATCCTTCTGCCTCAGCCTCCTGATTAGCTGGACTACAGGCATGCGCCATCATGCCCGGCTAATTTTTCTATATATATTTTTAGCTGTCTGTATAATTTCTTTCTATGTTTAGTAGAGACGGGGTCTCACTCTTGCTCAGGCTGGTCTCGAACTCCTGAGCTCAAACGAGCCACCCGCCTCGGCCTCCCAGAGTGCTAGGATTACAGGCGTGAGCCACCGCGCCTGGCCATCTCTTCCTTTTAATTGAAGTGCTTAATCCACTTTCAATGTAATTATTTTTAAATTAATGGTTTATGTATATTGTTTTGCTACTTGTTTTCTATATGTCCCATTTGGGTTTTGGTCCATTTTATCTTCCATTAGTGCCTCTGTATGGATTAAATTAGTATTTCTAAGTATTCCATTCTATATCCTCTGTGTTGTTTTAATTTATTTTATATAGTAATTTTCTTGGGGTTAAAATATGTTTGCCTAACTTACTTTGAATTAATATTATACTAGCTTTCATATGACATGAAAACTTTTTAATAATATGCCTACATTTACTGTTCCCTTTCTTTATGCTATTACGGTTATAAGTTACACTTCTACATACTTTATAAACACATCAAATATTTTCCTTCCAACAATTGATTATCTTTTAAAGATCTTTCTAAGTATGTTATTTTTCTTTACATGTTTACTATTTCTGGGTCTTTATTTCTTCAGGAAGACCTGAGTTTCTATCTGGTATTTCTTTCCTTCAGCCTAAAGAAATTTTTTTAATATTTCCTGTAATGCAGGTCTTCTGATAATACATTCTCTCAGATTTTGTTAATCTGAAAATTTTGGCTATATTTTTGAGGGATATTTTCACTGGATATAAACTTCTAGACTGACAGTATTTTTTTCTGTAAGCATTTTAAAGATGCCATTTCATTTTCTTTTGGATTATAGTTTCTGATAAGAAGTCAGTCAAAATTCTTATTATTTTGTCTGCTTTTAAGACTTTTTTGAACCTTTCATTTTCATCAATTGGACTATGACATACTTAGATGTGGTCATGTTTGTTTGGGATTCTTTGAGTTTCAAGGACACGTGGACTTATATTTTTCACCAATTTCACAAACTATTTAGATATTATTTCTCCTAATATTTTTTATGTTCTAGGCTTATCCTCCTCTTCTAGAACTCTTCTTCTCGAATTCCAAGTACAAAGTCTTCCAGTCTATGAACACAAAATGTTTTCCCATTTTATGTATATCGTCTTACTTCTTTCAACAATGTTTTGTAGTTTTCAGTGTATATGTCATACACGTTTATTTTTTTCATTGGTAGTTCATAGAAATAGAAATGATTTTTTTGTGTATTAATCTTTTATCTTAAAACTTTCCTAAACTTATTAGCACTAATTTTTTTGTGACTTCATTAGGGTTTTCTAGATATTATGATCATTTCATCTGGGAATAGAGATAGATTTACTTCTCTTGTTCCAATCTATATTTCTTTTGCTTCCTTTCCTTGTGTAATTTCCCCGTACTTTTAGTGCAATGTTGAATACAAAACACATTGCATTGACTGATTTTTGTATATCAAAACCACCTTTGCCTTTCAGGGTAAATTCTACTTGGTCATGGTATATAATCTTTGTAATATGCTGCTGAATTCAGATTGCTGCACCTTGTTGAGAATTTTTGCATTTATATTCATAAAGAATACTGGTCTGTAGTTTGTCTGGCTTTGGTTTCTGGATAATAGAATTGTCCTTGAGTTTGAGATTTTTCTCAGAAATTTTTTGACCACTGATTTAATTTTTTTACTTGTTATAGGTATTTTCATATTTCCTATTGCTTGTTCAGTAAATTTTGGTGGTTCATGTGTTTCTAAGAATTTGTTCATTTCATCTAGGTTATCTATTATGCTGGTATACAATTGTTCATAGTATTCCATTATAATCTTTTCCATTTCTATAATGTTGGTAAAAATGTTCCCTCTTTCATTTCTGATTCTAATAATTTGAGTCATCTCTCTTTGTTCCCTTGACAGTCTGAATAAAGTTTTGGCAATTTTGTTAATCTTTCAAAGAAACAAGTTTGGATTTGTTGATTCTATTGTTTTTCTACTATTTCATTTTTCTCCATTCTAATCTTTTTTATATTTTTCCTTCTGTTTGCTTTGGGTTTAGTTTCCCTCTGTTTCTAATTTCTCAAGGTGGAAGTTTAAATTATTGACTTCAGCTCTTTCTTCTTTTTAAACATAGACACTAATTTCCCTCCAAACACTGCTTTTGTTGCATCTCAGTTTTGGTGTGCTGTGTTTTTGTTTTGTTCACCTCAAAGTATTATCTGTTTCCCTTGTGGTTTCTTCTTTTTACATTGGTTATTTAAGAGTATATTATTTAATTTTCATATATTTTTGAATTTTTAAAAACTTGCTTCTGCTATTGACTTCTAATTTCATTCCATTGTAATTGGAAAATATACTTTGTGTTATTTCAGTCTTTTTAAATTTATTGAGACTGATTTTGTGGCCTAACATATGGTCTTTTCTGGAGATTGTTCCATATAGACTTGAGAAAAATGTCTACTCCGCTGTTATTGGATTGACTGTCCTATAGATGTCTTTTTGGTCTAGTTGCTTTACAGCATTTTTCAAGTCTTCTACTTCTTTCCTAATCTAATGTCTAGTTATTCAATCCATTATTGAAAATGGCCTCTTTCTCTCTCAGCTTTCCTTCTAGAACTCCCAATATGCATAGGTAGGTATGGTTGATGATGTATTACAGGTCTTTAAACTCTGTTCATTTGTTTTCATTTTTTACCTATCCTTAGACTGGATAATCTCAACAGATCTATTTTCAAGTTCACTGATTCTTCCTTATGCTCTTCAAATATGCTGATGAGACCCTCTAATGAAATTTTTAGGTTATTTCAGTATACTTTTAAACTACAGAATTTCTATTTAGTTATTTTTTTATGATCTCTATTTTTATTGATATGCTCTATTTGATGAGACATTGTTCACTAAGTCCATTAGTGCTGCAAAAACAAAATACTTGACAGTAGATAATTTACAAAAACAAGAAATTTATTTTTCATGCTTCTGGAGGCTGGAAAGTCCAAGACCAAGGCCCCAGCAGGATTGGTGTCTGGTGATGGTTGTATTCTGCTTCCAATAATGGTGTGCTGTTGCTGCATCCTCTGGAGGGAAGGAACACTGTGTCCTTACATGGCAGAAGGGACAGAAAGGCAAGAGAGCACTTCCTTCAACCTGCAGCCCTGTTATAAGGGTGCTAATCCCATTCATGAGGGTGGAGCCCTCATGATTTAATCACCTCCCAAGGGCCATACCTCTTAATATCACCACAATGGAGATTAAGTTTCAGTGTGAATTTTAGAAGTGACACACATTTAAACCATAGCAATTTCCTTTAGTTCTTTGTCCATTGTTTCCTTTAGCCCTTTGAAAATGTTTAAAATAGCCAATTTAAATTATTTTTCTAGTAAGTCCAATGTCTGCTCTTCCTCAGACACAGTTCTAACTGATTACTTTTTTCTTGTGTTTGGACCATACTTTTTTGTTTCTTTGCATGCCCCAGAAGTTTCTGCTGAAACCTGGACATTTTGAATATTAGGACAATTGTGAAAATTCAATTCTCTTCCCTTCTCAGGGCTTGTGGTTGCCGTATATAGTTATTTTTATTTAGTGACTTTTCTGAACTAATTTTATAAAGTATGTATTTTTTGTCAATGTAGCCTCTGAAGTCTCTGTCCTGTTAGGTTTCTTTTTCCCTTGGTCAGCCAAGGTTTGGACAGAGACATTTTTGGAACCAAATGTCTGGAACCAAAATACCTCTCAGTCTTCGTAGAAGGGCTCTCTGCATGTATCAGGCATGCCTTTCTCACTCAGCCAGGCAGTTTACAATTCTGTCTTAGATTTCACTTTCTGCTTCTGCAGACCCTGAATGTCAGTCAGAGGTGAAAGTTTAGGGCCTTCTCAGGTTTTTCCTGAGCATGCACAGAGCCCTGCTCATGGCCTTCTAGATTTTCAAGAAAATATTGGAGCTTTTCAAAGCCTTATTCTCCAAAGCCTCTTATTCCCAGTTTTCTTCTCCTAAGCTTTTGATTAGTTCATTTTTTGGCACCAACTATTATCTGTTGCCTCAGGCAGTAGCAACTAAATGTTTACCTATAAGTATTTTTGACAAATGACCTCAGATAGCCACTTTAGCATTGGGTCAATCCTAAGTTAGGTGAAATAAAGGCAAGTTTTGGAGCCAGTTTTTCAAGGAGCCACCAGGGAGGTTAAAATGAATAATTACCAATGTCTGTAAGTGAGGTCCATCTTGCTCTCTTCAGTACCAGGACTAGGATGCAGGCTGTTCTTTTCAAGGGTACCACTGAGCTGGAAGGTGAGGGATGGGACCAGGGTAAGTTAAAACACCAAAAAACTCACTGTTCTTACTGAGATTCAGCTGGTTTTTCATGATTAAGCACTCTTGGTTGTTATAAGAGTTTAGTTAGTCTCCACAGTTCTAAAAAAAGTTGATTCTCATAGTTTTTGCCATTTTTGTTGTTGTTGCTCTTAGAGACACAGGCTTTCGCATTTCCTTACTCCTCCATTTTCACTGATGTCACCTATAAGAGCTGTTTTAAAGTCCTTATCTGCTAACTCCAGCATCTGTGTCATCTTTGCATTCATTTGTTCACTTGGTTATGGATCATATTCTCCCGGGTGCTTTTGTGCTATGTTGTTGGGAATCTGGATTATATTGTCTTCCTTTAAAGAGTGTTGAGTTTTGTTCTTGCAGATATTTAACTTGCCAGTTTCCCACGGTTGGGTTCTCCACCCTAACCCCAAGTTTTGGTGGTAAGCTTTATTAGGGCTTGCCTAAAGTAGCCCTTACTCTACAACAGTGGTTCTGAACTATAGGAGATTTTACTTCCCAGAGTACGTTTGGCAATATTCAGAGACATTTTTGGTTATCATAACTTGAACAGAATTGTTACTGGCATATGGTGAGTAGAGCCAAAGCTTCTGCTAACCATTCTGCACTGCACAGGACATTCTCCACGGCAAAGAGTTACTCTTCCCAAAGTGTTAATAGTGGTATGATTAAGAAACATTATCCTGGAGGCAGGGAAGTCCTATTCCTATGGCATGGCCTTTCTGAGGTCTCAATCTAATGCTTGTGGTGTTCAGTGTTGTGTCTCCACTCTGGATAGTCAGAATCCTGTCTTCTCTGGAACCTCCATTGATCTCACAGCTTCTACATTGTTGTTTTCTGCTGGGAGAGATTCTTTGGGACCAGACAGAAAACAACTATGGAGAGCCATGAGCTGAATATCTACATAAAAACTCAATGAGATCCCTATGTATCTTTCTCAAGTTTTTCCTTTATGTAACTTTCCCCCTTCTGATACCTTGGCTCACAAATTTCACTGCCGCAGTAGTTCCTAATTTGATCTCTGTTTCTTCTCTCTAGTGAGAATGCTGCTTTCTTTTCAGGATCTATTTCCCCGTGCTACAGTTAAGAAAGTATTCCTAGTCAGAAATCCAGCTTCAATATGGAGCTCACTTCCTGGTTCTGTCTGGTGTCCATTGACAGAACCAGTTGTTTTATTTATTTATTTTGTCCACTTTTATAATTGTTTTGCTTTGATGCAAGAAGCCAGGCTAAGAATAGTCAACACAGAGAAGAGAGTATAACACTACAACAACTGTGGAGAAATAGACTCTTCATGAGATAAAAGAAAATGAGATTATAAGAAAAAATAGAAATATTCTTAGAACTAGCCAAAGAAGCATTTTAAACCACTAAGTTTATAACTCTCAACTACTAAATGTATATGCGATTTCCACATACGTATTAATATTTCTGTTTACTTTTGCTTGAACTGGGCTATCAAGTTACAAAATTTAAGCAAAAAAATTCTTTAGGATAAATTCTTAATAAAAAATTATTTTATCCCTACATAGTGAACATGTTTTTTTGTTTGATGCCCAGTATCAATTTCTCATTTTCCCTGAAAACATTACTCTAAATTTCTTTTGTAATATTACTCATTTCCCCTATCTCATCCTTGGGTTTTGGATGAAATTCACCCATTTAAATTGACCTCCTGAAGCTTAAATTAGCTTTAAGAATGAACTATGACTGGGTACAGCGAATTTGAATACAATACCACCTGAACACAATGATCAATCAGAAGTGGACATGTGGCCCAAGCCAGTCAGAGAAAACAATATTTTTACTGTTAACACATGAAAACAGTTTTTTCCTTTTTTCTGGACTTGCTGATATCCTAGATTTGATGCTGCCACTTTTGCAAATGTAATACATAATCAACACACAGATGAGTGTGCAGTTGAAAGAGCTATTAAGATACAGAATTGGAACCCTGATGACATTGTGAAACTCTGAATCAAACACTTCTGGATCTAGTTCAGCCTCTGAATATATTATTTCTTTGAGCCAACACACTTCCCTTTTGTAAAACCCAATTGAATTTGGATTTTCTTTCACTTTCAAATAAAATATTCCCAAATTATTTAGTCTTCCAATTCCTGGCTTCTCTTGTGAGTCATTTCTTCCATTTTGTTCTACCTATGAGTCTTTCACTATTCCTCATAATAATCTAAAGAGCAAAAGTATAATACATTAACAAAACCTAGTTTGCTTACCAGCATTTCCCCCTGTTTTCTACTGCTTCTGTATAACACATAGTTCTGTGACTCCACTCTTACCTGAGAGCCAGACTTCTGGAAGCCTGGCCCTTCAGGATATAGTTGTACATTATTCAGAACATAGCCTCTAGGCTATCAAAAATGCTTTTCAGAAAACTCAAGTGCTTTACTCCCTAGGATAGTCAAATGATTTACGTTAGTAATCAGGTAATATACAAAGCTCAAGAAAGCTTGTTATACAGTTTACCTGATCAGAGAAAACTGGACATAAGAAATTCAAACAGAAGTCGAAAGTGGTTCTATCCAGGCAGACTTATGTCATTTGTTAAAGAAGTGACATTTGATAGCAAGAGAAGAGACAGAGAAACTACACAAACAAAAGAATGGTACCAGCTCAGCAGCGTAGGGCTATAAATTTAAGTTAAATGGAAAAAGGTTAACTTCTGTGGAAACCATTTAGGAAGGCAGGAAACTATGTAATACTTTCCAGAAATATTTCCATCAAAATGTTTGTTAGTGTTTATTTGCCTTTTAGTTTTAGTGCTTAAAACATAAGTTTAAGTTTTATTAAGAACTTCTTGGTACTCAGCAGTGTTAGAATAATGAGGCATTCCTGTCCACAGAAAGTAAAAATAGTCCCTAGATTTTCATCAGTTTTGGCAGAAGCATTTTTTTCTGATTATTTTTGTCTTGTTTTTCAAATGAGATATTAAATAACTACCTCTGTCCTCACCCACACAAATTCTAATGTATCTAGTTTTTTTCCTTGTTTGTAGCTGTAAATCCGTTTATGTGCAGTAACATCTTGCATGAAACATGCACCACAAAAATAAAAGTAGATTATTGAGTTCCTTTACACATCTGATTAGATGATAGGACTGATAAGGACAACAATTTGAAATAGTTTTCTGATGTTTTATAGTTAGATTCAATCTACTTAAATATATTTTTGAAGTGTTAAAGCTTCTTGTAATGTGAGATAATGTTTTAAAATAATAAATATTAAATAGAAGAAAAATGATCTATAATCTCACCACTTTAAATAATACAATTTTGATTTTTCAACATATCCTTTTTGTCTTTTTCCATCTGTGTACATATTTTCCATAATTTTAAAATGGTATATTCACAATTTATTCTGCTTTTCATCTAATATTATAGCCTAATAAAATTTTTTTTCATATTTTATCATTATTTTTATCATGGTTGAAATGCATATAACATAAAATTTACTACTTTAATTTTAAAGTATACAATTTATAAGATTTTTTAAATGTTCATTTTTAAAACTTTATAAATGTCCATCCAGTAAATGTAATGCCATTTACTTTACTATCGTGCAATTGTTAGATATTTAGGCCATTTCTACTTTTCTCCCAAACCTATATAATACGATGACCAATTTGTATACTAATTGTAACACTTCAAAAATTTTTTTCTTAAGGTAATTTCCCACAAATGAATCACTAGTTTGAATTCACCATGCCAACAGTAACATATGAGCTTAGCAGTTTCACAGCTAACTTTTAAAGACCTTTCTGATGAACCATTTTCATAATGCAAATAGTTTTTCCTGGTTTATGAGATTTGCTAATTGATACTTTATATTTCAGATTATCTTAAATCAAGGCATACATGAATGTTTAAAAACTACAGTTCTCCAATGTAGAATCAATGTCATTGACATACAGAATAAATTACCCCTCTACAACTTTCTATGAGAGTAAAGCACAATCTCCAATACTTAATGGTTCCCACTTCTACTATTCTTCAAAAGAATCATTATGATATATTTTTTAAATAGCACAACAATAGCAAGTATAGGGATGACTGTCACTGATTAGAATGATGACTTTGAATGCAACTGGAGATTTTCAAACTTGTCTTCGGCATCAGGTAGACAAGCAGCCAATCATTTCAAAATTCAATTTAAAAGACAGAAATATGTTTTAATGAAAGGAAATGTATGCTAATTTTACTAGTTTAGCAAAATAACTGGGAAGTTCATGCCAGCTGTCACATGATTAAAATTAAAAATTAAATTCTAAACTTACACATATATGTTGCTGGCTGTGTATAAACTTACCAAATAATGTATTGTACATGAGCAATGTACACTAAATACATTCTGGCAGACTAAAAATAAACTAGTTAACCTCTTCGCAATACATAGCTGCTCATGACAGCAATTATAAAATTCCAGCCAAGTTTTTTTTTTAATGGTTAGAGTGTTTTATCTTCATATACACAAGGATGCAGGGAACAATCCGACTGTGTTTGCTGGGGACAGTGGGCAAAATAGAGGAGATGGCTGGAGGAAATGAGTTGCCAGAATATTTTAAAAACATGTGGGACATAAAGACATCCCTGGTCACAGATTCTGCTCCTATTTATGATCCTGAGGCTTTAAATGCCCCATATCAGCCTTCATACTGCATGCCTGAGTGGGTAATCTGCTCATTTCACTTTCTGATTATGACCTCTATGCCCATTCCAGTGTTGGCCCACATGGGTGGGAGAAGGCAGAAAAGCCTATGGGAAATATCAAAAGTCCCATGAAGATGCTTTGGCAAATATCTTCCTGGCTAAAATTTCTTAAAAAGGAGATTAATTTCACAATTAATTATGAGACCTAAAATGCAAAGATATAAAAGATAACCTATTATAGGGAAGCAATGAACTCCCTAAGGGGTAAACCAATGGGCAACACTGGTACACAATGGGGATCTTCTGGGGATCTTCTAAATCACTGGGGATCTTCTAAAATATTCTGTTGCCAAGACCCCAGATCAATGGACCAGAACCTCTGGGGCAGAGGCCCAGTGAATGGTACTTTTGAAAGTTCTTGAAATTCTGAGGTCTAGCCAGAGTTTACAACCAGGGCTGTAAACAATTCTGTTTATAATTACTCACATTTTGGCAGCACTTTACAATTTCCAAAACATTTTCCCATTCATTATCTTTATCATATTTGATCTTTATTGCAAACACAATGAATTAGAGTTCAGAGATTAGTATCATTATTCTACCAGTCAAAAACCTTGAAGTCCTAAGAAATTAGGAAACCACCTCTAAATATCACAGTGTGAGGATTTTAGGATCAGAAAGAGGGAGTAGAATATGAGGTATGGAAGTCTGAAGGTGTTTGATGAGAAACCCTTCAGTACTCAGAAACAACACGTAGAACAAGGAGACTGAGGCTACCAAAGATACATTTTACTCTCCCTTTTTTTTTTTTTTTGTTTCTACTGCAGTTCAGTTTTGTTATAAACTCAGGACCTGTATGATCCATCACAGAATACTGATGAGGAAGGACAGTCAGCAAACCACAAGACACCATAATTTATGAAACACCTGCAAGTTTAGTTTCTTGATAGCTGATATTTTGTTGGCCTCTATGCTCTTCCTATCCCCAGTAACTGTCTAACAATATTATTATTATTTTTTTTTTTTTGAGAAAAGCTCTCACTCTGTTGCCCAGTCTAGAGTACAGTGGCATCATCATAGCTCACTGCAACCTCGAACTTCTGGGCTTAAGTGATCCTCTTACCTCAGCCTACTGAGTATCTGGGACCATAAGTGTGCACTACCATGCCAAGCTAATTTTTCTATTTTTTTTTTTTTTTTTTTTTTTGTAGAGGCAGGGTCTCACTCTTGCTCAGGCTGGTCTCAAACTCCTGACCTCAAGCAACCCTCCAGCCTTCGCCTCCCAGAGTGCTGGGATTATAGGCATGAGCCACCGTGCTCAGTGTGACAATATATTTCCGAATAATGCTATCAAAATAAAAGTTTAAATTATCCTCAAATATTAAACTGTAATTTTCTCAAACTGTAAATGATATTACATAATCCTCAGAAATACTAATTTTAAATGTTTCCAGCCTATCCCCCCATCCCTTAGCCCTCAGCTACTCCACTATAACTTTCACGACAGTTCCTCTAACAGGACTTCTATCTTCAGCCCTCTCCCTGCAAATATATTTGTTATCAATTGCACCGAGAAAGAATCCTTCCTCTGTAGGAAAGGAAAGAAGAGAGGAAAATTGATTTGGAAATCATAGGATTACTATTGATGGGATGGAGGAGAGGTGAAACCTGTGACTATGCCTATTTTAATGTTTTTTGGTCAGCCATACTTTTGCCTGCTGGAAAAGGGTGAATTCTCAGGAAACAAACAGAAGGCTCTAGCATTTAACACCTCCCTCTCCAAGCTTTTTCCTTCATTATGGGGAGGGAAAATTGCATGGGAATATCCAACTTTTGTCATAAGTCATGATAATTCTGCTTATGCCTCACGGGCAGCATATTAGTGGGTCTAGTTCCATGAGGCTGGCCATGGGGAGTCCTATGATTAAGACTAGTGGACCTCCTTACACTCACCCAAAGGAATCTTAGTTCAAGTGTCAATTTTCAAGAAATTGGGGAATACTTGGGTAACTTTTGGCTTCTCACATTTGTCCTAGCACCTTAGGCTTAAATTTCATCCTATTTCTTGATGGTCAGTAAATTTAACTCCTTTTTTGCCTCAGCCCAATTAAGTTCATTTGTAGATAGAATTTGCAGGCTCAGCAGAGAAGCAGCATTCAATTCTTACTAATTTCTATAAATTACCCTCATACAAAATTGACTTAGGTTGTTTTGAGCATCTACTTTTCATACTGCTGTCCCTTGGCAATGGCATAGTAATTCTTCTAGTCCTGACACAAAGACAGAACAATGTTTTCTTGTTCCCATGCATTTATGAATAACTGTGGTATCTGATTATGAATAATGGTCCAGTCAACCATACAACCATTTGGGCAGTGAGTCAGTCCTCCTGCTCCAGGAAGCCTAGTCTGTGACTTTGTGTCCACGTACTACTCTAATGTTGGACCTGCATGCTCTTCTGATAATAGTGGCTATTCTCTAACTCTGAAATGGCCAATTCCTGAACCATTGCACTTACACAGTGACACTATGACTTAGGATCATTTTCTCTGGCTTCTGACATTGTAGTTCCTCCAAATATCAGAAGTTTCTGGCCTATTTGAATAATTTCAAAGTCTCCTGATCACAATTCCTACAACAGCAGCAAATTCCCTGGGTATCTAGTCTCAGAGATGTTAAAAAGGAGCCATGGATTTCTTTATTTATCCATCCCCCACCAAAAAAAATTTTTTTTTTGACAAAATTTAACATCCTGCCATGATAAAAACTCTGAAGAAATTATGTATAGAGGAATGTACTTCAACAATAAAGGTCATATATGACAAACCCACAACTAACATCATACTCAATGGTGAAAATTTAAAAGTTTTTCCTCTAAGATCAGGAACAAGACAAGGATAACCACTCTCACCACTTCTATTCAACATGGTACTGGAAGTCCTAGTGAGAGCAATTGGGCAAAAGAAAAAAATAAAAGGTATTTAAATTGGAAAAGAAGTTAATTGTCCCTATTTGTAGATGACATGATTTTATATATAGAAAATCTTAAAGATTCCATGAAAATATTATTATAACTAATACACAAATTCAGTAAAGTTGTAGGATATAAAATCAACTTACAAAAATCAATAGCGTTTCTATATATTTAACAATGAAATTTTTTTTTTTTTGAGACAGAGTCTCATCTGTTGCCCAGAATAGAGTGCCATGGCATCAGCCTAGCTTACACCAACCTCAAACTCTTGGGTTCAAGCAATCCTACTGCCTCAGCCTCCCAAGTAGCTGGAACTACAAGCATGCAGCCACAATGCCTGACTAATTTTTTTTCCTATGTATTTTTAATTGCCCAGATAGTCTCTTTCTGTCATTTTTTTTTTAGTAGACATGGGGTCTCCCTCTTGCTCAGGCTGTTCTTGAACTCCTGAGCTCAAACGATCCACCCACCTTGGCCTCCCAGAGTGCTAGAATTACAGGCGTGAGCCACCATGCCTGGCCATTAACAATGAACTTTCCAAAAAAGAAATTAAGAGAACAATCTTATTTATAATAGCTACAAAAAACAATAAAATACTTAGAAATAAATTTCATCAAGGATCTGAAAGACTGGTACACTGAAAACTATAAAACACTGATGAAAGACATTGAAGAAAATGCAAATAAGTGAAAAGATATCTTGTGTACATGGATTGGCAGAATTAATATTCTGAATATGCCCATTCTAACCAAGGCAGCTTACAGATTCAATGCAATCCCTATCAAAATTTCAATGACATTTTTTACAGATATAGAAAAAACAATTGTAAAATTTGTGTGGAACCAGGAAAGACCCCAAATGAACAAAGCAATCTTGAGCAAGAAGAATAAAGGTAGTCATACTACCCAACTTCAAAATATCCTACAAACTATAGTAATCAAAAAAGCATAGTACTGGCAAAAAAGAAATAGACAAATAAACCAATGGAACAGAATAGATAGCCCAGGAATAAGTCCATACATTTATAGCCAATTGATTTTTGACAAAGGCACCAAGAACATACATTGAAGAAAGGGTCTTCAATAAATGATTCTGGGACAACTGAATATCTCCACACAGAACAATAAAATTAGAACTTTATCTCATACCATATACAAAATCAACCCAAAATGAAGTAAAGACTTAAATGTAAGGCCTGAAATTGTGAAACTATTAGAAGAAAACATGAGAGGAAATTCCGTGACAATGATCTGGGCAATGATTTATTGCATATGAACCCAAAAGCAAAAATAGACAAATGGGATTACATAAAACTAAAAAGCTTCTGCAAAGCTAAGAAAACAATCAACAGAGTGAAGAGACAACCTATGGAATGGGAAAAACTATTTGCTAACCATAAATCTAGTAAAGAGATAATATCCAAAATATATAAAGAACTCAAACAACTCAATAATAACAAAACAATTAACGTGATTTAAAACTGGCAAAAGGACCTGAATAGACATTTCTCCAAAGAAGACACACAAATGGCCAAGAGGTATTTGAAAAAAAAATACTCAACATCATTAATTATATGGGAAATGAAAATTAAAACCACAATGAGATATCACCTCACACCTATTAGAATTGCTATTATCAAAAAGACAAAAGGTAATAAATGTTGGCAAGGATGTGAAGAAAAAGGAACTCTTGTACATTGCTGGTGGGTATATAAATTAGTATAGTCATTATGGAAAACAGTATGGAGATGTCCCCCAAAATTAAAAATAAAACTACCATATGATCCAACAATCCCATTACCAGATATATATCCAAAGGATATGAAATCAGTATATCAGCATGTCAAAGAAATATCTGCACTTCCATGTTCATTGTAGTATTATTCACAATAATAGAAAATAGAATAATAGAAAATCACATTTTCTTAGGTTGATTCCATATCTTGGCTATGTGTGTGTGTGTATATATATATATGTATATATATATATATATATACATACATACACACACACACACATAAACACATACACACAAAAAATATATATACAACATAATACTATTCAGCCTTTAAAAAGAAGGAAATCCTGTCATTTTCAACAACATGAAAGAACCTGGAAGACATTATGTTAAGTAAAATAAGCCAGAAACAGAAAGACAAAGACCACATGATCTCACTTATGTGTGGAATCTTAAAAAGTTGAATTCATATAGACAGAGAATAGAATAGTGGTTACTAGGACTTGAGGTGGTAGCTTGGGGATGGGGAGATGTTGGTCCAAAGGACACAAAATTTCAGTTAGACAGTAATAAGTTCAAGAGATCTATCACAACATGGTGACTATAGTTAATAACAATGTACTACTGTATTCTTGAAAATTGCTAAGAGAGTAGATTTTAAGTGTTCTCAACCACAAAAAAAGTAGTAAGTATGTGAGGTAATACATACATCAGTTAGTTCAAGTTAGCCATTTTATAATGTATACATATTAAAAACAACATGTACGTGATAAATATATATATAATTTTTATTTGTCAAATAAATAAAATTGTTTAAAAAAGTTCTTGAGCTGGGTAAACTCAATGAATTATCATAGACTTGGTTATTTTATAATTTTGTAATTAATATCAATATGGTCTTCATGATTTACTTTAATTATTCCAATAACCATCAATTCCTTTTCTATCAACAACCTCCCCTCATCTTTCCACAATCATTCCATCAATCTTGTAAATAATCTCTCTCATCTGTGGTATAGAGAGAGATGACTGGGACAGACATGTGCCTATCTAAGATCTAGAACTCTGCCTGACAACCTCCAAAAGAGCAACTTTTATAAATTGTTATCTATGTAGTCCTGATGCAATGTAGTGGCATGGTTTGAAGACATATAGTCAGCAACTAAAAGGAATTTTAACAAAAACTCAAAATACTTGTTTGCATGAGAAATAATAAGGCTCCAAATACATTGTCCTCTACAATTTCCTTTGCTTTCTACCCATTTCCTTTATACCCCAGCTGTTTCAATCTCTTCATAATTATCCCAGCTTTCCCTCCACATCTAGCTCCCATGTAAATATTATGTTCCCTTCCACTCACCTGCAATTCCATCACTGCATGATGTAACTTGACCCAACACCTCTCATATCTATTCAAAACACTCTAACAGAGTTGAGAGAGTGAACACTTGCATAGGATTCTGGAGAGGAGAAATCTGGGAACCTACTGGTGTTAATTCTTGTTGCATCAAACTAGGGGAGTCCCAACTAAAGCACAATTTGAAGTAATGCTTCTTCTACCTACTTGTTCCTTTGTAACCAACCAACTTCACCTTCTTGATTTAAAATCTCAGTAACAGTAATTTGAGAACACATTAGCTGTTTCATAACAGCTCATAGACTAGATCCCTCCCAAGCTCTAGAACAGCTGTGGAATCCAAGAATAGCTGTCAAAATATTGCCTCAATTTGAGACCTACCAGTAGCAACCGTGACTGTACTCAGCACCACGGGATGATGTTAGTGGGAGAAAAGGCGATAAAAACCTTGTGAAATTGTAAAGGACAAAATGAGAACAAAAGAAATAGCCCGATGCCTTAGGGAGAGTACCAATGAGCAGATGGCTGAATTGCTACAAAGAGACTGGTCTGGAAGATGGAAAAATGAACAATTCAAGTATAAAAATTGAAAGGGGTTGAATGGGCAATTGTGTTGGAGATCTTACATTCAGCCCTCCATATCTACTCCTACCCTTTCTCAACAAGTTCTGTGCTCCAAAGGGCTGATCTATGTTGATTATGTTCACAGGCTTCTTATGGGGTTTTGCCAAAGAGAAGCAGGGACAGGAAATAGTTGGATGGGAAGACAGTGAGGCTGGTAAAGGTTTTTATTTTTCCAGCTCTCTCCTGGTCAGGTCCTTGTTTGTGATTTGGCTGCATCTTCTACACAGTTCATAGGCTTATCAGATAGCCATGCCTCTGCAGTTACTTTTTCTGGTTTTTTCCTTGCCCGTTCAGGCCTGTGTTGCCTAGCAGCTGCCATTCTTGCTAGCCCTTTGGTACCTCAATATCCCTTTTTGACTTCCCTATCAGATCCACCCATTTTTTAAATAAATGATTTCTTTATCAAATTCCCCTCAAGTTCTTAATTTGAGTGTACTGTTTCCTGACAGCACCCTAATTCAGTGTTCTCAAAAGACAAAAACAAAAAAATTACCATGCTCTGGAATAACATTGCAAATAATTTCTCAATAAAATTATTTTCCTTGTTCTTATATATCCTCTTCCCACAGTGTTCTCCTATCAATATGATTTATAGTATGGCATATCCTCATTTATCCAAGCTAAAGGAAAAAATTGTCACATCAAGTACAAAAAAATTATTAAAAATTATATTATTTGGCTTTGGATTGCATTACATTTTTTTGTTATGGAGTGGAGAATACATTTGTCTTCAGTGATGTCTTATGTTTATGCTCCAAAATCAGTTTGCTTTAGATGGTTGAGAGTGAGATGGGCAGCCAATAAGATTACAAGATTGTAGAAATAATCTATCCAGACATTCAAATGTAACTGTGATTTTCATAAAATATTGACTTACCTCCCTGTAACATACACATAAACTTCCGCATAAATACAAGCTGTGCTAGCCTCCCACAGAAACACAGTGATGTGAAGAATACTAGGGGAGCTCCTAGCTATCCCAAACTGTCTCCCTCTTGCAGGTGTAAACTGCTTGAAACGTTTCCATTAGTTAGTCGTTGGGTTTGGCTAAGCATTGCCTCTTCTTTCTGTCCTCTAGCCCCTTCTTTGCAGATATATTTTTCTATACGGCAGGAACCACACAATGAATCACTAACAGCTTAAAGTGAATTTTCCATTAGGTCCTTTCTTGTTAGCAAGAGTAAGGAACTCAGAGTGCCTGAGGGAACAGAAGGTTGTGAAGGCTAAAGGCTAGACTAGGAACGGGAGACGGCAAGGGCAGCGTGGCAATGTTCTATGTGCTTCCTAATTCATGTACTTCACAATTCTTCACGTTTCTTTAGGTGAGAAGCACAAATTTCTCAGTAAAGCCCTAAAAAAGAAGACAGAGAAGGAGAAGATGATTAAAGAGAAAAGAAAAAGAGAAAAGGATACAGCTCTTTTGAAGCCTTCAATAAAAACAATCTAGTAATCCACGGGTCAGTTGTACTAAGCTAAATTATGAAATAATTTCTGGCTCCCCTGTTCCCTACCTGCAATATAATAATTGTTAATTAATCTCTTGCTAAATATTGAGTTCACCACGACATAGGAGGTCACCACTCTCATAGCTTCTACCTGCACAAGGGTAACTGTCGTCAGTGCTTTGAGTTTGGGGCAGAGTAAAATATTCCTTTTGTAGACAGCAAGAGCAGGTCCTTCTGAATGAGAATGTCACAATGTGCCAACTGAAAAGAGGTTTGAGTTAGAAAAATCCTTCAAACTGGGTAATTCAACAAATCCAACAGAGAGAGGAAAAGTTATGATTCATAACTAAATGTCTTCAAAGACTGAATTTTTAATAATGGAATATCAGTCCCAATGACAGAGGATTTGAGCAGGAGGCTTCATGCTATCTTCAGCCCTGTCACAGAGGTGACCGGATAATCTGCAAATAGGTAAATCCGCCTTTGTCTGGGTGTCATTGATCTCCATGGCTCCTCTGCAAAGTGCCACCCAGTTTGAACACTTTCAGATCTTCTGTGTTCCATGGTTTAAAGTCTCAGACCACCTAAGTAAGCATCAAGGAAGTAAAAAAGTAGTCAGATTTAGGAAGGATACTGGAGATACGCCAAGAATAACCACCATTACAGCAGAAGCAGTTGAGATAACCTGCTCATTTATTTAAGTATATTCCAACTTTCTTCTAAATTACATGCTCAGAACCAGCTTGGATTAGCTGCAAGCAGGGCTCAGTAAGAACTCCTTTATGCCTAGGTACGTGTTCTATTTTTGAATCTTAACTCTTTCTCTCTGTTGGATTTATTGGATCACCCAGTTTGAAGGATTTTTCTCACTCAAACCTCTTCTTGGTTGGCACATTGTGACACTCTCATTCAGAGAGACCTGCCCTTGCTGTCTACACATGGAATATTTTACTCTGCCCAAGCTCAAAGCACATTTACGATTGTTAGCCTCAGCAACTGGGCTCCAATGACAGTCCTTTACTAGTGCCCTGAATGACCCTTCATTATTTACTTTCTTTTCTAATTCAGCATCATTTGAAAGACTGAAATTTTGCTTTCCAAACCATCAATCAGCTCATCCTTATAGATTATAATAAAGTTAGTGCCTACATGTTCACATGTATTATTTCAAAGACAAATATAATGGGCTACATTTCTAAATTTTTACTGCATGTCTCTAATTCCACATTGTCAAGTCTTCAAAAGGGTATTCTTTTCCCTCACTACTGTGTGCAGAATATACTGTTAAAATCCTTTCTTTTTAAAATATTCTGCAATTTCATGCCTCTTCCAGTTTTCTCTTTATAAATGTTCAGGTAATTTTTCAAGTTTTCATATCTTAAATCATCTTCACTGCTTCACAGTTGCAAATATAAAAATAAAGACCTCCTTTGGGTTGACATTTAAAGGTTTATTATTCTCTCTTTGATATATGAGCTTAATGCTCATTAACACTAAAATGAACCAGCTGGGAAAAGAAAAAAAAAAGCTGCCTTCAAAGATCCTGGAATAAATAATGTAACACAGTCTTTTTCTTTCCTCCTCACTAAGATGATATTAACCAATTCTATATTCCTTCAAAGTAAGCTTTTAAAAGTTCAATACTGTCTGCTTTCACTTTTCAAAGGTGTGCTAATGCCATTCCTAGAGACTCACTGCTTTGTTAGGAATTCGTGTTCCTCAGAGTAGATTTAATATATCCTCTTCCATACCATTTTTTATATTTGCCCTTTAAATTTAAAAGACCTCAAAACACCAAGTTATTTGCAATGATATAGAAAGCATGTAATCCTTTGGGAAACATCATGATTGCTTGGTTCTGTAATTTAGGGAACTCCGCTAGTAGGTAAATTTTTTTAAAAAAGAAAACAGCAAAAAGCTTCTGCACAGCCAAAGAAACAGTCATGAGAGTAAACAGACAACCTATAGAATGGGAAAAAATTTTTGCATACTACACATCAGATAAAGGACTGATAACAAGAATCTATTTAGAACTCAGGAAAATCAGTACGAAAAAAATCAAACAACCATATCAAAAAGTGGGCAAAGGATATGAATAGAAATTTTTCAAAAGAAGATATAAAAATGGCTAACAAACATATGAAAAAATGTTCAGCATCTCTAATCATCAGGGAAATGAAAATCAAAACCACAATGAGATATCACTTAACTCCAGTGAGAATGGCCTTTATCAAAAAGTCCCAAAACAATACATGTTGGCATGGATGCGGAGAGACACATGTTGGCGTGAATGCGGAGACACAGGAACACCCATACACTGCTGGTGGGACTGCAAACGAGTGCAACCCCTATGGAAAGCAATATGGAGATACCTTAAACAGATTCAAGTAGACCTACCATTCGATCCAGCAATCCCATTATTGGGCATCTACCCAGAAGAACATAAATCAATGTTTTTCCTTAATAAAAAAAATTTAGAATCCCTCCCTGCTCTGTATTTTACAAGTTTTATTTCTATCTACACTTATCTCTCTCTTCTATCAGAATATTTTAGGCTAAAGTAAAAATACCCTGTCTTTGCTAGGAACTGCCAGGAACACAGTTTGCTTCTCTGGCCCTTTAAATCACATCCTTTCACTCTGCATCAGCCAAGAATACATCCTGCCACTTGAGTCTAATGGCAATTTTATATAACTTGTAACAGGTGACCTGTCATGTATGAATCACATCTTGAAAACAGTTCAAGAAAGCTGCTGTGTTTTCTCGCTCCATCATGAACTTCTAATTACTAAAACAACATTAAAACCTTAAATATACTGATGTTGAAACACTTGAATTTCCTGGAACAAATAATAAATTCCCAAAAGGGGTGAGGAAGTGGTCAATTTTGCAAGGTGGGTGCCAATTATCAGAAGTCTTTCCTCAGGATCTTAACCTCACTAGGTAGCCTTCTATCTACTGTTACAGTCTTAGAAACAGAAATTCTTCAGGAGTGAGAGGTACAGGCACCTGTGTTGGTGCACACTTCAATTCCTTCCCAGGGTCCCCTTTCCAGAATTTTCCACTTGCTCAAATTCTCCTTCCTCAGGTTTCAGTTCTTAATGCTGATCAGGATTATCTCCGGGTTCAGTTTTGTGTAGCAGACTGAATGCATAGATAACAAGATAGCTAGAGTTTTCATATCTGATGGGCTTAACTCCTTCAGCAGTCTGGATATTAGAGCAGCATTTTCCATAAGCTTGTCTGGTACACAGAGTCAAAAACGGGGTGGGTCCTCTAACGTGGGCCTAGACCCTTTATGCCAGACATAGAAATGAGAATTCAGTTGAGTGGATTCAGAAAGAAACAAAAGTATTCATAGTAAGTTCCAACTGTTTCTCCCCCCATATGAGGAAACATTTTGTTAACCTTTCATGCTGAGGTTTATACTACTACTTCTCATTCTTTAGTGAGCCTGTCACTCTCTGAGAATCTTCTTATGATGCCGATTCTAATCCAGTATGTCTGGGATTTGGTGTGAGACTCTGCATTTCTAGCAAACTCCCAGTTACTGCTGATGCTGGTCCACAGATCATCATACTTAGAGAAGCAAAGGACTTCAGAAGCTTAGAAGAAGTTCTCAAACTTTGGTGTGCAAAAGAATCCCAAACTCCATACCCAGCAAATCTGAGGAGGAGCCCAGGATTCTATTTTGTAAAGAGCACTCCAGATGCTTAGGCTTTAGGGTGTCAACAAACCACTCCTTTAAAAGTTCAGAGTGTGCTGGATTCAGCTTTGGACAAAAGGTGCTAATCTTGGCTTTACAGCTTATTAAGACTGATCTAAGATACGTAATTTAATATCTCTTAGGCACAGTGCCAAAGTTATAAGACGGGGTTTATAATGTCTACTCTGTTTGTGCCCCAGCATCGCTGTGAAGTACCAGTGAGATCATGCGTGTTCACAGGCTGTACAAATGTAAGTTATCTGGCAATGCTCCGGAATCATTTCCAGAGTCATTTGACACCAAGACTCTGTCACCACCTACTTCCTGATGTGGTGCCAGCTCCACTTTTCCATCCTTTGAAATATTCAAAGAGGATCACAGTAATGTGCTCTGAGGGAGTCCTGGAACACCACCAGAAAGCCTCAGATGCTGAGAACCGCAGCCGAGCACACACTCAGCAGTCTGTCAGGGAGGAAGGCTCCCTTCACCTGTGTCCATCTGAGCTGGCTAGCCTTCAGGTGGGGGCAATTGACATGCAAATTTGAATCTATAAAGCCCTGGTTTCCTAAGAGATCACTTTTCTCTTCACAGTCCAGGAACATCTTTGATATTCTTCTGTTCCTGGAGTCTAAAGCTTTGGTTTTGATACCTGTATGATATAGTGGATGAAACTTTTTTTTTTCCTCTCTAGTAGATACAAAGGATCAGTGACATTCAGTGCTTGCATCAGACATGTCTCTGCGGTGGAAGGGATAACAATGTTTTTGATAGATTGAAAACAATGCAAGTGTCAAGTGATACTCTAGCTCTTCTATTTCCTCCATTTCATTGACCATCTATCTATTCAATCCCGTAGTTCCATCAGCCAACAGAAAATATCCTCTCATCTTTCCAACTGCATCCCCTTCCACTCCCAGATCCCTCACATTGAACATCTGCTGTTCATTTAAGATACAGAAAATTCCCTTTGGGGAGAGATCAGAATTCAAAGACATGTAAATGTGCAACCCCTTGGAAATAATTATCTGACCCAATGCAAACTTCAAAATATTTATTTTGAAAATACAAATAAGTAAACTTGAATATGTAAAACTGTACTCCACAGTATCTGAATCCACATTCGTGCTAAGATCATGGATACACATGAACACATACGCACAAGAATTTTTTAAAATCCTTTATAACTCAAAAGAATTTCACATGCAAAGCTTGCACTGGACTCAGTTGAGTTGGTGAATTTCTGTGAAACTTGCAGAAAGAACAGTGATTCCTGGGAGCCTGAGTATTCAAAACGTCTTCAAGAAAGTTCTTCCCATCCACACCCTTGCCACTAACCTGCCTGCACACCAACTCCAAATATCTTCCCCACTAGACTGATTTCCAAAATTGTAATGCTAGTAAGTCTTTCCTTGAAGTTAAAAAAAAAAAATGATAACACGTTAATCTTTGCCAATTATCTATACCTCCATGTGAGTAAATCTATCTGTTCTTTTTCAACAAGGTTATCTGTACTGGTTTCCTATTGCTCTTGTGATGAATTAGCACAAATTTAGCAGCTTAACACAACACAATTTGTTATCTTACAATTCTGGAGGTGAGAGGTCGAAAATGGATTTCACTGGGCTAAAATTAAAGTGTCATCAGAGCTACATTCCTCCTGGAGGCTCTAGGGGAGCATCAGTTCCCTTGCCCTGTCCAATTTGTAGAGGCCACCTGCATTCCTTGGCTTGTGCCCCCAACCAACATCTTCCAAGTATAGCATCTTCTAATCTCCCTCTCTCTCACATACACCCCTGCTTCCATCTCCGCATCTTCTCTGACTCTGCCTCCCTCTTCTGTCTTTTAAGGACCCTTGCAATTATATTGAGCCAATCCAGATAATACAGGATAATTTCTCAAAATAAGGTGCTTAATCACATCTGCAAAATCCATTTTGCCACGTAAGGTAACATATTCACAGGTCTCACAGGCTACCATGTGGATATCTTTGGGGGTCCATTATTCTGCCTACCACTGGATCTGGAAAGCAAACCCTATAAAACGAGGTTGGTTTTGATAATAGGGCACAGGAAATAAAGGAGTTAGGAGTCAAGTCCTGTATAAAAATGGACAGGACACCAAAATGAACGTGTTGAGCACCTGGGGAAGAGAGGGTAAAAAGCCCTAACAAAAAAGATAAACAGTGATGAAGACCAACTTCATATCGTTCATAGTCTTACTTAGGCTCTGCTACAACATAAAAAATATGTAGGCAGTAAGCATAAATATGCTCATGACTATACATATAATTACATATATAAATGTACATGCACGCAGGTATCTGATAGTAATTACAGGGGTTGTCTTTTGATAGTGGGGTTAAGGGCAACTTTTTCTTCTTTCTGTTTTCTATAATTTCTGTTGATTCTGCCTTCTAAACTGCCCTAGTCCTGCTGCCTCTCTTTTTCCTGGGATTACTACAGTAGCCTCTGAAATGGTCTCTTTGCTTTCATGTTTGCTTTAATCCCTTCTCCAAATATCATCCAAAAATATTCACCTAAATTGCATACCCACCACCTTATCCCCATGGTCCCTCTAACCTTAGGTTTTTGCTGGCTTTTCTCACAGTCTGTGTCTCAGCACCCTGAACTTCTCAATGATCCTTGAAGCCAGAGCTCCTGCTGCATTCTCCCAGAGTAGCCCGAACACTCCCCTACTGTTTCGTGCTGTCTTGATTTTTCATGAGACTGCATCTCATAAGGGCAGAGATTAACATGATTCCAGCATATAAAATTTCTTAGTAAATGTGTTTAATTAATAAATGAACTACTTTTTAAATAAAAATACAGATAAAATACCCTTGTCTCTTTTCTCTGACAAGAACTTTTAGGGTGCGCCTGCCCTCGTCAAACCCTTGCCGCCTACTGAGAGAGCCTTAGTGGTGCAAACCCAACAGCCATGAGACCACATCCTTTGGCCCACAGTGATATGTCAGAAAACTAATCATTAGAGCGCATAGAAATTACTAATCACACATGAACTATGACTACAGTCAGGTGAAACACGGATAGAGGTATAAACAAGCACTGGAAGCATCTATAGAAAATCAAAGATCACTTTGTTACTGCAGAGGCATTATGGGTCACGAGCTACCCTTTTTCAAAATGCTTTTTAGTTGGGTTCCTACATCTCCTTTCAGGGAGTGTGTTGTTATTATTTATGGTGAACTAACTAGACAGAGCACAGCACGTACATATGAAGATGCACACAGAGAATGACACACCCACACATGGTTCAATTCAGTCAAATGGTGGCTGTTTTTTCTAAATATCTCTGGACAATTAGTAATTTTTATATAAATTTGAAGCTTTGACACTTTCTCTGTTGGTACAAAAAAAAAAAAGTAGATTTATTTCCTGGCAACAGATATCTAGAAATTATGCCATGGACATGGTTTTTGTTCCGTGGAATAGAACACCTGCCAGAAACTCCAGCTAGAGAGAAGGGCGGATGCCTTGTTTCATCTCGAGAGGCAGAAGCCACCTTCCAGTTCTGGGTAACCCCCGAGGCAAGTGGGCGAGTGGTAGTGGGGAAGGCAGGTCGGGGAGGCAGAGATCTGGCATTGACTAGAGTAAAGAAAGGGAAAGGCTCACATATGAAATCTTTTGAAAATATTTTTGTTGTTTTGTACACTGCTATGTGATCCTAGGTTAGGAGTAAAACAATGGATGTGTCACAACCCCCAGCTCCAAAGAGTTAGCAAGAAACAGATATTTTGAGCACTCTCTTCGCAGTACAGATGTCGATATCTTTCTTTATTCAACCTAAAATTCAAGATGCAGCATATTACATGAATATTGCAATAATAAAACATAGCATCAGGGCTATTTTTGAAATGATACAGATGCTATATCACTCTGCAATTAGAACCCAACTGGTATATCTTTCAACTTAATCTTGGTATTTCTAGCACACTGTCTGGTTAACAATTATGACTAGGACTGGTGTCCGCATTAATGAATCCTTGAACCTCAGGCAAATACATCCCCCGGGAACAGTTTTTGTTTATTTTTAAAGAAAACACAAAGGTTTTTTGACTGAGACTTTTAAAGAATCTCTAATAATCAAGTAAAAAAAGACAAGAAAAATGTAAAATAGTATCTAGATTCAGATCTCCTGAATTTCATAATGAACAACATAGAGAATGGCATTTTTCCTCTGTTATGTTTAAATAATATGATGGGCCGGGCGCGGTGGCTCACGCCTGTAATCCTAGCACTCTGGGACGCCGAGGCGGGTGGATCGCTCGAGCTCAGGAGTTCAAGACCAGCCTGAGCAAGAGCGAGACCCCGTCTCTACTAAAAATAGAAACAAATTAGATGGCCAACTAAAAATATATACAGAAAAAATTAGCCGGGCATGGTGACGCATGCCTGTGGTCCCAGCTCCTCGGGAGGCTGAGGCAGTAGGATCGCTTAAGCCCAGGAGTTTGAGGTTGCTGTGAGCTAGGCTGACGCCACAGCACTCACTCTAGCCTGGGCAACAGAGTGAGACTCTGTCTCAAAAAAAATAAATAAATAAATAATAATATGATGATAGTTAATTGCAACATCATGTTATATTTTCACAAATGGGTAACACTAAATAGAACTAACACTGCATTTCTCTCACATAAAAAGTTGTAGCACTGAAGTTACATCATCAATTTTCCTAAAGAAACTTTCAAAACACTACTCTATACAATGCACAAAACAAAGCTTTTAAAGAACAGAGGAACATAATATGTAGGAATTTTTAAAATCATGCCTTGGTCTTGCCTTCAGTTATTCTATGAAGAATATCGCACATGCAAAAAAGATCTGCCACAAAGTTACAGAAGAGCACGATAAAAAAATGAGGAAATCAGTGTGGTGCATTGGGCTGTATTGACACTGCAGATGCTTATTAATAGCAGTGTGGTGATGATGTGTAATGAAGTGACTCTTACTCAGAGGCAACTGCTTTAACTATGGGGCAGCTTTTTGATACCAAATACACCAAAGTTCTTTTATAACTTCTAGAAAGTGAATCACTTTTTAAAAATGTAACAGCCATGAAGAAGCATATAGGGAATGGTTTTTGAACTTTAATTTTATTTATGTATCTATTTAATTTCAGAATATAATGGGAGTAAAAACATTCTGGTTACATAAATTGCTTTTGTACCATTTGAGTCAAAGTTATAAGTGTGCCCATCCCCCAGATAATGTGCATTATACCCATTAGGTATGAATTTACCCAGCCCCTCCTTCCCACTCCCTCTGCTTGATTTCCAATGAATGTTATTTCCATATGTGCACATAAGTGCTGATTGATTAGGTGCAATTTAATGGTGAGTAAACGTGGTGTTTGTTTTTCTATTCTTGTGATACTTCACTTAGAAGAATGGTCTCCAGTTCCATCCAGGTTAATATAAGAGGTATTAGTTCACCGATTTTTATGGCTGAGTAGTACTCCATGGTATACATATTCCACATTCTATTAATCCACCATGATTTGATGGGCACTTGGGTCGAATTTTAACTTTAAATACTGCTTTCTGTGTGAAAGAGCCATGCTCTAAGAGCCTTTCGGTTCTTCAAACATCTCACCTAGATGAAGTACAAGGCTAGCCTATGTTACACCAAAATTCTTAGCTAAAAATAATAGTAATGATAGTAATAATATTATAAATAAAGCTAATAATTTTTGAGCAAAATAATCAATTGAAAATTAGATACACTAAAATCCCCGTTATGTCTAATTGCACTTACTCATTTAATATTTATTTTACTTAACTGCATTTTGAATAGATAATATGACTTGGAAGTAAAAAAAAAAGAATACTAGAATGCAAGAACAGACTTTTTAAAAAAAAATCAATTTGTTAAAATTGTTGAGGTGTGAAAACTGAGCTTCAGAGAAATAAGCAACATGCCTTTGGACACACAGCTAGGAAATGATATGGCCAGGATTTTGGTCCATGTCCATCTGATTCCATTTCCATGCTCCCAACCATCACGTTAAAATAATATGCTTATGCAATATTTCATTGCATTTGTTTAGTGGAAAGGTTCCACATGGCAGCTCATGGTGCCAATTTGGAGGCCAGACATGTTTTAATTGGCCTGTGGTTTACCTCTTTCCTACGTCATTCATCTGCCTGCTCCTGAAAGTATTTGAGATGCAACCTCTGAGATAATATAGTCTACATTTAAAATTATATTAAAAGCATCTTCTCGTATTGTATTCACTACTCAGAATAAACCAGAAGGTTAACAGGAAATGCAGAGCTATTCCTATATGACAAGAACAGACTGCTGTACAGAAGACCTAAACAACTGACCAAGGAAAAGAGTATAAAGTAGAGAAAAGACCACCAGCTCTGACCTGGATTCTTATTCAACTACTTTGGGGTATGTTACTAAAACTATCTGGGTCTCAGTTTCATCATCTATAAAATGGGGTCTTACTATTAATACCATTCTGAATGGGTGTAGTGAGGCGTAAATTATATTACACAGATAGACCCTTCAACAGAATGTCTATCATCTAGAAGATTCTCAATAAAAATTAATTTTTTTCTGTCATTAGTGATTGAGGACAAAGTTAATAATGTGTGAAGAAATGAGGTCAGTGGAGAAGATAATAAAGATCCTCTCAGCTCTCTCTCCAGGGTATGGTCCTACTCACCATTGTGAATACAGATTAGGAGCTTAATTAAAGTTCAAGAGTAAGATAAATATATTCTTGAGCTAAATGAAAAGACAATCAATGTTTAACTAGATTTTTAATTATAAAAATGAATATACACTTATGATAAAAAGAAATCCAAAGAGTAATGGGAATAAGACTATAAGTCATCTGACTCAAAGCTCTAACAATGCCCCAGAAATAATTACTGCTGGTTATAGCTGTAATCTTATAGTTTTCACATTCTTTCTAAGAATTTTTATAACATACCAATATATAGATATTAATATTAAATATGTAGAAATTTGCATAAATGTTAATCTAATAGTCCCCCCTTAACAACAGGGGACACATTCCCAGAACCCCCATGCCTCAAACTACAGATAGTACCAATCCCTATATATACTATGTTTTTTCCTATACATGCATACCTATGATAAAGTTTAATTTGTGAATTAGCACACTAAAAGATAAATGATATCAACTAATAATAAAATAGGACAATTATAACAATATGCCAGCATCTCTACTCTTGTGCCTTGGGGTCATTATTAAGTAAAATAAGGGTGACTTGAACCCACCTGCTGTGATATTTCAACGGTCAATCTGATATCAGGACAACTACTAAGTGACTAATAGGCTGGTGGCATATACAGCGTGAATACACTGGACAAAGGGATGATTCAAGTCCCAGGAAGGACAGAACAGGACAAAACAACATTTCATTTGGCTGCTCAGAACAGTGTACAATTTAAAAATTATGAACTATTTATTTCTGGAATTTTCCATTTAATATTTTTGTTCTGAGGCTTATCACAAGTAACTGAAACAGTGAAAAGTGAAATGGCAGATAAGATACGACTACTGTATACACATACATGCAAATGGATGTTATACACACAGTAAATATAAATACATATATATTCACATACATACATATATGTATATATAAACATGAGCACATATATATAATATATAGTACATTCTTTACAACTAGAGTAGTACACACACACACACACACATACACACACACACACACACACACACACACACACACACACGGAGGAGATATTGCCTACACATACAGCTGACAAAGGACTTGAATCTAGAATATATAAATAACTCCTTCAAATCAATAATAAAAAGTGAAAGAAACCAATTAAAAAATAGGCAAAAGACCTAATAAAAGGGTAGATATTCGATTAGCCAATAAATGTAAGAAAAGGTGCTCAATTTAATTAGTCATCAGAAACTACAAATTAGAGGCCGGGCGCGGTGGCTCATGCCTATAATCCTAGCACTCTGGGAGGCTGAGGTGGGTGGATCATTCGAGGTCAGGAGTTCGAGACCAGCCTGAGCAAGAGTGAGACCCCCGTCTCTACTAAAAATAGAAAGAAATTATCTGGCCCACTAAAAACACATATAGAAAAAATTAGCCAGGCATGGTGGCACATGCCTGTAGTCCCAGCTACTCAGGAGGCTGAGGCAGTAGGATCGCTTAAGCCCAGGAGTTTGAGGTTGCTGTGAGCTAGGCTGATGCCATGGCACTCACTCTAGCCCAGGCAACAGAGCAAGACACTGTCTCAAAAAATAAATAAATAAATAAATAAAAGAAACTACAAATTAGATGTACAATGTGTCTGTTAGAGATTTGGGACTATATTAACAAAACAATAAGACAAAATAGGAAATTTTATATCTATGTAGGCATTTCATTTATGAAAATGTGGCATTTTAAATTAATTGGGAAAGGAGAGATAATTTAATATATGGTTTAGGAAAAAATTGACTATTCATTCTAACTAAACATATACTTAGATCACTACCTCACATCATAAAGAAAAATAAATTCTAAATTGATTAAAGGCCTAAATTTAAAGGTAAAATTATTAAAAGAAAATTTATAATTTATGTTTTTATCAAGGGGAAAGTTTTCCTATATAAAATAAAAATGCTAAGAATTATAAAAGAAAAAATCTGGTAAATTTAACTAAATAAAATATAAAGTTTTTCCATATAATATAAAACAAAGTGTAAAGACAAGTGAAAAACTTGAAAGAAAACATAATATATAACAAAGAAGTGATGTTCATAATATATAAAACATTTTATATAATGAATTTGATATAATATGTAAGAAAAGCACAATCTCATACAAAAATAGGCAAATATAGGAGTGATAGATTAACAGGAACTGAAATGCAAATGCCCTTTAAAAATATGAAAAGATGCTCAACCTCATTCATAGTTCAGAAATGCAAATTTAAATAAAAATAAAATATAATTTAAAAAAAATCACTTTGCTAAAATTTAAAAAGATAAATTATACCTTATATTGGTGATGATACAAGCAATCAGCACTTTCATAAATGCTTGGTGGGAATATAATTGATACATTGGTAATTTCAGTGTATCAATTTCAATTGGCAGGAGCCATCAAAATGTTTTTATTTTCTATACTTTGACTTTAAGCTCTACTTCCTAGAATCTGTCCTACAGAAATTCTGGCACATGTACCTAAAAGTATATTATCTGTAAAGGTTTAAAACTAGAACAAACTTAAACACTTACTAATAAGTTATTAATAAATTATGACATAGCCTTATCATGGAATACTTTTCAACCATTAAAAAGAATGATGTAGCAATATATATTGAAACAAGACAGACATTGTCCATTTTGGGCAGCTACAACAGAATACCTAAGACTGGGTAATTTACAAAGAACAGAAATCTATTTCTCACAGTTCTGGAGGCTGGAAAGTCCAAAATCAAGGCACTGGCATCTGGGAAGGGCCTTTTTGCTGTGTCCTCACATGGCGGAAGGTAGAAGGGCAAAAAGGGGTCAACTCCTTCCATCAGACTCCTTTTTAAGGGCACCTGATCCCATTCATGAGGGAAGAGCCCTTGTGACCTAATCACCTCTTAAAGGCCTGCCTCTTCACACCATCACATTGGTAAAACATCACATTGGAAGTTTCACTTTCAAACCGTAGCAGACACAGAGTAATCTCTAAAACATATTGCTAAAATCATAGAGTGAGTTGTAGAGGAAACAGCTTACTATGTTACTGTGTTACTGTTCATGAAACTTTTAAAAAGCCTAAATTAAATGTGTGTGCTCTATTAAAAAGGTCTGAATAAATATATAGCAAACTATTAATATTATTAATAGTGGCTCCTTTCAAGGAATTGAGGGTGGGGGAGTAGGGGAGCATAGAGAAAGGTTGATTTTAGATTCCTTTTTGTGTGACTTGTTTAAATCTATCAGATATTCATATATATGTAATTTTAAAAGGAAATTATTTGCAGTTGAAAAATTGAAATTTATCAAAGGAGAAATGATAGAAAGAAGACAATACTAACATTCCAAGCCATGTTGGCCATGATATAACACCTACAGTCTTTGCAAAGAAAGGTAGGCAACAGTTGTGAGGCAGTCTTCATCAAGTATACCCTAGCTCTTCAAAATGAATTTTCCTGAAGGCAACAAGATGTGGAAGTGGATTAAGAGGTTGAAAGCAATTGGAAATAGGTGATGTATTAGTATCTGAAACTCTGATAGCAAATGAAAGAGCAAGAACATTAGAGCAAACAATACATCCACACCTAGAAAACCATGAGCTTTTGACAGAGGGAGGAGGGGCTCCAAAGGCAGAATCTGCCAAGTACAGGAATTTTGACTCACCCAAGACCCATTTTATATTCCCAGTCCCAGGCTATAGAGAAGTCAGTACACAGAGCAGTTGCAACTGACTTCAGGTACCGGGTCCCAGACCTTTTTTCTGGTATCTTCTCTTCTGAAGTTCTCTACAGAACTCCCCTACTGTAAGTACCTCCTTCTCACTCTGCCCCATTCTGCCTTGTTTGGAGCAAAATCGAGTTGGCTAGAGACTATCACAGTGTAAAACAGCCAGGACAGGAGGAAGGGTGGTTCCCCTTTCTAGATGATCACAGTCACAGTCTCATAGGCCCCCAGGGTGGTATCCTCACAGACAGCCATGAACACACAGCAAGCCAACTCTCCGGTAATACCAGGCAGGCAGTGATGGCAAGCTATAAGTTATTTTAACAACATTTACGACAATTACCAGAGACACCTCTTCTGAACATCCCTAAGGAGTCTTTCTGGGATACTTGCTATGGTAAACAATCAAAAATAAACTGAGCTACACAGGAAAATATTTCTGACCTTTATTTCAAGAACTAATTAGAAATATAAAGAGGATGAACTTTAGTTTCAAATATTATACAAAATTAAGAAATTAAAAAAGTATATAGAATCACACACACTATTATTTGGCCAACAGATATGACATTTGATTGTTTTCCAGTGGAGACAACTAAATGAAAAATTCACCCTCCTGTGAGAGTCATTGAAAATCAGCAGTAGCTTAATATAATTCTCCATGTGACGCCTTCAGGAGCAAGGCCACTTTCATTTCCACATTTGATCTTAGGCAATATGTAAATATTTCCCCACCAACTATGACTGTTTAGATACTTTTAATTATTATAATTAATCATAATAACTATGACCATTACCAACATCACCTCCTGTGCATGCCAATGTATAAAACAAATAACAAATCCAGCCACCGCTGAGGGCCATTCTTTGGACTCTAGTTAAGTGGAAGGTACAGGGTAACCAGCATTATCCTGGAGACAGGTTAATTAAAGCCATAAACATGATTCCAGACAAAAGACAAAAAAGCAGCATTCAATATCAAACTTTTTGCCTAGTACCCTTTAAATCAGTTATTTTTAGAGGTTCACTTTTCACAATCACAACTGTGTGTTCTTACAGTTTAAATTGCATTTGAAGGCAAAGCAAAAGAAACTTTATCTAAGAGGGAGACACTACATATAGCAGGTGAGAGTTTGGGCACTGAAACTACCTCTGTTTAATCTTAGCTCTGCCACTTGCAGGTGCAGAATCTTAGACAAGCACTAAAATTCTAGCATCTAGTACACAGGGTTGATGCTAGAATTAAGTGACTAATATAGAACTCAGTCTTATGTCACATTAGACTGTTAACTCATGGAGCACAGGTTCTGTCTTGTTCATCATGATCTTTACAGTATGTAACATGTCTGACATAGAATCGCTGCTTTGAAAGCATATCAGATGTTGGAATGTTTCCTTGGAAACCCAGTATGAGAAGCCCTGCAGATTTCTACATGTAGACTACAGTTTACCTTCATGAGGAGTTGAAAATCAGCTCTCAAACCAAATTCTAGATCTTATACAATGGGTCCTTTGAAATCATATTGTTAATAAATAGGTTTCCCCTGGACACCCACACTACAGTTTAACTAGCTTAAGCCTCCTTCTACAGGACCCTGTCTTTCCAATTCAAATTTACATTTTGGAGCTCTAAGGTTGAATATGGGGAAAAACTTGGTTAGCAGCATAGGGAACCACCTTTTCTCTAACTTGGTCAAGTATCACAAACATTCCAGTTGAGAATTTTACATACATTTTAGCAAAGCACTCGTGTTTCTTTGTTCTCAAATACATAGCAGGAAATCATGTCAAATCCGTGTATATTTCAATATTTCATATACAGGCATACCTTGGAGATATTGTAGGTCAGTTCCACACTACTATAATAAAGTGAATACTGCAATAAGGTGAGTCACACAAATTTTTTGGTTTCCCACTGATTATAAAAGTTATGTTTATACCATACTATAGTCTATTAAGTGTGCAATAGCATTATTTCTAAAAAGCCAATGTATGTACTTTAAGTAAAAAAATACTTTATTGCTAAAAATTTCTAATGATTATCCGAGCCTTCAGCAAGTTGTAATCTTTTCGTTGGTGTGTTCCAACGACCTTTTAAAAATTAAATGTAAAGGGGAATGGCTGGCCTCAGGAAAGAGTGTTGCATTCTACTCTTAAAGCTCAGAAAGGCCCTCCTTAGAAAGTCTGAGAGCTTATTTAGCAAAGGAGGCTCAGTAGATCTATATTCTGGATGACGGCAGATGAAAATTTCCTTTCGTAGATGACATTATGGTGTGACCTTGGGATGTTCACTAAAGCAATGTTCCCTAACGCAATTCACGGAGCTTTAAATTGGTCCCTTGGAAGAACTGCTGAGGAGCCTGTTAACATCATTGTTGCTGTCCACACATGACCAATGTTTTTAAGCCAGACTACTCCAACCACATGGCATTCTTCTAACAGCCATAAAGGTGAGACCTCAAATATCAGCATTCAGAACAGGGGCCTAGGGTGCCACAGCCCCACCCGCACTGGTTGCCATTCACATGACCTAGATCCTAAACTCAGTTCTGCAGCTCCAATTTTGATCATCACTTTGGCACCCTCCCCCCACCCCCAGGATTTGGCATTCAACCATACTCTTCTCATGGCCTCCGTAATTAACTCAGGCTTACTCTGCAGTGGGCCCTCTCTTTCTCCCAGGCTGTGCTCCAGGGTAGAGACCCAAACCCAAGGAACACAACCTCCTCTCTCAAATAAACCAAATCCTGATGCTACAAGAAAATTTAGCCAATAATATCAAAGCAGATGTTTTCAAACTTGAGCATTAAACGGACATTTTTTAAAATGAAAAATGTTTATTTTCCCAAATCTCAAATCATTTCTAAATAGAACGTGACTTTAACTGTATTAACATAAAATTAGGTACAAGCTTCTTTTACGCATCTTTCTAACTATTCTCAAATATCTATAAAATCCAGCTAAATTTACAAATCAAATAGAAACTACAAAAACAAATACAAGTTAACAAAATTAATATAATGTGACAGTTAATGTTATTTTGCTGGAAATAGATTTCTGCCCTCAATGTGAACACGGCACTGATTGCTCCAGGGCAGGTTCTCTGGGGACCTTCCACAATCCTGGTGTCATGTGAGGATTCGATTCTGCCATGCCCTCTTTCATATTAAGTTATTATAAAACCTCGTGCATAGACTATCATATGACATTTGGCCTTCATTTGATACAAATATATTATTTACCTATAAGTCTGCTGTGCTTTTTTTATATTGACTTATAACAATTAAAGTTGTTCAGGAATAGTAGGTTTATATTAAAGGCATCATCCACTTAATTTTATAGATAGATACATAGATAAACAGGTATCATAGAACTAAAAGCAAAATAAAAAATCTTTTTTAAAATGTATTCAGGATATTATGGGGGTACAAACCTTTTGGTTACATGTAATGCATTTGCCCGCCAAGTCACGGCTACAAGCGTGTCACTCTGCCATACGGTGCATTCTGCTTTCATTAGTTGTCTGTTTACCTCCCCACCCCAACCCCGACTGGCACCCAGTGAGAATTACTACCATGTGAACACCTTAGTGCTGGTCAAGCTTCCATCATCAATTCTGATGCTACTAAGAATAGGTCCAAGGACTGAGCGGGTCCACTGGCTTCCATTTGAGATCCTGTGTATTTCTCTTTAAAGACAGAGTTCTGGTAGAAGTCTTTCATAGATTTGAATCCCTACAGGAATCACAAATATTAACACAAGTAGAATCAGCTCAGACGTAATCCTAAGGTCTATGGAATCTATGGGAGACTGGAGAGAATATGACCTGCCTAAGGGAGCAATTGGCCCTCGCCACTGGAATAGGGTGGGTGTGTAAGAATGACGCCACCTTCTGACTTTGCAAGAGTTTTCATTTTTCAGGGAAGGGAAATGAACCTAGATTTTTATGTGCAACCTTCTAACTTTGAAATCTTGTAAGGTAATTCAAAATTTAAAACACTCTATGAGCCAAACAAAAATGTATTTATAAGCCAGATGTGGTCTGAGAGCCACAGTTTCTAATTTCTTTTTTTCTTTTTTTGTCTGTTTTTTGTTTTGCTTTGTTTCTTGCTGATTTCAAAATATTATGGCGGTACAAACATTTAGGTTACATATATTGCCTTTGCACTGCCCAAGTCAGAGCTACAAGCGTGCCTATCCCCCAGACAGTGCACACGGCACCCATTATGTGTGAATTTACCCATCCCCTCCTCCCCTCTCACCTGCCCGACACCCGATGAATGTTACTTCAATATGTGCACATAAGTGTTGATCAATCAGTACCAATTTGATGGTGAGTATATGTGTGGTGATTAGTGCTGATGGCGCTATCCAGAAACTATTCTGCAGGTCGAGAGATACACGTGACCCCCCCAGGAATCATGTAGGAAAGGCTTTTAGAAGCAGCTGCTTGGGAGAGACATAACTGATGGGAGTGTCTCCGGGATCCCAGCCAGGGGGAGACACCACTGTGAACTATGGCCCTAAGCTAGTGAGAACTCGAGTTGAGAAGACTCTCCCAGAGCCATTAGTTCAGAGTGAGCCTCCTTAATGTAGGGTAGGCGGCCAGTGCTGCCAAGAAAGACAGTCTGCTGTTGCGAATAGATGAGAAGAGGGTTAAGTGGGGGAACCATATTCCAAGTATTAAGGGTCTGCCAACTAATCCTTTCATGGATGACTACTCCCAGACCTATCCCCAGCATCTCAAAATGAGTCATTACTGACAGCTAAGGGCTGTGAGCGCTGTCATTTTTCCAACATACAACTCACTGTGGAGATCAATGAATTTCCTTACAGGAAAGCAGATCAAGTAAGATTCTCTGAAATTATACACAGGTCTCAAATTCTCAAATTATGACTAGACTGTCATTGTGGTGAGTGTGTCCCAAGAGAAGAGGGCTATATATAAAACAAGCTAACTCACTTTATTAGAATTTCTACTCAGGTAATGATAGAAACAAAACATTCTCGTCTAGAAGATAACATGTGACCAATGATGATTAATTTCTCTCCAAGTAGAATCCAAGGATTTTTATACAATATTATAAAATATATGGTTTTTAAATAACTTGCTTTGTTCAGATGTGAGTTTAAGGTTTAGGTTTTGTGACTATGCAGCACATATTGGGTGCTATGAATTTGGGGTATCATTTCCTATGTCTTTTTTTTTTTGTGAAACAGAGTCTCACTCTGTTGCTCAGGCTAGAGTGCCATGGCATCAGCCTAGCTCACAGCAACCTCAAACTCCTGGGCTTAAGCAATCCTACTGCCTCAGCCTCCCAATGTAGCTGGGACTACAGGCATGTGCCACTATGCCTGGCTAATTTTTTTTTTCTATTTTAGTTGCCCAGCTGATTTCTTTCTATTTTTAATAGAGACGTGGTTTCAGTCTTGCAGAAGCTGGTCTCAAACTCTTGACCTCAAGCAATCCTCCTGCCTCAGCCTCCCTGAATACTAGGAAAACAGGTGTGAGCCACCAAGCCCGGCCCATTTCCTATGTCTTTATGACAGATAATTTTTACTAAAATCTATTCATTTCATTTCTGAACACATCAAAGTACACATTTGTGTTACACTGAAATTGATTTTTTAAAAAAGCAGGTGCTCAAGGCAGAATGAAAGGTTAATGTTATTCTGACATCCTACTTGCACACTGACAAGGGTCAGTGCACGTTTTGGCATTTCTTATTCCAGCAGTTGAAAACTGCCACTCAGCACCAAAGAAAATAACAGGGCATATGCACCTGGGGGAGGAGATCTTCTCCAAGGGTCAGACCCTCAAGGATCACAAGTACAGATGCTGAAACAAATCTAATTTGACCACTAAATTAAATGTTCCCTTCCTGGTGAGACCTCTGCTTAAAGAAGAGGTAAATTTTTCTTTTTTTCTTCATCTAAGAAAAATATGCTATGTTTTGAAACCAAAGACAATAGTAGCCAGAAAAAATTCTATATCTAAATTTCTAAATAATGCTAATTATGAACCGCCTCTTTATGGTTCCTTTGATAAGAGAATAATTCAAATAAGGAAGAATAATAGAGCTGATAGCTGACCAATTATGGGTTTGTGTCATTTATTTCATGAGATAACTTCAAGAAACCCTATTCTGGTAACTGAAGAGTATCGACCCTATTGTTAGTACATACATTTAGGCTAAAATCCCAACAATCTACTCTGATTTCTGTTAAATAAACTTTCTATAAATTCTATGATTAAGCTGTTTTGTTTTCCTCTCACGAGTAGGATTCAAATGTGGTGCAGAATCTTAAAGGAACATGATGCTGATCATATCCAAATAAGAACCCTGTTTCATACTGACATCACTGTCCCATCACTTTGCCATCTGTAAACTCTCCCCTAAAAAGGACAGATGTGAAAAACCAAGAAAGATGTGAACTCTCTATACCCTGGAGTTAATTTGCATCTACTTTTTAAACTGAGTTCAAATTTCAAAATTCTCGTTTAAAAACTTCAGACAATTGGTTTGGGGTGGGAGAAGAAATCTAATGTGTCTGCTGGCATCATTCCAGCCTCTATGTCATCAGCCTACATTCCTGGGAGTATCTCCATTAGCTGGAGGTGAAAAAGCTAAAATGCAGTTTAAACCGAAGAAAGAGATTGGAGAGGAAGGAAAACACTCCACATTCACAACAGTGGAGGAACATTAATCAATATCTTCCATCAGCCATTGGTTAAGACAATCAAGAAAAGCATCATAGGTCCCCAGATCTTAGTCCAGATCTAAGAGAAATGTGGATGAGACTAAAGGGAGTCAGGAAGGAAGATTTAAAAAGCTGGGGCTTTCTTCAGAGCATTTAACAAGATCTATAGCTTCTCTTGTAGCTTTCATAGTAATTACTAGTAATATTTGTGAAGACCTTCCAAATTTAATTCTTGAAAAACTAAAAGCCTATGTTCTTCCTTTCTAAGTCTTATGTCAAAAGAGGGAATAGGAGATAGAAGGAGAAAATAAAGAGAATATTAGAGTGCCCAACAAACTTGCTAGGGGAAATAAGGATATGATTCTTAATTTTCAGAATTATTTCTAGATGTGCACATATATATTTAAATCATGAGTTGTAATCACTCTAGGAGAAGATAATTGCTTTACTACAGTCCTGAGTATCTGACTGCCTTCTCTCAGCCATTGTATGTAAAATAAAATAAATTAAAATCATAACATCACAATGAATTATTTGAGGTTCTTCCATTTCATAGCTAATAAAATTGTAGCTTCATGCCATTATTAAGTCAGCATCAGGCAGAGCCTGATTTAGGGCTGCAAGATACATCTTCTGTCATGAGAGGAGCTGCTTAAGATTGATGTACAGTGCAGGAGAATATTCACCACTATTGTATTGAAAGGTAAAAATGCTATGTCATCATAATACTTTTATATTTCTGAGCATGTCAGTTGGATCTAATCCAAAAAGAAAGAGTATATTCAATATTCTTTATCAGCTCATTAAGGAAATTAGGGAAAAAAAAGAACAATTCCTTCCCAAATTCCACTAGAGTCTTTTACTCTCCCATCCCTATCCCCAAAATGATACTAATCTGTAGCACATAGGAGTAAATAAGCAGGCCTGATAATTTCTTGCTTAGGCCAACCTCTCCGACATAGCACCCAGCATACACTCAAAGGCTGCTCGAAAAAGAGGAGCCACCTATGAATTAATTTGGTCAAATATTTAATGCCTCTATCAAATTTCTTAGAGTAGAGAGTCTAAAGCTTTCTAACATCCTCAGAAAACTAGAGCAAATGATTTTACTGGATGTCTCAGTATCAAAGGTGCTGAATGCATAGTAATACAACTCCATTAAGGATGGGGTTTAGGCCGCTCTCTTACCTTGTAAAAGTGGCTCCTTCCTCTCCCATCCCATAAAACAGCCACAGTGTTTTCCTTTGTCAAAAGTCACGGTAACCTGTGAAGTGGTGGAGAGGTCTAAAGTCTTTCCGAGGAATTTAATTGCCAAGTGCTTTCTGGGAAGATAGAAATTGGGAGGCCCTATTTCCCAACTGACCCTCACCGAATGCATGCTTTTCAGACTTCTATCAAATCATCAGCAGAAAGGAAAGTATATACCAGTCTAGAAATACTATTCATACTTGTAATAAAAGAACAGTTAAAAATGAGTGATTAAATTAAGTGCATCCTGTATAGACCCATTCGACCAACAGTCACTTACAGGAAATCCGATTGGTTTCCATTGAAAAATGGCAGATGATTGCCCCAGATAAGTGGTCTGTAAATTACTTGCGCTTTACAAAAGGCTGCTGATTAAACACTATATAAAGAATTTACCTAGAAGGTTAATAAATATGGTCTCAAGATCCTTTGGCATGATAGCAATAGCCTAGCTAAGGCACAGGCGTACGGAAGCAGTTCAGCCTAGAGATGAGTGACCAGCCAAATGTCACAAGCTTCAATATTGGAACCAGTTTGCTTATTTACTGAAAAGATTAAAGTCTTGAAGAAGAAAGGTGAGAGAATGATGACATTTCTGATATAGAGTTGGAGAACTCTCGAATTGAAGCTCCCGTTCGTGGAGAGTGAGATAAAGCAGGATGAAAGCTATGCTTTCTGGTGCTCGCACCACCCATAACTGAAAACTGGGTCTGCTGCAGTCCATCTTTGTAGAATGAACTCACTCAGAGAAACCAGTGGGTAGAATGGGAAAAAAGTAAATATATTTATAGATTATACATATGTTGATACTCTTTAGCTATCTTAGAAAGACTTTGGACTCCAGTTCCCTGTTGTTTGGTGAAAACAAGGTTGGTCAAAGTAGTTTTCTGCTCCAAACATCTGGATTTGGATACAAAGTAACCAATTATAAGTCTTATCTACATTCCTAAATGTCTCTTACTAAGAAAGTCCTACCATTGTTCAAGGAGTTTGCTTGAATTTTTCTACCTTAAAATATTAATACAAAGAATTTAGAGGTGGAATGACATAAGAGCAAGTCTAGATGGGATTTGAAAACTAATAAAGACTGGTGCAACTGTAATGCTGATTTGCCCATATCATAGAATTATCTCAGTTCATGGAGGTTCCCAAAGGCATTAAATGCAGGTGTTTTAAATATTTTTTAAAAACCAAATCTTTGCTTTTGACATAGAAAAGTAATAGAAAAACAGTTAGAAAGGATTTAAAATATGTCTTTGTTCAATCTCATTTTATAAATCATTCAACCTCCTGATTTTATAAATCATTCAGTCTCCTGATTTTATAAATCATGGAACTATGTATGACCTTGAGTGTCACTTACCCAGGATCAGGCAGGATTTTAATAATTAGAGCACAGAATTCAGATTTTCTGACTTCCATCTTAGATGTCTACCACATACATACTTGTGTTTTCTTTTTGCATTACACCCTTCAGCAATTCCAGGTACTGCATCTTAAAGCACAGTATTCTACACTACATTATTGACTGAGAGCACTGTTAGACATATCAACCCATATCAGGTTCAGTTTGTAAGGAATAGAACAACTTGAGTTAATAGTCTCTGTCAAATATCTTGTCATTTCTGTAAGAGGCTTTAGTTATGCTTAGACTATGTATAAAAATAATACATTTTAAATTTCTCAGATTTTGAATGTATTCTACATGAACCAACAGAGTATGCACATTTACTCCAGGATTCACTAATAATTCTGTTAAAGTATTAACATAATATGTAGGAAAATGGGTCATCCAGAATTTTCATTACCTTATTTTAGCTGACATCTCCACAAAGTCAGGACTATCTTTTATCACAGCCCCTAAATCCTACTGGATTCCTAGAAAAATTAGAATATGAGTACATCAGCTAAAAATGCAGCCAAGCATATATTAAAGTACAAGGGAAGTAGAGGCTTTGAGATACAGATTTACTGTATTTAAGTAGAATTAGAGAAATGTGAACAAACTTTAACAGAGTAGCTATGGAATTAAACCATACCAACTCTCACTCACATTAACATAATTCTTTGCCCACTCCTAGCATCCTCTTAGGAGATTACAGCAACCATGTGACCCATTCATCTAAATCCACTGGTTCCTTTACCTCATCAACTTTAATAGTCTTCATCTCCACTTCAAGCACCATGGCTGATTTCCTCAAAAATTCTCCCACAAGCAATTTCAACTTCCCTGTCCCTTCTCCTTCCACTACATTGACCCAACAAATTTCCAGCCAGAGGTGAATCCTACAATTTTCCAGATCTACACCCATAGTCATCTACTGGGCACCCTAGAGTATACTATATAATCACTGAGTCAGTGCCATGACAGGTTTGAGAATTATAATTTTAGTGGTCCACTCAAATCTTTGTCCCCTCTGACAAATTTTACTCTCATTCTCTTTGTGTCTTTTCCAAAATTTTATCAGTTTATTCAAGTACCTTAACCCAACATTTTTGCATTCTTTCTCATCACATGACATGACCTCATACTTCACAAATACAGAGAGATGAATATCAGACTTGAATTACCCCCATACCCTCCCTCAAGAACAAAGTAGACCTCTGTTTATACATATTTCCCTTCCGTTTTAGAGCATGAGGTAGCCATGTTCCTGCTCAAAGCCAGCTCCTATCTCAGGTTATTTTACTACTTCCACACTCAGTTTCCCCTATTGTTCACATCTTACATTAGTGTGGTACATTTGTTACAATTAAGTGAGACTGATGCATTATTTTTAACTGAAGTCTGTACTTCAGATTTCCTTAATTTTACCAAATGTCCTTTTGGGCTCAGGGCCTTATGAGGATGCCACATTACATTTAGTCATCATGTCCCCTTAGACTTCTCTTGACTGTGACAGTTTCTCAGACTTTTCTTGGTTTTGATGACTTTAACAGTTTTGAGAAGTACTGGTATGGTATTTTACAGAATGTCCCTTAGTTGGGATTTGTCTGATGTTTTCCTCATGATTAGACGGGAGTTACAGAGTTTTGGGGAAGACCACCATAGATGGAAACTGCCATTTTCATTACATTATTTCAATACATAGTATCAACATGACTTATTATTGTTGCTGTTAATCTTGATTACCTGACTCAGATAGTGTTTGTTAGGTTTCTCCATTTTAAAGTTATGCTTTTATTTTTTTCCTCTTTTCATATTTTGTTTTGGCAAAGAAGTTATCATGTGTAGCCTATATTTAAGGAAGTGTGTGTATTCCAAATTTGTTATTATTCAATATTATATTGAATACTCTATGTCTTCTGTCTTCCTGTATAAACTTTAGAATTACTGTGTCAGTTTCTATGAAACAGCTTGCTAAAATATTGATCAGAATTGCATTGAACCTATAGAGCAACCTGAGAAGAATTGATATCTTACCAATATTGAGTCCTTCTATTCATGAATGGAATATTTCTCTATTTAGATCTTTGATTTCCATCATCAATGTTTTAAAGTTTTCCACATATAGATCTTGTACATATTTTGTTAGATTAATACCAAGGTATTTCATTTTTTGGTGCTTTTGCTAATTTTTTTTATTTTAAATTCTACTTGTTTATCACTGATATATAGTAAAGCAATAAATTATTGGATGTTGGCCTTATATCCTGTGACCTTGCTATATTTATTAGTTTCAGAGGATTTGGTAAATGTTTTGAGATTTCCTATGGAAACAATCATGTCATCTGCAAATAATGACACTTTTATTTCTTCATTTCTAATTTATATATCTTTATTTTTCTTGTCTTATTGCATTAGTTAGAACTTCCACTAAAATTTTGAATAGGAGTGGGAACAGAAGACACTCTTGTCTTATTCTCAATCTTAAGGTGCATGTCCACCACTCTCTCAACATTTAGTGTGATATTATCTGTAGTAATTTTGTAGATGTTCTTACCAGGTTGTACTTTATCCTTTGTATTTATAGTTTGCTAAGACTTTTTTTTTTAATCAAAAATCAGTGTTAAATTTTGTCAAATACTTTTTCTGCCTCTATTGGTTTGATCACGTTTTTTGTTTTTCTTATTTAATCTGTTGATATGGTCGATTACATTGCTTAATTTTTGAAGGCTAAACCTGTCTTGCATATGTGAAATAAATCTTACTTGGCTGTGGCATATAATTATTTTTATACATTGTTGTATTTGATTTCCTAATAATTTATTGAGGATTTTTATATCTATGTTCAAGAGAGATATTGGTCTTTAGTTTTTCTCTCATAATATCTTCATTTGGTTTTTGTATTAGGGAATTCTAGCCTCATAGAATGAGTTAGCAAGACTTCTCTTTGCCTTAATTTACAGGAAAAGAATATGGAGCATTGATATCATTTCTTAGTTGACTTCAACAGTGAAATCATCTTGGCATGGTGCTTTTGGGGGGAAGATTATTATTGATTCCATATATTCAATATATAAAGGACTATTCAGGTTATCTATTTCCCTTTGTGTGAGTTTTGGTAGTTTGAATATTTCAAGGAATTGGTTAATTTCATCTAAATTATCAATTGTATGCAAAGAGTTTTTCATAGTATTCTTTTAATGTCCATGGAATCTATACTGATAACTTTTTCATTTCTTATTTATTTATTTATTTACTGTTTAGCCTAGCTAGAGTTTTATCAACTCTTTTATTGATCTTTACATAGAAATAGCTTTCGGTCTTATTTATTTTCCCATTTTGTGTTTCATTGATTTCTTCCCTAATTTTTATTATTACTTTTTGGTTACTTTAGGTGTAAATTGTTCTTCTTTTTCTATTTTTCTAAAGTGGAAGCTTAGTTTATTGATTTTAGATCTCTCTTTTAATATGTCTATTTAATGCTATAAATTTCCCTTTAAGCACTGGTTTATAGTATCCCACACATTTTGATAAGTTGTATATTCGCTAACATTTAGTTGGAAATATTTTAAAATTTCTTTTGAGACTTCTTTGACCCATGTGTACTTAAAATTGTTTTGTTTAATTCCCAAAGATTTGGGATTTTCCAGTTTTCTTTGTTATTGATCTCTAGTTTAATTGTAATACGGTCTGAGATCATACCTTGCATGATTTTTATTCTTTTAAAACTTTATGATATGTATAGTGTATTTCATGACTCAGAATCTATTGTGCCTTGGAGAATATTCCATAAGACCCTGAGAAAAATTAATATTCTGCTACTGCTAGGCAGAATATTCTATACTATCAATTAAATCAAGTTGATTGATAGTGATGTTCAGGTCAACTATATCCTTACTTGTTTTCTGCCTGTTTGTTCTACCAATTATCGACAGAGGGGTGTTGAAGTCTCCAACTGTGATTGTGGATTTGTCTATTTCTTTTTTCAGTTCTATTGGTTTTTGTCTCTTGTTTTTTTGATGCTCTATTGTTAGATGCATACACATTTAGGATTGTTTTATCTTCTCAGAGAACTTCTGCATTTACCATTATGCAATGATCTTCTTTATCCATGATAATCTTCCTTGTTCTGAAGTCTGTTTTGTCTAGAATTAATACAGGTACACCAACTTTCTTTTGATTAGTGTTGTCATGGTGTATCTTTCTCTATGTCTTTACTTTAACTGAGTCTTTACATTTAAAGTGGATTCTTTTAATAGACAACATAGAGTTGGGTCTTGTTTTCTAAACCATGTTGGCAATGTCACTTAATTGATATATTTAGACCATTCCCATTGAAAGTGATTACTGATATAGTTGGATTAATTAATATCTACCATGTTTGTTACTATTTTCTATTTGTTCTTTATTTTTCCTCCTCTTTTTCTGCTTTCTCTGCTTTTACTTGAACAGTTTATATGATTCCAATTTATCTCCTCTCTTAGCCTATTAAGCATACTTTTTTTAAAAAATTACTCATTGCCCCAGAGTTTACAATACATATTTTAAACTAATCTATGTCCACATTAAAATAGTATTATACTGTTTCATGTATACTACATGAACCTTATAAGAGTATTTCCAATTCCTCCCTCCAATCCTTTATAATATTGTTGTCATTCATTTCACTTATCCATATTTTTATAATCACCAACATGCTATTATTTAATAGATTAGTATGTTAATAATTTAATTAATATTTAAATGGTGATCTTTTAGGTTAAGAATAAAAATAGAATATTTAAATTTACCTTCATTCAGCACTTCTCTCTTTTGCTCTACCTTTCTTTATGTAGATCCAAGTTTCTGACTCATATTATTTTCCTTCTGCCTAAAAATCTTCTTTTAACTTTTCTTATAGGAAAAGTCTACTGGTGATGAGTTTCCTCAATTTTTGTCTTTCTGATAAAGTCTTTATTTCTCCTTTACTCATGAAGGATAATTTCACTGTGTATTGATTTCTAAATTGGTGGGGGGGGGTGCGTTCCTTCAACATGTTAAATAATATTTCACTCCTTTCTGTTCTTGCTTGCATGGTTTCTAATTAGAAGTCTGCTTTAATTATTATCCTTGCTCCTGTATAGGAAAGGTCTTTCTTCCCCACCCCCTCTGGCTTCTTTCAAGATTTTTTCCTTTGTCTTTGGTTTTGTGGAGTTTGAATATGATATGCCTAGGTATGTTTGCTTTGATTTGGTATTTTTTCTTTTGGTGTTCTCCCAGCTTCTTGGTTCTGTAGTTTGTTGTCTGTCATTAATTTTGGAAATCTTTCAGCCACTATTACTTCAAATATTTCTTCTGCTTCATTCTCTATTCTTTGTCTGATTTTCCACGTATACATACGTTACACCTCTTGATGTTGTCCCTAAATTTTTGGATGTTCTGTTTTGCTTTGTTTTTATTCTTTTTTTTTTTTTTTTTGTCTTTGCATTTAAGTTTGGGAAGTTTCTATTGCCCTATTTCAAACTCATTGATTCTTTCCTCAGCCATGTTCAAGTCTAATGATGTCCATATAGAAGGCACTCTTCATTTTTGTTGCAGAGTTTTTGGTACCTAAAATTTCCTTTTAAACCTTTCTGCTTGCATTATTCATTGCTTATTATATGGTGCCTACTTTTTTATTATAGCCCTTAGCATATTAATCATAGTTATTTTATTTTTTTTATCATAGTTATTTTAAATACTCTGTCTCGTCATTTTAACATCTGTGCCATATCTGAATCTGGTTGTGATGATTGCTTTATCTTTCAAACTATGTTTTTTTTGCCTTTTGTCATGACTTGTAATTTTCTATTGAAAGCAAGACATATTTTTATGGGATATAGGAAATAGAAACTGAAATAAATAGGCCTTTACTATGAGGATTTATGTTAATCTGGCTAGGATTTATATTTACCAGAGACTTCAGATTTGTCTCATGTCCTTTTCTTTTTGCTCTCCTCTTAACTTTCGGCTTCCCTAAGTACTCTTCCTTCAGAGAAAATCTATATCTTGTAGATATTTCAGCTGTAATCCGCTGATACTACAGCCCTATTAGTGTGATGGTAAGGTGGGGAGGGGCAAGCATGCTATAATCTCCTTATTAAATTTTAGTCTTTTAGTAGGCTGTGTCTCTGGGCTGTGGCTTCACAGTGGTCTAGCTACTTTACTCCTTTCTCCCTTTCTTGCTGCGGTGTCTACAATATATTTCCTTTAAACCCCAGTAGTTAACTTTTTTTTTCTCTTATGTGAGAAAAGAAAGCTGGAGAGGCCTGGCATGGAAGAAATTTACCTCCCCCAGCTGGGGTAAGATTCTAGCATTTTTTTTCCTCCTGGAGAGCAAACCTTTGTTATAGAGAACATTCTAGACATGTCTTACAATAATTACTCACTCACTCCCCTTTCCAGAGCAGTAAGAGCATCTTTCTCAGTTCTTCACCATGAGTTCCTGGAGATAAAGCCCATGAAAGTATGGAGGTTCCCCTAAATCTGTGCCCCAGGAGTTTTAAACTATCTCCCAGAATAGCTGAAATCATTACATAAGATAATATACCTAAAACACTTAGCTTATTGCAAGCACATAAAGTTCAATAAATGGTCAATTTTACTGTAATAACAGCTCTAGGTTCTACATTATATTTGAGAAATACAAATGTAATTAACTTCTCTAAAGTAGCCAAATGTTTATAAGAAAAAACAAAGATATTAATAGATAATTAATAGATATTATAATAATACTATCATACTGGCATGTACAAGCTGCATCTAACTGCCTGGAGAGAGTAAGAAAAGGTATATTGGGGATGTATGATGTGCTATTTCCTGATAAATTTATTAATAAATTAGGCAGCCAATATTTGTTTAGTGCCTACTATTTGGCTAGCTTTGGGTTAAGGCTTTGTTAATACTTAATCTAGGGCCGAATTTGATAGTTTGATATTCAAAAGCTGAAAGAGCCAGTATTAGTATTTTCATCTTAGAGTCAAGAAAACTGAGGATCAAGGAGGACAAGTGACTTTCCCAAGTTTTCACAAAAAAACTAATGTTAGAACAGAAAACAGAATTCAGGACATGTACATTTTAGAGCAGCCTCTTATCCATTGTACCAGACTAAATGTTTTTACTCTTGTATACAGAAGATAAGACATTTTATATTTTTTTCTCTAAGATTCAGCAATCACACAGCTTAGAGCACATTGAAGCAGAAAAGTGTGAAATTCTCTGTATTGATAATACGTTTTATCTGGAGCTATCTACATTTGTTATCTGGAGTTTTTTACATCCACTAAAAAGGTTCAGTTGAAAAATGACCATGTGTAATAACTAGTTGTAGCAGCAAATGCTTCCCAATTCTAAACTGCATCATACCTATAGTAGATACTATATTGCATACTGGAAAATGAGTGGGAATCTCCATCTTCAGGAGCCAAAATATTAACAGTCTGAAGTGATAAAATTGGAAAATTGGTACTCACATAGCTCAGCACTTAAATCACCTGCAGTGCAGAAAAAGCAATTCTAAAATCCTTGAGACAGCTGCTCTGCTGGGAAATAATGGATTAAATCATGGATTGGTTTTTCTGTATTTATTGGTGATCATAATACCCTAGATATTATACAATGAAGAAATGGCTTATAGATCTGCCATGAAGTGAGTGAGAAAAGTGGTCTGGACTTCAAATGGACATTTCTTATTTTCTGCCAATGAACCAGGGCACATTCAACTCACAGGGAGGTTATATCATCTCACCAAAAACATCTCCAAAACTGAATTTTATGTTTCCATTTGTGCTCAATAATAACTATGCTACCATCTCAGACCCTCTAGCTTGCTGTAAGTTTCCTAAAGAAAAGTCAGAGAAAATGATTGAATGGGTAAAGGACAAATTCCTTGTTGGATTGGATGCTTTGATACATATACTCTATTAATTATCCTATTAGGTGGCCATACCAGAGAGGAACATTGAGATGTAGCCTGATTGAAAGTACAACTATTCTGTTTCATGCATGTAAACTAAAATTGAGACTTGCTTACAGTTTCTACTTTCAACAGAGAGAGCTGTGAAAATGCCACTCCCTTCTTCTTGCAACAAAAACAAAAGCCAAAGAAATTTCAAGCTTTATACCTTTTTGAACCAAACAGAGAATTGAGGTCACAGGTCAACCAACTAACCCAAAATCTATGGAGATCAAACACAGAACATGAGTACTTTCTTACTAAGGGCAAATGCTGCCAGTAAAAGTTTATAAGAATTCAACTGGAATTGTGAACAAATTGGTAGAAGTCAACGTGGGCTGGAGAAAGTGTGGATCCCCTGGGGCTAGAGATACAGAAAGGAGTACACAAACACCTATAACCTTTTCTCCATGGACCTCACCAAGTGCTCAAAAACAAAAAACAATAACAACAACAAAAAAAAAACAGTGGAGTGGTTCCACAGAGGGCATGCATTCCTCACGGCACCTGGGAGAGGGCTGCATGAGCCACTGTGGGACAAGCACAAAGCCCTACCCAGATTCTTCCTCCCTAATGCCCCTAAGGAAAAATAGCCTTAAGGTAGGAAGGAAGGACAAACACTGTTGCCCTTGGGGCACTATTAAAAACTCATTCTATCTGGAGAAGAAAATAGGAAAAAAACCTTCTACCCCTGGGAGGAATGGCAACAATATAGGCTGGCCTCAGAACAGTAGCTGGGAGAGGACCAGGAGCACTAAGGAAGCTGCATACTGCCTGCCCAAGACTAACCTTTCATCAGAGCAACAGAGCATTTCTCCCCCATTCACATCACCAGGAAAACAAGGATTGAATAAGAGGCAATGGTGGAATATGGCTGGGAGAGGAATAGGAGAGTAGAGAGAGAAGCAAACTGAGGCAGAGCTGACAGGGAAGACCCAATGCTGAGGACACAACAGACATTGAGAAAACCTGGCAAATGAGCCCGCACCCTCACACAAAATATCCCAAGAGGAATTTGAAACCTGTGGTTCTCTCAAGGTATCCAGCAAACCCAAACTCAGTTCAACTCGAGACTGGATTGGCTCAAGTCCCCACACTAAAGGCTCAGCAGAAGATAAGACATGTCTATTTCCAGGCATAAAACTATTCCCCTTAGTCTCTCTTGCCGTATATAATACATAAAGCTTTAGAAACAAAAATAATTAGGTATATGAAAAAGCAAGAAACACACACTGCCACATAAAAAGGCATTAAACAGGATCAGGCTGAGGTATGTCACAGATATTGGTAATATATCTAATTATATTAAAAGTTAAAATAACTGTGATTTATATTTTTAAAGATTTAAGAGAAAGAGTGGAGAACAGGCAGGATAAGAAAGATAATTTCACCAGAGCTGGAAACCATAAGAAATAATGAAGTGGAAATTGTAGAAACACAGTAAGAGGAATGAAAAATGCCTATAATGAGCTCGTTTCTAGACTTGAAACAACTGAGGAAAACATCAACAACCTTGAAAATAGGTCAGTATAAATTACCCAAACTAAAACACAAAGAGAGAAATAAATAGATAAAGCATCCAAGAGCTTTGGGACAATATCAAGCCATCTATCATGCACATTACTAGAATAACAGAGGAAATGAGAAAGTGAACAATGTAGAAGAAATACTTGAAAAAAAAGGGACTAGATTTTCCAAAATTAATGACACACAACAAACCACATCTCCAAGAAGCTCAGAGAACACCAAAAAAGATAAATAGCAAAACACACACACATATACACGGAATATCATATTCAAACTGCTGGGGGAAAAAGTTAAAAAGGAAATTTTGAAGGCAGACAGAAAAAACACACATGTGTAATGTAAACACATGACATAGAGAGAAACAAAGAATTATAGCAGACTTCTCATTAGAAGCAATGAAAGCCAGAATATAATGGAGTAAAAATCTCAAAGAGCTAAAGGGAAAAAAAATTGCCATCTTAGAATTCTATACCTAAAAAAAAAAAAAATCTTTCACAAAGTGTCAGAGAAATGAAGAATTTCTCAAAGAAATAACAACAGAGTATTCATTACTATGAAACCTCCATTGTTAAAGGATGTTCTTCAGGCAGAAGAAACATAATACCATACAGAAACGTAGATCTGCACGAGTAAATGAAAACAATTAAGGAATAAATGAAGATAAAATAAACTTGTTGGTTTCTTCCTTTTTAATATCCCTGAAAGATAAATATCTAAAAAAAATAGTTGTAATATACTGTGTGTTTACAGCTTATATAAAATATCTGACAGCAGAAGAGCAGAAGGCGAGAGGTTGAAATTGGGAAAGTATTTCTGCAGGATCTTTACACTATAATTGAAATTGTATGTTATTTAAAAGTGGTGTCTGATTATTCAAAGATGTATATTCTAAAAGAATATTGACAAATAAAATTTTTAAAAGAGCTATATAATAAGTCAAAGAAGAAAAAATGGTTTAGCGCAAACAGCAGAAAAATTGAAAAACAAAATGGCACAAATGAAAAACAGCAAGATGGTAGGTTTGAATCCAGTTATAGCAATAATTACATTAAATGCAAATGATATAAAACACCAATTAAAAAACATATTTTATGTTAAATAAAAAAGCAAGTCCTAACTACATGCTGATTAAAAAATCCCACTTTATAAAACATAGTTGAGTTAAAAGTAAAATGTTAAAGTAACACGAGTTAAATAAGAAATCAAAAAGGAAGATAGAAAATAGTTTGAATGGATTAAAAATGAACACAAAACATAGCAATATTTGTGGGATACCACTAAATAGACTTTGACGAAAATCTATGGTACTAAATATCAACGTTAGAAAAAAATTACTTTCTCAAAGGGATGATTTTAGAATTCTTCTTAAGAAACTAAAAAATGTGAGCAAATTAAGCTCCAGTGAGCAAATGAAATGAAATAATAAAGATCAGAGTACAAATCAATGAAAGAAAAAATGGAAAAGCAACAGAGAGAATTAATAAAAAGAAATGATAGTTCTGTAAGATCAATAAAATTCATAAACCTCAAGCTAGACTGATTAGGAAAAAAATAGAAACACAAATTATCAACATCAGAAATGAGAGAGGTGATATCAATAACGATTCTACAGATATTAAAAGAATAGCAAGGCACTTTGGGAGGCCGAGATGGGAGGATCACTTGACGTCAGGAGATTGAGACCAGCATGGGCAATATAGTAAGAACCCATCTCTTCAAAAAATGAAAAAAAATTATCCAGGCATGGTGGTGCATGCTTGTAGTCCCAGCTGCCAGGAGGCTGAGGCAGGAGGATCACTTGAGCCCAGGAACTGGAGGTTACAGTGAGCTATGATTGCAACACTGTACTCTAGCCTAAGTGACAGAATGAGACCCTATCTCTTAAAAAAAAAAAAAAAGGATAAGCAAGGGGATATTGTGGACAATATTATTAGAGCAATAAATTCATAAATTTGATGACTTAAATGAAATGAATACATTTCTTGAAAGACAAAATCTACTAAAGCTTACTCAGAAAGAAACAGATAATCTAGATAGCTCTTATCCATTAAAGAAATTGAATTTATGTAATAGTTAAGAACCTTTCTATAAAAAAACTCCAGACCCAGATAGCTTCACTGGGGAATTTTACCCAACATTAAGGAATAAATAATGTATGTTGTGTATAAACCCTTCCAGAAACTTAGACAAGAAGGAATATATCTCCTTTCATTGTATGAGACCAACATTACCCTGATACCAAAACCAGACATAGGATTTACAAGAAAAGAAATGTACAAACCAATATCCCTCCTGAACATAGATGTAAAAATTCTTAAAAGAATTTTACCAAATTGAATTCAACAATATATAAAAAGGATGATACAACATGACCAAATAGGGATTATGTTAGGAATGAAAGAGTAGTTTAATATTTGAAGATGAAGTAATATAATTTATCATATCAGCAAATGAAAAAGGAAAATATGACAATCTCAATAGACACAGAAAACATTTTGAAAAAAAATCCAACATTCATTCCTGAGAAAAACTCTCAGCAAATTAAAAATAGAGGGAAACTTTCAGATTGATAAAAGATATCTACAAAAAACCCACAGCTAATATTTGGTGTCATTTAATGGTGACAGACTGATGCTTTCCCCCTAATATCAGGAATAATGCAAAGATTTCTACTCTAATGCTTTTATTAAATATTGTGCTAGAGGTTTCAACCAGTACAGTATGGCAAGAAAAAGAGGAAAAGGCATCCATATGGAAGGAAAAATGTAAATCTGTCCTCATTCACAGAAGACATGTGGAGACAATCTGAAGAAATTTATTAAAATGCTACAAGAAATTTTCTGTGGAGAAAATCTGAAAAAAATCTATCAAAACATTACTAGAACTAACAAGTAAATTGAGCCAGGTTACAGTATACAAGATCAATATAAAAAGTTAGTTGTATTTCTCTATATTATCAATGAACATTCCAAACTAGAAAGTTAAAAAATACCATTTACAATACCAAAAAACATACATTAGTTAGGGATAAATCTGAACATGAAAATGAAAAAACATTGCTAAGAGTATTTAAAGAACACTTAAATATAGATAAATAGAAAGATATCTCATGTTCATGGATTAGAAAACTTAATATTGCCAAGATTGCAATACTTCCCAAGTTTATCCATTGATTCAACATCATCCAATAAAAATTTCAGCAGTTTTCTCATAGAAATTGACAACCTGATGATAAACGTATATGCAAATTCAAAGTCCTAGAATAGTCAAAAACTTTTGAAAAGATGAAAAGTATTGGAAAGAAAACGGTATCTGATATCAAATTTTGTTAGAAACCTAGAATAATCAATAAATTAAATACAGATAGACAAATCAATGAAGCAAAATAGTTCAGAAATACACCCACGTATATGAAAACAATGGACTTTGGGTGAAGGTACAAACATAAGTCAATGGATAAAAGTAATCTTTTCAACAAATGTTGCTGGAACAATTGGATACTAGTATGCTCAAAAAGAGAGACAGAGAAATTAGATCTTTACCTCACTACCTATATGAATATTAAGTCAAATAGATCATAGACCTAACTGTAAAACCTAAAACAATAAGAAAAAAATTATTGTGATCTTGGATCAGGCAAAATTTTCATAGACATTAAAGCAAGGCATGACCCAAAAAAGAAAAAATTGATAAATTGAACATTATCAAAATTAAAAATTTTGTTCTATGAAGGACACTAGTAAGAGGATAAAAAATAAGTCACAGATTGGGAAAATATTTACAAATCACAAACCTGGCAGGAGATTTATATTCAGAATATATCAAGAACTCTCACAACATAACAATAAGAAAACAAAAAATTCAATATAAAAATGGTCCTCCAAGTATTTGGACATTTCACTGAAGAGGATATACAGATGGCAAATAAGCTCATGAAAATGTGCTCAACCTCATTAGTCATTAGGGAAATGCAAATTAAAAACCCAATGAGATACTACTACACACCTAGCAGAAAGGTTAAAATTTGTTTTAAAAAGAAAAAAGACACCACCACATGGCAAAGATGCAGAGCAACCGGAAGGCTCACATATTGTTGATGGGACTGTAAAATGATATAGCCATTTTGGAAACAGTTTGGCTGGTTATACAAGTAAACATATACTGCTCTATGACCCAGCAATCTTACCCCTGGGTATCTACCTATAAAAAACAAAAACTTGTGTTCTCACAAAAACGTGCATAAAAATGTTTATAGCAGCTTTATTCATAATTACCAAAACTGAAAGAACTGGCAAATAGACAAGTAAACTGGAAAATACTGCTACAACAGAATACTACTCATCAATGAAAAAGGAATGAAATATTGATTCATGAAACAATATGGGTGAATCTCATTGCACTTTGCTAATTGCATGAAGCCCAACAAACATGCATACTGTGCCATTCTATTTATTTGACATTTTGGAAGAGACATAACTAACTATGTGGATGGAAAACAGATTAGTGGTTGCCAGGAGTTGAGGTGGCGAGGAGTGTTGACTTGAAGGGGCCAGTGGGAAAAAATTTGGGTGGACTGATGGAACTGTTCTGTATCACAATTGTGGTGAAAATACAGGACTCTAAGCATTTTTCAAAATATGTATAACTGTACACCACAAAGTGTGAATTTTACTATTATGTAAATTTAAAAATAAAATTTAAAATGCACTGAAATTGAATTTAATAAAGTACTTTTTAAGGGCCTTCAGTATGAAAAAAAATGCTAGAAAGATTAAGTTTGAATTTTCTTCTAATGGCAAGACAGAACAGAACATATAGAAATTCACACATACCAACAGAAAATTAGACAGCCAAAGAAACTACATGATGTAATGGAACATTAGAGAAAGCATCAGAAGATTCTGTCTTAATCCTGAAGCTCCATCCCCTTCTTTTATGTCCTTGGAAAAGTCACTTGACTATCTCTGTTTCATCCATGGTCAGGTAAATTTTTTAACATTTTTTAGGGGAACAATATGGATTTTGCAGTTAGACCGACAAGCCTCATTTCAAATCCTCTTACTTTTAATGTTACATTAGATAATATTGAGCAAGTCATAAAACTTTATGGTGTCCCAGCTTGATCTATAAAATGACAATAAAAATGCTAATGTGTAAATTATTTTATGTGGGATAATGCACTATATTGTGAGGCTTGTGGAAATAGACACCTTCTTATATTTAATTGCATAGAAAAAATCTCTGATACATGACAAGAAACTAATTTCAGTGACTACTTCTTTGGGGTGTGAACAATGGGAATTTGTGGAAAGGAGCAAGAAGCTGGAGGGAGACTTTTTACTATATTTCTGAAAATATTAATAAATTATGCAAATCAATTGATTGTCTAAAATACAAATAAATAAACTTTAAGTAGGTAAGATATAAAGAACCCATCCCGGGATCTGACACTAAGGTATTATAGAGGCATTATGATATTCCAGAGGACTTCGTGGTGGTGAGTTTTGTCATAATAAAGCTAGTCTGTCTACAAAGGAATCTTAACATGGTCTCATTGATTGATGCCATTGGATATCCAATAGTTTGCAGGTGCTTTTCAAGAATATTTACAAATCAAGACTTTCACAATAGAATGCACCTGTTAACCAGACGCTTTACTCTCATTTTTCTAGTGAGTCATTTTTTCTAATATAGCAGGTATTATTTATTTATTTCAATACAGTTAGGAGGTATAAATTTTTTGTTGTGTTGTTAACATGGATGAATAGTATAGTGGTGAAATCTGGGCTTTTAGTGTACCTGGATACTGTACATTGTATCTAATAGGTAATTTTTTTTTCTCTTATTCCCCTCCCACCCTCCCTTCTTTTGAGGTTCCAATGTCCATTGTACCCCTCTGTATCTACTTGTGTACCCATCACTTAGCTCCCCTTTATAAATTCAGTATTTGGTTTTCCATTCCAGAGTTACTTCACTTAGGATAACAGCCTCCAATTCCATCCAAGTTGCTGCAAAAGACATTATTTCACTCTTTTTTATGACTGAATAGCAGTATTCCATGGGGTGTGTATGTATGTATTTTCTTTATCCACTCATCAGTTGATAGGTACTTAGGTTGATTCCGTATCTTTGCAATTGTGAATTGTGCTGTAATAAAAATTCGCATGCAGGTGTCTTTTGATAAAATGACTTATCATTGGGTAGATACCCAGTAGTGGGATGGCTGGATTGAATGGTAGGTTTATTTTTAGTTCTTTGAGGACTCTCCACACTATTTTCCATAGAGGTTGTACTAATTTACATTCTCACCAATCATGTATAAGCATTCCCTTTTTACTGTACCCATGCCAAAATCTATTATTTCTTGACTTTTTATAATGACTATTCTGATAGGTGTAAGGTGGTATCTCATTGTTATTTTAATTTGCATTTCCCTGATGATTAGTGGTATTAATCATATTTTCAAGTTTCTTGGTCATTTGTCTATTTTCTTTTGAAAAATGTCTGTTCATGTTTTTAGCTCACTTTTTAATTTTTTTTCCTTGCTGATTTGTTTGGGTTCCCTGTAGATTCTGAATATTAGTGCTTTGTTAGGTGTATAGTTTGTGAATATTTTCTCCCATTCCATAGATTGTCTGTTTACTGTATTGAATATTTCCTTTCCTTTGAAGCTTCTTTTAAGTTAACTAAGTCCCATTTGTATATTTTTGTTTTTACTGAATTTGTTTTTAAGGTCTTAGTCATAAATTCTTTGCTAGGCCAACGTCCAGAATAGGTTTTCCTAATTTTTTTTCTAGAATTTTTGTGGTTTAAGGTCTGACATTTAAATCTTCAATCTATCTTGAGTTGATTTTTATATATGGTGAGAGAAAAAGATCCAGTTTCATTCTCCCACATGTAGCTATCCAATTTTCCTAGCATCATTTGACTAGAATGTCCTTTCCCCAGTGTATGCTTTTGTCTGCTTTGTCTAAGATCAATTGGTTGTAGGTATACAATTTTATTCCTGCATTCTCTTTTCTGTTCCATTGATCTGTGTCAACAAATAACCCCATTAAAAAGTGGGTGAAATACATGAACAGCTTTGATCCAGAAATCCCACTACTGGGTATTTACCCAAAGGAAAATAATTCATTTTATTTAAAAAGACTCCTGCACCCAAATGTTTATCACAGCACAATTTACAATTGCAAAGATATGAAATTAACCTTGGTGTCCATCAACTGATGAGTGGATAAAGAAAATGTGGTGTATTCACACACACACGCACACAATGGAGTACTAATCAGCCATAAAAAGAAATGAAATAATGTCTTTTGCAGTAATTTGGATGGAACTGGAGACCATTATTCTAAGTATCTCAAGAATGGAAAAATAAATATCACATTTCTCACTTGTAAGTGGGAGCTAAACAACGGATACATACAGTCATACAGTGTTGCAATGGACATTGAAAATTAAGAAGAAGGGAGTGTGGGAAGAGGAATGAGGGATGAAAATCTACCTGTCAGGTACACTGTACACTATTCTGGTGATAGGTACACTAAAAACCCTAACTTCAGCATTATACAATTCATCTATGTAACAAAAAAACTTGTTCCCTCCAAATCTATTGAGATTGAGCAATATGTATCTACTTTTATATTAGTACCATGCTGTTTTGATTGCTATAGACTTGTAGTATAATTTGAAGGCAGATAATGATTCCTTGGTTATATATATTCCTGGGCATTTTTTATTACAACTATTATAAATGGGATTGAGTTCTTTATTTGATTCTCAGCTTGGTTGTTATCAGTATATGAAAATACTGCTGATTTGTATACATTGAGTTTGTAACCTTAGACTTCACTGAATTCATTTATCAATTCTAGGAGTGTTTTGGAGTAGTCTTTAGGGTTTTCTAGGTATAAGATCATATCATAGGCAAACATAGATAGTTTGACTTCCTCTTTTTCAATTTGGATACCCTTTATTTCTTTCTCTTGCCTGATTACTCTGGCTAGGATGTCCAGTATTATGGTAATAGAAGTGATAAAAGTGGGTATCTTTGTCTTGTTCCAGTTCTTAGGGAGAATGCTTTCAAGTTGTCCCCATTCAGTATGATGTTGGCTGTGGGTTTGTCCAATATAGCTTTTATTATTTTAAGGTATGTTCCTTTTATGCCTAGTTTGTTGATGGTTTTTATTATGAAGTTATGCTGGATTTTATCAAATGCTTTTTCTGTATCTATTGAGATGATATATGGTTTTTATTTTTAATTCTGTTTGTGTGGAGAATCACATTTATTGATTTGTATATTAATATCCTTGCATCCTTGTATCCCTAGGATGAAACCCACTTAATCATGAATTATCTTTCTGATATGCTTTTAGATTCAGTTTTCTAATATTTTGTTGAGGATTTCTGCATCTATATTCACAAGAGATATTGGTCTGTAGTTTTCTTTCTTTGTTATGTCCTTTCCCAGCTTTGGTATCAGGGTGATATTGGCTTCATAGAATGAGTTAAAGAGGATTCCCTCCTTCTTATGCTATGGAACAGTTTCAGTAGAGTGAGTGCCAGTTCTTCTTTGTAGGTCTGGTAGATTCAGCTGTGAATCCATCTGGTCCTGGGGTTTTTTTGTTGTTTTGGGGAGATTTTTTATTACTGATTCAATCTTACCACTCATAATTGGTCTGTTCAAGATTTCTATTTCTTCCTGAGTCAAGCTTGGGAGTTTGTATGTTTCTAGGAATTTATCCACTTCCTCTAGATTTTCTAGTTTGTGTGCATAGAAGTGTTTAAAGTAGTCTCAGATAATCTTTTGTATTTCTATGGTATAAGTTGTATTTTTTTATTAAATGTTTTCAGAAATCACTTTCTAAGTCTTATTTTTAAATTATCTGTGTTATTCTTAGTAGTAAAATGCTGGCCTTGCTATTTAAAATTTTAAGTAAATATTTGAAGTCCCATTTACTTAAAAAATAAAACCAGCTTCATTATAACAGCTATTAAAAAAGAACAGTGTGTCTGGTGGTCTATAACATAATACAGTACATGGCAGTTTAATGTAGCATGCTGTAATTGCTTGGGACAACGTGCTTCCATGTGTCAATAGCATGCAATCTGTTTTTTCATAGCAACTGATTTTACAAAGGGTGGGTACATTTATGTGACAGGAATTATGATGATGGAATATCTAGCTTCTTATTGCCTCCTGGAAAATGTTCCTTTTTCTATTTAAAGTTGTTATTGAGTCATTAAAATTACTCCTACACAGAAGTGCTATATAAGATGTTGCCATTCATCTGCTATTGTCAGCTGTCCTAACAAGGTAAATGGTGTCTTGGCTTACCTCTGTCAATATAGAATTTCTCATCTGAGACTACTTTTGCCCAGGACATTCATGGGTATGATGCATTGTGGGCATTCCATTATCCAGGGCCCTATCAACATTTTGCAGAATTCTTGTAGTGGACAAATCATTCTTTTAAAATACTTTAAAATATTTCATCCATTCAACTCTTGGTGAATAAGAAAGAAAAAATTAAATTAACCACAAAACTTTTAGTACACATTATAATGTATAGTGGTCTTCTCTCTAGAAAAGGTGTTTTCTCTAGAAAACAGGTAGGGACATTCCTTCTTGTCTCATGTCACTATTGTGTTATAATGATTCAGGTTTCCTCGCTTCAAAGACAAACTGAGTTATGTTTAGCATAGAGTCTTATATTCTTCTCTTATTACTTATTTGTAAGCACTACTTCTCTTAATGAATACTAGTTCTTGTAGCATCCCAATACTTCCATTGTGTCAGCCAATGATTGCCCCACAGTTCACCATATATTTATTTTATTCTATCCTCTAAGAAATCCTGGAAGATAGATATTGTGCCCATCTTATAGATGAAGGATGTGAGGCTCAGAGAACTAGAGAAATTTGACCAAAATCACACAGCTCTTAAGAGCAGAGATGCAGTTGGAAGTTGAATCCATGTGATTTCCAAATCAGCTCATTCTAATGTATTATGTTTCCCCTCCTCAAGGCCAAAGCACATCCTTTGTGTCTTTCCCCTTCTTTTATCCCTTACAGCATCTAGTGTTCTAAGCACATAATGTGGAGAGACAATTCTTCATGGTATTTTTTCACATCCTTCAACTATCTTTCCAATTATGTTTGTATAGCAAACAATCTTAGAAGACAGAGGTAATGGCTCCTGCCGGGGCAGAGAGACATTTGTTTTCTGACCAGGATAATACAGATCATGTCTCCCTGCAGAGCAAAGGTTGGATGGGTTTTACTAGCAGTTTCCTTATGAGATTGGGGGTTTCCTAAGCTCAGTGTTCCTCAGCTGTGACACATCCCTATTGTGTGTGCATCATTCACCCGAGCCACTCCCACCACCCCCATGGGACATGGTGTGGGGTGAGGGGTTGGGGAGGAACTGAGCTGATACAAAGGTAAAGCTATGCTTCCTGCTATGGCAGGCTAACTTGTTAGTTTGCAAGTAGGGCAAAATCGCAGACCCTTCACAGTTCTTGACAATCGCAGGTACTCTATACATACCTGTTGACTTTTCAAAGTACATTTCATTAGGCAGTGTTCAAATACTTTGCAATTTCATGACTCATGGATGCATAAAACTCTTTGTTATAAATATTTCACATAATTTGCTCAGACAGAATATCTAGTTTCTGATACAAGTAACATAACTTGATAAAACCCACTGAGAAGTCACACAAATGCCTTATCTCTTTTATAATGCTAAAGAGTAATTTCTATTTAAATAAATAAATAAAATCCATTTTCTATTCTGAGCAGCCAGACTACTGTGTAAACTAATTATTGTTATCAGATTAATAATAATAAAAAAGAATCCTTGATTCCCGCTGTCCAAAGCCAATGAGATTGGATTTCAGATTCTATTTTAATTGTAAAAAGACAACATATAATCTTTCATTCAAAAAATTAGTTTTTTCTAATATCATTTCAAACCTATTATTTTCCGAGTAAAAATCCTTACATCTGTTGAGTCACAAGTAACCCGTCATTGTTTCTAGGTAATTTAAACTGCGAATACCAAGAAGAATTAATTACCCTCTATTTGATTTGTGCTCAGGTTCTCTTCCTAAAAGAAGACTCTGATCTTTAAACTCCTTTGATTTAATTGATAAGTATAATGATGCAATGTGCACAATGGGAAGAGCACACTGTTCCTTTGAAGATGATATAGTATAATGAAAGAATAAGACAACATTGGTAAATTAAGCCAAGCTTTGAAGGAGAAGAAATAAAATCAAGAAGCTGGCATTAGAAAATTTAGTATGGTTCATCTTCTCCTTTCTAGGTTAGACTTTTGAACTATTAACATATTTGTAAATTCTAATAGACTAGCAATTTGAACATAAATAGCAAAGGATATGTAGCTAGAAAAAAAAACAGGCCTCTTAAATATTGTCAAGTTTTCAAATCTTCAGTAGGCATTTGACAGTAGAATGTGCTAGGCTTAAGAAAAATACAGCATCCTGTTTTGAAATAAATTTCTCTATGCTTCTGTAAATTCTGCTTTTTTATCAGCATCACTTTATGCAGATAGCATAAGTGAGGAGAAAAGAAGAGGGAACATGTTTTTGAGCTTGCTACCTGCTACATGTAACCCGTGCCTTTTTCTGTGATTCAGACTGCAGCTGGCAACACAGTGGATTTAAAATCAACAGAAGGAATGAGCTCTCGTCTTCGTGCTTAATGTTTAACTCTTAACTGCTTCAAATCACCTCATACCCTGCCAATTGCACATGGCACCAGGACTTCCCAAACTTTAGTGAACGTCAGAATCTCCAGCTTGTCAAAACACGGACTCCTCCTCTACCCTTTGATTTAGTGTTGGAGCATGAATTTGTATCACTAATAGCTCCTAGGTGATGTTGATGCTGCTAATTCTTGGACACTCCCCTTTAAGTATCACTGGGAGACACTATGTTATCAAAAGCTCAGAGTAGGAAGTGTACCAGACCTTAATGCTTTTAGCTTCTGCTCCTCCCTTCTTATGAAGATTAATGTTAAGGAAAAAAGAAAAGGACTACGGTTTTTCTGCTATCTTATCATTATGATAGCCATAGGGAAAAAAAGATGCATTTTTGGAAGAAGTTTTTAAAAGGATTGCCAATGTTAGAATTCCAAGAACTATACTAAACTTATTTCTTACCCTTAAAATTCCATTAAAGCCAAAGTAATTTTGTAGTAAACTGCCACATAACTGGACATGAATGTGTTGTCTGGCCTTCTATTAGATGTTCTACATAACAACATTTTCTGTACAGCATGGGTTCAAAATATGATAGTTAGGTCATGTAATTATTACTATTGTTACCAGTAACTAACATTTATCAGGACCAAGGATCCAAGGCCAGGCTGAGTGCTTTCACAAATATAACAATATGTCATTAAATATCATCATGGTAGAAACAGAAAACTTAATATTGAAATTTTTTTTTATTTTGGCCACAATTAGGCAGTCTGGTTCTCTACATATATAAAATTGCCTATTAAACTTGCAGAACTCTATTTAGCTGTGTGTAGACACAGCCTTTGAAAAATTATTGCCTTCCCAATTCATTTTGTTTGTTAGGCCAGCATTAACCTGATGCCAAAACTAGACAAAGACTTTACACATAGAAAAACTACAGAGCAAGTTTATGTCTCATGAATATGGACACAAAAATCCTTAACAAAAAGAAAATCCTTAACAGAACATTAGCAAATCAAATCCAGCAATATATAAAATGGATAAATTATCATGATCCATTGAAATTTATCCCAAGAATACAAGGCTTGTTCACCATTTAATAATCAATAAACGTAATTCACCATAAGAATGGACTAAAAAAGCAAAAATGCAGTGAAAGCATTTGACCAAATTCAGTATCTATTCCTAATAAAAATTCTCAGCAAACTAGAAAGCAAAAAGAATTTTCTCTATCTAATAAAGGGCATCTATGTAATACATACCCCTAACATCATTCTTAAGACTGGAAACAAAGCAAGAATGTTCTCTCTTACTACTTCTGTTCAACATTGTACCAAAGGTCCTAAACCAAGCCACGAAGAAAGAAAAAGAAATAAATGGCATAGAGATTTAACAGGAAGAAATAAAACTGTTTTTATTTCACAGATGGCATATTCATATATATAGAAAATCACAATCCACAAAAACACTGTCAGAACTAATAAGTGAGTTTAGCAATGTCATAGGATACAAGATCAGTGTAAAAAATCAATTATATTTATATTTAATAAAAAATAGAAACTAAATTTTTTTTAAATATCATTTACAATAGCATGGAAGACCACAGAATATTGGGTAACACTTTAAAAATGTGAAAATTTTGTATTCTTAAAATTACAAAACACTGCCCAGGGATTTAAAGTAGATCTAAGTGAACACAGACAAATACTGTGCTCAAAGACCAGAAGATTCAATATCAATAAGATATTAGTTAATTCTCCCCAAATTGATCCGAAGATTCAATGCAATTCTAATTAAAATCCCAGCAGGATTTTTTGTTAAAATTTCAAAGCTGGTTCTAAAATATATTAGGACATGCAAAGGACTAAGAAGAGATAAAATAATTTTAAAAAAGAAGATAAAAGTTGGAGGACTCAAATTTTACCTGATTTCAAAATTATATAGTTACAATAACCAAGAAAGTAGAGCGTTTGTATAATGATAGGCACAAAGCTCAATGGAATAGTATCAGAATCCAGAAACACATACACAACTGGTCAGTAAAGTTTTTACAACAGTGTTAGTATAATTCAATGAATGGGGGAAAAGACAGTTATTTTAACAAATGGTTCTGGTACAATTGTACATCCAAATGCAAGTTAAGTAAGCCCTACCCTTACCTTGAACCACATAAACAACAAAACTCAAAATGAACCACATAGCTATTAAACTTCTAGAAGAAATTATAGTAAAAACTCTTTCAAACTCAAGCCAGGCAGGGTGGCACATGCTTATACTCCCAGCTCCTCAGGAGGTTGAGGTAGGAGCATCACTTGAGCCCAGGAGTTTGAGTCCAGCCTGGGCAATATAGCAAGATCCCATCTCTAAACAGGAAAAAAAACCCAAATAATACAAAAAGGGATATTATTATAAACCTAATAAAATCACTAAAATTGAAAATACTGGTAAGACCAAATCCTGCTGAGGGGGCAAAGCAACTATAGCCTTCATATATTGCTGGTTGAAATGCAAAATAATAAAATCACTTTGGAAAATAGTTTGATAGTTATCTGTAAAGTTAAAGGTACAATTATAAACCCATGAATCTCACTCCTAGGTATGTATCCAAGAGAAATTAAAATGAATGCCAACAAAAAGACTCATATTCATATGTTTTATAGCAGCTTTATTCATAATTGCTAAAAACTGGAATCAGGTTAAATGTTCATGAACTGGATAAACAAAGTGTGCTGCAGCCACAAGATGGAATGTTATTCAGCAGTAAAAAAGAACAACCTACTGATACATTCAACATCCTGGGTAAATCTTAAAAGTATTATGCTAGGTAAAGGACTCCAAATATAAAAGGCAACAAAAACACTGTTTCCATTTATATATTTTATATATATATGTAATATATATATATACTCATAACCTTTTGGAAAAGGCACAATTATAGGCACAAAAATCAGATCAGTGGTTGCCAGGGGCTGGGGATGTGGACAAGTGATTGATTGTTAATGAGTGTGAGAAAACTTTTTGGATTAATGGAAACGCTTTATATCTTGGATTTGGTGGTGATTATTACACAACTCTGTACAATTATTAAAACTCATTGACACGAAAACATGCACTAAGTAAATATAACTTTTTTAAAAAGCCATTATACCTGGAGAACATTATGTTAAGTGAAGTCAGCCAGGCACAGAAAGACAAATATTACATATTCTCAATCAAATGTGGGAGCTAAAAAAGTTGATCACATGGAGGTAGAGAGTGGAATGATAGACACCGGAGACTGGGAAGTGTGTAGGGGTGGCCGGGGGGCAGGAGTGAAGAGAGGTTGGTTAATGGGTATAATCATACAGTAGAAGAGAAGGAATAAGTTCTAATGTTTGATAGCAGAGTAGGGTGACTATAGTTAATGTATAGTACATTTCAAAATAGCTGCAAGTGAGGACTTGAAATGTTCTCAACACATAGAAATGATAATTGCTCTTGACGGTGGATACCCTAAATATCCTGACTTTATCATTACACACTCTATGCATGCAACAAAATTTCACAGGTACCCCATAAATTTGTGCTAATATAATGTATCAAAAATAAAAAATAAATTAAAAAGTAATTATAAAGTGTTTTCTTTTTTGCCTACTGCCTTTACATTTTAGGAAAAGTTGTAGGTCTTCCTTCTTTGAGAATGTCTACTTATTTGGATATTTCAGCCCTTCAATATAAACAAAACATCCTCCAAGGTTCTAAAAGGAGCACAAATACAGAATTTGGGGGCCCAGGCAAGGGTTGCCTCTCTTGTTACCTAAATTATGCAAGTTGTATACTCCTTTTGTTTAACAGTTGTTTCACATTTGGTGCTGCCAAGTACTTGGATGAGACATCAAAAGATAAAAGCAACATTTAAAGCTTATTTTTAGTTGCGTATCAAGAAGGAAAATAACTCTAATGAATTGACAGCAAAAAGTTTAAATCTAAGAGTTTATGATAATATAGATAATTAATTAGTCACCAGGAGAGGATACTTATAAACCAAATCATTATTTTGAAATGGATAAATGAAAGCATTAATCCTTTACCCTGCTTTTCCTATCTAAACAGTACAATTGGATAAGTCAAAGGTATACAAGAGGAAGTTTATCTTAATAGAAGTACTGCAGCTGATAAATGAAGAAGGAATGATAGAATTAGAGTACCACCATTTGGGATTCATCAATAGCTGTTGCCATCACAAAAAAGAAAGACAACCAGACAGTATATGTATTCTGATGAAAGAATGCAACACTTCCTATAATCTTATCTCCTGCCCAAAAGAAATAAAATATATATTAAATACACACACACACACACACACACACACACACACACACACATGATCTGAACATGATTGAGTTGATTCAGCCACTGCAAGGGACTGATAAATATGTAAAACATGATATGAGAAAGCAATCAGCATAACCCAGATTGTGGAAAACACAGAGAAAAATGTTCCATTTCTTCAACAAATGACTTACAGTGGGGAAAAGAAGGTTGGCAGTAATCTATCGATTTAAAAAAGCCTTGAGAAACACAAGAGCCATTTGTAATGTCTCAACCTTAACTGGATTATGATTTAAACAACAAATTATAAACAAAATGTGACATTTGTAAACAGTATAACAGAGGGTATCATTAAGTATTATTAATATGGTCTGACAATGTTAATGAATTTCTGATGATAAAAAGAGTCTATCTTTTTTAGAGATGCATACTAAAATATTTAAGGAATAAATGAGTTAAGAGCTAGGAGTATAGATTTTTTAAAAAGGATTGGCTATGAGTTTATAATTTAAATCTGAGTGATAAGTAAAATGGAGTTCATTAAACAATTCTGACAGCTTTTTAAACTGCTTATAACTTCACATAACAGCAGAAATTTTAAAAATACAGAAATGCACATAAAATATTTCTTATTTTAACTGACTCTCACAATCACCTCACAATTTCAAAACTTAATATAGCCAACACTTGAAAGTATGAATAGGTTTGACCTTTCTTATTTTTTCCCTTCAGATATAAATTTTCTCTGCCCTTTCTAATCTTGCATCTAACGAGTTCTTCCCTTACACTTATCATTCAATATTTTAAAGCCCAAGTTCCAGGATGACCCCTCAAAATGACCTTTGCCATTGCAAATTTGCTTCTCAGCCCTACTCCAGCACTGTGAGCACCTGGAACTACACAGTCATACAATTGGTTATAAAAATACCTGCTTTGCCGGGTGCAGTGGCTCACGCCTGTAATCCTAGCACTCTGGGAGACTGAGGCAGGCAGATTGTTTGAGTTCAGGAGTTTGAGACCAGCCTGAGCAAGAGCGAGACCCTGTCTCTACCAAAAATAAAAAGAAATTATATGGACAGCTAAAAATATATATAGAAAAATTAGCTGGGCATGGTGGCACATGCCTGTAGTCCCAGCTACCCGGGAGGCTGAGGCAGGAGGATTGCTTGAGCCCAGGAGTTTGAGGTTGCTGTGAGCTAGGCTGACGCCACGGCACTCTAGCCAGGGCAACAGAGTGAGACTCTGTCTCAAAAAAAAAAAAAAAAATCCACTTTGAAGAGTAAAATCTAGTGTCCAATATCACAACAAACCCCCAAATTCCTTTCTAAACTATTACAAATGTTGTCTCCCTATTATAGCAGCATCCTCTGCACTTTTGGCTCTACTAACTGAAAGCAATACTAATGTTTATGAAGGAGAAGCCTCCTACTCCTTTTTTCCTTTTTCTCATCAATGACATTCCCAAGAGGATTCACATTTTCCTCCACTGTTTTACTCAACAAGTATTCAGGACCTACTGAGGGCTCCAAGAAGGGAAGGCAATCATTTCCCTAAATTTGATTAGATAGTGTAAGAGAAAAATATTTTTAAAACAAAGGAATATTAGGAAATTAATAATAATTTAATCTGACATATGCAAATTTAGTTAGTCCTAAAGGTTTTGGATAATCTTTGAGAAAAATCTTGTCTTGCACAAGGTTTTAAAAGTAAATTATTTCAATTGGTGAAGATAGATCAAAAAATCTTTCAGGGCAAATTGAAACAATACTAGATTAAAAAATAGAAATTATTAACCTGTTATGAAGCAGTTCTGGGTGTGCAAAAGGGCTCGACAAGGCTTACTGAAATGAAATAGAATGAAAAAAACCTCCTTGGATTGGATTGATTGGATTGACCAGTTTATTTGAGTTGGATTGATTGGGTTTAATTGAAATGAGGGAAGAACATTTTCTGAGAAATAATAAGAAGAAAATGGATAAACGTGAGACAGCCAGAACAAGGAGCTTGGGTTTGACTAGTTAGATAATTGGAAGGAACCATGTACTCTTAAACTATGATTCACCAAATTAAAACTTTGATTCAAATTTAGATTAAACAAACATTTCTTAAGCACATGCCACCAGGCACTACTGACTTTGTAATTTCTGCTAAAAAAGAAAAGAAAAAAAAAACTATCTCAAGAGCCCTTTTAGGACAAAGTGGAGGATAAGACTGGAGTTGCAGATTGACAAAGTGTCACTATACTCCCCCAGGCATGAAATGAGAAAGGACTGAACAAGCAGAGAAAGACTACCAGGATTTCAGTAACTGCACTCCCTCGGTTGAGGTCCAAATCAAACTAAATTTATACCAAATTCTGTTTTATACCAAAAAGTACTAAAGTTCTAATGTATTAATATTAAAGTAGCCTTGTAGTCACTTTGCTTGCTAAGTACTTTAGACTTAAGTCATTCTTCACCATGAGTATTAATGGTAGTAAAATAAGTCGCCTCTTTTCTTTTCTGCTTACTGGCCAACAAGCAGAGTTGTGCAACAGAGAATACTTTTTAACAGAGTAATGAGTTCCCAAATGGGCCATGGACCAGAATGTATAGGCAGTTGACTCATCTTCAGACTCCATTCCTATTTGCATCCATTAATTTGCAAAAGGGATGGAATCCTCCTGATAAAAGAATTCAAAACATTTGTACTTGTGGTTAGGCATAAAGAAGAAGGAAGATCAAAGAGATCCTAACAAGGAGTATTCTAGGGGCCCTGGGTGGCAATTCATTTTGGAGAAGGGCTTAGGCTTGGTGAGTTGGACGGGAAGCATGCCGGAAGGGATATACAGTTTGCAGTGTAGCGGTAGCTGTTACTGACCTTGACCCAAAACAGCTGTCCTGGGGCATGTGTCTTGAAAAAGAAAAGCTGGTAAGTAAATTTAAAAAGCTGTTTTGGTAAATCCTGCAATGTCTTGGTGCCCAAGCCTCTCTTCTGCGAAACAGTGAAGAGGATCAATTTCCCAGACCTTAACTGACAGATAAAGACAGGCATCCCTGGGGAAGCAAGACAAAGAATCCGACAACCACAGGAGGCATCAAGCAATAGTCCAGGGTGAAGGGACAACAATAAATTCAACAGCAACTTGAGAAGGCTCCAAGCATGTGTTAGACAATCCTGGGGTCTCCTGAAGTTACTGGAAGGGAAAGAAATCTCCAACAGAAGTCTGAGAGTCCACAGCTACATATATTGGCATTAGAGACTATCAAAATAGGAAGATTCTGATTAATTAACACAGCTTCAAATTAGGTGAGTGATGAGTAAGCTGCAGGTGTTCCACAAGATACTAATCCCTTCATCTCTCAGGGTAGGCAGGGCCCTGGGCAGCCAAAGCTCCACCTTCTACCCCAGCAAGAAACAAACAGCTTTAGCACTGGCTGCCCCAGGACAATGTGCTGCTTACATTCAAGGGGGTGCTGCTCTATTACCTGGCTACTTACAGCCCTGACAATGGACCTGTGGAGCTGTTGGAGGTATATTCTGGGACCCAAGAAAGCCGGAACCAAGCCATGGGGGACTGCAGGTGAGCTAGAGGTTGAGGACACAGGGTGGGTTTCATAAGTGCTCTTTGTGACTCATGTGGCCTTTACTAATAACATCTAAGCCAGCTGTGGGGAGACTGCCCCGACAACACATATACTTCTATTAGTGAGAGCATCATCAACACTGTGAAATACTTGATATGAAAAAATGCTATCACATTCACAATCTGCTCACATTATTCCAAGAAATTTCCTCATTTCATTTGCTAATAGGAAAGAAAGAGCTGTAAGTTTCTTTAAGAATCATTTCTAATCTTGTGCATTTTTGAATAGCTGTGAAGAAATTGTATCACTGTCTATTGGAACAGTCTGGATGACGGGGCAGAATTTCATCCCTTTATGCAACATGTATGTATCAAGCACCTACCAGACAAAGCACTGCCCCACGCGCTAGAGATAAACAGAAGGAACAAAAATCCCTGCCTTCTCAGGAGAAAGTCAACAATGAATACGATAAAGTAAGGGATGTATGTTTTAAAGAATGATATTGCTAATGAGAAAAATAACTCAGGGATGGTGAAGGAGGTTTTCATTTTAAACCAGGATGAACAGGGACAGCCTAACAAAAAAGTGCTATTGGAGTCTAGACCTGAAGGAAATCTAATCAGGAGTGACAAGACCACATCAAACATAAAAATTGACTTTAAAGAGTTATTGTCATGTAAACAAACTCAACTTCTCTTTAAATTTTGACAATATTACATTAGGAAATGTCACACAAATGTGGTGTTTAATATCTTTCCTAAATCTGATTATTTTTATAATACTACTATATAGAGAAACTAACAGTCCATGCCAAAGAAGGTTCTCGGAGGTTGTATTTCCACAGTGAGGGGGAGATCAGAAATAACTATCTACAGGTTTACACTGCTATCTTTCTTGATTATAAAGATTCTGGTATTAAAAGGTAATTTTTTTATTTGCTTTTTAGCCTATATTTCTCAGGTAATGCACCTATTTCCAGTCATGGCCCTTCCAATACTGAATTGAATGTTTCTTATGAGCAGAAACCTTGTCTTGTTTTCATGTTCCTACACCTGGCAAAATCTGACAGACGGGCACACTAATCAGCATTTGTTAATGAAGTAGTTTCATTTTAAATATTTTCCTTATCTCTACAAGTAATACATGGCCACTGTAGACCATTGGGGGAACTGGAAAGAAAGAAACTTGCCTGTCGGTAACATTCAGTGGGGACAAGAGCAGGACACCAGCTGCAGGCCGTGCCAGGCTGAATCCATCAGCAGCAGTACGGTCGGTGATCTACGCTCTCACTCCCACCTCCAGAAATACAAATCCAGCCAAGGCAAAAAGGTAAGGAGAGTGGGCCAGCATGGTGGTCTGCCCCGCGGTCTGCACCTCCAGGCTCCCTTTATACCGCTTTGGGCAGCACCCCCACAGCCTTGAAGACCAACACTAAGGCCAAGCCTTCCCTTCCCAGCTGCAGCCCCTCTCTGTCCAGAGACTGTCAGGCCTACAAGGCCTCCATCTCATGCCCTTTCCCCTGGGAATATCTTTAAATATAAACTCTCTCCTGCCTTTTATCTGCTCCCAGTACTCTCATCATGCCCATGCCACCCAGCCCTTCCTCTCTCCTTCTCAACTTCCTGCTCCAATTTCCCTACCCACCTTGCATAGATGAGGACTGGAGGAGTGATTGACACCCTCTTCTGAATCTTCCATTTTCGCTTGAGTGTTGTCTGGCCTTACCTGAAACCTGAATCTTCCCTGAGGACAACCCTCTCCCAGGAGTCAGCTAACTGTACCACATCCCACACACACAGGGGCGAGAGAAAAGGAGCCATACCTGTCTTATTCTCCAGTGCCACTTCTAAACAATTGCCCCTTCACCTGTTTATAAAGCCTCATTCCTTACATACTGTCCAACTCTCCCTGGTGCCATTGTCTGCCATCTCCTGGCCTTGTCTCCATTTCTGGAAAATGTGGTACCAGATTCATAGTCTTCCTCTCTAACCCAAGTTCTACCATTATCCTGAGTGAACCCAATGCCCATATGGATAACTAAGCCAATAGTCTAGCCTCTCGCTGCCTTGACCACCTCATCTCTAATGACCATCAATTCCACTCCACTGGCTTCATTAATTCCTATATTCCCAGGGACACAATGTTGAAATGTGTCATTACCAAGAAATAAAATTGATAATTCAGATGTCCCAGTCATTTACTCCCAATCTCCTAGCCTTCTAGTGAGCTTGCCCAGTTACTCTCATAAACGATCTGTAACCTGCCGGGTAGCACCAGTCCTGAATTTCAGCCATTCTCTTTCAGCATCCTAAACTGTTTTGCTCCATGTTCATTTCCTCTCTCCCATCTGGCAAAACTCCAATCCAGAATTAATCCAATTGCCTGCCTTCCCCACGCCTGCACCCAAATCAAAGTGCAAATATCAGACAGAGCAAGAAATATTTATAGGAGAGTGAACAGGCAATTTTGTAGAGTACAGAATTATTCATAGAACAGTGGAATTATGGGGAGAGAATGTAGGCATAAATAAACTTCAAAGCTTTTCCTAATGAATTTATTGGCTAAATATTTTTAAAAGGCTCATTAATTCCCTCCATGTTCATTAAGAAATTTGGATAATTATAAGTAGTACCAGCTAAGATTCTTCTTTATTCCATTTTAAAAAGTTGCTGGTTAAGGAAACTGTTTACCAAAGGCAAATATTTACCCTGATTAAGGTTGAAGGCCAAGAAATTTATTTTAGGATAATTATAAAACCACTTTGTGGGTAAAAACTGTTAAACATTACTATGATAATTACCAAAAATTCATCTATAGATTCCAAAGACATAGCCTACTTTCCCCTCTCCTGGCCCTGTCAGCTATGTAACTACAAGTGCTTAAAAGTAATAAAATTGAATTTTTTAATTGAGTGTTCTAAGTCAACTTGTAAGGTTTTCTCCCAATTAGGATAATTTAGCCTTGTTTTACTGTATTAAAGAAGGTTTTAGAGACTCTACACTTCATTTTTTTCTTTTATACAGGTATGGTCAACCACAATTAATTTAGATTTTCAAAGTAATTGAGTGAACTATTCATTTGAATAAAGATCATCATTAAATGGCATGTTAAAATTTATTCAGTTTAATTATTTTCCAGTAAGGTTGTAATTCTAAACTAAGGAAGCTGAAGTGTGTTTTCAACAAGAAATCAGAACAATGTTCAAAAGTGCATTTTCCTTTACCTAGAGACACCATGTACTATTTCCAATTATATTGCCGTTATATGAAATCTTATCTGAAATCTCCTATTGAAAAAGCCTCTAGAGCCAGTTCCTGAGCCTCTCAATAGAAAAAAGAAAATCAGCCACTGTACTTTTAATGTCACCAAAGCCAGCATTATTAATTTTATTCTCCAGTCTTGACCACTAAAGAAAATTGGCTATTTCTGCCAGGCATGGTGACTCACACCTGTAATCCCAGCACTTTGGGAGGCTGAGGCCAGAAGATCACTTGAGGCCAGGAGTTCAAGACCATCCTAGGAAAAACAGGGAGACCCCATCTCCATAAAAAAAAATTTTTTTGAAGAAAGAAAATTGGCTATTTCTACCAAAAGCTAAAAATTGTCTTCAAAGCATATAATTTATCCTTCTACAGGATACTCAAAAGAATATACTCTGAAGAGTAATTGTTAATACTCAATTATTAACAATTTCAAAAATATTTTGAACAATGATGGTCTCACTAAATATGTAACACCCCAGTGGGATTGTTTAAGGAAATAATGCCCACGTAGGGGTCGAAGTTCTAATGTGCTTGTAAAAAGGTCGTATCACTTGATAGTCACATTTTTTTTTTTAGTTCAACAAATACTTATCGAGCATGTATTTTGTGCTGGCACTATGCTAGGAGCTAAGTGTTAATCAACAGTAGTAAACAGGAATAGTCTCTACACTCATGGAGCTTAAAGTGTAGTAGACTCTTTAAACAGATAATAGGCAAGTAAGCAAAGAAGTACATATTTATAAATTGTGCGTGCCACAAGGTGAAAGAACAGAGTGAAGGGGTAGAGAATTTCAGTGGAATGGTCTTAAGGCCGGGGGTCTGGGAAGGCTTCTTGTCGGAGGTTACATGTGAGCCGAAATCTAAAGGCTGAGATGGAGCCCATCATTTGAAAAAGAGGGAAGTTCAGATTGAGCGAAGACCCAGATGCAGGAAAAGCTAGGTGATTCCAATGAACTGGAAGAATGCTACTGTGGCCTAAGTAGGGAGGCAGGAGTATAGGGAGGGAAACAGGGCCAGTGAGGCAGAGGTGGACCAGATGACCCAGTGAACCCTGGTTAAGAAGTCCCTGGCATTATGATATATGCTAATACAAAAAAAAAAAAACCTACAAAATGGTCTGTGCAAGTGAATTAAAGGTATGTAAAATATTTTGCAATGATAAAGAAGAAACCTTGGAAACTTTTAAACCATTGATGTTTTAAGATGAAGAACTTTTGTAGTATTTTGTTTGTTTGCTTTGTAAATATTCTCTGTAAAATTTTTTAACCAAACAATATTACATTTTAGATAAAAAAACAGGTCACTGTAATGTACTTGAAAAGTTCATTTCCGACTAAGGATTCCTTTAAAATCCTGACCATGCTACTTACTAGCTGTAGCAAGCATTCTTGGCACTTCACTTGGGTCCTCTCAGATTTCTCTCATCAGGTTGGACGCCAACCCTTCAGAGTCTACATGTTTTGCTGCTAGCTGCTCATTTTGGAAACCTTAGATTTGCCCTTAGGTTTGCCCTTGGACTCTGGAGCTGCCGGCAGGTGCCCAGGTGATTAATGCTCTTCCCAACCTATGTTGAGCATAATGTCCAATTCATTTCCCCTGAAGGACAAACTATGAGGTGCAGTTTATACCCCAGAACCCCAGGAGGAATCAGGCTGAGGCTGGGACTTGCTTTGAAAGCAGACCCTTACTTGGCTGCTTCTCCTACTTCCTTCCTGGATTCTCTTGGAAACACTTCCTTAATGCACCAATTGAACCCAAATCTTCAGCTCAAGTTCTCTTTCTGGGATAACTGGATCTAATCATTCTTCATTTATAAACACTTGCTTCATTCATTCATCTATGCGTTCTTTCACTGATCTTTATTAAACATCTACTAGGTGTTGTTCACTACCCAAGGCATTCAGTATATAATGAGAAAAACATATTTTACCCCAACCCTATATCTAATATCACATATCCTTAATGAATTTACTCATCTTTGATTAATGAAATTATTTATTTATGCATATTTGATTAATCAAATTAAGTGAAGTTATTTCTGTTTGATTATATTTAATCGGCTTACTAAATGAAGAAGGCACAACTAAAGATATAATGTTTCCAGAAATGTTCACACTCTAAATTCTTCCTAAAATAAATGCATCTTGAATAGAAGCAAAATATGCAGTATTTTAAAAGTCTTTGAGCCCTAAAATTACTTTGTAAGTTAAGATAAAAATGGAATATGTAGAGCATATTTTACTCATAATTATGTGTTTGTTACAGATTTGTACAGATAATAGCTCCAATTTGTTATCTGGTTGTATTAAAAAATGCCTTTGCATTAACAGTGATTTGCAGAATACATTTCCCCGTGGACATAATGTTGCTGATTTCTAGGTTAACTATAGCAACCCATTATCAGGTGTTTAACCCATAATGTGCCTGAGCTATTACATTTTTCTTTGGAAAAATAGTAAACATTCAATGGTAGTAGAATATTGTTATTTGATAAAGCAAGCAAAGAAACAAAACCTCATTGGAATAAAAAAAAATGTCACTTTCACTGTTGCCTCAGTTCTGGTTGCTATAGAGTATGCCTTTCTTGTGTAGGTCTCCATTCTTCTTCTGGGCCACACCAGGCTGATGCATTTGTCCTTGTATCACCCCATGTTCCATGATGTCATCTCTCATTCAGTGTCTGTCATTCTCAGGCTTTTCCCACCTAAGACTTTGGTTATGCCTTACTTGAGCCTCCAAATTACAGTAATACCCCCCCAAGTCCACCGACACCCACCTGAAAAAGAATTTAGTGAGATCCCTAATTTTCCTTTATCTTCCCGGGGGATCGGGATGTGCCACACATAATCCTTTTATCCTTACAAGAAGAGTGTGAGGGTCACCAGCAGCCAGCAAGAATCCTGACAGGTGAGGATCACAGAGGTAAGTAACCCTTTTACTGCTAATTTTACAGAGTTCATTGTCATTAACTACATTTCAAATTAATTGTATGATTTTTTGAAGTGTAAGAATGTTTTATGCAGCTTTTCCCTATGAATATACATCCAGTGAGTAGGTGTCTATATCTCATGGTTGTGTGGATGTTGTATATTAAAGTTAGGAAAATATTATATATGAAATCTTATAAATAAGTATGTGGGGATCTTCCTGATAAAGTGGTCTCTGAATTTCCCAATCTGCTAGGAAATCCTCATCTTCTGAATGCTCAGAGGCATACCTTTGGGTATGCATCCTGGGTGGTCCCCCTAGACTATGTATTTGTCCTATGTCAAATGCAGGGGCAATATCTTCTTTCTCGCTAAGTTTTATTTCACAGTGTTAGGTGCACTGTGAAATTGTAGGGATCAGAAAAGTTTATTGGAGAGATGTGAAAGGTATGGATACTTTTCATCAAAACAAAATGTAATGTTCTTTGTTCATCATAATTTGTTCTGGGCTTTATTTTCAAAGTTTAGTCAATTTGGGACAATGAAGTGGAGATCTGTTGCTCATCCATGTATTTCAAACTAAGACAAAAAATATAGGTGAGTCCCATGTGTAGGACCTCAGGTCTTTTATTCCTACTGAGAGCACAGATGTCACCTACATTCATAATACCCCTTAAAATTTGCTTAGTATCAGTTCAAATTGTGGCAAGTTTAATACCCTCCGTGAAACATGTGTAAATTCCTAGATACTTGGATTCTCATGGTTACCTCTGGATATTCTTAACTGAATTTCTGTTCTCTACTCTGCACCTTATAGCATTTACTTTATCTCCATGCTGGCATCAATACAAATGTGGAAAACAATCACTTTCCCTTGATTCTCACCCAAAACAATTATGTATAAAATATAATTGCATGTAGTAGAACTATTATTGAAGGTGCATAGGGCTCAAAGGGGAAGTTAAAGAGGCTACATCACTCAATAAACAACTTAAAAGAGTCTCTTAGATAGACATCTCTATTCTTTTTCTTGTATTTATTAAACATGAAAATATTGTGTGTTAATATAAAAAATTCAAACAATACAGAAAGATATGTGATTGGAATCAAAATTCACACCCCATATCTTCTTTTTTATTTTTATTGAGACAGAGTCTCGCTCTGTCCCCCAGTTAGAGTGCAGTGGTGTCATCATAGCTCACTGCAACCTCAAGCTTCTGGGCTCAAGCAATCCTCCTGCCTCAGCCTCCTAAGTAGGTGGGACTACAGGTGCACACCACCATACCGGGCTATTTTTTTCTACTTTTGGTAGAGATGAGGTCTCACTCTTGCTCAGGCTGGTTTTGAACTTCTGACCTCATGTGATCCTCCCCACTTTGGCCTCCCAGAGTGTGAGCCACCATGCCCAGCTTCATATCTTCTTGATAGTTTCTTGCTCATCCTTCCAAAAAACATTGCACCTATTGTGCTACATGCTGTTCACTGCCAAACAAAAATCTATCCCCTCACTTCTATGAAAAGAACTCCAGTTTGGTTCAGAGCACCAATATTATTAATCCCAGGTATAATCATGACTCATCTAAGCTACTCATGTCAATACGTCCTGTCAGATACCCACTTTTGAGGCATCCGTTGCATCCAATGGTGGCTATGTGACATAGTCCAGAACAATGAGTCATGTGGGGGGTGTGTGTGTGTGTAGAGACAGGATGGGGTGGGACCCTAGCACTCATACACACACATTCATGGAAAGATTGGTTCACATACACACTTATATCCTCTCTTACACTCACACATGTTCTCAATCTTTTCTCACTCTCTCACATTCACAGTCTATTAAACTCTTCCTCACACATACAGTTGATCCTTGAACAACATGGGTGTGAACTGTGTGGGTCCCTTTATACACAGATATTCTTATGCCTCTGCCAACCCTGAGACAGCAAGACCAACTCCTCCTCTTCCTCCTCCGCCTACTCAATATGAAGATGATGAGGATGAAGATCTTTATGCTGATCCACTTCCACTTAATGAAGAGTAAATATATTTTTCTTTTTCTTATAATTTTATTAATAACATTTTATTTTCTCTCCCTTACTTTATTGTAAGAATATAGTATATAATATACACAACATACAAAATGTGTTACTCAATTGTTTATGTTATCAGGAAGACTTCTGGTCAACAGTAGGCTATTGGTTAAGTTTTGGAGAAGTCCTATGTGAGTTTTGGAGAGGCTCAGCACCCCTAGCTGCCATATTGTTCAATGATCAACCATATAATATCTCACACACACTCTCTTCTCTCCCCCTCTCTCTCTTTCTCCTTCCCTCTCTCACTTTCTCTGTCTCTCTCCCTTTCTCTCCCCCTCCCTTCCTCTCTCTCTCTCCTTCGAATATTCTCTGGTGTACTTTCACGCTTTATTTATCTCACATACTCTTTCTCTCTTTTGCACTCTTTCTCACATACACTTTTACATGCACTCTCTCTCCTACTCTTTCACACTCACGTCTTCACTCACACACACATACCACATACTCTGTCACTTACTCTCTTTCACACTCTCAAATACAAATGTTTACTTTCTCATACTTTTTCACTCTCTCAGACACACACACACATACTACATATTGTCACATATTGTGTCCCTATTTTCCCAGTTTTATATAGATGTTTTATGAGAGCATTTGAAATGGAAATAATGGAAATGGTGAAAATAACACATCTGTAAGTAGGATTTTACCAAAGTCTAAAACTGTGTTCTGGTTCTAAATCCCACATAGTTGTATACCCAGCAACTGAGCATTGCTGAGTGCTCTAGAAAAGCTTGTGTAATGTTCAAGGGTTTTAACTCATGATCTTTCATACAATTATAAAACTGAAAGAAGTAAAAATGAGCACTTTGACCGATTCTGTCTTGTAATAAACGAAGAATCAGAGACACAGCAAGGTTAAGGGATTTCTTATGATTTAAATGCTTAGTTAAATGAGCTACTATTTATATGTAAATTAGTCTCAGGCAATTGTTCAGTGTAACTGTATAGCACAGTGGTTAAGAGTGTGGTTTGTGTAGTCAGACTACCTGCACTAGAGCCCCTGCCTTGCTATCCATTATCCATTTCCCTTGGGAAAATCACTCCTCTAAGCCTCAATTTGTGAATCTGTAAAATTAGTATAAGAAAAGTATCTATATATAAGGTTGCTGAAAAGGATAAATTAGATAATCTGTGAAATGCCCTTAGCCTAGTTCCTGGTTCATAAAGTGTTCAATAAATTTTAACTATGCTGCCTACCAACGTTTTATATCTATTTTCAAGATGTTGCTTTAAGTTATATTGCTATTAATTTATAAGAGTCAAGAAATTAGGGAAAAATGGATTCTATCTAAAATTTCTGTTCCCAGAAATTTTGGAAGACTAATGGACCTTATCCTACCAGGTAAAAAGAAATGGCTCTATTTGAGCAGGGAATGAGAGGAACATGACCTGTTTCTAATTCTTTGAGGTACCAGTAGAGCAATCTATCAATACATCGTGAATCATGAATGTTCTAAGGATGAATACATGACTGCATGACTACACTTTCTGAAAATAGGCATGTAGCATCATTCCTGACTCTTGAATCAGACTCAAAAATGGCCTCAATGGTGCATAACAGGGAGACACCAAGGGGCACATTGAGCCAGACTCTGACAAACTCTGAAGAAACTTGAGTTAAAATAACAGGGAAATCAATAGTTACCCATCCAATGAGAGCAATACAAAATAAAATGATTGGTTATGAGATTAAAAAAATAGAGAAAATATAGTATACCTTAGCATTTTGTTATGGTAAATTATTAAAGAGAAGTCTCAATAACATGTATTTTAAAATTTTCAATGAACTAGTAGAAAATTAAAAAACACATTTTTAAAATAGAAAAACGTGTGTGAGAGAGTGAGATCTTACCATTCACATCTACTCTGGTTTAAAATAATCCACCACACTCTTTGGAGATCACAATTTATATTATACATAAGGGTAAAAACACACTTGTATTCCTTATTAAGTGCTTTTTGATAGTATTAATGAAACACTCTAGTTACATAGGTTTTTGCATTATTTCTGAGTCACAAAGAACAGAACCAAATTGCCCTCATTCTCAACACTCACCCTTGCAGAAGGATAAGACTGGGGCCCAGTTTCAAGTATTAAGTAAGGATCGTGGCCAGACTCCACCAGTTATTCTGCAGATCTTACATGTGTCAATCTTAGTATTCAGGGATTATAACACCAAACTAATCCATGTGAGCACTGTCCTCTCCTCTACTAGTTCCCAGCATTTTATTTTTGGTAGTGTTCATAAATTTCTGTGAATTATAGGGCACACTTGTATATTTACGAACAAAGCCTGGAGAGAAGAGGGAGAATGCTGAATGTAGAAGGCAGAGAAGTAGCATAGGCGGGTGAAAAGCCTAGTGTGGCTCCTCATAAAGAAAGTGGGTGGAGAGAGGGCCTGCCCTGTGGAATCCTAATACTAATCGTGGCTTGTCTGTTTTTAGTGATGTAAAAGAGAATAGAGACTAAGATCTGGGGCTTCAGCTACTCACCCAAGGAGCCATGAACTAAATCTCAAAGGGAAGTGTTGTTCAGGAAATGGTTGATGTCACAGCAGCCTTAACCAGGACAAGTATAAGATGGTGACCAGTGCCCACGTGGTAGGGAGCATGCCATTGTGTGAAATCACAGTCAAATAATGGCTCAGAGTTCATACTGTAAGTTAGAAACTAATCTCATCGCTTGCATTTTGAAATAAATTAAATGGATATAGATTGACTGGAAAAGAGTGGTGGATGATAAAAGAGCTACAGAGATAAGCATGTTCTCTACGTGCTGAGTAAAGTAGCTTTGGGAAAAACATGTGCTCTCGAAATTTTTGCATAGAATCCTTCTGCTAACTAGCTGATGACATAAATCAATTTTAAAGTCATGACCAAAATGATCCCAACCCACAATTAACCACCAGTAAAGGAATAGGCTTGTGAGGGAAGGAGGGAATTAGGATGCAGGTCAATTTACTTTTCAGCTTTCCCTTTTCTGCAGGCTCTCTTTTTTGGACACATTGTTGGCATAGATAAGCAGCTACTTTTTCTACCTTCATCTTATGGGAAATAAGCACTTAACAACTCCAAATGACAACAGATCACCAAGCTGCAGAATCCAAGGTGAGGGCTCCTTTGCCACATCTACAGGACTAGCATAGAAAGCTCTGCAGAGAGCAAGATTATTCCCACTTCAGGGACATGTGGATGGTGACAAGCAGATGCAGGACCAGATGGAGTTGTGTGATTCTGTATTATCAACAGGATCAGAAATACAGGGGAATTTCAAGGGAAATTACTGATGGAAATAGAACTGTCTACTTTCTGGAAGGAACATAAGAAAGACCATAATGGAAAATTATAGTTAAGTCTTGGGTCTTGAACCATAAGAAAATTGTGGTCCTACTCACAGTAACAGAGAACATCACCTTCTAGTGAGCATCTGGATTCAATTCTGATTTTGTAGGGGGTTGGGGGGATGAGTACTCTCAGGAGAAACAAAACCCTCGCTTAACTTTCCTGTAGAAGGACACTGCCCTGGTGCTGATCTTTTCCTCTTGTGACCCTAAACTCCAATTTGACTACATTGACTCAATTTTTTTCCAATTGAAGTGGAAGGAAACACTCTCATGGAAATTTAAACCAACTTTGCTAGATCTGTCTTCCACATTTTTCCGATCTTTAGAATGAAAACACCTTTTTCTTTCTACTGAGTGTTTTTATTCATTCATCCAACAAGCATTTCCTGCACTTTTGCTATTATTTTAGGCAATGAGATAGATCCTGTGGTTCCAATGATAAATAAGAGTGAGTCCCTGCCTTCAAGGAGCACACAGCCTTATCTTTCATGTCCAGCCAGTAATGGTCCCTCTAAGGTGCCACTTCTACCCCTTGCCTCTGGCCAGACCCGACATAAAAGAGTTTCTACAGAGCATACTATTACTTTGCCACCAACTGCTTCCAACTCTCCTGACAACCAACTTCATCACTAATTTTTGCATTTCCAGCCCTACCCCAACCAGCAGACTTGAAGTAAGCTGTTATTTTCTGGTTTAGATCTCACTTTTCTCAGTGACAAGTCTTGCTCTGCACCCAGACAATACTGCAATCTTATCTTGCCTTTCGTAAGTCCTTCCTAACCCATTTTATCCTTAGAACTCTCATACACCTGATTTCAGCCTCAAAGATGAGGTTCAGAAGCCAGGGAATTATCCATCAACTCCAAAGTCCTCTTTATTTGTTTCTATAAGCCAGGGCTGCTCCTATGGTATGTGGTAGCCAGGAAAATATTTTTTGTGGTCACTCTGTCTATATAAGCCAGGGGGTGGAAGGAATGGGTGTATACATACATAATGAGTGCGATGCACACTGTCTAGGGGATGGACATGCTTGAAGCTCTGATTCGGGGGGTAGGGGGAGCAAGGGAAATATATGTAACCTAAATTTTTATACCCGCATAATATGCTAAAATAAAATATATATATGGGTGTGTGTGTGTGTGTGTGTGTGTGTGTGTGTACACATATATATATAGTGTAAAACTCATGAGACCGTGTGAGGTATGGTTATTTATCAATGAACATAGATCGTGTTGTCTCTGAAGTTCACTATACTATTTATGTAACACTGTTTACATTACTTCTCATGACACTGCATCATTCCTCATGCCTCCCATGAATGCTGGCTTTCAACAATTCTCTCAAAAGTTTTTATGTGCTTCCTTGATAATTATGATAAATGAAAGTCTTACTTAGAGTATGCAGAAAAATATGACTAATGATTGATCTTCTGGTGATGCTAAGTATACTATCTTGAATTTTAAGCATAAACATAGGACAAGATATCTTCCAATCATGTCTTCTCTTGAATGTTTTAGACTGTAATTACATCATTCCTAGAATGTGATTGCTTTCAGTGTTGATCATACCACAACCCTGTCTTGCACACACTACCCCCAGTAAGGAGGGAAAGGCAAGAGGCCTGGAAGTAGAGTGAGAAGAGCAGCCCTATTTGTTCAAAATGCATCTGTCCTTTGTCCAGCATGTCTTAACACCATCCCAGGAGTGCTTGAGGATGCTATGTCTATTAGAGGCAACAGCCTTCTCAAGATGGCCCCCAACCCTTAAGAACTGTTAACCAGATGCAGGCAGCTCAGTAGTCAGAACAGGGATGGGTCAGAGCTAACGCATGGCCCACACAAGTGGCTCAAGCTAAAGGGTATGGTAGCCCACAGTCATAAAATCCTCTTGCCTCTGGTATGAGTGTCACCCAAAATCAGAATGTCAGCCCCATTTTGGTGGCTCAATAGTATGCATTCCCATGAAAGAAACACTATACCAGCCAGCAAGAGGAATCTGCTTGCCAGGCTGCAGTTCAAGAACCAGGGCCAGGCCAAGTGACTCTGGGATGATTCCATAGGATCAAGTCCTAACATTTGTGGGTTTCTGTTCAGCACCATCCTTATAGAGTAGAAGGTCTGAGCATGCTCCAAAAGGGAAACACAGGGACCAGGACTCACATAGAAGCCTGGGACCCCTCCTGGAAAGCACTGCCAGCCCTGCTCAGCCCCAGGCATTAAAAGGGCACTTAGTAAATTTTGATAAATGTTCTCCAAAGGCCAGGGTCCCTGGACTGTGCTTTAGGAACAGAGGCTATGCTTTCCTAGATCAAAGGGCAGTGCACTCAAAGAGATTAGGTTATGCAAATAAAATTCTTAATGGCTGATGTCATCATCCCAAACTTTCTAATACAGGTGAAATCTTAAATCATCATAGCCTTATTTCATTGCCCTTAATCTGGCAACAAAAAAACAGGCCTATGGATCTCAACACGATCATGCCATTCTCTTGGCATGATACCATCCAAGACTACCATAAAGACCTCTATGCACACAAACTGGAAAAATCTAGAAAAAATGGATAAAATATTGGAAACACACAACCTCCCAAACTTGACTCAGGAAGAAATAGAAATCCTGAGCAGGCCAATAATGAGTAGTTAGATTGAAACACTAATATAAAAAAACCTCCCAATATAAAAAGCCCTGGCCCAGATGGCCCCAAATATTTTGAAATAAAAATTATAAAAAAAGAAAACATGACCCAACTATTAATATATCCTGCCTACAAGAAAGGGATAGAAGAAAATATTTCATGCAAATAGAAACCAAAAGCAAGCAGTACTAGCTACAATTATATCAGATAAAACAGACTTTAAGTCAGAAACAGTAAAAAGAGACAATGAAAGTCATTACATAGTGAAAAAAGTGTCAATTCAGCATTAGGATCTAACAATTCTAAACATGTATGCACTCAACACAAGAGCACCCAGATATATAAAACAAATATTATTAGAACTAAAGGGAGAGATAGACTCCAATACAGTAACAGTTGGGGACTTCAAGATCCTACTCTCAGGCAATAGGTACATCCCCTGGACAGAAAATCAACAAAGAAACATTATATATAAACTACACATTAGACTAAATAGACCTAACAGACATTTACAGACCACTTTATTTAACACCTGCAGAATACACATTCTTCTCATCAGCATATGGAACATTATCCAAGATAGATCATATATTAAACCACAAAACAAGTTTCTACAAATTTGAAAAAATAACAATAATATCAAGTATTTTCTCAGAATACAATGGAATAAAACTAAAAATCAATAACATAAGGAACTTTGAAAACTGTTCAAATACATGGAAATTAAACAACATACTCCTGAAGGACCACTGGGTCAATGAAGACATTAAAAATGAAATTAAAAAATTCTTAAAATGAATGAAAATGGAAACACAGCATACCAAAACCTATGATGTAGAGCAAAAGCAGTGCTAAGAGGGAATTTTATAGCAATAAATGCCTACATCAAAAAAGTAGAAAAATTTCAAATAAACAATCTAACAATGCACCTTGAGGAATTAGAAAGGCAAAAACAAACCAAATACAAAATTAACAAAAAGAAAAATAATAAAGATCAAAGCTGAACTAAATCAGATACGGGCTTTAAAAAGTACAAGGGATCAAAGAAACAAAATGTCAGGTTTTTTGAAAAGATAAAATTGATAAAACACTAGCTAGAATAATCAAGGGAAAAAGACAGAAGATCCAAATTAAAAAAATCAGAAATGAAAAAGGAGATATTACCACCCATACCACAGAAATACAAAAAGTAATCAGAGAATCAGACTCTGCTATGAACAACTATATGCTAACAAACTGGAAAGCCCATAGAAAATGGATAAATTCCTGGATGCATACAACCTACCAAGATTGAATTGGAAAGAAATGGAAAAACCTGAATGAGATTAAATGAGTAATGAAAATCTTTCAACAAATAAAAGCCAAAGACCTGATGGCTTCACTGCCAAATTCTTTCTACCAAACTTATAAAGAAGAACTAATACCAATTTTCCTCAAACTATGTTAAAAAATAAAAAAGAAGGGAATTCTTCCTAATGCATTCGATAAAGCCAGCATTACTCTGACACCATAACCAGACAAGGTCACAACAAAGAAAGAAAACTACAGTCCAATACCCATGATGAACATAGATGCAAAAATCCTCAGCAAAAATACCAGTAAACTGAATCCAACAGCACATCAAAAAGATAATACAAGAGGGACATCAAAAAGACAATACAAGAGGGATTTGTACAGGAATGCAAGAATGGTTCAACATATGAAAATCAATAAATAAGATATATCACATCAACAGAATCAAGGGAAAAAATCATATTATCATTCTAATAGATACATTAAAAGTATCTGATAAAATTCAACATTCTTTCATGATAAACTGCTCAACAAACCAAGCATAGAAAAAATACCTCAACATAATAAAGACCATATATTACAAACCCACAACTAACATCATACTGAATGGAAAAAAGCCGAAAGTCTTTTCTCTAAGAACTGGAACTAGACAAGATGCCCATTTTCACCTCTCCTATTTAACATAGTACTGGAAGTCCTAGCCAGAACAATCAGGCAAGAGAAAGAAGTGAAATTGTCACTGTTTGCTGATGACATAATCTTATATATAGAAAACCCTAAAGACTCTACCAAAAAACTGTTAAAACTAATAAATGAATACAGTAAACTTGTAGGATAAAAAGTCAACACACAGAAATCAATAGTGGTTCTACACACTAACAATGAACTTTGTGAAAAAGAAATCAAGAGAATGCCATTTAAAATAGCTACAAAAAAATAAAATCCTTAGAAACCAATTTAACCAAAGAGGTGAAAGACCTGTACACTGAAAACCATAACACATTAATTAATGAAAGAAATTGAAGATATAAATAAGTGGAAAAACATCCTGTGTTCATGAATTGGAACAATTATTTTTTTTTATTCTTTTTTATTTTTTTTTATTTTTGGAGACAGAGTTTTGCTCTGTTGCCCCAGGTAGAGTACAGTGGCATCATTGTAGCTCACTGCAATCTCAAACTCCATAGCTCAAGCAATCCTCTTGCCTCAGCTGCCCAAGTAGCTAGGACTACAAGTATGTGTCACCATGACGCTGGCTAATTTTTTCTATTTTTAGTAGAGATGGGATCTTGCTCTTGCTCAGGCTAGTCTCCAACTCCTGACCTCAAGCAATCCTCCTGCTTCAGCCTCTCAGAGTGCTAAGATTATAGGAGAATTAATATTATTAATATTGTCTATCCTGCCCAAAGCAATCTACAGACTCAATGCAATACCCATCAAAATTACAATGTTATTTTTCATAGAAATAGAAAAAACAAGCTAAAATTCATATGAAACCACAAAAACACCTGAATAGCCAGGGAAAACATGAGCAAAAATAACAAGGCTAGAAGAATCGCATTATCTTATTTCTAACTATATTACAAGTGATAGTAATTAAAATAGCATAGTACTGGCATAAAAATAGACTTATCGACCAATGGAACGGAATAGAGAGTGCAGAAATGAATGTACACAGCACAGCTATGGTCAATTGATTTTCAACACAGGTGCCAAGAATATACAATGGGAAAAAGATAGTCTCTTCAATAAATAGTGTTGGGAAAACTGAATAGCTATATGCAGAAGAACGAAATTGGACCCTTATCTCACACCGTAGGCAAAAATCAAGTCAAAATGGATTAAAGACTTAAACATAAAAATTGAAACTTCACTAGAAGAAATCATAGGGGGAAAACTACATGTCATTGGTCTAGGCAATGATTTTTTTAGATTTGACCTCAAAAGGACAGGCAACAAAAGCAAAAATAGACAAATGAGATTACATCTAACTAAAAAGCTTCTGAATAACAAAGGAAACAATTAACAGAGTGAGGAGATAACTCACAGATTGGGAGAAAATATTTGCTATACATCTGATAAGGGGTTAGTATCCAAAATATATAAGGAACTCAAATGACTTTATAGAAGGAAAACAATCTAATTAAAAAATGGACAATGGACCTGGATAGACATTTCTCAAAAGGAGACATATGAATGGACAACAGATATATAAAAAAATACTAAACATCACTGATCATTAGGAAAATGCAAATTAAAACCACAATGAGATATCACCTCAAACCTATCAGAAATGATATTTTCAAAAAGATGAAAGACAAAAAGCGTTGGTGAGGATGTGAAGAAAGGGGAATCATTGTGCACTGTTCATGGGAATGTAAATTAGCACAGCCATTATGAAAACCTACGTAGAGATTCTTAAAAAAAGTAAAAATAGAATTACCATATGATCCAGCTCTTCTCCTCCTGGATATTTAACCAAAAGATTTGAAATCAGTGTGTTGGAGAGATGCCTGTATTCTCATGTTTATTGCAGCACTGTTGATAATAGCCAAGTTAAGGAGCCAAACTAAATGTCCCACGACAGGTGAACGGATAAAGGAAATGTGTATATATACACAATGGAATACTATTCAGCCTCAAAAAGACAGAAATTTTGTCATTTGTGACAACATGGATGGAACTGGGAAACATATGGTAAGTGAAATAAGTCAGGTGCAGAAAAGTACCATATGTTCTCACTTATATGTGGAATTTAAAACAAACTCATAGAAGCAGTAGGTAGAATGGTGGTTACCAATGACTGGGGGGTGGGAAGAATGGGGAGATGATCATCAAAGGGTACAAAGTCTCAATTATACAGGAGAATAAGGGGATTTTTTTCTTTGAGGGATATTGCACAATGTGGTGAATATATTATAGTAAATAATAATGTACCAAACATTTCAAAATTACTGAGAGTAAATTTTAAATGTTGTCACTACAAAAAAAGTGTTTGAGGTGAAAGATATGTTGCTAGCTTAATTATTGTATGTTATATTCATAAATCATAAAATCACTTTTTACCCCATAAATATATACAACTATAATTCATTGATTTACAAGTAAAAAAATAAAAGTATATTTTGTTAATAGCATAGATTTAGGTCTCATATTTTAATATAATCTGACAATATTTCCCTTTAACTGGTGTATTTAATCCATCTACTTTCAGTATCATTTTTATGTATTTGCTTCTAATGGTACCATTCTACCATTTCTTTTTATTTGTCCCAGCAATATGTCATTTCTGTCATTTCTGTTATCTCATCTTCTTCCTTCTTTGAGAATCAAGTATTCTTTTATTATTCTATTTTACATTCTCTATTGGATTTTTCATTATACATTTTTAAAAATTAATTTTTGTGGTTCTCTTTAAGATTACAATAGGTATACAGATTTATCCCAAACAGGGCTGCATTATCACTTCCAACTCTTCCTGCAAAAGGCAAGAACCTTTACGACTACCTTTACCCCCTTCCTGCTCTTCTTGCTATTAATGTCATATATTTTACTCCTACATATTTTATAAACCTCACAAGATATTTTTATTGCTGTTTTAAACAATCAGTGTTTATATTTACTACATAATCACCTTTCTGACTGTTCCTCATTCCTTCTTGCACTTCTGTGCTTCAGTCTATGACCCTTCCTCTTCTATCTGAGGAACTTCCTTTATAATTTCTTATAGAACAGTTCTTCTGGTGATGAATTCTCTCAAACTTTGTTGTATGAAAAATCTTTATTTCACCTTCATTTCTAAAGGATATTTTCACAGGTTATAGAAGTCTGGGCCAGTATTTTTTCTATAAAAATATTATTTCATTACTCTCTGGCTTACATACTTACTGTTGAAAACTGAAACTTATTCAGTCTTATTGTCTTAAAGGTAATGTATCTTTGTTTGCAGTCAGGCTACTTGCAAGATTTTTTTTATTTATCTTCACTTTTCAGCAGTTTTTATTTCCCATAAGAGTTGTAGGGGTTTTGTGGTTATTATTTATTGTCCATGGGGTTTTCTGTGTTCCTTAAATCTGTGGGTTGAGATCTTTCATCATTTTTGGAATATTCTCACCCATTTACCTTCAAATATTGCTTTACTTTTTTGTCTCCTTCTGAGGATCCAAATAGATTAAGATAGATAAGTAAATAGATAGATGATAGATATTAGAGATATATTTGATGTATTATATTTGCTATTTCAGTTGATCTGCCTTTTAGTTCACTAGTCCCATCTTTTTGTGCCCAGTCTGCTGGTAAATTAATCCAATGAGTTCTTAATTTCAGATTTTGTATTTCTCAGTTCTACAGTTTCCATTACTCATTTTTTCCATCTTTCTTTTTATTCTCTTTGACATATCAATCATTACTACTTTATAGTCTTTTCTATTTACTATAACAGATGAATCACTGTGGCTCTCCCTTTATTGTCTCTTCCCATGTCCCTTAGAATTTCACTGTATACTGAACAATGTGTGTAGAAGAACCTCAGAGACTTCAGGGATAGTATTCCTCCCCCTTTACTTAAGGGTCTAATCTCTAAAATCCAATAAACAATTTACCTGTGTTGGGTCTGGGTTGTGATTTTAATTGCACTCAATCTGTGTTTTATTTATCTCTGTTCCTCAGGTATTTCTCTTGTGGGTTTTTGATTCAGAGTTTGTCAGATCTGTTTGCTCTAGGTTGAAATATTTCAGAACATTTGGTTCTTCCCTTCTGAAGTTTTGGCTTACTCTTTAGCTTTACACAAATTACTTGGGAGACCAGTTGAGTGCTTGATGCACCCCTCTCTCTCTCATAGGGCACTGCCTCCATAGATCCTGAGATCAGTGAATCTAATTATTAAATTAATCACACTCTTCTAGCCCAGCCTCCTCTTTACATGACGCAACTGAAGTCTCCATCCATGTCATGTTCAATCTTTACCTGTATCCTGAATCAACAAATGTTTGCAGGGACAAAAAGCCAGTAATATATAACTCACCTGGAAAGGTGCTTTCCTCTATGGAATTTTAGTTCTTCTAGTTCTCATTGCTCCCAAAACTCTTCACTATATTTAAAAATATGAACTTCATCATATTTTTCTAATTGTTGCATAAGGGGTATTGTTCTCCTGCTGCCTACTATTCCTACCTAAAAGCAAAAGTATGCAAATTACTTTCTGATTTAAAACAGCAATGACATTGTTTGGGAATGCTTCTTTTATACTTAAGAGGTAAAATATTAATTGAATATTGAGCAATCATTTGCTTGCATTAAATAGATTAAGAGAAGAACCAGGGCCAGCATCCAGTCTGCTACTCCCACCCATCCACTGCTTCTCACTAACCAATCTGTCTCTACCTAGCCCCAGATTTGAATTTTGGAAAGAAATGAAAATGTGGATTTCATGTTTTAAGAATTTGCAAAGTATCCCCTTGTGTATGTGCCTGTTTCTCTCTCTCTCTCACTCTCTCTCTCTCCTTCCCTTTCCTTCTCCTTGTTCTCCTCCTCCTCCACTCTTTCCCTCTCTTTCCCACTCTGCTACATCACGCACATGTACTAAGACAAAGTCTTTATTTTAATACTCCCACAAATTTTATGTACGAAAGATACAATGAGAGACTGAGAGTTAACTTTGCCACTTGTTTTTACATACTCTTTTTAGTACAAAAAAAAAATGGAGAGGAAAAATGAGGCAAAAGTGTAGCTATATTTGAATCATCCTTCCCTCCCTAGACTCAATTTCAACTGAGAGTGAAAATATTAGAAGGGAATATTCTTATACAGTTGTGATGGTTAATTTTAGGTTAATTTTATGTGTCAACTGGACTAGGCTGTTGTGTCCAGTTGTCTGGCCAAACACAAGTCTAGATATCTCAGTGAAGGTAATTTTAGACGTGATTGACATTCAGATCAGTAGACTCAAGTGAAGCAGATTGCCCTCCATAATGTGGGTAGGCTTAATCCAATCCATTGAAGACCTTAAGAGAAAAGACCAAGATCCCCATAAGAGGAAGGAGTGCTGCCTCCAGATCCTGTCTTTAGACTCAAGATTGCCATGGTAGCTCTTCCCTGGGTCCCCAGCCTACTGGCCTCCTCTTCATATTTCGGACTTGCCTGCCCCAACAATTGTGTAAGACAATTCGCTTAAAATAAATCACTTTCTCCCTCTTTCTCTTCCTCTCTCCATACACATACAAATACACACACACACACACACACACACACACACACACACATACATATACATCCCATTGGTTCTATTTCTCTGGAGAACCCTAGTAATAAAGATTTTGGTGCTGAGTAGGGTGCTCTGTAACAAATACCTAAAAGTGTGGAAGTGACTTTGGAATTGGGTGATGGGTGGAGACTGGAAGAATTTTGAGGTGCTTGAGAGAAAAAGCCTAGGTTGCCTTGAAGAGCCTCTTAGAAGAAATATGAATGTTAAAGGTATTTCTGGCAAGGTCTCAGACATAAAGCAGAAACATGTTACTAGAGATGGGAGGAGAGGCAATTCTTGTTATCAAGTGGCAGAGAACCTGGCTGAATTGTGTTCTCTTGGGTAGAAAGTAGAACTCATAGTGATAAATTTGCACACATTATTTAGCTAAAGAGATTTCAAAGCAAAGTGTTAAAGATGCAGCCTTGTTTCTCTGTGTCACTAATAGTAGAAAACAAGAGAAAAGAGATAAATTGAAGAAGAAATAGTTAAGCAAAAAGGATCCAGAAGTTACAGATTTGGAAAATCCTCAGCCTATCCATATTGAAAAAAAAAATAAAGTGTTGCTGTGGAGATAATGGTATTGCTGGACAACCATTTGCTAAAGAGATTAGGCATGTGACTTGTGGATCCAATTAACCATCTCAGCAGAAACATTGCCAGCTTGGACCGAAGGGAACAGAGGTGGGTCAGTATGAAGGAAGACTGTCAGACTTTTATGATTCCACAGAAAGAAAACAGACCAATCAAGCTATTTAGTTGCAAACCTGTGTTATATTTTTTAAAAAGGGAAGAATGACCGCAAGGGTGGTTAAGAGGCTGGCAGGGCTGTGCTGTCACGATGTGCCCAGAAAGCACAGGGCATGGAGACTCTACCTCCTAGGTTCCAGACGTGATAGGCAGAGCTGCCACTTAGGACCAAGTGGGGTGGAATCACCACTCAGACCCAAGGTCAGAGAATTAAGCCCACAAGAATTACTCTCAAGCCTTAAAACATAATGAAATTTCCCCTGCTAAGTTTGGAACTTGCTTGAAACCCATTCCTTTTTAAATGGGAATGTCCATTCCATGCTGGTCTCATTATTGTATTTTGGAAGCAGATGACTTCCTTGGTTTCCCAATTTTACTAATGGGGAGGAATTTTCCCTCAGGATGAATAATACTATGTCTCAACGATAACTGATATTAATGATTTAGATAATGAGATTTGGGCTGTTAATTTGGTAATTTTTAGATGAGATTTGGGACTTCAGAGTTGATGCTGAAATGATTAAGACTTTTAGGGAGGTGGGATGGGGTGAATGTGTTTTGCACATGGGGAGGATGTGAATTTGGGAGGAAGGGATTGGACTGTTTGGGGTTGAATTTGTGTTGTTTCCCAAAAGAGGTACCTCAGTACCTCAGGATGTGGCCTTATTTGGGAATTTGGGCTTTATTGAGGTAATAAGTAAACTTTATTATGAGGCAGATATACACATAGGAAAGACAGTGTAAAGACAGCCATGTGATGACAGAGGCAAAGGTTAGACTGATGCAGCTGCAAGTCAAGGAATGTCAAGAATTCCTGACCACCCGAACCTAGGGAGAGGTAAGGAAGGATTCTATGCAGACGTCTAACCTCCAGAATTGGGAAACATTAATTTTTTATTATTTTAAGCTACCCAGTTCATGGTACTTTGTTATGGCAGCCCTAGCACACTAATAATACAACAGTCAAAATAATTGTTCATCCCAATGGAGCTATTTGACTACTCAAGTCAAAATCATGTAATGAATTTCCCAAAATTGAAAATTAGATCAAAATCAGAGACTGATTCAACTATGCAAAATAATGTTCCAATGTCTAAGTCCATCCCAAGTAGGCCAGATTCCCATCTCTAGAAAATAGAACAAAGATACTACCTCATCTGGCTCCCTATAAACACTGTTTCTTTTTCTGCTTAACTTGTACGTTGAAGTATTTTTTCTATTGATAAATATTTGGAGGTGTTAGGTAGATGAGGTTTGAATGTTTACGATGGAAAAGTCTGAAAAATTTGGAGGCCATTTTCTTCATAATGGAGGGATAAAAGACCTGTGAGGAATTCAGGTACTCCTGAGTTTTCTTCTCTTACATTCCCTGGCCTAGTCCAACCCCTCAAAGATCAGCCAAATTGATCTCCTCACCTCAAAACTCTGTCCCCCTCCCAGGCTCTGTACCATTCATAACTTGATTTTGGCAGACCCAGACAAACGTAGTTTGATATCATGTCACTCTTGCTTTTAGGCTTAACCAGGACAGAGCATCCCAGGGGTGACCACTGCTCTGATCTCTGACTCACAACTCAACCCGAATAACCAGTCTTCTTCCAAGCTAAAGCACCCAGTGGACTCCATCTGAAGAATAAACTTGCACTGTGGGCTTCCAAAGAGAAATCACAGTCTTACGATTTATGTCAAAGTAGTCTATCTAGCCTGGTTTGTGTTTGGAATTATATATATTAAAAAATCTTGTAATGCTCACAATGTGCCTAGTTTACGATTTATTATTTTTAATTCTCTGGAGGAGTCAGCTGAAGCTCATGAAGCTTAAATAATCTTCCTTAGTCATTCAGTTAGTAAAAAAAATGGAGACAAGATTAAAACCAAGGACCACCTGCAACAGCGTCAAAGAAAGTTACAAAGAAAATATGTTTGCTTTAGATCGTCTCTTAGGGCTGCTTGGTCTCCTTCAGTTTTTCAAATCACTTTACCCTCTCCCTAGTCTTCCCAAGGTGTTTTCTGGGCCTATGGAGTGGTTTGCTGAATCCTTTATTGGCACAGGAAGAAAAAGACTCTTATTTGTAATGAAGTGCCCTTGTGACACTCTTTTTGTCCTCAAAGAACCATATTTTCTTGTCTGGTCATTGGTGACCCTGCTGGCACCCATTGTTGATACCTGCCCTAGCCTAACTCCTGACGTGTTCTCCTTCAGCTTGGTCATGGCCCAGGGGTCCTGCCTACTGGCTGGGACCCACCTCAGCTCTCAATGGTGCTTCAACTCCCCTTAGGGCTGGCTGTGAATCCCAAGTAGTCTGTCCAAAAGCCCTTGAAAACAGGGTCCCTGTGTCCCTGCAGTCACTACCTTTTCTGGCAAGCTCCCCACCCAAACTCCCAGCTAACTTCCTGTCTCCCTACTTCAGGAGAGTCCTGGGATTTGGGATTCCTATTCCACTATGTGGGAAAAATCAGTGGCTTAGAGGAGCTACCCTGCAGCCCTCCCTCTGCCTGCACCTCTTCTCTAACACTGATATGGTCTCCCACAGGTAGGTATAGGGCTCATTGACAGCACGGGGTTAGCCCAGAATAGCAAATATGAATTGGTGCAAAAGATATGCTGCTTTATATTTCCTATCCATGTGTGTCCATCTGCCCAGGACTCCAGTCAATCAGGAGTAGTTCCTATCTCATCTCTACCCTGCTATTCCCATACTTCCTTGCACTAGAATAGTATTTTCCCCCTCCTTTCCCACAAGAACCCCTCCTCCTCTTGTTACACCCTCCTTCTTCCCATGCAAACTATTTTCACGTTTCCTTCTTACTGATGGGAAAGCTATCCTTTCTATATTATGGAAGAAACTATAATCTGTATGATCAGGCCTAGCTCTTAATATATTAATAGGCAATTATCAGTTGGAATACCTTCAGCTGTAATTAACAGAAAATACCAACTCAATTTGGCTTAAATAGTAAAGAAACAGCATTATCTGATATAATTATTCCCAAGGTACACCCACTAAAGGTTTGTTAACTCAGTGCTCAACTGTGTTGTAAAAGACAGGTTCCTTACATCTTTCTGCCCTGCCATCCTCAGCCAGTTGACTCACATGACAGCTGTCACCATTCTAAGTGTCACAGGCAGGTACAATAATATCTAGCAGCAGAAGATAATTGCTTTTTCCTCTGTCAGGTTTTTTGAGGATTTTGTTTTGTTTTGTTAAACTTTTTTTAACAAAGTATAATATACACCAGCATGTAAGAGTTGTTGTTGCCCCACATTATTGTTAACACTTGTATTGTCACCACTTGTATTGTCACTTATTTTTTATTAGCCATTCTAGTGAGTATCTCTTTTTTTTGCATTCCTGAATAATAATGCGTTATTTAAAGCCTAATTGGATTAATACAGTGCTTCCTCTGTAATCATTTTATATACTACATACTTTTCATAACTAATTTTCACTATCAAATGATATAAGCATTTGCTCAATTCATGCATTCAATTAGTTGCCAAAACAATATCCCAATGACTTTTTTTTAAGGAGAAGGAAGAAGTTTTATTACTTTGCTGGCAAAGGAGGAAGATGGAGACTCCTGTCTGAAATGCTATCATTCTAATAATAAACAGAAATACAGGGCTTTTAAAGGGAGGCCATTCAGCTTCAGGCAATTGCTATTCAGCTGATTGTCCCATCTTTGCTGAAGACAATCTCCTGACCTTCACCCAGGACCTACTTTTACACAGGCTGAGCCATTTCCTATAGCACAAATAACAAAAGACCTACCCTGCCTCCAGTGACTTTTTATAGCAAGGAAAACCTTGATCAGAAGCATTTGCAGCATCTCACTTCCCAGAAGTGCATCATGAATCTAAACTAGTCTTTGGCAAAGAGAAGGAGACCACCTTAATTGGCTTAGACCAGTCAAGATTCAGGCCCAGGCTAGTACAGGACCATTATCTCCCTTAAGGCTCATGGCCCAGTGGAATAACTGAATCAAATTAGGGCTCCATTAGAAAAGAGAAAGAAAAGTTTCTGATTATTGAGTAGGCAAACAAAAGCATACACTAAAGGAATTTTAAAAATTATTTTGTATCTCTTTATGAAGTCTAGCTTTCATAATTATTTTCTCTGTTCAAAATCTATCTTGTTAATCAAAAGCTAAATAACTATTACATTATACAAATGGATAAATCAAACTAGTCAGAAGATCAAACACATGGAAATGCATGTATATTTCAAATATACAGAAGAGAAATATATTTCAAAAACTATCTCCCCACTGGCTTAAAACCAGTCTGTCACCAAAATGTTATGAGAGATAGTCTGAATTTCAAATGAGGTAACATTTGTTAGATAATGTTGACTTCAGTTGTTTCAGTTGGCTAATGACCAAGTCTATGTTTAGCCATATAATGCATCATTTGGCTATGAGTAATGTTATTTGGCTTGCAATATTTTTTTTTTCTGTATGATACTTTGGTTCTTAGCCAGCTGTTTAAATTAATTATAAATTTTGTTATTTACTGTCAGAAATCACCCATTCCTGACTTTGGCTATAACACATATGTTTGAATAACTATATATACATTTCTTTTACAACTACTGTAGGTTCAAAGAAAGATAAAATCCCTTAAGTCAGAAGTTGAATCTTCTTCATTCCTCTGATAAACAATAAAATTCCTTAAATCCTAATAAGGTATGATTTTTTTTGACACAATTTGTTTTTTAAAAAAACAATTAGCTTAAAAGAATCTTCTCTTTGATACATCATTTTATAAACCAAGAGACAAACATCTTCATATTGAAGAAAAAAAATGAGAGGGAAAAATTTAAGGAACATTTTTGTTTTACTAAAAAGATCCTATTAATAATTTAGCCTTGTTATAATAATGTAGTCGTCTAAGAAAACATACTCTTAAGATTGAAGGCTTTAACTACCATTTTCCTTAAATCTCCAAAGTACGTTTAATAGGATTTTATAAATTAGATAATAGTTGTAATTACCCATACTAGCTAATTAAATTGGCATCACTTAAACATTAAAATTAGTTGGTTGGAAACAAATGTGCTATTCAAGCCTAATTTTGGATAAGGGCATTTATGTAAATTATTTTCTAGATATGAAAAAGTACAAATATACATGCTGATGTGAATGAGGACCAACTCTTCCCAAATTTCCATTTCCACACATCAGCAAACAGCTGGTTGCTAACAATAGTAGGGGTCTGTGCTTTTGACCCTTTAAAAATAAAAAGGCTCTGCTTTGAGAAGGCAAAGGAAATAATAACATTACAGGTTTAAAATTTGTGTGTCTGTTTCTGCCTCATCCAAGCTACCAGTACTAACGTCTTCCTCTTGGAAGTTCAGCCACAGTCAGGCCTGGTCCAGGGACTATCAGGCCTGGTGGTTTCTTCTGAGTCTCCCTTTAACACATGGATACATCCCTGAGTGAACAGTGTTTTGGGCCCAAAATGATCAGTGAGCTACAGCCTCCCTAGTTTACCGCTCCCACATCCATGTGGGACCCTGGGGCTTAATTCAGCTTAGCCGCCTACCCTGGGCAGTTATGGCCTTGACCCTTTCTCTCCTAATTCCTCCAGATACTTTTCCTCCAGTAGTGGGCTACCCTTCCAGATTTTTCATCTTATTTAGTCAAATTTTTCATTCCTATATTCTAGATACCAAAAGACAGTAAGAATCACGGCCATCCTAAACATTCCCATGACCCAAACCCAGTTCACCTGGATCAGAAATCTCTGAAACTTTAATCTCACTTAGAGCCAACCTGATTTTGATACTCTACTTTAGACTGTATTTTAGACTGTTCACCCACCCCAAATACCCAGTTTTCCTCAGCCTCCACCAATTTATTATCAATTCTGTCCTGTCCCCAGGTCAACACTGTTGTCCTAGAAGGAAGTTATATTATGCCGCACAGCAAGGCAGGGCTGCTAATGACAAATAGGTATGGTGCACATCAGAACCCTGGCATTTGGTTCATATCCACTTAATGAAAGTCAGCTCACCTCATGAGCTGCTGCCCAGGAAGCAGGGGACTGCATCTTGAAGCAAAAACTCCCCCCTTCATTAGCATAATTGGGTTTTTTTTTTTCATAGTTCCAACTTTTGTAGTTTCCAACTGTTGCTAGAGAGCAAACAGCTGGTAGGTGGGACTATAACAAGAAAGCAGTCTTAAAGAAAGCTGTTATTTCTGCAGTTCTTCTGATAAATGTGTGACATAGACCATGTGTGATATAGCCAATCTGGAAGCACAGGAAAAGAACTGAAAATGAATGAAATGATACTTTGGATATATGAGGTCTCTCCTTCAATAATATAGTCAGAAGCACAGCTACTGTGGAGCACAGGTGGCAATAATAACGGTAGGTTAGGTTTATTAAGCAGGCACTTTACATGTACTAGTTAATTCTCACAAAAATCATAGGAGATAGGTATATTTTACAGATGAGGAAACTGAGTCACAGTTTCCTTTCTCAAAGCCACACAGCCAATTAAATGGCAGACTTAAACAATACAGTATGATTAACTATATGTATATTAAAGTTTACTAAGAGAGCAGATCTTAAATGTTCTCACCACACACATGCACACACACACACACAAATGGTAACCATGTGAGATGACAGGTATGTTAATTAGCTTCATAGTGGTAATCATTCATAATGTATACAAATATCAAAATATATCATACATATTAAATATATACAATTTTTATTTGTCAGCTATACCTTAATAAACCTGGGGAAGAAATAAAACTAAAAATTTAAATATAAATAGTAAAGTAAGAAGTGAAACCCAAGTAGTCTGATTCAGCTGATCTTAAGTTGTCGATATTAACATCAACTTAAGGCGAAGTTAGGCATCATGTAGAAATGAATTTGTCCTATTTCATTTTAAAATATTCCCAAAGGAATTTAGAAATAGTATTCATTCTGTGCTAAGATAACAACACAAATTCTGAAAATGTCTTGTGCTTTATTAAGTGATTAACTTCAGGTAGCATTTGAGAGAAACATATCCACTTGCCTTCCTCTACTATCCCACTCTTAAATTTTAAGTGCCATCACCAGCCAATGTGAGAAATGCTAGGAACCCAAAAATCCCTAAATCCTTTACCAGCTATTTAACACAGTTGAATCTTGAGGGCTCCTAGTATTGTGGACACTTTGGGAAAAGAAACACTATTACTAGTTAAGACTTGGTTTCTCACCCTGATGTACTTGGCTGTGCAGGGTATGCATAATCCTAGGAATCCTTTTTCTAGGCAGGAAGCAGACCAAATGGCCTCTTTGGCCATTTCTCCCTGGACTCCATCATAACTTTGCTCCTTGAAATTTTTCTTTTAAGAAAAGAAAGGATGGCTCACGCCTGTAATCCTAGCACTCTGGGAGACTGAGGCGGGTGGATTGTTTGAGCTCAGGAGTTCGAGACCAGCCTGAGCAAGAGCAAGACCCCGTCTCTACTAAAAATAGAAAAGAAATTATACGGACAGCTAAAAACATATATATATATAGAAAAAATTAGCCAGGCATGGTGGTACATGCCTATAGTCCCGGCTACTCGAGAGGCTGAGGCAGGAGGATTGCTCGAGCCCAGGAGTTTGAGGTTGCTGTGAGCTAGGCTGATGTCATGGCACTCACTCTAGCCCGGGCAACAGAGTGAGACTCTGTCTCAAAAAAAAAAAAAAAAAAGGAGAAAGATGCAAAAATAAGCCCACAGAAAGAGCCTTTTCCTAAGGGCTTGAGTAGTACACATCATCCTTCCTTCCCCTTGAATTCTACCCTAATTTCAAGGCTTTCCAGATAAGAGTCCTAAGAATACCCAACCCCTTGACTACCCTATATCGGACTCTGTTTCTGGAAGACACAGAAGAAGAATGATACGTGAAATGATCACTAAAGGAAGATAACACAATGAGAGAAGTCATCTAAAGAGAGCCTGCCACAAAATTTTAGAAGACAAAATTTTAAAAACTGCACAGCAACTTGACCTAATTGTGTCTTTGACGGAATCATTCTTTCCCAGGAGGAAAGACCAGGTTATGCTGTAGTAACCTAAAACCTCAGTGGCTTACAAAAAGGAAAGTTTATTTTTTTATTCCCACTAAAATCTGTCTGGTGGAGAGAGAAAAGAAAATCACGACTAACCTCAAGCTGGCTCTTGAAGTTTCTACTTCTGTCTACATTCCATGGGCCAAAGCAAATCATATAATTACTGCCCAAGTTCAAAGGGCAAGAAATTATAATCCTTCACTGTGATGGGTACCACATATTATGTGATGCCAATGGAAGCATTAATTGTGCCTAGAGAAGGGCAGTGAATATTTTGAACAAAGATACAATATGCCACAGGTTGTGTTTTTTGTCTAGTGGTGTATTATTTTATATGCTATATAACAAAATACCACAAATTTAGTAGCTTAAAACAACACACATTTATTCTTTCATAGTTTCTGTGGATCAGGAGTCTAGGCACAGTTCATCTGTGTTCTCTGATTCAGGGTCTCACAAGGCTGCTGTTAAGGTATCAGCCAGAGGTATGATCTCATCTGAGGCTTGGGGTTCTAGCCAAGCTCACATGGTTGTTAGCAGAATTTAGTCCCCTGCAGCCATAGGACTGAGGCCTTCAGCTTCCCTAAGCCACTCACAGTCCCTTGCCACATGGTCTCCCCAGATAGGCAATCCACAATACGGCAGCTTGTTGCTTCAAAGTCATAAGGTAGTCTCTAGAGCAAGTCTGCTAGAAAGACAGAGATTTGTATAACATAATCATGGGAGTGACATTCCATCTTCTTTGCCATATTTTGTTGGTTAGAAGCAAGTCAACGATTCCACCGACAGGTAGGGGAAGTATTGTATTGTACAGGTTATGAACATCAGGAGATGGAGACCATGGAGACCACATTAAAGTCTGTCCACCACAGGTCATGGGGTAGGAAATGAGTGGGGAATCTTTAGGCTCCCCTTAGAGATTAGAGTATACCATTGATAAGTACTCCAAAACATGGCAGAGAACATTCCAGTTATAACCACAAACATTACCTTAGAGCTCCCTGTGTATGTAAGATTACTCTATTTAGACATTGAGATTATGACACACGTTTTATTTCAATCCCTTTACATTTCCCCTGCCCTGAGCCATTTAAGAAAATATTTGGTTATGACATTAATGAAAACCATCTTTGTTTATTTTTATTTTTATCTTAGTTTTTAGAAGAGGATTGTATTTTTTTAATATGTACTGACCCTAAATGTATTCACATCCTAAGGTCTATTTCACCCACTCCTTGTGAACTATCAGTTGGTATTTCCATATTAGTCACTGACAATGTGTGTCACCAAAATAGCTCATGAATACAACCTATGCAAAGAAGCTTCTATCAAAATAAGAGAGAATGCCAGTCTCCCGGTTTCCACAATTAGCGTATATTATGTGTTGATAAGCCAAGCAGCTCAAATGAAAGACATTGCCAGAGAACATACTGAATGAAAATGTTTGCTTACCAAAAAGATATTTCTAAATGTTAATTATGACCAATTTGCTTTTTTTGTAAGACTAAAATAATACTGCAAAAGAGTTTCAAATACAAGTTGGCAAAAATAAATCTGGTTGTTTGTAGCAGTTTATGGTATATGTATTACGAGGAATGTTTTGATTTAAGGAATGGAGGAGTAAAATCAATTTCAAAGGGAAATACAAACATTTTACAGAGTATACATTGTGTTTTATTGCAGTACTAATCAAGTGCTTTTTAGATGGGATGTATAATGTTTCTCTACTATTAATAATAATAAAAGCATCCATGTCTTTCGACACAGATTTGTAATGAAACAATACTATATTTACACACAGCTGTTGAATGTCATTGGCAACACCAATGACAATATATTATAATTTCTGACCCCAAGGTTATATGTTGTTCTTGTCCTCAAAGGTGCTGGAAGGCAGTATGATAATCCAGATGAAAACTTAGAAAAGGTTACATCAGGCTTATACACAGTTCAGAAAATATTCAAACTGAGTTATAACTAAAGACATACTGAGTCAAAAGTTATATCTATTTGTGAGATATACATCTATCATATATATTTAAATATGATAGATATATATCTAATATAATGCCAAAGATAGAATGTTTTGAAAGTGCTGTGCTGGCCATGGTGTAAAGAAATAGGCACTCCCATATTTTGATAATGAGAGTAGAAATTGGAACAATCTCCTTGGCAGGCAATTTGGTAATAGCCATCAAAAAAATCAAAATACAGGAAATGGGGAGTTGTTGCACAACAAGTAGAAAGTTCTATCATACAAAATGATTAAGTTCCAGAGATCTGCTGCACAACATAATGTCTATAGTTAATAATATGATATTGTACACTTTAACATACATTAAGAGGGCAGATCTCGTGTTACCTGTTCTTGCCACACACACACACACACAAAACACAAAAGAACACAAGGAAATTTTTGAAGGTGATATATATGTTTAGTATCTTGATTGTGGTGATGGTGTCATGAGTATGCATATATCCAAACTCATCAAACTGTATACGTGTTAAATAGGTGAAATTTTTCATAAACCAATTATAACATCAATACGGCTCACAAAAAAACTAAAATACATATAAACACAGACCTTGTAGTTCTGCCTAAATTTATACTCACACATTAGCGTAAAGACATTTTCTCAAGGGAACCTCCAAAAAGCATTATATAGTAAAAATAAAAAGGCAAAGCACAGATGTGCGTACACGAGATGCTCCCACTTGTATAAAAAAATGGCATATATATATATGTTTGCCTATACTTTTTTCTTCTGGAAGGATAAACAAGAACTGTTAGTAGTGGTTATCTCTAGAAAAAGAAGATGGAGTGTAGAGTAGAAATATATATTAATATTTTTTTTATTTTATAGCTTCTAGTACTATTTGAAATTTTTACCATTTCATTTTTTTCAATTAAAAATAGAATAAAATAAATAATAAAGTGAAGCTGACTTCATCTGAATGAATCAGATAAATTGGAAGTCACATTCTAATTAGAATTATGGAGTTATGTTTTGGCTTCTCAGCCTGACCACATTTTAACTGTCTTTAAGAGGCAAAGTGAAGAATAGGACAGTTCCCACTCAGAATGCTAATTTTTTTTCCTCTGGCTTTCTGAGTAGTATCTGTGCTTTGGAGGTTTCTTCTGGGCTATAGTGACCTCAAGAAAATCAGCCTGTTAGGCTCAGGGTCATCTGAAGGTGGAAGAGCTGAGGTTCTAAGGGTTGAGAGTTTAGGCTGGGTGGACCCAAGACCTAGCTCACATCACTGCAGATGTTAAGAAGCCATTTGTTGAGGAAGGAATCAAGAAGCCTCCCAAAATGTGATTAGGCAAACTGCTTTGAGAAGTTTCCTTATGCCCAAAGTATAAGGCAGTCCTAAAATTAGATTATAGGGTTAAAAGACCAAGAATGGGCCAAGAAATAACCTAAATTCTCAAACCCACCATAGTCTGGTCTATTCACTTACTCTGAAATCAGATTCAGACTATCCCCTGGAGGTTGTCTAGAAGAGACATTCCTTTCTGCCCAACTCACTGTGGACCTTGATTCGGACAAATGGGACTTGTTCTATTATGAAGACAGACTTCCCAGAAATGGAAAATATAATCCAATTTGCCATCGGGCCATGAACAAAATCTCTAGCATGGCAGTATGAGTGGAGGCTGAGATGGAGAAGATAATAATTGGTAGGAAAGTTTACATTTAGATAAAAAATATTTTTAAATGTTTTCTCTGCTTTGCAAATGCCTTTTCTTCTGGACTCACTCCCCTTAAATGTGCCACTATTTTTATTGTACCCAGTGTGATAAGCCCCAGCCTCTCTCAGCTGTAACTGATTCATTGGCCCTAATTTGTACTCATGTGGGTTGATGTCACCTCAGCATATTCTAAGTCACCAAAGACACATAGCATTACCTCAATTTTCTAAATTACCTAACAGCCTTAAGGAGAATTTGAATCTCATGGTGAGAACTGGTCCACTTATATTTGTCTCACTAGATTTGACGTTTTCTGAATTTGTGTTAGTATAAGCTACAGTATCTGAACATTGTTCCTGGAATAATGGCATCTTCATATAAATATAAAAGTATTTATGGGCATCTAAGTAGCAGATGTTAATAGAATGAAGAAGCAGATTCTTCCAAGTGCTCAGCTATTTGTTCTGTTTTATTTAGTTCTAGTGGAAGTGTGACCCTTCCTAGAGGGCTGACTCCTTGAAATTGCCTTCTATCATCTGAGGCTGGAATGAAAAATATGTTCTCCAATCATCGAAAGCCCTATAGAGTTAGGGGATAGAGAAGAAGCGGTAGCACACATCTTAGAGTTTAAGATAAGCTCCTAAGAACTTTCCCCCTTACTCTGGTACTTCCTGTTCCTTATTTTAAATGCAAAGGATTAAAATGTAATTATCATTTTTTAAAATAAAAAATAACTTCTGCCTTTTTTCTTGGAGGAAATTTTTGAAATTAAAAAAAATAGACGAAAAAATAACATTCCCCCAAAAAATGCATGAAAATTTTGAAAACCAACTGCTAAAATTAAAACTACCTATGATTTTAAAAAAAAAAGTAAAAAATAACCCTGCACCAAGTAATGGCTCTTTGAGTATATTTAAATGGCTAAAAAGTGACCGGCATCTGTCAGCGTTGTGGATATAAGATACCCTGATTGACAGAAGCTCGAGTCTCTCTGGGAGCTCCTGGGTTACGAGCTTCTGCAATCATCATCCATGATCTCATGCCAAAGCTTCATGCCTACAGCAAGTGGGGCACATTCATACCTTCAGATGGCACAACCAACCACAAGCCAATAGTCAATTACCAACAATCAATCTTAGTCTTTGTCCAAGCAATCAGCAACTCACGGAGACTACAAACCCTCCTTCTTCCCTCCCACACCTCTTTCCATCTTCTTAGATAGTCAAGTGTCATGAACCGAGCCTTGTGAGATGTTGAAACAAGTGCAATCCATCAATGGTTGCAAAGTATCAGGGTCACCCTATGGGGCAAGGCAAGAAAGAGTGGAAACTGACAAGTCTTGTGATGGCTTACAAGACCACACAAAACCTGAACCCAGTCCCTCTCTGACCTCATTCCTTCATTTTTCCCCTCTCACTCTGTTTCAGTCACACTTGCCTCCCTGATGATTTTCTCACACACCAGACACCCTCCTACCTCAGGCATCTTCCCTTGTTTTCTCTGCTTGGAATGTTCTGTCCAGACATCCTCCTGTGGCACTCCCTGTCTTACAGTCTGACTCAGCTATCACCTCCATGGCACCATCCCATTTAAAATTTCTTCCCCTCCTCCAACTCTCCTGATCTCCTGACATTCATCTATGTTTTAAATAGCTATTTTTTTACACATCTTCTTAAACTGTATATAATTTAACTATTATGTTTGTATTTCTATCTACCCCAAACCTACACAATGTAATTTTTGTCTGTTTTCTTCACTGATGTATCCTCAGTGTCTAGAAGGGTTTCACATGGTCAATACTCAATGAATCCAGTGATGTTAAATGAATAAATGAAGGAATGAATTAAGATATTAACAGTATTAGGCAAATCAGTCCTTGTACTGCGCAACATTAAGCAACAGCCCAGGTGAAGGAGGCACAGCCCTTGAGTAGTACACAAGAAGTGTATAGAATTGCAGAAGGTCAAAGAGTTAATGTAGCACGACTTGCTGAAGTCTTTAGTAGTAATTGTTGGAATAAGTCTAGGACAGTAGTGGTTTAAATGGATGCTTGAAAGATTTTACTCCTTTTTAATCTACAACGTCCCTAGTTTACCTGCTAGTTTAGCCAACCCTGTCCTGCACAGACATTGCCTCTGGCTTAAAGAGCCTTCAATCATTCTCCAATCATCATCTCTCATTTTCCATTTCTCCTTGAAGTGATGCCTTCTCTGAAAGGACAGAGGACCCTGAGGATAAATCTCAATAATGTAATAACTTGAAACTTGGCTCCCATCATTCTCATCACAACTATCAATTTTCAAGGATGCCACTATGATATTAGCAAGAAGATCTACATCATTTATAGTCAGTTGATCGGATGGGGAGAGATTCCAAACCACTCTCTTCTATTCCCTCTGAATTATTTTGTGACTTATCTGGTTGTCTACCTTTGAAATGACTGCTTTCCTGCCATGGACACATGCTTCCTTTTTTATTTGTTTATGAGTTACAGAGTACACTTGTGTTGTCAGCTTTTCTCTGCATTACTTATTAAGTTCATGACCCACATTTTGTTGGTAATCAAAAACAATGTTGCATGAATGCTAAATCTTCTTGGCTACTGAACACAAGTAGGTATCCAGTAGAAAAACATACAAAGCAGAAGAGAAAAATTAATGTTAATTGAGCAAATACAGAACGTTACACTCTTTACAGATATTACCCTATTTCAACATTACAAGGAATTTCCACAAGGAATTAAGTACGTCTTTTCTCACTAACTGGATTCTAACTCCTTGAATGTGCCACCATGCTTATCTTGTCCATCACTGTGTCCCTACATCCAGCAAGATGTCTGGCCCATTGCTGGCACCCAATAAATAGTTTTCAACAAATGATTAAATAAAATAAAGTCATTGCATTTCCTCTTACCTATACATCTGACCCAAATCCCAGTTCTACAACTATCCTCATTAACTGTATTTTACTCACAAGGCTGAGCTGCACAAGATGGTTGGTACATTCTTTCTATATCCCAAGACTGCTTCTCAATGCAAATACAGTGATGACAGGAAACTCAGTTAACATAAAGGAACATCATTCTGTCTCAGCTAGATTTTATTTGACTCTGACATAGAATCTTTCGTAAAACAGCCATTATTTCAAATGCCGCCTTGGCCTGTTTGTACATGGTTCATTGAAGCAGTCTAGGATGAATTCAAGATTCCATACGACAGAACATTTTCATAAATATATCTTGCTCTGAAACCATGAGCTTTCCTTAGGACACCTCTGTCAAGTTATAGGTCATGAGAGCAGTAAAGAACTTTATGGATTCATTTTCTTTCCCATCACCTCATTAGGTATAAATTAGACAAAAAAATTGAATTTGTTTCTTGGCTTGAATCCTCTAGTAAGATGTTATTGACACAGAATTAAGAAACCAAGAATAGACTAATTTTCTAATAGTTAAGCATGATCATTTATAGATAAGATAATTAATCAGTGAAAATGATTTAGTTATAAAGAAATATTTATTCTGGTCATAGGCTCACTCAGAGACTACTTAAAACTGGTAAAATAATTTTAACTTCAATTTCACTATTTAGTTTACTATTGAAACTAACTGATATCATGTCATAGCCTTAGAGATTTTTATAGTAAAATAATGAAAAAAATAATAAAGCCATTAAGGCATTATTTTGTAGCAAACACACTAGAATCTTGTTCTTACAAAGTCCTATTAATAAAACATTAAGGGCAATTTGACTTAGACACAATTCAACCAAGAAGGCACTAGTGAAGGGTGACATTAATATCTTAAGCTAGAAAAAAATAATGTGTGCATTAATTTAAAAAAAAAAAAGGTATGAGTTGTTAGTAAAACAAACTGAACTGTCCAGAAAATTATCAGCAATATCAACAAGCACACACAAAAAAGCAATGGGCATTTTCTTCCCTTTTTTGTGAACATTTTCTTAATGATTTTCATGAACTTTTTATTACAGAAGAGGTTTAGACTCAAATTACATAGAAGTCGCATTGGAGTTTTTATTACAATTATTTCACACTGAGTTTATAGATTTACTCAGGAAAAGATATATTTACCATATTGAATGATCTACACCAGAAACATATTATACCTCTGCTTTTCAGTATTTCCTGTATCCTTTAGCACAGATTTGTATTCTTTGGAAAATACATGCCATGAACATTTTTGGTTAAATTTATTCCTAGGCATTTTAAAAGTTTTTGGTACTATGGTAAATGAGCTCTTTCTATAAATACTTAGAAATATAAGAAACCAAGTAAATTACACTTGAACCCTGTGGTTCTTGGACCTGATTACCAAGAGGCCAATCACAATTCAGCATGGTCTTTTGAAGCTTGTCTTTTTAACTATGTTAAAAGGTGGTGATACCCAAGAATATATTCAAGGACTTTCTGATCAGAAACGTGCAATCATTAGATATTTAACTTGAAACAAGCAATTATAAGACAGAAACACATTGAAAGACAGAAAAATGAAAAATAACCTGAGATAACTTCACAGACATCTAATTACATGGGGCACATTGCAGTGCACTAGCTCTTTGAGAGCCCAGGCAACAGGATGGAAGGGAAGCTTTATTCTAGCGATAGCTGCCAAAAATGTTATGAGGCACACGCAGAGATAATGGCTTTGAAATTTCAATTTTATTCACCTCCCCAAATCCTGTGATAAACACCTGTGGACTGCTGAGTTTATCATTGCGAATGATAAATTGCAATGATAATCTCCAAAGGATTACAGAAGAGACAGATGACTTTTTATTAAAAGTAAAGTTTCTGGATTGGGAACAGAATTGTGATTATCATAAAAACTCCTATTACCTGAGCTTTCACAGAAACAGAATCCCTTGCTAGACATTTCTTCTCCATATGCCCTATGTCTCCATTTTTTCTCATTTAGCTTTAAAAGTCACATCTTCCACCTATTGAGTTCACTGAGAAGCCCAGTCATTTCCAACTCTTGTGAGATGAAGCAGGCACTTCACAGAGCTCCAAGAATAGTTTGTCCTATTTAAGAAACAGCAGATGGAACAGTTAATGCTGTGCCTTGCCTCATCTGTACTGTCAATGTGGCATAACTTTTACTTTCTATCAAAATCAGAAAAGTCTTTACCTCCATGCAAAGAGAAAGCAAAGCAGTATCTTTAAATCCTCATTCTCCAGAACAACTACCTCATGCCCTGAGCCAGGGCAGTTTCTAAAACAGGGATATAATCAGGATTGGGAATTAATAAATAAATACATTTTTCAGCAGGATTTGGACAATGGTGTTAGGTTTATATTGAGATTTCAATGCTGGGTAATCTACATAAATCTAAAAGAAGAGGAGGTGACATATATCAAATTTATCAGAAGAATGAGAAACACTGAGGTTTCTGATGGCAATAATCATACAGGGGAATGACAAAATCAAACACTTTCATTTTCCACCCCAAAACACCTGTTCCTCCTCCTGAATGTATCCTGATTATATCTTCATTCAACTTCCATCATTATTTAAGGAAAATGGAATCAAAGTGTTCCTTCGCTGATGATATATATACTAAATAAATAAATGGCTATATTAGAGAAAAACCTGTAATGGAAGGTATCTTAAATCAAAGGTCCAGCTCTATGTGTTCCAGATTTTGAGACCATTAAATGACAGACAGAATTAATGGAAGAGAGTGCTAGGAATAAAGGTCTTCTTTAATTAAGATTTCCCAACAGAACCCTGATACTATTAGTTGAACTCTGTATTTCACCTGGCCATCTCTGAGTCAGCTACCACTGCCACATTCCATTTATGATGTTTCCCTGGGGAGAAGTTTCTTTGCATCAGTCATTTGCTAAATCAGCATTTTTAATCAAGAGAACAATGGTCAAATTACAGAGAAATCAAAAGAGATTCCTTATCAGGAAAATTTTGGAGAGTTCCACATTATAGACTTCAGAATACCTAGCAAAGGGCAAAGTGTCAAATATCAGGATTTAGTATTAACACTCTCCCATAAAACAGGTTTTACCTCCTAAGTAGAGACATGTTAGACACACTCCACTCCGGATACAAGAACTGACCAACGCTTTAATTATTATGGGTACATAATAGTTGTATATCTTTATAGGGTACATGTGATATTTTGATACAGACATACAAGGTAAATTAATCAAAGTAATTGGAGTATCTATCACCTCAAACATTTAACATTTCTTTGTGTTAGGAACATTCTAATTCCATTCTTTTAGTTATTTTAAAGTATACCCTACCTTTTTGATTATAGTCACTTTGTTGTGCTATCAAATACTGTTCATTCTATCTATCTAATTATATTTTTGCACCCACTAACCATCCCTACTTTATCCCCCCATTCCCTGCTACCCTTCTCAGCCTCTGGTAACCAACATTCTACTCTCCTGTCTCCCTGAGATGAATTGTTTAGCTCCCACATGAGTGAAAACATGTGAGATTAGTCTTTCTGTGCTTGCCTTATTTCACTTAACATAATGTTCTTCAGTTCCATCCATGGTGTTGAAATGGCAGGATTTCATTCTTTTTTGTGACTATGTAATAAATATTCCATTGTGCATGTTGTGTATCCCACAATTTCTTTATCCATTCATCTGTTGATGGACACTTAGGTTGATTCCATATCTTGGTTATTGTGAATATTGCTGCAAAAAAACATGGGTGTGTGGATATTTTTTCAATATGTTGAATTCCCCTCCTTTGGATATATAGGGTTGCCCAGAAAGTATCCAGCCATTGTTATATGTAATTTTCAAATCACACGGCTGGATACTTTCTGGACAGCCCTTGTACACCCAGCAGTGGGATGGCTGGGTCACATCGTAGTTCTATTTTTAGTTTCTTGAGGAACCTCCATATCATTCTCCATCCATCATCATTGCACTAATTTACATTCCCACTAACAGTGTACAAGAATTCCCCTTTATCCACATCCTCACCAGCATTCATTATTGCTTGTCATTTTGAAAAAAATGACATGAGCTACAGATATGTAGCTCAGATATGTATGACATGAGATGATATCTCACTGTAGTTTTAATTTGCACTTCTCTAATGACTAATGATGTTGAGCATTTTTTCATATATCTATTGGCTGTATGTCTTCTTTTGAGAATGTCTATTCAGATCCTTTGCATTTTTTAATGAGATTATTTTATTTTTTCCTATTAAGATGTTGGTGCTCCTTACATATTCTAATTATTAATCCCTTGTCAGATGGGTAGTTTCCAAATGTTTTCTCCCATTCTGTGGGTTGTTATTCCCTGTATTGATTGTTTCCATTGCTGTGCAGAAGCTTTTTAGCTGGATATGATCTCATTTGTCCAATTTTGTTTGGGTTGCCTGTGCTTCTGGGATATTACTCAAGAAGTCCTTGCCCAGACCAATGTCCTGACCCCTTTTCCCATTGTTTTCTTTTAGCAGTTTCATAGTTTCGATCTTAGATTTGTCTTTAATCCATTTTATTTTATTTTTGTATATGGCAAGAGATAAGGGTCTAGTTTCATTCTTCTGCATATGGATATCCAGTTTCTCCAGCACTTTTGTTGAAGAGACTATCCTTTCCCCACTGCATGTTCTTGGAAACTTTGGCAAAGATAAGTTCACTATAGATGTGTGGATTTATTTCTGGGTTCTCTATTCTATTCTGTCAGTCTATGTGTCTGTTTTTATGCCAGTACCATGCTGGTTTTGGTTGCTACAGCTCTGTAGTATAATTTGAAGTCAGGTAATGTAATTCCTTCAGTTTTGTTCTTTTTGCTCAGGATGGCTTTGGCTATTCTGGGTCTTTGAGGTTCCATATAAATATTAGGATTATTTTTTTCTATTTCTGTGAAGAATTTCATTGGTATTTTGATGAGGATTGCACTGAATACATGGATTATTTAGAGTAGTATGGACATTTTAACAATATTGATTCTTCCAATGCAGGAGCATGGAAGAAGATCTTTCCTTTTGTGTGTGTGTGTGTGTGTGTCCTCTTCAATTTCTTCCATCAACGTTTTATAGTTTTCATCATAGAGATCTTTCATTTCTTTGGTTAAGTTTATTCCTAGGTATTTTATGTTATTTGTAGCTATTGTAAATAGGATTACTTTCTTGGTTTCTTTTTCAGATTGTTTATTGTTGGCATATAGAAATGCTACTGATTTTTGTATGTGGATTTTATATCCTGCAACTTTACTAAATTTGTTTATTAGTTTTTAGGTGGAGTCTTTAGGTTTCTCTAGACATAAGATCATATCATCTTCAAACAAAGATAATTTGACTTCTTCCTTTCCTATCTGGATTCCCTTTATTTCTTTCTCTTGTCTGATTGCTCCAACTAGAACTTCCAGTACTATGTTGAATAACAGTGGAGAAAGTGAGACTCCTTGTTTTATTCTCAATCTTAGAGGAAAGGTTTTCAGTTTTTTTCCATTTAGTATGATACTAGCTGTGGGTCTGTCACGTATAGCTTTTATTGTGTTGAAGTAAGTTCCTTTTATACCCATTGTTTTGAGAGTTTTTATCATGAGATATGTTGAATTTTATTGAATGCTTTTTCAGCATCAATTGAAATGATCAGATGGTTTTTATTCTTCATTCTGTTGATATGATGCATCACATTTATTGATTTGCATATGTTGAACCATCCTTGCATCCTTGGGATGAATTCCACTTGATCACAATGAATAACCTTTTTAATTTCCTGTTGAATTCAGTTTGCTAGTATTTTATTGAGGATTTTTACATCTATGTTCATCAGAGATATTGGCCTAGAGTTTTCTTTTGTTATGTCTTTGTCTGGTTTTGGTATCTGGGTGATACAGGGCTCATAGAATGCATTTGGGAGTAATTCATCCTTTTCAATTTTTTGGAATAATTTAAGTAGAACTGGTATTTGTTCCTTGACTGCTTGATAGAATTCAGCAGAGCCCTTGGGACTTTGGGCTTTTCTTTGATGGGAGTCTTTTGATGACACCTTCTATCTTACTACTTGTTATTTGTTTATTCAAGTTTTGGATTTCTTCCGGGTTCGATCTTGGGAGGTTGTATGTGTCTAGGAATGTATCCATTTATTCTAGGTTTTCCAATTTCTTGGCACATAGTTGCTCATAGTAGTCTTTAATGATCCTTTGAATTTCTACAGTATCAGTTGTAATGTCTCCTTTTTCATCTTTGATTTTATTCATTTTGGTCTTCTGTCTTTTATTCTTAGTCTGGCTAAAGGTGTGTCTATATTGTTTAACTTTTAAAAAAAAATAGCTTTTTGTTTCATTGATCTTTGGTATTTTTTTGTTTTAATTTCATTTATTTCTGCTCTGATCTTTATTTCTTTTCTTCTACTAATTTTCAGTTTAGTTTGCTCTTGTTTTTCTAGTTCTTTGGGATGCATTGTTAGAGTGTTCATTTGAAGCTTTTCTACTTTTTCGGTGTAGGCACTTACTGCTATAAACTTTTCTCTTATTATTGCTTTTGCTATATCCCATAGGTTCTGATTGTTATATTTTCATTTTCATTTGTTTTAAGAAATTTTTTAATTTCCTTCTGAATCTCTTCATTGACCCACTGGTCATTCACAAGTATATTGTTTAATTTCCATGTGTTTGCATATTTCCCAGTGTTTCTCTTGTTACTTATTGATTTCCAGTTTTATTCCATTGTGGTCAGAGAATACACTTGGTATGATTTCAATTTTTTTGAATTGTTTAAGACCTGTTTTATGGTCTAACATATGGTCTATCTTTGAAAATGATCTGTGTGCTGAGGAGAAGAATGTTTATTCTACAGCTGTTGAATGAAACATTCTTTAAATATCTTTAGGTGAATTTGGTCTATAGCGCATGTCAAGTCCAATGTTTCATTGTTGCTTTTCTTTCTGGATGATCTGCCCAGTCCTGAAAGTGGAGTGTTGATGTCTCCAGTGATTATTGTATTGGGGTCCATCTCTCTCTTTAGCTCTGATAATATTTGCTTTATATATCTGGGTGCTCCAGTGTTGGCTGCATATATATTTAGAATTATTATATCCTCTTTCTGAATGGACCCCTTTATCATTATATAATGATCTTCTTTGTCTCTTTTTACAGTTTTTGTCTTGAAATCTATTTTGTCAGATAGAAGGGTAATAGCTATTCCTGATCTTTTTTGGTTTTCATTTGTATGGAATATCTTTTTCCATCACTTAATTTTCAATCAATGTGTGTCTTTATAGGTGAAGTGGGTTTCTTGCAGACAACATATTGTTGGCTCTTATTTTTTTATCCATTCAGCCACTCTGTCTTTTGATTGGAAAGTTTAATTCATTCATATTCGATGTTACTAGGACTTACTACTGCCATGTTGTTATTTAATTTCTGGTTGTTTTGTGGTCCTCTCTTATTTCTTTCCTCTCTTCCTTTGTTAATTAAAAGTGATTTTTTCTAGTGGTGTGTTTTAATTTCTTGCTTTTTATTTTTGTATATCTGTTATAGGTTTTTTTTTATTTTTACTTGAGGTCACTATGAGGCTTGCAAGAAACATTTTATAATCAATTATTTTAAGCATATGACAACAACTCTACATACAAACCAGCAAAGAGAAATCTAACAGAAATTCTACTATTTAACTCCATCTCCCTTCAGTTTTAAACTTTTTGTTATTTCCATCCATATATTTTCATACTATTTATCATTCAAAAAGTTGTTATTTTGGATAGGTTTATCTTTTAGTCTTCCTACTGAAGATATAAGTGGTTTATACACTGCAATTACAGCAATAGAGTATTCTGTATTTGTGTCCTTACTGTTATCAGTGAGTTGTACATCTTCAGATGATTTCTTATTGTTCATTAATGTCCTTTTCTTTCAGATTAAATAATTCCTTTTAACATTTCTTGTAGGACAGGTCTGGTGTTGATGAAATCCCTCAGCTGTTGTTTGGGAAAGTCTTTATTTCTCCTTCACATTTTAAGGATATTTTTTCAGGATATAATATTCTGGGGTTAAGGATTTTTTCCTTCACCATTTTTTATATGTCATGCCACTTTCTCCTGGCCTGTAAGGTTTCCGCTGAGAAGTCTGCTGCCAGACATACTAGAGCTCCTTTATGTTGTTTCTTTTTCCTTGCTTCCCTTAGGAACTTTTCTTTATCTATCACCTTTGAGAGCTTGATTGCTAAATGCCCCATGGTTGCCTCATGTGGGTTAAATATGCTTCGTGTTCTATGACCATCTTGAACCTGAATATTGATATCTTTTTCTAGGTTTGGAAAGTTCTCTTTTATTATTTCTTTGAATAAACTTTCTACCCCAATCTCTCTCTCTACCTCTTCTTTAAGGTCAATAACTCTTATATTTGCTCTTTTGAGGCTATTTTCTAGATTTTATAGGTGTGCTTCATTCTTATTTATTCTTTTTTCTCTTCTGCATGCTTTCAAATAGGCTGTCTTCAAACTCATTCTTTCTTCTGCTTGATCAATTCTCCTGTGAGAGACTCTAATGCATTTTTAAGTTTGTCAATTGAATTTCTAAGTTCTAGAATTTCTGCTTAATTTTTTTATTATTTTCATCTATTTGTTAAATTGCTCGGATAGGCTCTGAATTCCTTCTCCGTATTGTCTTCAAGTTCATTGAGCTTCTTCAGGACAGGTATTTTGGATTTTTTGTCTGAAAGTTCACATACCTCCATCACTCCAGAATTGGTCACTGGTACCTTATTTAGTTCATTTGGTGAGGTGCTGTTTTCCTGGATGTTCTTGATGCTTGTGTATGTTCATCAATGTCTGGGCATTGAAGAGTTAGGTATTCATTTTTATCTTCACAGTCTGGGCTTGTTTGATCCTGTCCTTCTTGAGAAGGTTTTTCCAGATATTCAAAGGGAATTGATTATTGTGGTTTAAGTCTTTGATCACTGCAGCTGTATCTGCACTGGGGGTGTCCTAAGTTCAGTTATGCTGTGACTCTTGTGGACTCCTAGTGGTACTGCCTTCGTGGACTTCAGTAAGATACAGGAGAATTCCCTGGATTACCAGGCAAAGTCTCTTACTCTCTGTGCTGGGCTGCAGGAGTTGGACGAGGAGTGTTGTGGACATTCCCTCCTGGCCACCAGGTCACACCTGAAGCCAGCCTAGTCTCACCCAAAGTCAGTAGTGACTGTTGCCGGGCAACCTCTGATGTTTATTCAAAGCCCAAGAGTCCTTTAGTCAATGGGTGGTGAATCCTAACAAGACTAGGTCCTTCCCTTCAGGAAAGCGTGTTTCCTTCTGGCCCAGGTTGGGTCCAGAAATGCCATCTAGGAACTTAGGCCTAGACTCAGGGGTCTCAGGAGCCTTCTTGGTACTTTATTTTACTGTGGCTGAGCTGGTACCCAAGTTGCAAAACAAAGTCCTCTGAGCTCTTCCCTTTCCTTTCCCCAAGTGGAAGAAGACTCTCCCTGAGCTGGGCTACCTGTGGTTGGGGGAGGGGACACAGGCACTAGCTTGGCTGCAGCTGCTGGTGTCTCACTGGGTCACATTCTCCTCAAATCCACTGGCTCTGTGCCAGCACAGCCACAGGAATTGCCCAAGGACTGCACCCTTTGTGGCCTGACTGCCTTACAAATTTAGTCCAGGCCCCAGGCTGCTTTTTGTCCTCCAATTGTGGAACTAGCTAGAACTGGGATTTCAAGGCAGGGGATTTCCCTCTGGTCAGGCTGAACAAAATGTTCCTTCCATGGGCACCAGCAGAATTCTACCCTGAGCTGTGCTCCCCTTGTGGCAGGGTGGCCCTGAGTTTCAATGCAAAGCCCACAGTCACTTTACTCTCCCTCCTCTGGGCACACAGATTCTCTCTCCACTTGGGGTGCTGGCACAGCACTGCCAGGGAATGGAGGACAGGGGCATTAGACAATGTAAGATTGTCTTTTCTGCCCTCCTCAGTGCCTCTTTCCTTGTTATAATATTAAAACCAAGTACTATGATTGCTCACCTGATTTTTGGTTCCTCTGAAGGTACTTGCTTGTTTGGATAGTTGTTGAGTTTGGTGCTCGTGCAGATGGACAATGGCTGGAGGTTTCTATTTGGCCATCTTGTTCCGCCCTCTCCCTGGCCAAAATTTTATAGGTGCCTTTTAATGGAATTAATGTGTCATAAATTTCCTCTTCTATTAAGTATATTTCCTGACATGAAAGGCATTGGGGAATCAAATAGATCAAGGAGTATAGGATTCCAGACTTTTCTTTAAAGTTATTTGAAGGAGAAGAGAACTGGTTCAACTCACAGTTTGGTCCTTCTTCCATAAGCACGCTGATTAGAGTGAAGTTGACAAGAGATCATGGGCCATGCTGAGATAACAAACCAGGGGGTCTTCACAAATTTAGCTCAACAGGCCTCTGAACACCTGTAAGTTGACTGTACTCCCAAAGGCATTATTTTCAGGCAAAAACTACCATTCCTAATTTTCAAATAAATTATCCTGTTACTCTAGATGATACTTCTAGAGGTAATGTTTTCTTCATGTACAATGTGATTATTTTATTATCTACCAACTCTTCTGTGTGAGAATAAAACAATGGGGTATGCTGTATTAACAGCTAAAACTGAAAGGAGATAAGGTAAATTGCAGGGGATGAAATTAGTCAGGGTAGGGTAGGCTATGCTATGCTAACAAATACACCCTACAATCCGAGTGGCTTAGCAGAGCAAAGGTTTATTGATTGCCCATACTGCAGACAAATGTGCCTTGGAAGGATATCCATGGTGACTCTCCTAAATTGTGACTCAGAGTTCTTCCATCCTGAGACACTGACATCTTCAAAACATACAAACTCTGCAGTCCTAATGGAAGGAGAAAAGAAACCAGGATAAGGAATGCCAGCTCTTAATTGCTCCAGTCAGGAAGCTATCCAACTAACTTCTGCTCCCATTGCATTGTCAGTCTCATTGCAGAAAGGCTAGGAAATGGAGTCTTCCTGATGCCCAGAAAAAAGAAAGTAGACACAAAGGACTGTCTCTGACGTAAGAGGCAAGGATTTGGCGCCAAACAGATGAGGCATTGATTCCTATGGGACCTTGGACAAGTTAACTAATCTCTCCTCACTTGAGTTTCCCCATCTACAAACTGGGAATTACAGAAAAGCTTGCAGGGCTTTAGTGATGATTAAATCAATTATCTGCCTAGATTATCCAGACCAAAGTTAATGTTTGATGTATGGTAAGTATTGTAACTGCTATTTAAATAGAGGTTTGTTTTATAACTGGCCCCAAGACTAGTACAGATTGGAAGTTCAGCATCATCAGATCATAAAATTGTTCTTGGCTTTTAAAATTATCCTGTGTGGATCTGAGCTCATGCCCAATTAAGCTTACTTCCCCAGATCAAACTCTTCACATACAAACATCCGTCTTTAATTTAGCACAGCCCTGTCTTCTTTACTTTCTACTGAATGTTTCAATTGCAAAATTCCTGAGGCATTTAATTTGATTGTTAACTTCCTGGGTTTTGGTGTTTGCTTTTATACTCTCTTGTTGGTATCTTTCCTTTTCTATTACTTTTTTTTAAGCAATGGGTTGAAAGCATTAGAGATAATATTCTGTCGATCAAATACCTCCCTCTTTCTAAAGGTTTACTGTGTTTTCAGAAACTAGTTTGAAAAAAATTCAGACCCCCTGAGTGTCTTAATAAGTAATGGAATCTAAGTGATAGCACTTTAATTCTTTCCGTTTCTAACTTTGCCTTCACTCATTATAAAAGCTTGATTTAACACAAGTAATTGAATATACCTTGCACACTAAGCATTGCTGGATTCAGATAAAGAAAAGACTTAAGATCCCTCTTCTATATTCTGAATCTCTATTTTAAAACAACTAAATAAGAGTCTTACCAAAAAAAAGTGGATGAGAGCTATAGTGTTGTTTTTTTCTCATTATGCCTTTAAGATTTGATTCACACTACAAAGATCTGTCAACACAATCATTCAAGAGGCAAGAGAGACAGCAGCTGCTGCCTAACTAGGAAACATATTATTCCTGGAGTATGTGTTCTCCTGCAAGGCTTGGATTAACTCAAGATGGATACTTTCTTTCAGGTGCTTTGTTACAAATCACTTCTGGTGGTACCAGAGGTACTGTAAAAAAAAACATTTGACACCCACAAAGGAGTTATTTAAAGATGAAATATGAAGCATTCTGACTGCTTCTAGATTATCTCTGTTGTATTTCTTAATGAATTTTTTAAAAGGAAGTAGCAGCTTTTCTTCTATTAGTGTTCCCGAAAATGTGCTTGTGCATATATCAACCTTAGTCAAGACAAAATTGTTGAAATATTATCTTAGAAAATAGAAATCTATCCACTAGACTTAGTTCTTCTTATACATTTAGTTACTATTGTTTTACCATAACTCAGAGAGAATTCTGACTCAAGCATGTTCAGCTTTCACAATGCATCTTGGGTCCTCCCTCGGGTACCTCTAGTACCTGGTAGAGCATTGAGCTCCCAGCTAATGCTACTGTGATACCATTTTCCCTGCCTTTTTTTTCCTCAGCTAGGAAGAAAAGCTCAAAATATTCTGCAAGCCATTTGATGAATGCCTAATGTTCCAGAGTAGTGAAGCCATCTAGAGATGACTCCAAGGACCTGGTTTTCAATGGCACAATGGTAATGAAACTATACCCAAATTTCCCTATAAATCCATTGTCTTTAGCTTCCCCAGTTTCTGAAATCATCTTGCACCTTCAGTTTTGCTTTTTATTAATATAAGGTGACTCTGACTGGATCACTGTAGACATCTCTAGGAGTGGTTTCTGATTACTGTAACTGATTTCAAAACTTCTAGGGGAAGTGACCAAAAGAGAAAGTTTTTCATGATTCCTATACTCCCCATGGAGAGTGAAGTGAAAAAATCCCCAGAAATAGTTGACTCTCCTTCTCTCTACTATTTGCCTGCTTTAGAGTGCATTTACACCCATCTGAACAAGAAGAGAAACAAGTTTAGAATGGGAATCCTTTGACTTTGCTATGCATTAGTTGCTAAGAAAGCACTTTGAGTTTGAATCCTGAACAGATTTTATGCCAGCTGCCTTCTGCCTCTCTGAGCATGGAAAGTGTGGAGCCAGTGCTGACCACATTCTAACTGGCCATGTCATTCACTTGTAAATAGGGCTCCATCAGGATCAGATCCTGGCACCCAAGAAAATGAGAAGGAAGGAGCCACCTTCATCATGCACCAACTTTTTTATGGGCCAGATGGGGATGGGAGTCTATTTAGCTGCATATCTCAGGAAACTCATTTCTCCTTTCTGAATCTCTGTTCCTCACCTACAAAATGAGATGTTACCAACCTATTCTTCAGAGTAGTTCAAGCATGAATGAAGGTTTTGTTTACTATATTCTGCTACCTCAGTTCTGGGATAAAGTAAAAATAGTAAGGAATAAAAGAAAGGACAGTTAATCAAATTCATTGCAGATATAAGATGGAGACAATTAGTGGACAAAAGTGCACAAGAAAAACTGCAAGAGGACCTGTCCACTGGACTATAAACCCCACGAGCATGCAGCTGTATCACCAGCACATGGCACTATTCCTACTGTGAGTACATAATAAACACTCTATGAATATTTGTTGACTGACCATCAAAGGCTCAAGGATCTTTCTCTAGCCACAGAAGTGTCTTCTCTATCAGAATTGATTTGTTTTTAAAACATCTCATTGAAGGAAACCCCTGATACAAGCCTCTCTGACTCAAGGAGACTGGCTGAATTAAATCTTATGGGGCAAAAAGAACAGGTGCTAGAGTCAGGCATGCTGGTCAGTGAGCACATTTCTGTGATGTGTCCTGCAGTCTTTAGGAAGGAATATCTGGGAACCTGTGCTCATCATTGAGTGCAACGGAGGCTATAATAGTCAACTAGATCTTTTTGCTGAGGGACAGTGTTTTCCTCTTCAATTTTTGGGGTTCTTAGGACAAGGGTTTCTCCAATGCTGAAGTAAATGAGAAATCTGGCTGATTGGATATGGAAAAAACAGTTAGATTAAATATAGATGTAAGGAACTTGGCAGGTAAACTGAATGGGAATAAACCGAATTGTATCCTTAGAGCACCTAAGGATAATTTTCTGTTTGGGGATATCACCTGGAGCCTTGAGTTCCAGGATCTGATTCCTTTCTGCATTTTTGAAAGCTCTATGGAAAGAAGGGTTATTGGAAAAATCCTTGGATCACTCTGCATAAAAGATTGGTATTTGTTTGCCTTGAAGTAAGTCAAGGAGAGGGAATTTGATGCTGTGGGAACAGGTGCTGATGGAGAGGAGAAGGGGGAGAACAGGGATCTAGTCTTGGCTTTGCTATTAATTAGCTGTATGAGCTTGGGCTAGTCTTTTCACCTCAGGAGCCCAGTGAGTTTCCCAAGACATGGAGCTAACTAGACCCCCATGCTCCTCTGGGCCATAAGAAATAATTGATACATCTTTCTGCTAAGATTATTATCTTGGGTCCCAAAATATGATCCTCAAAATCACCTAGAGAGGGAGATTTTGATAGTTTGAGGTCATGCTAGTCCATGGATCCTGATTCAGTATTACATACACAATACTGTTCTTAGTGGCCATAGATTTCCCAAAACTCAGCACACATATGTCCATAATGGATTAGGTTTCAGCCTCTGAGTATTTAACTTTTTACACATTCCAAGTTTAGAGTAACTGCACTGGGAGCCATCTGCCACCAAGCATCTGGTTGGATCTGGACCTAATCCATCTCTGCCAGGTGCCTGATAGTCACACAAAACCCCAGTGCCAAAATTATATGTGAATCAAGGACCTGGGCTTCCAAAATGATCCAATTAAGAAGTATTTTTAGAATCCAGCTTAATTTTTCTAAGGTTTAAACTTTCTGAATTATTATTATTATATAATCAGCAATCTTTGAAATGAAATTCAACTATATTTTTTAAACTAGAGGGTTTCTTCGTAACTTTGTTAATGTGATTAAAATGTCCATATCTATATATTTTTTTCAGGATTAATATAAATTTTTAAACATCTTTTTCAGTATTATAGTATCCATAGGACTTTGGCTAAAATTAGTAGATAATTGGGAAGTTTTACTTTGTTATATTTTGTTCTCATGATCAAATACATGAACTACTGCATTCTACATACCATTTTTCAAATAGCTACCTAAAAAGAAACACAAAACTTGCAATGCGTACACTTACATACTCAGCACCACAACAGATGACAATTTTGTCTCACAAATAGATTTTTGAGTATTTTTAAGGAATTAAATCATGTCTTCTACTTTATATCTTTAGTGTACTAAACATATAACAGGTATTTATTATTAAGTACTTTATAAACTTAAGTTTCATAATCTAATAACGTTACTAATAATGAGAATAATGGCTAATACATATTGTACACTATTGTCAGATGTTGTGCTAAGTGTACTTTACATAATTTTTCTGATAATCATATGAGGTAATTTCTAATGTACCCCCTTTTACAAATGAAGCAAGTGAATCTCAGAGAGGTTAGGAAATTTTCCCAAGGACACAAGGCAAAGTGGAGTCTCAAACTCAGATCTGTCTCACTTTAGAGTCCATTGCCTTAATTACTGATTTTCCCTAACCATGGACATTTTCGTCTTCTGGTCTCCGATTAGCAATAGGCTTTGTGGGCGAGGAGGGTTATGTATTCCAGACAGTGAGCTAGCATCTTAAATTGTGTATGTTGACTGTGCCAGTTGCTTCCTGGGACATCAATTCTTCCTTCTTTCTACCTTGGTTCACCAAGCCAACTTCTCTCCCATAATGAATAACTTGGAACTTTTGAGCATTCAAGTGCTCAAATCAGGCTTCTGGAGTTCTCTACAGAATCAGAGGGGTAACTTACCTAGTGACAAACTAGGAACCACTATTTAAATAATCCAAAGTGACTAAGAAGGTAGCACAGGGGTAAAATAAGTGTTCACAGATTACAAAAAAATGAAAAAGCATCTTAGAGATCAAGTTCAAGCTTCTCATTCTATGTATCTGGGCTCCTGAGGCGAAGGGAATTTCCTGAGCCCATGTAGATCATTAGTAGCAGAGCCAAGACTAGATCCCCATCCCCTGCCCATCAGCACTTATTTCCGCGCACCATATTCCCTCTCCCTGAGTTACACTTCAAGGCAAACAAACACCAGCCTTTTACGCAGGATGATACAAGGATTTTTCCGATGACCCTTCTTTCCATGGAGCTTTCTAAAAATGGAGAAAGGAATTATTTATAGCCCTTATTTCAAGGTGCTTTTCAAATATCTGATTATCCAATGACCCACACGAGAACTAGAAATGACAAAGGACAGTGGACTTGGCTGCGTATTTTGCAAGCATTCATGTGACAACCGAAACTCTGGTGCTTAGACAATGAATGCTCAGGGTGAGGATGCTAAGAAGTGAAGACAAACATCTGTGCCTGTCATTTAGAGATTTGCTGAGGGCAGAGAAAAATATCTTTGAGAGGTTTTTAACCCATTAGAGGAAGGTGACAAAGTGTTTGATTGCTAAATATTATACTACTAGCAAACTTTGTGAGAGTCGTCTGGGGCAGATTTTCTGTTCCATTCCATTTTCTAAAGTGATCTTTTGGGCTTTCTAAATGATACAGCACAGGAGAATACAATTCTAAGTTGTGCAAGAGACTTCAACTGGCGGCATTTGTAATATAGTCCACGAGTCTTAGAAATGTTTCCATCTACCAAATTAAACGATTTCCATCTGGCAGACTCTGCTACTTGCTCTGGGAGATGAATGGAGCTGAAAGGACCATGGCTGCTTTTCAAGGTTTCAGTTCAATGTAGGCAGCATTCTCATGCCTGGGTCTAATTTGGATTCACTGCTCTGAGACTATAGCAGCACAGTTATTATAGCCCAAACAGAAAGATTAACTGCTCTGGAAGGAAACAGAATGAAATCATACTCACAGAACCTGGGGTCTGGCTTTAGGTGTTAACATGCATGAGCCAGAGAGTTCTTGCAAAAGAATGGACAGAGGAAGGCATAGAGAAAAGCACAGACATCCCTCAGAGTGCAAAATGCCTCTATTATTTTTCTTTTCCCCATTTTAGCCGTTCTGCAAAAGAGAGACTACCATCAAAGAAATACACATTTGACCTGCCCTGTGTTCGAGATGCCAACAGATGGAATAGTGATAGCGGAAGTCTCGGCCTGGGAGACTCCACCAGAAACAATCTGAGAATGCTAGATCTCCATATCCTTTCCTTGCTGGTTTTGTTCTGGAATCACCCACTGGGTTCTTCTTCAGGCACTAAAGTTTCCCTTTATCATTGCGGGGATCATACCTCTACTCACACCTTTGAAGCTTCCCTTCTTTGCCCATTATCTTTTCTCAGATTCACCAACTAGCACCATTATTGTCCTTGGGAATCTATACCCTTTTCTGAGCTACTGCTCCACAGCCTGTAAAACTGCGTAGCTACAAGGAGTCACCATGTTAGCATCATTCCTTCCAATTCTAAGTGGTCTTCTGGAATATACCCTACATCCCATTTTCTGCCTTTGATTTCATATCTAATGACATTAGCTCAACATGAGCACACTCATTCCCTCTCTCTCCCTCTCATTTTCTCACACTGGGCCACATTCTTCCCAAGTTTTGGGGTAAAAGATTGCATTAAATATACCACAGTCTAACAGCCTAAATCATCAGCCTATTTTCCTGAACTGAGCCTGACCATTTAAACATTGCATCATTCCAAGGTATGCTCCCTGTTCCTTAGGGACATTATTTGATATGTTCAGAAAATGCTCTTTATCCCTACCTTCCTCCATATGCTTATCCTCCTCATTACTCCAGCAACCCCACTAGGCATTCATGCAAATAAAACTCCCAGTGGGTTTCCCAAACAAGCTCCAAGGTGCCAGAATTCCAACAATGTTAACAGGAAGTAGCCACTTCCCCTCCAGGGGTTTTGCTCTGTGTGTGAAATCACCAAATAAATCATCTCCCATGATGAATTAATTTAAGGACCACTACAGTAGTATATGCGTACAGAATTGATAAATTGGCTGTACAGCATATCTTGGTCATGAAGACCAATAGTCGAATTATAAAGAATTTGCAGTTTATGAGAAATAAAAGATTTTTTCCTTCCATAATAGCAAAAACAAAAAAATGTTTCATGATGTCTCTCTCAACCCAACCCCAATAGCCTTTGTCACCACTATCCATCATTTGAAAACATACCCATTCCTAAAATTATTATTTGATATTTTTATTTATTAACTTATTCAGGAAATATTAAGCATGTACCACAAGCAAAGTACTATTCAAGTGTCTGATTCAAATTCTAGCTCTGAGATTTACTGCCTTACTCTTAAGTTGCTCTAAGGATTAACAGGGATAATAGGCTTAAAAATTATAAATATCAAATGCATAGGTAGAGGATTCCTAGAATGGCAGTCTGAGGAGCTCTGAGACCCTATCAGTGAAAATTTAAAAAAAAACAAAACAAAACAAAAAACACCTAAAATGTACCAACTCCAAAACTCAGAAAGAACAGCAAGAGTCTGTGGCATTTGAACCACAAGCCTCTCCCTCCCCACTCTCAGCTCAGCACAATAGAAGTTCCAATCTAGGTAGGTATAGCCAAGAACCCAGGGTCCCTCTCCTCCTGGCTCCCAGAGGAAGGCTGCAGCATCTCTTTTACCAGCACCTCCCACCCCCTATCTGTATTGGAGAGATTCTACTGTAGGCAAGAACAGCTGAGAGGTCTGGGACTCCCTTCCTCTACCTTGCCCGTAACTCACAGGATAGCAGCTCTATCCAGGCTCACAGGCCTTTAATCCTGGGCCTAGGTCACAGCCATCTCAGCCCATTTGTAGGGCAGAGGTCCCACACCAGAAGAGACAAGCTGAGAAGCTCAGTGGCAGATGCCCCAGCCCAGCACCCTGCTTGCGGAGCCTGGGTGCCATTACAAGAGAAGTGGCCATACATCATACTATGGACTATTATTCAGCAGCAAAAAGAAATGAGGTACTGATATCTGCTATAACACAGATAAACCTTGAAAATATTATGCTAGGTGAAAGAAGCCAGTCACAAAAGACCGCATATTTTATGATTCCATATGTGAAATATCCAGAATAGGTAAATCTACAGATACAGAAAGATAGTCATTGCCTTTGGTGGGGGACTAGGGTTGGCAGGATGGGTACAGTTTTTTTGGGGGGAGGGGCTGATAAAAATGTTTTAAAATTAGATTGTGGAAATGATTACACTCCATAAATATACTAAAAGTTACTGAATTGTACACTTTAAATTAGTGGATTGTATTTCAATAAAGCCATTTTTAAAAATTAAGTATTGGAACCATTAACTCAGATCCACATCGGGTATTCAGTGATTGCTATGCACTTTCTCTTTTCTTTTGCTGGATTCAATGAGAATACAAAAATAAAGACATGGCTCTGATTTGGGTATCCCTGGGGAGGCCAAAAGTTACTTGAGGCCAAAAGTTTGAGACTAGCCTGGGCAGCAAGACCCTATCTCTAAAGAAAAACAAAAATTATCCAGACGTGGTGTTGTGAGCCTGTTTTCCCAGCTACTCGAGAGGCTGAGGCAGGAGGATCACTTGAGCTTGAGAGTTGGAGGCTGCCATCAGCTATGATCACATCACTGCACTCTCGCCCAGATAACAGAGCGAGACTGTGTCTCAAAAAAAAAAAGTTACTTGAAAGTAAAGTTCCTCATGGTGGTTAACATATGTTTTATATAAAAGGCACTCATTATATTAACATTGATAAAACTCTGAGTTTTACAACTAGGACAGCACTATAAATAGGGATTAACAGCATGGGTTCTGGGGTCCTACAGCCTAGATTCAACTCCTGGGATTAAAGATAGAAACTTCAAAGTTAGATCTGCTGAATTTGAATCCCGGCTCTAACACTTATCAGCTATGTGACCTTCGGTGCGTTATCAACTTCTCCCAATTTCAATTTCTTTACCTTTTATGAAAATAAATTTATATGTGGATGTTTACGTACATTTTTTCTATCAGGACATCCTGTCCTTTTTATTTATTTATTTATTTATTTTGGTATCCAACCTTTGGAATCATTCGTTCTTCCAAGGTTATCTCAAGACATGTCTCCACAAAGTCTCCACCAACTCCACCTTCCAGGCTAGTTACCTTGTAGGGTTCTTGTAGAGATCGTAAATGAAATAACACCTGTGAAGTACCCTGAACAGTGTTTGGCACATACTACATGCTCCAAAAATGTTAGCTATAATGTTACTAGCTATAAGGAAATTGTTATTTCCTTCTATGATAAACAGTTGTTGGTTGGGTGTATTCTTCACTCAAAGGGGGCCTAACGAATGTTTTTGAGGACATGGATGGTAGGATCGCCACATCATCAAATGCCAGACCTGATGTCCTCTCTGCTCACTTTCCCATCTATTGCTTTAAGAGTTTATGGGAAAATAAAGAGAAGCTTGTAGGTGGAGGGAAATAAACAGTTAAGAACCTCTTTTAAAACATGCTCTTGTCACGCCTAAATATGAGACCTTCAAAACTAAGGATAATAGCATTACAGTCGTCTACTGTAGCCACTGTTCTATGCCCTGTATTGTATTCAATGGTAGGTGGAGGGAAATAAACAGTTAAGAACCTCTTTTAAAACATGCTCTTGTCACGCCTAAATATGAGACCTTCAAAACTAAGGATAATAGCATTACAGTCGTCTACTGAGCCACTGTTCTATGCCCTGTATTGTATTCAATGGTCTCGCATACATCACTCAATTAAGCCATTACTCCCTTCACCCACAAGCAAACCCTACACTAAAAGCATGCCAAGACCTTCTGTCATTATACCTGTCTTCTCCTCTCCCTGGCAGCACGGCACTCATACCCCTCTGTGCCAGATGCCTGGGGTGACTTGCCACTCTCCTGAGAAGCCTCACATTTCCTACTTTGTCTTTTGCCTAATATGCCTTTGCTTTTGTTGTTCCCTGAGCTTGAACTGTCCTTCCCACCCAGCTCCATCTGTTCATATCCTATTTATCCCTCAACGGTATACTCCAATGCCACCTCTTCTAAGATGCTGCCACCAATCTTTTCCCTCCCCCTCCCCCCATCATAGACAATCTCTTTTTGCTGTTTTTCATTTTTTTAGTAGCCATTTGCACTTCCATTACAAATCGTATCATGTTCTGCTTTGTACCCCTGTTGGACACTCTTCTTACAGTCAGGGACACCTCATCTCAGCACACCAAAAAGGGCTCCTAAGCACAATGCCTTGCATAGATTTGGGGCTCAAAAACTCTCAAAATGGAGTTAGAAGCTGATCATGAAGACACTCTTTAGTAGCATGTCTGTGAGAGGCAAATTCTGGTTTATATTCTAGGGGCTAACAGAATGTGCTGTGTGAAACAGCTCTAGAATAATCTTGAACACCACCGTTTCATTTCAGAAAGTACCCAAAATAGTACCTTACCCTTCAGAAATCTCATGTTGACTGCCATCAAAACATATGAAATAACATGAAATGAAGATAGTGTGCCTTCTGTTGAATTTAAATTTGTGACTTAGAGAAGTCTTGGAATAAAGCATTTATGAATTCTAAATAAATCAGTAAAAAGGGGACAGGCAGAAGATTTTCATATTCTCAAATATTTCCAGGAAAAGAGGTAAATTGGATATGCAGAGAGAAGATTGAGGGATCTTTGAACCTATCCCTCAAACCATCGGCACAACTATTCATATTAAAGAGCCCCAGGCTAGTGTGGCAAAATCATGCAACTATTAATCAAGGTTTAGCAGAACCACTTGCCAGTCATCAAGAGACAGAGAAAGCTTTGTGAATGTGTGCTTGGGGTGAGGAGTGTCAGGGTGGGAGGGAGGAGAAGAGGAGATTTCAATTAGAAAGGAAGTACTTAATTCAAACTACAACATAGATAACATTTAAAATCTAGATTAATCTAACTATTATTTGACTACCTGAATCCACAGGTAGTCAGAATAGTTAATTCTATTAAATGTTTTGAATATTTTCTTCTATCAAATCTCTTCTCTTTTGCTCTCTTTCAAAGGAACCAGTTCATTCTAAAGAAAAATATCTATGACAATAGGTAAGAGAAAGTAAGTAAAAACCAAGGATCTGAAAGACACACACTGCCTTGCATATCATTTGACAATATCACTGGCCTGCCTTTTATAGTAGTCTTTTCCCAGTGATGCTCAAAGCTCTTAACATCCTCATTTTAAGTATTTATCTTGGATTATATCTCAGCAAACTCAGAGACATAGCGTGAAGTTACGTTTTAAATCAGTGACAGAGCATAAAATGGAATTCTCATCTTCCAGATATGACTGATTGGAATACACTCTTCACAGGCAGTGTAAGGGTGGCGGTGAACAGTGAGGACTCTAGAACTAGAACATGAAGGTTTGAATCTCAGCTCCTCCACTTAATAGCTGTGTGACCTCCTGAAATTTACTTAACTTCTCTCTGCCTCAGTTTCCTCGTCTGTAAATAGGGGTGATAATATTTATGAGGGTAAAATAATTAAATATCTCATTTTTGTAAGGATTAAATAAATTTTTTTTTTGAGACCCAGTCTCACTCTGTTGCCCAGGCTAGAGTGCTGTGGCGTCAGCCTAGCTCACAGCAACCTCAAACTCCTGGGCTTAAGCGATCCTACTGCCTCAGCCTCCCGAGTAGCTGGGACTACAGGCATGCGCCACCATGCCTGGCCACAAATAAGTAAATATTTGAAAAAACTTAAAACAGAGTCTGGGCCGGGCACGGTGGCGCATGCCTGTAATCCTAGCACTCTGGGAAGCCGAGGCGGGTGGATTGTTTGAGCTCAGGAGTTTGAGACCCCGTCTCTACTAAAAAATAGAAAGAAATTATCTGGACAACTAAAATATATATATATAAAAAATTAGCCGGGCATGGTGGCACATGCCTGTAGTCCAAGCTACTCAGGAGGCTGAGGCAGGAGGATCGCTTAAGCCCAGGAGTTTGAGGTTGTTGTGAGCTAGGCTGACGCCACGGCACTCACTCTAGCCTGGGCAACAGAGCGAGACTCTGTCTCAAAAAAAAAAAAAAAAAAACAGAGTTTGGCACATACCAAGCACTATGCAAGGGTCTGTTAAGGAGGTACACGTTGTAGTGAAATGCATATTGGAATCAAGAATGTTTGGCCGTAGAATCAGTTGCTCAAAAGGTGAACGACTACAGTGGCTACATTCCAATTTGCCCAGGACTGAGAGGTCCCCGGGATGTGGGACTTTTGGTGCCAAAATCCAGAGAGTCCAGGACTTTTAGTGCAAATCTGCATGGTTGATCACCCTAGAAAGGAACTCAAGTAGGTCACAGTAATGGACATTTTTTTTTCTGAGCGTCTATCATGTACTAGTCAATATATAACATGTATTATCTCACTTAATCCTCCCAATAACCCTTACCAAGTCGGGTAATTTTCACTGTTTTAAAAAGGAAACTCAGACATAGAACAATAAAGTAATTTACCCAAGGTCACTCTGTTTTAGAAGGTATGATCAGAGATGGATCTCAAATCCACCTGATTTCAAAGCCTATGGTTTTATTTTGTTTCTATTAGTGATTCTTACAAAGCTCTTTCAGAAAGAAGTGATTTCATGTTCTAGCTAGTTCCAATCCACTTGGGGATATACCTGGAGTAATGAATCAGTCAAGATGGATCCTTAAAGCTCAAAGTTCTGACTACATTGTCATTAGCTTTCCAGACATACTTACCTTCCTGGGGGACTTTCATAAAGTCAACCCCATAGCTGGGAATATAAAAAATAAGGAGTCAAACTCTTGCCATTTTGTTGGAACTTAAAAGAAGATCAGAGTGAGTTTTTCTACTGCTTACCACTTTCTCTTAACTCTTTACTAATAATTCCCTTTCAAAAATGTGGCTTCATTTTAGCATAAAATTTTTTACTTTATCTACCCTTGCCATCTTTTTCTTCCATCCCTGCTATTATGTTGTTAGTACAGCTGGGAATCAAATAAACACATCCAGACCCATTTTAATTTTTTTTCTTTGAAACTTCCTTTCCCAGTATATTTCATATGACTCTTCTATCTCATAACACATGAGCAATTTGATAATTATATACCTTGGGAGAGGGTCTTACCTGACACCAACATCCTCAAGACGGGCAAATACAGCTCTGTCTCTGTTTGGGGAAGCCATGGAGGCCCCTGTTCTAGACCACAGATGTAAGTGTGTACATGGTGTGGACACTGTAGTTTAAACAGGGAGTAAAACAATAACAACAACAAAAACCCACACACCCTCTCTATTGGGGGAACCTGTTCTTAACTGATTTGAAATATCTAAGAATACGTATTGTAGCATCTCCATCTTTCTATGCAAAAAAGGAGAAAAAATAATCAAGGGTAGTTTTAGTTATGGAAGTTTTTAATAACTCTGATGTTAATTAAAAATTCTCTTGCTACTGCCAGAAATCTACTTCTTGAAGTACATATTTTATTTCTTTAAGCTGAATAGCTGAAAAATATTTCTTCACATTGCCTTGCTGTTGAGTATTGGGTATGCTTTGTAGTAACTGCTCATTCCCTCTTCTATGAATAGCTGCAGCCCACGTTCTCAATCCTATTTCTACTCCTCTCCCGCTCCCCTGCCACAGCTGACCAAATCTGGAGTATGATCAGACACAAGACAGCATATTCACTCGCCAAGCAGATTCTTTGAGGATCTAAAAAATGAGATATACCGAGGGTACTCTGTTGGTAGTTCCATGTTTGAAAATAAGCCCTTCTGCCCCCCTTAATAATCCAGACACTCTGTCTTGTCAGCCCAAGGTATTGCCATCTGGCATTGTGTTTGCTATATTTGTTTATTGCCTTTATCCCTCCTCACTCCCGGTAAGCTGCATTAGAACAAGACCTGTCAGTCTTGTCCTCTTGTGTTCCCCAGAACCTAGAACAGTGCTGGCATTTGGTCAGCACGCAAATATTTCTGAAATAAGTGAATGTTAAATAATTTTTTCCAGAACTGCTCCCTACTTGGGAATTGTATCTTTGTAAACTCCACTTTGAATAAGAAAATAAGAAGAGAGCAAGTTTCCAGGGAAGTACATCTCCAAACATCTCTCCCACTCTATAGAACTCATTAACCATTCCTGCATCATTTAAAAAAATTCCCCCTGAATTAATAAACAAGTCACCTGGAGTTTTGTACTTTACTTCATGTTATTTTTTATGCAAGGGTTATAAACACATTTATACATTTTATACATTACAAGGTCATATGCAAAAATTAGTTTATTATGATATATGGTCAGAGTAAGACACCACCTATGCATGCTTTCAAAGTATCCCTTTGTCTCTTTACCCAAATATACCCTAACAATTACCTGTAATCCCTAAGCTACTCATGACCTTGGGTTACACTATTCAAGGCTATTAAAACCCAAATGCATAATGAAGTCCTATTCAGTTTTAAAAGCAATTCCTAAGATAAAAACATCACACACAAAATCATCCTTGAAAATCCCTTAAATCATCTATGAAGTATAGCATGCACACATGCCGTTTTTCAACAAATCAAACATAGCTTTTTTTCCTTCCCTAACATTTTTGGAACAGAGAACTATTTCCTCAACTGATCATCAGATGAAGAAGTTGGCCATGCTGCAGGAAATTTACATGTTTAAATTTTAGAATCAAACTCAGCCCAACAAAACATTCATACAATGAAAGAAAAAACTGAGACTGACCAAGGAGAAACAGATTTATGTCTGCCACCTTGTTTATTCCTGGTTACCCACAGATGGAGTAGAATCGGTGCTATGGACTGAATTGTGTCTCCCCAAAATTCATGCTGAAACTGTTTTTGGAGATAGGGCTTTTTGGAGGAAATTAAGGTTAAATGGGGTTGTAAAGGTAGGGCCCTAACACGATAAGACTGGTGACGCTTTACAAAAAAGAAGAGAGCTCTCTCTTGTTCTCTCTCACTCTCTCAATCTTCTTCCTGCAAAGTGAGGACACAGTGAGAAGGTGACTATCTGCAAGCTATGAAAAGAGCTCTCCCCAGAACCCAACCATGCTGCCACACCAATCTCAGACTTTCAGTCTCCAGAACAGTAAGAAAATAAATTTCTGTTGTTTATGACACCCAGTCTATGGTGTTTTGTTATAGCAGCCTGAGCTGACTAACACAATGGGAAACACATTACTTCTCTTACTGTTTAATTCCTCCTCCCTTTCTCTCTCTTTCTCTCTCATCTTCTTCCTAAATCCCCAAACCCTACACTCATGCTTGATTTAAATAAGTTAAATGTGCATATGATGCAACTCTTCTGTAACACATTGAATCATAATTGGTCATTGCCACCTTAAATGGAGGCATTGATCCCACTTGTTAACCAGATATCAAGCAAAGCCTGGGAGGATGAAATACATGGGATCAAGTTAGAGCAAAGAGAAAGAAGTCAAGAAAAGTCTGGCACAAAGTTTCCCTAGAGGGAATACTGAAGTGTATGCCTAGGGGTGGGTTTGGGCTTAGGCATCTAAGGGGTAGCCAAAAGGTTAGGGCACTAAGTTCTAGAAGTTTAAGAAGGAGATTGACAAAGGAAATAAAGAAAATAAAGATTTGTTGAGAGCAAAGACAACTTCCTCAGTTTTGCCTAAAGCTATTCTTGCTCGTGAAAATAATAACAGAATCGCTTAGTGTGTTATTAATCTTCCAGCAGATGGATAAACAGCCCTGCTCACCAGCTCCTTGCAAGTCCTCTCTCTATTCATCCTTTCAGAGGATGCGAGGAGAAAATTCACTTCCAGAAATGACAAAGGGAAAGATTGCCTATTCTTATTCACACCTATATGAAATTTTAAGTACACTGATACACAAAGGTAGGGAAAATCGTCTCCAGAGCAAAATGGTTTTTGTGATCTTCAGGAGGGGATAAAAGGAGCCTCTTCATTTATACTTGAACAAAATGGGAAATTTTAAGTAAGAGACATTGGATGCTGAAGTTTTGAGATAACTTTTAACTGACTTTAATGGATTCCTTTCTTGAGAGTCTGTCCTTTACGGTCTTTTTGAATTTTCAATTTCCTTCATCTTCACTGTCAGAACAGAAGGGGTGCTCTGCCCATTACAGTAATTAGACTAAATGAAGAGAGAGCTGTGAAAGGAATTCAGAAGCCACAGGCCATTAGTATTAATGCTGTTTGTGTTTCAAATATGAACAATACACAGTGATATGCATTCCAAATGACTGCAACACCCAGACATTCCCATCAATAGCATTCCTTGACACCTATTGTGCACAGAACACCACACCTGGCTGCTGTCTAAAGAAAGAAAAGAAACACAAGACAGCTCTTATCTTCCAGCTTACAAGGCTGCAAGTCTCAATATGCCAAGACTCATTGGGAAGACGGAAGCCATGCTGACAAGAGTCCATTTTGCCAGACTTGATGACAATTGTTAAGGACTGAAATTGTATCTCTGTTATGAACAACTGTAAAGTTCCAGTGCTCTAAATTTAAAGAAAAGACTCCATTTCAGGAGGCTGCAATTCTCATTTATCAGAGGGAAGTTTCAGTTTTGTCTATTAGTTGGTGTATCTCTGTCAAGAAAACATATTATCCATTAAAAACAGTTCATTAGTGCCCTTACAGCTATTAATCTCCACAGGTCAAATCTGCATGGGGTATTCTTTGTGCAATGGCGAGATTTCAGAAAGGGAGCTTTGAGCCAGGTACTGGTGGAACTGTCCTGCTACCAACAAGAATTGGATTTACTCCAATCCTTTGACCATCGCAAAGCAAGGACTTCCTGGACAGGCTCTTTTTGTAAAGACTGAAAACATTAACCCAGTTTGATAATTCTATGCTACTTTAAAAATAAAGTTTGTGAGACATATCAGCACCAACTAAAAATGCACTTGACTTGCTACCGAAATATTTTCAGGCTGACACGAGAATCGATATCATACTAATCAGAGCAGAGCTGTGAAGTAGACATACGTAACAAGCATGACTCATGGGACAGAATTATAAACAACTTCATTTTTATCTCCCACTGTCTCTTCAAATTTATTCTGTTGGGCTAGAATTTCCATTGCCTCCAGATGAAAATTCGGGCAGTCACCATTACTTTTTCTGTGCACTCTTAGGTAATAAAAAATCCTAGAGTCACTTTAAACAACAAAACATTTTATTTCAGTAATAAATCAAAAGTCCAAACTTGAATTAAAGCCGAAAGTTCTCCCTCCCCACAGCTGGGTACTGGAGTCAGAGGGAAACCTACAGTTGGAGAAGAGCAAATGGTCTTCTCCCTTTCTGCTCTTTGTGTTTCTAGTTCTCTGTTGAAAAACTTGGAAGGAAAACAGAAGTTCCAAAAAGATCGTGTTTGAGACTCTTGCAAGCTGGTGTTGGTTCCCTCCATGTTTGTCCAATGTTTAAAGGTGAATTCTTTTGTGGGTTTTTCTGAGATCACCTACCCACAAACTAACCCACATACACAAAGCTGGAATGCCCTTGACACAGCAGATGAATTCTTCGTATCACCTGCTAAGCCTCCTCCTTCCTCATCTGTAGGCATACGGCAATCCTTCCAGGTGACTGGTATTGTTGGGTCACTCTTTTAGAGGTCTTCTTGGATATGACTTAAGATAACCCAAGGTCAGATCTCTTTCAGTGTGTGGAGCTGACATTTGTCCCATAGAAAATATTTATGAATTCACCCATCAATTTACTCATTCCCCAAATGCTTGTTTTGAGCTTCCATTAGGAACGAAGCACTCTTGAAAAACATACATATGCTGAAATATAAATAAGTAATCAGGCTTAAAGTGTATTTCTCCCAAGGGGTATTTGCATTCTAAAAAGACAGTGTTTTTAAACCACGTGATAAACCACACAACCCTAATCACATAGATGGATTTATTCAATAGAGCAATTCCCACGAGCTTACCCGGAAGGTGCAGAGATGGGAAGTGGGTGATGTTCCAGAGGCAGCAATGTATTCTGAAGGGTGAGGACAGGGGCTTCAAGCTTTCGGTGTGCAACAAGAGCACTGCACCTACTTAAACTATGGTTATTTATAGTAACTTGGGGGTAGCTGATGGTACAGGGAAGGGGGGGCTAACCCTCCCCCTTGCCCCAAGCTGCTCCTTGTGTCTGTTTTCACATCATTAATATTTATAATTTTGTGTTCGCATTAAGATCTAACAATAGAATCAGAAAGTATCTGTGCTGGAAGAGACCTTGGAAATTATCTGGTCGAAGTCTCTCAATACATATCTCTTCTGTGTATTTGAGGTTACATGTAAGTGTCCATAGGTGACTTTTGTTAGATAAGAAAGTGCTCTGGTTCACGTCCACAGAAAATTTGTCAATACTACCTCTAATTTGTTTCAGCAGTTGTTTGGACTACACAATCATTTATTTTGCATCCTGAGTTCACCACAAGGAAGGCTATCATAGGGTAGATATACTTACCTGTGAGGGAAATGCAGTCTGGTCTAGCTTGGAGTTGGAGGAAAAAACATTACAAAAGGCTAATCAGGTCCTCCCACTCATAATTTTCTCGTGATTCTTATGTAGGGTGTTTGGCATTTTACAGACCTGGAGGAGGCTCACAACATTCCATGTGAGAGCTAGAGGGAACACCAGCCAATGCAAAGACTCTGAGGTAGGAATGTACCTGCAGTGCTTGAGAATGTTCCAGATGCCTGTGTGTCTGGGGTGTTTTGAGGGAGGGGGAAAAGGAAAGAGGGATAAGAAAGGGAGGATGAACAGACTGTAGCAAGCAGTGACAGTGAATGGTTCTTGAGCCTGGATGCTCATCTGAATCACTTAGGAAGCTTTCAGCAAATACCAACGATCCAACCATAAGACTGAGGACTGGATTCTGACTTTTTCTTCTCTTGCCCAAATTCCTTTCTAAGAGGCCTGGTGAGGCATGCCTACAAAAACTAAAACCTCATTAAACAGGTTTTTATTACTTTCCAAGTTGATTCTGATATAGCATCACATGACAGATAGAAGGCTCTCTTATCTTATCTTAACTCAACCATTCCTTTCTCCTGACTCCAGGTCTTTAGACAAAGTTTAATTCTTTCAACCAATTGCCAACTAAAGAATCCCTAAAACCTACCTATGACTTTGTTAGGTAGACAGCTAGGGACTTCCATCCCCTCCTGGGGACAAGGCAGGTGACGGCCACACCTGGGGGAGGAGGGAACACCCTGGGAATTTGCCAATCAAAACTTAGTATGCCAACTGAAAAAGAATGCAGAGGACTCTCTGGCCCATGGGCCAAGCAACATAGGTTCAACAGAGTCTGGAAAGTGATTCAGAACAACTGGCTTTCAGAGAGGCTCATGGGAGATCCACATGCGTAATAAGACTCATATAACTCCCAACTATCCCATCAAAGTGGTTCTGTGGTGACATCTGAACCACAAGGCGGCCCCAATCCAGACACTATAAAACCAGACCCAGACCATAACCAAGGCCTTTTTTGTTGTGACATGGGGTCTATTTGTCATCTGTAGCAAAAGTATCTTGCTTTCACTCTATAAACCTGTATCTTGCTCTCGGCTCTGTAATCCTGTCTTTTTCTCCTCATAATCCTTGTTTTGTGCTTACCTTGCTTTCTGTGTCTGGTCATTCTTCAGCCAAGAACACACCAAGAACTGAGAACAGACAAGATTACCAACCCGAAACCCTGACAATTTGTAAACTCTCAATTTGATATGTCTTGCCTTTTTGGGACAAATCAATGTATACCTTCTGTGTATTGATTTATGACTTCACCTATAATTCCTATCTCCATGAATGTATAAAACCAAACTTTAACCTGGCTGCCTCAGGCACATTTCCTTAAGACTTCTTGAGACCACATTCCCCAAACCACAATCACACATATTTGGCTCAGAATAAACCTCTTTAAATTATTTTCCAGAGCTTTGAGTTTTTTTCCATTAACAAAACCAATGGAATAATTTCAGGGATCATGTCCCAATGTAAGCATGTCTTTAAAGCTCACCATATTGTATCTAATGTTAGCTAGGGTGAAGAATCTCTTGCAGGTAACTGGACTCTGAGTTTGAGTGAAATGGTGTAGGGGCCAAGGGAAAAACTTCAGCCTCTGAAGGTTCACTGAAAACTCACAAAGGGCAGATTAATTGGAAAAAAGGCATATGAATTTATTCACATGCACATGGTAGAACCACAGAGTGACAGCTCAACCACTCACTGGAATGTAGAAGCTTATATACCACTTTGAGGTTACAGAAAGAATGGGAGCTTGGCTCATGGCAAAACAGGTTTTGGGAAAGGGAGAAGATGAGGCCTGGCTAGCAAAGGTGGTCTTGTTATGTAAATTAAACCCCACAGGTAGCAACTCTCAGAGAGAATAGATGGTCATTGTTTCTTGCAGACCTTTAAAGGTGTCAGACTCTCAGTTAATCTTTCCTTGATCCTGACAAGGGAAGGCCTCAGAGAAAACCTGGCTACATCAATGCAGATTCTCCCCAGATGCAAATCTCCCCCAGGAAAGACAGCTTTGCAGAGTTAACTTCTGTTTGCTAGCTCACTGAACAGCCATCTCAAATATGTCAAATAAATATATTTTGGGGTAAAAACTTTTGAGTTCCTTCAATGGGAAATGATTACAGCAGGGGTCTTGAGCTGAGGAGTGACTGATCTCACTTAAGTTTTCAACCCTTTCCTCTGGCCATGACTGTGTTGAGAATGGATTGTGAGGGACAGAAATAGGAATGTGGCTCAGAATGCCTTTGCAATAATAGATGATGGCAGCTTGGTCCAGGGTGGGAGCAGCGGTGGCGTGAAAAGTCATTAGATTCTGAGTATACCTGAAGAGAGAATTGACAGTGGCTTGCCCATCTGGTGTGAGGTAAGAGAGAAAAACAGAAGTCAAGGAGGACTCAAAGGCTGCTGGCCTAAGTACACTCTTCCCTCTGGCAGGTCTGGAAGGGCCTGCCATCCCCCACAGCCACCTCTTCTGGATGCCTCTTGCCTCTCTGTGGTTATTCCATCCCTTCCTCACACCCTTTCTCCTCCCCCATGTTTTCTTCTCAAAATCTTGCTCTTATGCAAAGATCTTAAGAACTACCTTTCCCAAAGGATATTTGCATTTTAAAGGAGCAATGCCTTTTAAACTTCATAAATAAAGACTGACTCTGATCCTAATCATACATATGGTTTTATTCTATAGAGCAAGTGGTAAGAATAGCAGACCTAGAATTTCTACTTTGAAGGGGCTTTAGAGACAGCAATAAAGGGGAAGGGAATGGCCAAGCTTATCTTGAAGCTTCATTGGCATAACAAGCCCACTGTTTTTCTTCAGATCACAGGCCCATTTGAAGTATAATAGTTTGTAGGTGACTGATAGATGGGGGCGGTGGGCAAGGTAAAGCCCCAGCCCTATACCTGGGCAGCATCACTATTTTCACACAGATTTAATTTCTATAACTCTGTATTATTATTTTTAAACAACAAAATCATAGAATGTCTGTGATGGAGGAGATCTCAGAAAGCATCTGCTTCATATCTCTAAGTTTACAGAAAAGGATACTGAGCCTTGGAGAGGCTGAGTTTCTTACCCAAGTATCCAATGCTACACCAGGTAGAAGGGCCTTTGACAGTGGAACAAAACTGAAGCTCTTCAGACACAAGGTTCGGTGGAAATCCACTCAAACTTCAAGCATCAGTGATTTCTTAATTAGAGATGTCATCTTCTTTCTTTAAAATTTTATTTTTATTTCTCTTTATTAAAATTAATGTGTACTATAATTAGTGAAACAATGCAAGGTTGTACCAAGAACAAGTTAATGATCTCACCTCCTCCATTCTCAGCCTCCTGAGATAAACAACTTCCTCTGTGCTCATACATTTATGCATACACATATGTAATTATGCATTATTTGTTGTTATTAAAATATGGATATGTGTGTATACATAATGTATAAAGTATATATATATGTATATAGATATGTGTGTATATATGTGTATTTATACTCAAACTACAACTTAATTTCTCACTTAATATTTCATATCTCTCTCTCTCCCAGGAAAGAAATATAGAGGTAGTTCCTAATTTTAAATAACTGCCTAATATTTCAAAGGATAAATATGCCACAATTTATTCAACCATTTTACTCTCGACAAACACTCTTGGGTTTTGCCTCTAGCAACACTGAAGAAAAGAACAGTACACTTATCCTCATATCCTAGGGTTTTTATTATTACAGGATATATTCTCTGAAGGTTTTAATAAGAGTAACTGACTATAAAAAAATTTCTTCCAAATCCTTTTTTATAAGTCCACTCACTGGACTCTATTCTTAAATTCAGGCTTTGATCTTTTCCTTTTATTAATTTACTCACTCTATAAATATACATTTAGTGCTGGTAATGTACCATATCTTGAGACACTTTCCTGAATTCTATGTTTTTAGCTGCTATTCAAACTTATCAATATGGTTCTTAATAAATTATCATTCTCCACATACACCTCCAATCTGATTCACCTCCCTTTGCCTATCAGTAGCTAAAATACCTTGTATGAATTCCAGGCTTGAATCTGTGAAAAGTAATGAATCATTTCCAGAAATCACCTAGCTTGCCTTAGGTTAGGACTTTTATTTTGCCAGAGAAAGCACCTTGCACAAGGGCCACTAGAAAATTATGAGCGGAAGTACCTTGATTAGCCTTTCTTACCTAAATCAAACCCTCAAGCAAGACCAGATTGCATTTCCCTCATATACATACAGGTAGAGCTGCTATTTGAAAATCTGGCCTTCACCTTGGTGAGCTGAAGGTGCAAGATAAATGATTGTGCGGGCTAAACAACGTCCAGAGGGAATCAAAGCCAATACTGGCAGATTTCCCACGTACGTGCTCAGAGCACATTCTCATGTAAAAAATTCCTAAGGACACTCTCTCGCTGCATATACTATCACATACACAGGAAAGACAGAGAAAGAAATAGCTGTCTTTTACATATAAATGGAATGCCATTTTTAAATTATACCAGGGACATAGTCTTTGTGGTTGTTTGAAAGCAGGGTCCCTACCTGCATAGAGTCTAATACTCAGCAAGAGACAAAAGAGGAGGCACTCAATCCAACACAGCAGTGAAGATCATGATGTTTGGAGACATAGGAACATGGATCCAAAGCCTGGCTCTCCCTTGGCCTCTATGTTCACTTTGGGTAAATCATTTTATGTCTATAAAGGCCTTACTCCCCTCATCCGTAAATGATAAGATGCATACTTAACTCTTACAGCTGTTGTAATCATTAAATGAGTAGTGAACACAGAGTATGGCTGTGCACATAACTAATATACAGCCAATGTTACTATTGAAATGGTCAAACAAACTTCAACTTCCCCATCAGTCCTTTGATCAGGTAGAAATATCTTAGACTATATTCAAAAAGTATCTGTTATACAAAACCACCAAAGGCCTAGGAAAAACAGTTTTCCATAAGGCAAAGAAACTAAATCAAGAAGGTAGCAAAGTTCAGTACAGAAAGCTCAGAATATAACAAAGACCCAAAGATAGTCCCCAAGAGATACCTCAAGGCTGTAATGTGAATCCAGAAGTCAAACATAACTAGAAGATAATAAAAATTAAAAGTAAAAAGATAAATAATAAAGACTGGTAAGACTGGTATTTGTACACCACTAAGATCATGGGCCCCAAACTCCTCAGCAGATAGTAACAAGTAATGGCATCGAGATGTCTGTGCATATGTGTGGCGAGAGGAAGAACTGGGAGTGTGTTGATGAAGAAATGAATTAGGGAAGAAAAATTGGAGTCATATTCTTCTTCTGTAATTTCAGCCTTTACATGGGCATTTGCACTCATCAGAGGTACATGAATATACAAGGCTATACAACTATATTAAAGCATTTGATTCAAATAAATCTGATACTCAAATGCCTAGAATTCCTCTGCTCATGCTAAAGGGGAAAACCAATTACTAGGGCTCAGGGCCTTGATTTTAAATCTAATGGTTATTTCAGAGTGGAGGATAAACTCAGGATGATTGATTTGTAATATACTACACTACCACTAAAAATAAAAAAAATACACTCCCTTCTCCATTATCCACATCAGCAAAATCAAACACTGACACAGATTATTCAAAGATTCTTCTGTAGCTTTTATTTTCTTCAGAGATTGGATTTCATATCCTTTTAATTTCTGGTTCATTTCTTGACCCCCAGGATGTTCTGCACTTTCTGTCAGCTGCATTAGCACTCCTCACATCTGCCCTGAAAGCCTTGGGTCAGGCAGCCAATCAACAGAAAATCAGGGGCATAGCCCATGGACTGGCTCAGGGCAGTGGGGCAGGCACAACTTTAACTCAGCTGCAGCAGAACTCTAATAAAATATTCAGAGTGATGCACCACTCTGAATGGAGATGAGATCAGCCATGAGAATTCTAAATGGAAAAAGTGAATTTCCATTCCTCCTTTAGTATTTCTAAATAGTCATTTTCAAGTCAAGAGGTTCCAAATGCTAAATTCCTGAAAACAAGTCTCTAGAGTATCTGATAAATAAATCCTGGTTTCATTACAATACTGGCTCTACTTTTGCAAGATAAATACAAGACTTTAATGGAACAGTATCAGAACTCTAAAGGCAGTGTGATGTAGTGGAAAGACTTGGACTTAAAGTCAGAAAGTGTGTTGAAACCAGTCTGGGCCACTTTCTATCATTGTGACCTTAGGCACACGAATTATTTTTTTCTTTAAGTCTGTTTTCAGGGTTGTTTTGGAGACTTGAAGAGATAAGTGAAAATATTTTGTTAACAGTACAGCATTGTCCATTCATGCATTATTAGAAATTATTTTACTTTAACATCTGTGAATTTTCCTTAAGATCATCACAAGTATATATTAATATAATCAATACTGTGAGCTTAGCCTACTATTTGATTACAAAAGCAGTATAAATACAATCCTTCACCATAAAAAGACATTCCCAACATTTAGTTAAGTTCCAAGTTATACGTTACTTGGCTATTTGCCCCCAGAAAGGACAAAATCATCAGGAAAATAACAATCTTTTTTTTTTTTAATTCATGAAACAAAGCATTTATAGGTCTTTGGGTGCACTGGAATAAATGTAGTAGACTGAGCAAAGGCACAGTATCTGAGTTACATTCATTCAAACTCCACATCATAATCACTGGGCTCTCCATTTTTTTTTTAGCCTCCACCAGTCTCTATTTTATGATTGCATTTACTATCCTCAAAAAGCCATACTCTTCATAAGCCCATTGTCAACAAGAGATTATGTAAATCATCCATGTAAATATACTTTAACAATTAAAGCCACACAGATATTCTAAGTTCAAGAACACCAGCCAAGAAACACTCATTCTAATTAGAGAACAACCACACACAGGCATAAGGTCTCTTAGTACCAGTTAGCAAAGAGTTCCTTAATGCCTACTGTGCATATTTATGTATTTCACATAATTATTTTAATGCCTAGGGATCCGCATATGTTAAATATACAAATATAAAAGCTCCTTTAAATTGATTCAAATTTTTCCCCACAAATCGTCTCCTTTTATACTACATCTGCATACTTAAAATCATTATATTAATGCAGTCAAGTCAGAAACTAACGTCATTTAGTCCTGCTCACTATTATGGGAACATCAGCATCCGCAGCTGCCTTCCATTAACGCTCTCAGACTGGACTCTCATTTGCAGAATGAGACCCATTGATTGTGTCAAAGAACATCAGTGTCATCCTTTAATGACCCATGAGCTCCTTTCAAAAGCAATTCAGTAATGGTTACTACATTAAAACTTCAAACATGCACAACCACAAGATGTGTTTCTAAAGCACCACTTTCATCAGCAGTGCAGGGTCACGTGGGAGAAAAACTGGCCTTGGAACCAGGCACCTGATTCTAGTGCAGACTGTCACTGACTGGTTGCATGACCTTGGGTATAGGATTGCCATATAAAATACAGGACACCAATTAAATTTGAATTTTAAAGCAACATGTTTTAGTATAAGTATGTCCCAAATATTGCATGGCACATACTTATATTTTCAAAAATGATTCACTGGTTATCTGAAATTTAAATTTAAGTGGGCATCCTGTATTTGTATTTACTAAATCTGGTAACCCTGCCTGGGCAAGTTCCATGACAGCTTCCTCAATGGAAAGGTGCAGGGGTTGGACAGAATGACCTCTAAGTGAGACATCATAAAACTACTGGGCTCATAGATAAAGCAAGAGGCAAAATTTGCCATATTTCTTTTCCCTAGTTATTAAGCAGAGATCCATAAAAATCACTCACATTTAAAATCAAGCAAGCTAAGCTGCTGCCTAATGATGGAGATGGATAAAATATCCCTGTAAATCTCCAAACATGGAAATTTCTAATTTCAAAAGCAAAAAAGAAAACTCAAGCATTTTAATAGCTTTTGTATTTGTTGTTTATTGTTGCTTATTACTGACCTGATTACAACCAGAGAAAAAAGTATTTGGCTAGACCATAGGCTCTTGAATGAGGGCTGTCTTTGGGCAAAATTTTTCCTACTTGTGAGCCTCAGGCATCTGAGGACATAGTAATGGGAATGCAACAGTAACTTTTAACATTGTTGAAATCCTAATGGAAATCAGCATTTACCTACAAAAAATTGCCCGGGATAACCATAGAATCAAAAATACTTGCTTTCAGTTGGAACTTGACTACATGTTTGCCTAAAGCTCTGAATGGAAGTCAGTTTATATCTTTAATAAGAGGAGAAATTATTTGTTACTTAGTACAAGCAATTTTGTAAGTAAACATCTTAAAAACTTGTAGTTAGGGTTGAGGGAAGGAGGGGCAGCGAGAGGGTTCTTGGTGGTCCAAAAGTGGGGAGTGGAATCCCTCCCTGTTTTTGCCAGTCTCACAGCCAGAGTGGCCAGAGAGAGAGCTGCTTGTGAACAAGAGCAAAGCCAAAAGTAATATTCTGGGAAAAGTAAGTCAAACTCTAGTCATTGCATGATCTGTTCCAAAGTATCAATTATGATTAGGAAAAAGAATCTGAATCAGCTGGGACATTTTAATTTGATCCTACGGTGCCTATTGTTAGTTTAAGGTGCTGCTCCAGTTAGAAAAATCAGTATAATACTGGGCCTCAGCAGGAAGATATGGGGTGGGGAGGGAGAAGCCAGAAACATGATAGTGCACTTGGATACAAGCCCAGTGCATCTAGTCTTGGAAGAGCTACCTTTGGGCTGCTTGCCGCAAGATAGACCTTACAGAGCTGGAGAACTCTGGGTCCGCCTGACGTTTGTGGATTTATTGTCTGCCAGGCACTGTGAACAGACAGTTGCAAACTAAATACACTTTTTCTTCTGATTTCAAAAGCAACCCATTACCTCTGTGGAAAATTTTTTTAAAAATCTGAGCTGATAAAGAAAATGCTTCCATTCAGTGATAACTCTGTTAAATTCTACTGCACATTTTTTTTTTCTGATTCCAAGCTTTCCCTAATACTGACATATATAAAATAGAAAGTAAAGTCCTTGCTAATCCCATTCACCTCAAATAACTACTCTTAGTGGATTGATTGGTACAGAATTTTTTCCTCTCTAAATGTAATCTAACCAAATTTTTTAAAACATTGATAATAAAGGAATTAAAGTCATTCATAGTGTTGTCACATTATCTTAACCACTATTTTATTTTGGTCAGTTTTATTTCATTCTTCTATAAATGTATTTTTGTCTTTATATGTTTACAGTTATGGTACACATACAATTTTGTGCCCTAATTTTTATTTCATATTATAAGCTTTTTCAGATTATTAGTCTTCTTTCCATGCTTGTATAGTATTTCACTGAATAGATGATTTCCCTATTGTTAGATATTTATGGTTTCATTTATTTTGTTAATGCTGCCATGAAGTTTTGTTTGATATTTTAGATTTCTTATAGTTCCTCTAGAATATAAATTATAAGCTGTACCTATTGTTGCTGTCATGCCCCTTACGCCAAGCTTAATATCTATTATATGGTATGCACTTCATAACTTTTTTGTTAAATGAACAATTGATGAAGAATTATTGGATTAAATGGCATGAATAAATTTTTGTTGCCATTTTTTAATCCCAGAAGTGTACCATTTAAAACTGGCTGGATAGTTTTGCAAATGTTATTTCATTAAATCCTGAGAAAATCTCAGTGAGCCAGCCGAAAAAACTGAGGTTCAGGGTTAAATTACAGAGTCACGTGGCCGCCATGGAGCCAATATTCAGACAAACATCCTTTGATGCTAACTTCAGAGTTCTATTCATTTTGCCACATTGTCCCTCACCTAATTTTTGATTTAGAAATAAGCTTTGTTTAGTCAACATTTTGCTACCAAGGAAATAGTTATAAACATTATTGCCTTAGTTGAATTCTCCAAGAAGCAGATCCTGAGGAAAGTATTACAAGGAAAATAGCTTGTTTTTAATATATAGGGGATATATAGGGCATATAAGGGAAATATTTAAAAAATATAGGCACAAAAAGATGTGGGGAAGGGAAGCCAGAAAATAAAGAATACATTACTAACACATCTACCACAGTGGGCAACTGAGGCTTAATCCTTCAGAGAGACTGGAAATCATGCAAAACACACATCTCAGAATAATCCCATTCAAGGAGCAAGAGAGCTGGGATATTTACACACCACTCTGAAGAGTCATTCATAGAGGCTGCTCCCAAAGGGTGTTAATTCCTTGGCTCTTCCAGCCTGGCATGTGCACGGGCAACATGGCTTCCCACAGTTCCAGAAAATTCCAAAGTCTCAGAAACAGATGCAGATACTGCCAGTTGGAAGTCAGTTGAAGCACACTAAGATGTCTACAATAAATATTTGTGGAACTGACAGTGTCATTTTTATCATTTTTATGTACATCTCATTTAATATTATATGCTGTGGTCACAGTAAACAAAATAGTTTTGTTTCCTGTTCTCCAACATAAGTTAGAAATTGCCTTTTGATACAAAAATCTCAAACTATTTAATTTCATTTTCATTGCCCTTTTTTCCCTAAAAGCAAGGACTTCACAAAAACTAATTGATTTGAGGTTTATTATTGGGCTACACTGAGAGGTGTTAAGACACAGTCATTAAGAAACCTCTTGTCTGAAGCCAGACTGCTTGGGTTCAATGAAGTGCTCTGTCACTAGCTGTGCGCCTCAAGCAAGTTACTTAACCTCTCTGTACTTTAATGTCTTCTCAGCTGTAACATGAAGATGATTTTACCTACATTGATAGCACCGTGGTAAGATTTGCATGAGTTAATATAAATAGCCTAGAATAATGCCTGGCTTATAATAAACTGTGTGTTAGCTATTATCTCTTCATTTATTTCATTCAACAGTCATTTTTTGAGCCTCTGTTTCAGGGACCCTATAGCTTCACAGATCAGTAAGATACATGGAAGCCCTCTAGTCTCCACAGCCTAGTAAAAAAGATGAATATTGGATGAATAAATTATAATTGAACAGATAATTGTAATACAATGTAGGAAGGTCCATAAGAGCACAGAACAGGGAGGAGCCACCTGCTTGGGTGAAGCCAGTCAAGTTTACCTTTGGAGCTGGTGTCACAGGGAAAGCCAGCACTGTGAGACGGGGGTGAAGGATGCTCTGGGAAGTGGGGACAGCGTGTGTGAGGAAGAGGGCTTGGGAACCAGCACAGTGCATAGGAGGAAATTAAATGAAACTGAAATTTAGGGGGTTGTGTGGGAAGAAGTGTCAGGTTATTATGACTAAGGAGAAAAGGTCTTTGCTCACCAGGTAAAGCATATTGATTTTTCTTCTATAAAGAAAGGAAGCCAGAGGTGGTATTTTTTTTTTTGTAGGGGGTGACATCATAGATCTGTTTCTTAGAGAACTCAGTCATCAATGTGGAGGATTGACTAGAAGCCAAAAGCCTGCTGTGTCCACAGTCCAGATAAAAGATAATGAGGCAAACTAAGGCAGGGGTAGTGGGATGAAGAGCAAGTGACAGGTTCTAGGAAACTTTTAGAGGTGGTGACAAATTGGATAGGATTGGGCAAGGAAGACGTAGGGCTTAAGAAAAAAACTACGCTTTCCAATTCCTGAGATGTGGCTGGCCAGGACAATCAAGTTAGTGGAACACCATGGGGAGGTTGACAAGCAGGATGGAGAACTTGTTGACTTTAAATAATAACAGGATAAGCATGAGGCACCTACAGGAAATGCAGGCGAAAATGTCTCTTTGGGCATCTTTGGGTTTAGGAGAATCAGCATGTGAGTATGTGAGCAGACAAACTCATCCAGAAGTTACAATCTATTTGGAATAAAATTAGATGACACTATGGTACCTCAACTGCACCAAAATAAATCCGAGATAAGTGTATCTGTTAAGATGATTAACATCTCCCATCCCCAGTTTTTCAATGAGTAAATCTTATATGGAAATAACCATATAAAATTTTCTCTCTCATGTTTCCAATAAAGTTTGAAGGCCATTCCATTTTATGATGCTGATCCAACATATCTACTATAAATTTGACAGGGAAAATCAAATCTTGAATATACAAGCCATGATAATTATGCAGTCATTCTGAAGTTAATTTGTCAATGATCTCTTGACTGCCCATACTGATTTCACAGAGTGGTTGACTAAGGAGGAGTTTTCTTTCTCTTCTTTTATCTTATAAGTATTTATCCCAAGGTTGATTGGTTGATAAGGAAGGATTTTACCTTTAACTGTGCTCCTCCGCTAGAACTTTAAAACAATGAGGCTGGTTGTTCTTTAAAAGAAGACAGCACACATACCCCCAAGTGAATTCATCTTCAATGTAGTGGTCGTTTTAGGAGGCTAGACATTTTTTTTCCAGTAATGCTATCATCTCTTAAAATGTTAAAATTCTTTAAGAATAATCAAAGCTTTCTACTCTTATTTTAATGTACTAAATGACAGCAAATTTTCTTTGTTTAAAGGTGTATTTTATTTTTATAAACAACCAAACATCATTTGCAGCCAAGTATGGCATATGGCATGTGGCATAAGTGACTAAGTTGTATAAGTTCCAGAGTGAAGCATAATCATAAAATAGTTATGATGGTTTTATTTTCCTATTTCTAAAGACAAATTCCAAGCACAAAGTCTAAACATGACTATATCCCTGGAATAAATGACCACTTTGACAGAAATATACATTAAATGCTTGAGTCTGCTCATTAAATATGCATTATATGTTCCAGTCTGTTTGTTAAAAGAAAAAAAATCAATCTCATTTACTTTGTTACAAAATCTTAGTATTTCATCACTCTTTTAAATTTTTAATAAAAGCCTTCAATAAGACCACCCAAAGAAATTAATTTCACACACATTGTAATAGATGCTGAAACTTTTAAAAAATATATTTACCATTACTCCTTTGTACAATCATCATTAAGGATTTCAAGAAAATCCAATTTAGACTGTCTTATTACTAATTTAAATCTCCTTGTCCTTTATATATAATGTAACATTTTGGTATTTTTTAGTTTATGCCCTAAAACCACAACCTTAATTTCACCATACATCAATGTTTTAAATAACACAGCTAAAATGTTAATGAAACAAGTCTAAAAAAATACCACTTTTTAATTAAAAATAAAATATTCTTTGGAAAAGAGTCACACAAATTGATTATGACTGAATGCTGCTCCCTTAAGGCAGAGCAATGACCTAAGTTTAATTGGTTCACATAAAAGGAGTCTTATTAGACAAATCTGACAGTAACCTTTAGCTGAATGTCATCTTTAGATTTTTCACCAACTAGTCCATAAAAGCATAATTATGGACCAATACTTAATACTAATTATATACAAAGTAAGTGATTCATTCACTTTTTAATTTTTTTAATGCCTGCTATGTACTAAGCACAATGCTAGGTAGGCAAAAACAAGACAAACCCAGGCACAATCTTTACCTTCACAGAGTTCTTGGAACACATCATGAGCAACTTCTGATTCTATATACATTTTTCCTACTCCCTTTGCACATTAAAGGAAATACTGATAATGATTAAATGTCACATACATTTTATTTTGATGAAAGCTTTGAGTATGATCACCAGAATCCAGTGAGAGTGTGAGGAAAATCTTAACTGGTCTTGTAATAAAAGCATGTGCTGGCTTGATGACAGCACTTGCTGGTGTGTCTTATCAATACATTTCTTCCAAGTGGCATTGTTTTATTGCATTTCAGGATCATAAATGGATGTTCTCAATCTTGTGTTTCACTGTTACTTTCACTGGCTTACCCTGCCTATCCTGGATAACTTGCCTATAGAAATTTTCCAAATTTATTTGGAATGTGGAGCAGACAAAAGGGGAGGGGAGAAAGAGATGACTCAGACATAGTCTAAGGACATGAGGACCACCACTTCATTTTTTATAGAAGTTTCATAAAACATTGGAATAGCTGTTTGGAAATGTCAAGGCTTTACGTAGACAGTAATGGTTATCTTTTATTTTTGAGCACCCACTTTGAAGAAAGCATTCTGCTTAGCACTTTACATCCATTATTTCATTTAACCATCTCAATCACCCCATGAGGTAGGTATTATTGTCCTTATCTGACGAAGAACCTAAGGTTCAGAGAGGTGAAGTGATTTTCCTAAAGTCACACAACTTGTATTTGTTGAAATGCTCTTTAAACTCAGGTCTATCCAATTCTAAAGCCCAATTCTTAACCACTATATTATACTGCTTTATAATGGAGGAGGAGAGGAGGAGAAACAAAAAGAAAAAGAAGTGTTATTAATAGTAATGATTATTGTTGAAGTTCATTGGTAAAGTCAGTTGTTACCATTCTGTTTGAGCTCATTGCCAAATGAATTATAGCAAAAAGAGAATAGAAAAATAGTTACCCATGTTTGACACAACTTTATACCCCCAGGTAGGTTCTGGCTTCCCATTAACCTGTCATTTTAATTATTATCTCTTTCCAGTGTTGAGCTGTCAAAAGCAATCTTGCTATCAAAACTTCACTGGTGGCAGCTCTCAGATGTGTTCACATTTTTTCGACACCCTGGGATCCACAGCTTATTCACTCTCTTTGAAGTAGACTTCAAATCAATTAAGGATGAGTAGAATAACTTAAATTATTTTAGTCAATAGTTTCTACTCCTGACTCTTCAAACTTTTCATCACACTGCTGACAAGAGGTAGAATTGACTGACATCTTCTCTAGCAAAAGTATAAGGCCACAGTGCACAAAGCAGGATCAAGGAGGGTAAAGTCATGGGTCTGGTGGCTTAACAGGATAGGCAGAGAGCCTCCACGGGAAAAGAAAAAGCTAAGAAGCCACAGCCTCAGAGAGAGTAGCTGACCAACTGAACTCGAGGTCAAAGAAGAATGTGGGCCTATAATCCAATCTGAGCATATCTTGGCATTTTTGGTGAGGCAGGACAAGCATCATCTTCATAAGCTCAGACTGGGCAACACAGCCATCAGGTCCTGCCCATTGCATTAACCTACATGGTAGTTTGATGCTGGGGAGGGGAGACAGCGCAGCAGTGTAGCTGGGGGCCAGGAGGCATAGCTAAAATGGGGTTGGTCAAACTAAATGGCTGAAATAAAGGGCTGAGCTGTCCTAGATGATAGAGATTGGTTTAAAAGGGAATAAGATAAGTATATGGGCCAGACTTCCAAGATCTCCCCAGCAAGTTTAGAGTACTTACAGGCTCCCACTGTGGCCAATGGATGGACCTAGAGTCAGGATGCTAGACCATCAGATCCAACCCACTAAACAAAGCAAACTCTTTGGGTAGCAGGCTTAAATGGGCCCCCAAAGCTGATCGAAGCCAATCCTACCATCTTGAAACAGCTCTCATAGTACAAGAGAAGCTTATAGAAGTTCACAACAAAAGTTCAAACTTGGAGAAGATGCTGAGGCTCTGGAAAGATCCCTTTGAATCTGGAAAGATTTCTTCTGGCAATTTCCGGAATGATGATGAAGATGATGATGATAGATGATGATATCTTGGAGCAGTTATTTCATATGTACCAAGAACTATGCTAAGAAGTATATACATAGTAGTTTGATGGTTCTCAAGAAAGTCCATTTTGGAATTTCTGGAAGCATTTTGAGTCATAATAATGGCTAGAGTCACTACTGACATTCAGCACATATGGGCCAGGGATGCTAAACAGTCCCACAAGATGAAAAATTGATAAACTCAAAATTCTAATAGTATCCTCTTTGACAGACCACTGTGAATTAGCTCATGTAATCCTGGCAATGCTACAATTGTCATCTTCATGTGTTAAATGAGAAAACTGAGGTTCTAAGAGGTTAAGCAACTTACCCCAGCTTACATGACTTATCAGTGGCAGAGCCAGGAGAATAATCCAGAGAGTCTGTCCCACTACTTGCATGCTTAAGCACGGAAATCCTGTCCACAAAATAATTCATGGGGGCTAAGTGTTAGGGAGAGACACAAAGATAAGAGAAGTACCAAGAAAAGCATTGTCTATTTCCATTTTTTCAGTAGAATAATGAGGTTCAGGACATGCTACCTGAAAATATGGCACCTTGGCATTTGAGAAAACAGCAGAAACAGGAAGGTTACTCTCACCTTCTCCTCACCTCTTTTCTCTTGAAGCAAGTTATAAGACCTCATGCAAGAAGTGCCCTCCTTAAACTCAAAGGAAGGGACACTCTTTGTCCAACCATACTTCTCCATGACTATCAACTTCGTCATCAAACCTAGCATAACAATATACAAGTTTACCTGTTTCTTTGAGTCTTTATTTCTTTATGCAGGCTCCTGTGCCAGGTAAACCTTATATTAAAAAAAACTTATATGCTTTTTCTTGTTAATATGTCTTTCGTTACAGGGGCTTCAGCCATGAACCTTGCAATGGGTGAGAAGAGAGATTTCTTCCTTTCCTACAAGATAAACATTGTATATTTCACCATTCAGTTTGCCCAGTGCTGTCTCCAGTTAAGTACAAAAGGCAGTGCTATGGTTTGAATGTGCTCCCCAAAAAGCATGTGTGGAAACTTACTCCGCAATGCATCAGTGTTGGGAGGTGGGGCCTAATGAGAGGTGATTAGGCTGCAAGGGCTCTACCTTCCTGACTGAATTAATGCTGTGATAGCAGGAGTGGATTCCTTATAAAAGGACAAATTCAGTCTCCTTTTCTCTCTCTCTTCTCTCTCTCTCTCTTTTGTCTTCTCTCTGTCCTTCTGCTATGGTAATAATGCAGCAAGAAGGCCCTTACCAGATGCCAGACCTTTAATCTTAGACTTCTCAGCCTCCACAACTGTAAGAAATAAATTTGTTACTTATAAATTACCTACTCTCAGGTATTCCATGATAGCTGCAAAAGCAGACTCAGACAGGCAATAAGTAAAAACTTTGGGAAGAACCTCTTATCCTGGGCCCAAACCATGTCTAAATAACTAAGCTTTCTCTTTCTATTAATATTAAATGTGATGTAATGAAAAGCACACAGGATTCATTCATACTCTAAGTTTCTAATCCTGAATTGGCCACCGACAAATATGGGCAAGTCACACAGAATATTCCTCATTTTTTCCCGGATATAAAATGAGGTGTCTAACATAATGATGTTTCAGATGCTTTCAAAACCTGTGATCTTTTGTTTTGCTTTACTTTGAATGGCATATGAGGCTGGACATGTGCACAACATATATGACTACAATAAATACATTTTCTTAGCACATAAGGTACATATCTTTTATAAAAAGGGTGATTACCCAGGGACAATGCTATCAGCTGACCCATAAAGAGTACAAGAATCTATCTTCAAAACTCCATCAGTGTGCGTGAAGTATTGCAGACGCTCTGAATTCCCAGGGTTCAGTTCTGCCTGTGAGAACACTGGTATTTCACATGTCCTTCCCTGAGAGTTGTGAGAACCCAAGAGTAAAAGATTAAGGAATATTCTTATTTGACTGCACTGGAGCTGTAAAGTGTTAACAAGTTACTGCTTATAGAGAAAAACCAGAAAATCTAGGTGTTTTGCTAAGGTTTTGCAATCCTATTGATGCTTGCAAGGTGGCATCCAACATGAAAGGACAGAAACTTCAAAGTAAACACTTTCACAATGGAGAGGGTTAGAAATTTCCTCCTGCCTAAATGGACAGAAGAATTCTGAATCTCTATCCAGTACACTCCTGGAAAATGGTGAGAAATAAAGTCAGAACCGTACAAATCAAGCATTCAAAAGTCTTGCCAGAACAGAATGGCATATTAACCTCCTCAACATATACCATCCTTTAACATATGTAAATACATAAAAGTATATTTTTAAAAATTCATAATTGGATTGAATCAAAGTGAGAATATACATACATCCCAGAATGATTCTCAAACATCTCTCTCTCTTCCTTTCCACCCTAGCATTCCTTAAATGGATTTTGATCTAGAAGAATCTAAATTTTAGTGAAATATCTCATTCCTGTCTCCTATTTTCGATGCCAGATTATCTGATTGGAAACTGTGAGAGAAAAAGCTCTCAGTTCGGTATTGACAACTTGTTCTCTGTAAATGTTTTCCACACTTTCTTATAGATTAAAGCTAAACCACAGCCACAAACATCTAACAGTGAATAGCACATTTGAAACTTGTTAGCAAGAACTATTCTGTTTACAACTAAATTGAATGAATAAATGGCTGTTTGTCTTTAAAAGGGGAAGTTAACACTTCCAATGAGGGTGTTAAAAATGTGTTCTTCTAATTAAGAACGTAAATGTAAGCCTAATTCAACAACCTCTTTAACTTTCCAAATCCTGGTGCTTATTTATTCTCTAACAAAACATTAGCCTGGGAAACAGAAGATTAACATGGTCAGAATCTATGTATATACTTCTAGTTTTTGATAGGGACTAGTTAAAATACCCCTGTTCCCACTTGAATATGGAATTGAGAAATAAAAATAAGCAGATGGGGGCCCAAAATGTCATTTATTACTAAAATAGCTTAGTAGCTGGGTGTGGTTAATATCAGTGCGAGAGAGTGTGTCCTAATAGTGAGCCCACATTAGACAGGCTAATACACCCAGTCATAGGCACTGCTGGACAGGACAGAGTCCCCTTCCACACCCAGCAGATGAGGGGTAGAGCCTTCCATGGGAAGAACGGAGCACTTACTGCCTATAGGCAGCTGGTTCCCAAGAACAATAAAGGAAGGAGTAGATCCAAGCACATCCAGTTTATTGTAGGCTAACTCACCAATCAGAGAAGGGCTCATTTCCCCCAGGAATAGGTGAGCAAAGGGGCAGAGAGAATTTAGAAATGTCACACTCTGCCCCTCTATACAGAAGGAAACACAGGGATGGAAAGAAGTGTCACTCCTAAACAATACTGTAAGCCAAGCAGCCACTTGGTTTGGGGTTGGGGGGTTGGGAGCAGGGGAGAGGGGGCACATTCATATCCCCATTGCCTAGTATAATCCTTTAAACAAATATTAGAAAAATATTCTATGTAAATTACCAATTAAGATCATCAGCATTGGATTTCTCACAATGCAATAGCCAACTCTCAGAAATAGGTAATACAGGGGCATTGATGTTTGGGCAGGACTTTACAACTGTTTTAGCAACAGTCCTGATATTCACGAGGGAAGAGAAGGAGGGACAAGTCAAATTTCAGGGAAAAGGATATTATTAGTATGGTCTCTTATGATAAAGAAGTTCCTAGGAAAGCCTACTAAAGTTACTTTCCTTTTCCCATGATACCCGTGAGAACTGTAAGAAAGTTTACCTAAACTGTACCCAAATCAAGCTGAGAATTATTCATGTTAGCAATCTGGGTAGCAAACTATTTTCATGCCTAGTGATGTTGCTTTAAAATCTCATTTTTCCATCCTGTTAGCTCTCCAAATTGCTCTTCTCACACTGGGTGAATTTTTCTATTTTAAATCATTTAGGCTTCAGTTAGTCACACCCTCTTTCCCACCTGTAAATATAGACGAAACTGGTCTACAGATCGAATGAATGGAATCGCCAATCACGAGGGTTCTCATCAATATGACAGGTACTATTTTTTTTTTTTTTAGTGGAAACAACAGGTTCTGTTTTTGACTGTCATCCCACTATTTCAGATTTGGTTTTTCTAATACAAGATATTTAAAGGAATTTCTAAGGCATTATCGTTTAACATCCCTCAATGGATTTAATAAGAACTATGAGATGATGGCCTTCTAAAGATAGATTCTTTTAAATGACAATATGCATACTTTTGACAATGATAAATACAATTTTGGGAACCCCTATTGAATTGGGGCAAGTAAATAGTTTGTACTGTTTACAAAGCCAATTCACATTAGCCTACGTGTCTTTGTTATCAGTGACTAACTGGAAGGAGGTAGAGTAGATAAGGAAAAGGCATAAACTTCTAAATGGTCATTTCAATCTCAAAGTCATGTGTGTACATAAGTGATTTAATCAGCTTCTTCTCTTATACTTCATGAAAGAATCTTGTTCAGGAAATAGAATGAAACGTGATTTCTGCTAAAGCTCTAACAGATCATACACAAGATTCAGTGTGTGTGATAGTCTCAGCATCTCGCACTAAAAGTAGCTATAAGGAAGAAGGAAGCAATAATAAGTTATAGCAGTATAAAGAAAGTAATAACACAAGAAAGCCTCTTGCCCCACCCTCTCACCTATAATCCCATAGACAATCCTAGAATATCAAGGCTGCGATGGCAGAGACCAGTCGGGCCTCTCATTTGAAAGATGTCAGAACAAGTTCCCAGACAATAGTCTCCCGCCCAATGTCAAACATCCTGTGATGGAGAGGCAGAGCTAGAAACAAAAGCTCCTGACTCAAGCCCAATGGTCTTTCCTCTTTCAGACCTAGGGCATGAGCCGAGGTTTAAACATTAGAAGAATAAGGGAAAAAACAGTAAAAGTTTTATTCCTTAATCCTACTAAAAGAACAGCTTTTCCAAAAAGAGTTCTTTAGCAAAGATTTAGAACTTACATGTGGATGGTGGCTGTTGGATACCTGAAAATATCCGTAGCATGATTCCTTTTTTCCAACCTCAAGGAAACAGATCTATACTTAAATCTCTTTGGAAAAATCCTGTCTCCACTATAAAACTATCAGTGATAAAATGTGGGAAATGAGGGGCCCAGGGACAGGAATAGGAGATGAAGGGCTACGTTCCAACAGCTTGTTTCTCATGTTTTGGTACATTTTAAAGAAATTCCAGATTATTTTATTGATAGGATTTATGGAATAATTTCATTTCATCAAAAAGTAACATGTCCTTCATGAATGTGTATTAAACCAAATAAGGTAGTTCTGTCTTCATTTACAACCATCTGTTGAAAATGAATTTTTATGAGTTGTCTTCTCAACACAGAGAGAAAACAGATGTACATTTAACCCCAAACCACAGAATCACTCAGCCTATTCTAAAGCTTGATAAGATGTCTAGGATGTCATATACACAAATTAAAAATAAATCTGTTTACTTTGTGCTTCTATGGTTTTATTTATAGACTTTTACTCTGCATGAAATATTAAACCATTTAACTTTCAAACCTGATACAGCCCCAAGCTACCTTGCTTTCTACATACTCACATCATCTCTGAACCTTTATTTTTAACAATTCAAAAGAATTAAAATTGATTTGGGCTTACTGAAAATGTCAGATTGTTCTGAGATGACAGTAAACAAAAGGGTCCGCAGAAGAAGAATAGCGTTGGCAGAAGGGGAGACTCACTGACCTTCCCAAGCAACAGCTTAGAGAGATCAGTAATGTAGGTACGTTACAATCTCAAGTCTGAAGACTGCCAGCTACTTTATAGGAGCTCAGTTGCATCAAGAGACATTAGGTTCTTTCCTATTAGCTATAGAACACTGGAGAGCCTTTCTTCAAGAGTGGAAAGAAAAGTCTCTTTCCTAAATGTTAATAGACCAAATATAACTCTCTCTCTCTCTCTCTCTGAAATGGTCTGTTGTGTTTTCCGTAACAGCCTGTAACATGCCTTCAGAGCAGGCCCAGATATTATAGTGCCTTGCTTTCAACGTGTCCAGAAAATGCTTAGAGCCCACAAGATGCTTGCCAGTGCAGATAAGGAGGATGACTAAATGGCATCTCAAAGTTCCTTGGCAGAGAATCAGAAGACTTGCTTTCAAGCCTTGGTTTGACCATTTTATTAGTCATATAGACATCTCCTTTTGGAGTTTCAGTTTTCTCATCTTTAGAATTGATTTTCCCAGTCTATGATGTATATGAATTTTCAAAATCCCATGATATGTAAGGGAATAAGACAGAGCAAGAGATATATTCAGAAGTAGTCCTACAGCAAGTCAATCTAGAAATCCCTTGAATCTCTTGCACATGGAAACCCAAAAGGCTGTAACTATATTATTTTGCCTTCATCAGAACCTCAAGGCTCCAGGTACATTTTCAATATCTCTATAAATGCATTTATAATCGATGCCAAATTACGCCTCTTTTATACCATTTTATTCAATGAAATGTCTTTATATGGGCACATGGCTAGAAATTATATTCCAGCCTGGAGCATCCAGAAATGAAACACGGGAAACATATGACCTCTCTGTGGTTAATTAGCAAGCTAGAGAGTTAATAGAACTCTCAATTGTCTTTTTAAGTGCTACAGGGATCACTGATTTTAGGAGAAAAAGACTTTGAATCCTAGGATATTTTTTTTACCTTTGGGAGCTGCTTAATCTCTCTGAGGCTCAAGCTCCTCATCCATTCAGAGGAATAAAGGGTATCTTCAGGTCATGAAATGATCCCTGCCCACCTCACAGAGTTGGGCTAGGGTCACTAACATGAGGTAGTATGTGTAAATATATATTGTAATGCTCTATACAAAATTAAAAGTAATAATATTTATAGAACAAAAATGGAACCAACATCACATCACCCTTTCCATTTCCATGTTCCTGAATGTTTGTTTGTTTTGCTTTGATGAATGGTTATAGTTTAGGTGATTGTAATCTTTGAGGTGAGAAACATAGGTAAAGAGTTGAAAAGTAATTGTCATAAAAAAATCCATATTTCCCATCGTGGCCATAGTACCCCTTGCCAACTGTAATATACACAGCATGTAATTCAGGACTTATTATTACAAAGTGACTACCACATGAAAAAATACTTTTTCCTTACAGAATTATTAATTATATTCCATTTATTCTACTGAAATAGCACTAACAGGCACGTTGCTATGAGCCACCTGTAAGACAATATACTTTTTTGGTAATGGTATGTGTTGTAGACGTGTTTAACCTATAAACAATTACCTCTTCATTATATATACTTGTATTGTTCACTTTGTGGATTTTTCCTGGCAAACTAAATCCCAAACTGGCTTTCCCTTGTCATTCCCTTATAATGTGGCACTATTTCTTTCCACCCACACACATTCTCAAGTGTGTATTTTGGAAATGAAAACCTATTTATTATTATCCTAAGCAAAACTAAGTTATGACAGTAAATCTGCTGCCAAAACAGAGTCAGGACATCTTCCAAAGGCAAATACAAATGATTTGAGGTCATCCGTTTTTACCTACTTCTCTATTCCTCTCCAAGAAAAATAATCGACTTTAACATTTTGGTTCAGCTATGTTTTCCTTCAGTTTGCCTTCTTTTCTGCTGCTTGAAATGTGCACTCAGCTTGGTCAAAGTAACATGGTGATGATCTCAAATTTAAAGTGAATTAAAAAGATGTTCAAAACACCTAAGGCAGATGTTTTGAAAATAGAGATTCTCAGGTTCTTCTTCTAGATATGCTAATCACTAAATCTAGAGAAGAGCCTGGGAACACACATTGTAACATATATTGTAGGCGTTCCTTTGGCACAGCTGGAAAACCACCGGTCCCTCGCAGATCTGCATAGAACCAAACCTAAATCTCTACATCGGACATCGTCTTAGCCCCACGGCTCCTGAGAGAGGTTTCAGTGTCTGGACCTTGAGAATGAGGACCTTACCTCTCAAAGCTCAATTCAACTGCACTTTCTTTATTTTAGACTTTATTTTAGTCCTGGACATAAACATTGTAAGGCAAACAAGTTGCCCAAATTAAGATAAACAGGTACACAAAGAGCACTTTTAAATGTAACCTACTAACAGGTACCATGGGCTTTATTTTTGTAAACCTATTTACCTACTTCAGCTTCCCTTTTTGAAAAGTGTGTTGCTTAGAAAACTCAGCTGGGGCAATTTACTCCTGTAAGTATTCAATCAGATTTCATACCAATTAGGATAATTATCAGCACCATTTAAACAGATTTCTTAATTATAGCTACAAATATCTGTCTCAGAGAAAACAAGCCCCAGAGCTTTTAACAAAAGAGTTCTGTAAATAGTAGGTGAACACTAATTTCTATGCCTCACATCAGTGGGGAAAAAACATTTCTCCTAGCATCCATTTACAGGTCATAATGAGTATCTTTCATCCTTGCTCCTAATCCTCAGGATTAGGCTCAGACCTACATTTTTTTGGTGTCAAATATTTGGGTGCACATCACCTCACAATGACAACCAGATAGAAAACATCTCTGACCGTCTCAATAATTAAAAAGTGTGAAGTTGTCTTGGATTTCTTTCACACTCAGCATGGACTGCCTCATTTTTATTCCTGTTAAGGAAACACACGCTGCAGAAGCAAGGAGAGTTGGTGCTTGCTGTGCTGTGCTGTGACTTACTTGCTCTCTGCTTCCGTAGAGACCTGATAGAAAGCACAGCACTCACTCACGTCTGACTCAGATTCACAGAAGGAGAGGGTGGACATGACAAACGCTTCAAGGGGGAGTTCAGACAGGTTAAGTTCAGCAAAAGGCCAGAATCCCCCCGAGTGCAGGCCAACAAGTGATCTATGTTCTGAGATATGCCAACTGCACAGGGAGGGAGCAATGCATAATTCATCACCATTTTTTGGAAGCCAAAATACATTCTGCCATGAACTTTCTCCTTTCATTTAGAAATCTAAGTGTACGTGGAGTGGAATGTAATCACACAACTCAACTCTGTCAAATGTAATCTTTGGGGGAGTTATTTGAATAATAGCATTCAATTTAATTAACACTTCTGAGCATCCATGGGGTGCCTAGAAAGCATCAAACAGGTGTGCACAACGCAGAAAAGACATTGCCCTATGAACCAATGTCAAGACAGCAGAGACTTGGCAGCTCTACATATGCCAAAGTTAATAACTGAAGTCAACATATAAAGAAAAGGTAGTAAAATTTTTTCAAAAAAAAAAATAATAAAAGCAGCATAGATGATAAAAGCCAGAAGGAATCTTTGGAATGAACATACATCATTCTTACTTTGTAGAGGAGAAACAACAGCCCAGAATGTTGAAATGATCACAAAATCAGGCTGTGAAAAAGTGATAATAGAACCCGAGCATTCTAACTGCTGTACAAAATCCACCTCGTCTCACTGCTCTTAAAGGAAGTGGAAGCAACTGTGGGTCATATAATTCCCTTTCCCTTTCACAGCCTTACATGTTCTGTACTTAGTCAAGTATGGCAGACAGTGGAAAGGCTTCAGACTTTGGAGTATAGCCCAACTTACTAGTAGATCGTCACTAACTGAAACTATGTAGATATTATAAGACTGGGACAAAGCAGAGGACTCAAAGTCCACAATGTAAAGAGTCCAAGCGTGTATTACAAATGAATGAGACTAGGATGGACCAGAAACATGTACATTTCCATCATTTGTTGTCACAAGTGTATGTGAACCCTGGGCTGCCAGATTGTCCTATTGTTCAGGGAAGCTAGAAGTCTAAAAATTTCATAAAATCTAACTTTTAAGTGGAAGCACCTAATTCAAAAATTTTAAAACATTGTAAAAGCCAAATAATACATATCTGCCAGTTGTGTTTAGGCAACTGCCAGTTTGCAATTCCAAAGTGGAGCACATCTGGGCAAAGAAAACACAAGGAATGAGGCTAGGCCAGAAAGAATTATGTTTTTAGAAAGAAAAACTGTTATTGCCTATTAATGTAAAGGTATATAGCTCAAAATTTCATAATTCAAACTTTAAAAGACTAAATTAATAGAAAATTAGTTCTTTATTTCAATAAATACGCACTAATAGTAAATTCATGAAGGCATTGAGCTACATGTTGTAGGGGATATAAATATGAGTATGACATCCTTTCCCTTGAGAAGTTTACTCTTTATTGCAGAAAGTAGGAAATTAACAGAAATAATGAGAATACAGGAAGAATATGATGTCATTACAGGGTTCATATAAGATTTCAAGGAATGGAGAACTTCTATTCGGATTGAAAACACAGAGAGTTTTCTGGAAGAGTGAGTGAACTGGGCGGTGGAGACCAGGTTGTTCGCCAAACAGCAGATGAATGTCCATGGAACCTCCCAGGCACAGTCTAGAGGTGTGGGATACAGTAGTGAACAAGGCACAGGAGACCCTGTCCTCAGGCAGCTTACATTTTAGTGTGGAGTGACAAATAATATAAGAAAGGAAACCAAGAAAAGACTATTTCAGGTACTGAAAAGTGCTACAAAGTAAATCAGAGATCCACAGGTAGACCTCACTCATCCATTTACAGTGCTGGCATCATTCACTCTGTATATCCAGGGACCCTGAAAGGCCAAACCTACATCTGAAAACAGGCTGTGCTAATCTCCTTGGAATTCCATAAGGAGCCCTAGGTAGGGGGACAGGAAAGGCATCTCTGGAGAGGTCACATTTAATTTGGGAAGCCAGGCTTGAGTAGTTCTAAAGAGTGTTCTGTGCAGAAGGAACAACAAGAACCAGGCCAAGAAGGGAATGAGCTGGACGTGTGTCAAGAACAGAAAGAAGGCCAGTGTGGCAGGAACAGTGAACAAGATGTGGCACAGAAAGGTTGAGGTCAGTGAGTTAGACAGTAGCAATTATTTTAGGCCATGATGAGAAGCTTGATTTTCTTCTGGTTGCAGAAAAAAGTCACTGGAGGGTCTCGAACAGGAAATTAACGTGATTTGATTTAGGCCTTCGAAAGGTCAGTCGTCAGACTTTGAAAGATATACAGTGGGGAGGGAAGGGCAAGTATGAACGTGGGGATGCCAGGGAGGCTGTGAAATATTTAACGCCCTGGACTGTGAGTGAGCAAGCATGCCAGCCCTCTTGCCAATGTGCTATGCCTCTTACTAGTGACGTAAAAGAGGCTTCATAATTTATCACATGACCAGGACAGCTCAGTGATCCCTCTGATAGTACCATGACAATATTAGCAAAAATACATAGTCATATTACATAGCATCTAATGGCATGCCTGCGAAAGGGTTTTGCTATATTATGTGACATGACATATCAACTGATTACCAAGTTAAAGGACTGACTTAACTGGGAGTTAACTCAAATAAGATAGATAAGATCTGTTTGGGGGAATGGTTCAGAGAGAAAACAAGAAATTGAGAAGGTATTATATGCCATCCGAAACATTGCTATGAACAACTATGAGTTTCTTCTTTATTAGTTTAAATAATATTGCCCCCAACACATAGCAATTCACATCATACTGCAGCCAGATTCACTATTCTCTTTGTAATGATGATTACATTTTTCTCCAAGGAAATATACCTGTATCAACAGTTTAATTTTTAAACTGAAAATTGGAGAGCCCTTATTGTAAATGTTCCTTCCCTAATGAATAATTATCATAGAACAGAATAATTTAACCTCAAACATAGCCACTAAAATAATTACAAAGTTACCTCCAAGCTTTAAAAAGAAACATAAGGCACAATAAAAATTAAAACCAATAAATTTGAAAAGAATGAACGATTTTTCTAGGGTTAGATACACTCTATATCTACTAGACACAGAGATGACAGCGAGAGACAGATAGGCAGAGACAGAGATGACAGATAGAGACAGAAAGAGAGACAGATGATAGAGACAGAGAAACAAATACACAGAGAGATACAGAAACAGATGACAGACAAGGACAGAAAGACAACAGACAGACAGAAAGAGAGAGAAACAGACAACAGAGATAGCGCAGAGGCAGAGAAACAGAGATATCTCAAAAGAACAAAGAAATCAAGAGGCAGAACTAAACCTAATATCTATTCACATAAATTAGTAAAAACATAAAATTATAAAAATAATGAATCTGTTTATGTATATATGTATTTGTGTGTATATATGCATTATATATGCTACATTAATAGATATAGGTATGTATAAAAATGGAAATGTATAAAAATGGAAAGATACTCCAATTCTTGAAAATGTTTACATCTGAAGATGGAAAGTGTGAATGAGATTGAGGGTAAGTTGAGCTAAACTTTATCCGCACCTGGAGACAAATGTGTGTGTGCATGCACATGTGTACACACACGTGTATATATGAAGAAACTATAAGTTATTAACAGTTTTAATTCTAAATGAAGCTATATGTGTGTTGTAGCATTCTTTGTGTTTGTCTATTTTTTTCATAACTCAAAGACAGAGATGGTTAACCAGCAGATCAATTTTGAAGAACTTATGTATTATGTGATAAGTAATCAGTTATGAAATTTCACAAATATCCTCTTCATTGTTGATCCCCAAATGCCTTGAGACAAAACAACTAGAATGCAGTACATTATGTTTTACGTAATGGAGGGTGAAGGGGATGATATCTCAAAAGTACAGAGAATCAGATTCCTCCTTCAGCAATAAAACAACAGAGGATAACAAACAACCAGTGTACGTTTCTAACATTCCCTGGAGACAGTCAACCTTGAAAGTTTCCTTTCTACTTCTGCCGAGCTCCTTATGAGAGGAATCTCTGATTCAATGCGTGCAAAACACAGTGTGTTTTTCAACTGCACATACACTGATGCTCTTTTCAGTCATGAGACAATGGCCTAGGAGAATCTAGGTACACTTCAGAATTTGTAAGCATGCAATTAAATAATGCTACCCTCTGGCCCACTAAAATAATTCACCAGTATAAGATTCACACAAACAAACAAAGTGATCGTGTCCCTGGAGTGACAGTCCAATGAACAGAGAATTTTTACCTTATATACTTTACATAAATATACATAAATTATAAGTTATACTACAAATAAACATCACACATATATAAATACACATAGAGATTAGATATTACAAGCCAGTTGAAAATGTTTATGCCTGTTCTTTAATTTTTATTAATAAAGAAAAATACATCCTTATATTTTTGTATAATATACTGATATTTTTACCTTAAATGTTTAAGGTCAAATAGAATGAAGGTGAGTAAAGAAGAGACTGTTATTTTCAGTACAGCATAAAATAATGAGACTGATATCCTGCAAGAGCCATACAGCCCATGGGTCACATTTAAGGACAGTAATTCCCTGTATCTTCCAAAACAATTTTCTCCAAGTATAATTGTTTAAAAGTACCCAAATTGACACAGGAGGCTTCTCTGTACAGCTCTAAGTAGAAATTCATTCCCAGGGATAGCTGACAGCATGCTGTAATTACATCTGCTGTTGTCTCTGGTCTGATAAGAAAGGAATGCTTTCCTCATCATTCATTGCAGCTGCTGTGTACAAGAGCCACAGCAATTCATGGCATGTGCTCGTTAGCTGGAAAGTCCATGTGCCAGGTCCTGCCATATTTTGTGGAATTAGTAGTTCGAGTCTGGAAGGCTTGTTTTTGTTTGGGGTTTTATTGATTTTTAATGATTTTGTTAAACTCACCTAGCCTTCCGGTTCATTGAACTTTGATATGAAGCCATAAGGACATACTTTCAGAAACCACCTGATCCTTTCAAAATAATTTCTGAATTTTCCACTTATTGTTTACATTATTAATTATGCTTGTACTAAATGAGGACTACAGGAGAATTTCAGCATGGTAAATTTCTTTTTCCCAATCCCTGATTTTGATACAAAATAGCCATTATAATACAAAAACATATTCCCTCAACTTACAATCATAATTCCTGAGGTGCCTTCTGAACTCCTGTTAACTGTCCTCATGTATTTATGAAGCTCAACCCTAGCTCTAGTCAATCCAACAATTTTGACTCCAGATTTGCTGCATATTCTGTGGGAAGGTACTGGAGGAATCAAATATTAAATAAATATTAATTAAGTACCCAATGCATAACATGTATTATGAAAAAATATAAAAGGAAAATGAGAAATAACATATCTACAAGAACCTGTAACATAATTGGAGAGATATCATATGAAATAATCAGGAAAAAATACAAAACATTGAATATTAGAGTTACACCTATAACTTACCCATATCTTTGCATAGTACAGTATTTTTTTACATGAAGCAAAATGTGCAGCCGTTAAAATATTTCTCCTTTAATCATTTAAATTTAACATTTTATAAAATCTTTCTAAATGCATATTTTCCTGCCTTTATTAATAGAATGTACTATAACAAATCAATCTTTTTCTAATGATTTGAGTTTATCACAATATCAATATTGTACTTTTCCATAATAGTGAGACTTATGAATACGTTTGAGCTATGTGTAGCTCAAGCTCCTGCATAGCCCAAAGTATAAGACTTCTTGAAATTTTGTACCCCTTTTGATCACTTAATATCTATTCCTTTACTGTCAAAACATCACAGAAAGAACATTAAAGTGAGAAATGATATCAGGAATCCATACTCAACTTGGTCACTTTCCAGAAATGGAATTTCAAACTAGCCAGTCACTTGCAGCCTACCAGAAACTCATTTTTATCATATTTTAAATGAACGGTGTTTGAAAGAGATGCTTTCCAAGACTTCTTCCAATGCTAAGAGGCAATCTCACAGACTGCTGGTGAAAATGTAAATTGCTACAGCCACTTTGGAAAAATCATTTTATCTAGTCAAGTAGAAATTACACATATTCTATGATTCTTTGTCTCAGGAATTGCACTCCAACCAATTCCATCCTGAGAAACATATTCAGGATGTTTAAAACAGCATAATTTATGATATCCAAATATTGATTAATAATACAATGGATAAATTATTTCATATCCATTCAGTGGAATACTACGTAGCAATTTAAATGATTTAATTGCAACCACATGCAGCAATATAGTTCAATCTCACAAGTGTGATATTGAGTTTCTTTTAAAAAGTTGTAATAGAATACATACTACATGGCTTCATTTCTAAAAAGTTTTAAAAAGGCAAAACTAAAATATTGTGTATAGAAATGCAGACTTAGGTGGTAAAACTATACTTACATGAGAGTAATTTAATTTTGGAGGGGAAAGAGTTTGTAATAGAAAACATGGGTATTCACTTTATGGAAATTCATGAAGTTGTGAACCAAGGATTTTATATCCAAATAAGTTGGCCTTTAAGTATAGAGTCCACAAATTGTTTTTTTGTTTGATTGTTTGTTTCCCTCACAAATACTGTCTTCTGCACACAAACTGTTATGAATAGCAAGAGTTCAGGGAATACTATTCCTTAAAAGCCCTTAATGAAGAAGCTAAGAGAGCATAAACTTGAAACAAATAAAATGACCAGAAAAACATTGATGTAAAGACTGATAGCATTAAATATCTATTTATCTGAAGAACTAAGAACTGACACTAAATGATGGTTATAAGGAAGACTGTATGCCACATAACACCTATATAATCTGAAAATAAATAGAGAATACAACTACTGAAAATTAGGAAAGAGTGGTGAGATTATGGGAAAAGTAGAATGAACTTGATCATCTGATAGAAATTAGTTCAGAGTAAAAGGATTTTACTTCAAATTTGATGCTGCTACAGACAAAAGAAAGATCAAAGTTACTTGTCAGTATTGATGTTGTATAATAAATTGTCAATAGATAATGCTCATTTTTTAAGAGTGGACTAGGTTACTATAAAGGTTACTGTATACATCTAATCATTTGAACAAAATTTAAAAGAGACAGATATGCAAGTACAAAAAAAGGGAAAATGAAATACTATATAATGAAATATTTTATATATACATACATATGTATAAGAAAACAGAATTAAAATCAAACATCTTAGATCATCTAACATAGCAAAATAAAACACTGTTCCGTACATTAGAAACTAAAATTTTAAATGTGAGAGAGTCAGAAAAATTTAAGGATGGACAATGAATATAAGGAAAATGCAAATAAACAAAATGCAGTGGCCACAATGTTCATATTTGAAAAAGAAGAATTCGGAACAAAAAGCAATAAAGGAAAAAAAGAATAATATTTTAAAATGCTAAAGGTATAGTTCAAAATGCAAACATATTAGTGTTTAAAATTTCTGTTCCCAGTAACAGCAAAATCTTTCATAAAGTAGAAACTACAGAATATTCAAAGAGAATAGATAAAAACATAGCAAAAAAATTTGAGAGGAATTTAACATACTGCTCTCAATCTAAGATCAAGTGGACAAGAAATTTTTAAGAATACAGAAAATCTAAATGACGATACAAGAAGATCTTATAAGAAATACATTAATATTAAACCCTAAATCTCAATGGAAAATATACTCTTTCTCAAGGGTGAACATTCATAAAAATCTTCCATCTTAGGCCACAAGAAACCGTCAATTAATAGCAAAATTAGAACTAATATAGCACTCTGTGACCAAAATGTTAGCATAAAAAGTGCCTTACCCCTAAAAATTAAAAACATGATATTAACCCAGATCAAAGCAAATATATGAATCATAATTATAGAATTTCTTTATAATATCATCAATGAATACACAACACATATGAACCTGTAAGATAGGGCCAAAGCAATTATCAGAGGAAAATTTATACCGTAAGTACATTTATCAGTGAAACTAAAAAAAATCCAACCCGAACAGCTAGAAGAAAACAACGAATTACCCATCCCCCAAAAAAGAAGAAAGGAGTGAGAAAATTCTTTAATTAATTTTTCAGAAAAAAAGTTGAAAAAAAATAAATGAATATAAAAGCTAGTTCTTTGAAAAAGATCAACAGAACAAACCAAATCTAACCTAATCCAAAAATGGGGAGTAGCGGGGAAAAAGTCAAAATAAACAAATTAGAAATGACAATGGGAAATGGCCATCAAAATAAATACTATTATGTATAACTCTTTGCAAATAAATTTGAAAACTCAGGTTAAATGATATTTTCCAGGAAAAAAAGTGACCATATGTATTAACTATGTCTTATTTTCTGTAATCAGGTGCTTTGATATCTGGGGACTTGCTGACGCTGGAGAGACTGCCTCCCCAGCAAAGGTAGTCAATTCTTAAGAGATAGTCAACAACGTGCCCATAAGCATAGTGTGCCTTTTAAATGCAAACCAACCAATCCAGAGCCAACACCCAACTACCTCGTTTATCAGGTTATCACACTCAGGGCCATTATCCACCTTCCCCAATCACCCCAGGCTCAAGTACCAGATAGCTAGGGACAGCATTTATGCCTTAGGGCCTGCTGAAATTACTCAAACTAGTATTAGAAGAAAAATAAAAACAGCCGCCACAATTTTGATATACCCCAAGGCCAACCGCCCATAGCCATGTAGACAAAACTAAGTCATCCTGATTTCCCTGAAACTAGCTCTACTCATAAAACACAAAACATGAATTTTTCCCTGTCAACATGTTTCAGTGAAATTAAACCAAACTGATACAGACAAATCGGCATAAACAGCTCTGCTTACCTTAAAGAAAATGTTAACGTATAATAGCCAATCACAAAAAAATGGTCCAAATTTATGGTCCAAATACCTCCTCCGTTATAAACTGTATTGTAACTGCTGTGAACAGGGCTTCTTATCACTTAGGTTGAAGTCTCCTGGACTGTAATCTGTATGTTCTCTTATTATATGACAATAAACTTTTAATTTTTTTCTAACTTGATCTGATTTTATTTTTGACACTAGCCAATGCTAGTGTTACAAGCTACAGTGAAGGCTCTTGCCATCGTTACCCACTCTCCCTCTGGCTCCTGACAGACCCTAGTGTTTGGCACCCCATGGCATGACATGCCCCCTTCCCTTGAAATCTGTAAGTATAACAAACTATCTTTCAAAATGGCAGTCAGCTCCTAATCTGTTGACCTTGTCATAGACAAATAATAAAACCTATATTTTAGGATTATTACCAAAATAAAAAATTACAGACCAGTCTCACTTTGGTTATCAATGCAAAAATATTAAACATATATTTAGCCAAAATTATAATAGCACATAAAAATACATCATGACTAAGTGGGTTTATTCTAAGATTCCAGGGAGTCTAATAATATCATGCATTATATTACTATTAGTAGAGATAAGGAGAAAAATCATAAAATCAGCTCCATAGACTCAGAAAAATCATTCAACTTTCAATACCTAGTCATTATAATAATATTCAATAAAATATGAATTGAGGAATATTTCCCTAAAGTGATAAGGCAACATTTTATTTAAAGGGGAAACACTAGAATTTTTCCTAATGAAATCAGAAACAAGTCAAAAAGATCGTCCCTTTCTTCATGATTATTGAATACTTTTTTGGAGTTATAAATTACACGAAGAGACAAGAGAAAGCAATTAGAGGCATAAGAATTGAAAAACAAAGAAGTAGCAACACTTTGTTTGCAGATGATATAATTTTACAGCAAACTCTCCAAACTGATGAAAAACTACTGAAACATAAGAGAATTTAGGAAAGAGAAAGTCGTAAAATCAATATACAAAAATCAATAGCATTCATTTATATACTCAAAGTTAGAAAATATAAGAACAGCAACAAATAAGACATCTGTCTTCCTTTACAACAGCAGGAGGGAAGGAAAAAGGTAGGGAAGGAAAGTAAGACCAGAGCTAGGCATAAGTTTAGCAAGAAATGCCCAAAACCTATGAAGAAAACTATAAAACATGGCTGAAAAACATAAAACTAGACTTGAACAAAGGAATATACACAACATTCTTGGACAGGAAGACCCAACATCATAAAGGTGAAAGTTTTTCCTACTTTGATTTATTAAAGCAAAATTAAAATGTAGACTGGTCCTGAAAAAGCCTTGAGCAAACAAAACCAACAAGGCCTTAAAAATAGCCTTAACCTTAAGCCTTCAGCCTTAAACTGAAACACAGGTGAAACTTAACTTGGGTCATTTCAATGCCGGTAAATGGTCATGTTTCCATTAGGAACAAAACTTAACTTCAGCCAATCATAAGCAGCCCACTAATACGGTTATGTGACTAGGGACTTTCCAACAAAGTAAATCAAAAAAGGGCAATCTTATGACTGTAATCAATCACGTTAGTTTGTTTTGCTTCCATATTCACCCTATAAATACTTGCCTCCGACACTTTGTCTTAAGAGCACTAAAACTCTTTCGGTTTGTTGTTTCCCAATTCATGGAATCCTACTTACTCAAATAAGCTCTTAAAAATTTTATTGTGCCTCAGATTTTTCTTTTATAGATTTATAAATATAATACAATCCCAATAAAAACACCATTTTTTTCCCTGAAGCTAGATAGTTGTTTTTAAAGTGCATTGAAGGGCTGGGGCGGGGAAAGCAAGATTAGAATAACCCTAAAAAAAATGAACAATGAAACAGACCTAGCAAAACAAGATATTAAAACATCTCATAAAGCCTCAACAGTTAAAGTGGTGTGTTGTTGATGTCCGAACAGACACACAAACCAATGAGATAGAGCAGAAAATCTAGACAGGGATTTAACTGTTTATGGAAATTGAGAGTATAATGAAAAGTGGCCAAGAAATGAGTAAGGAAATTGTAGACTTTTAAATAAAGTCTGCCATGATAATAGAGCTATAAGATGAAGTATAAAATTTGATCCATTCTTCAACTATACAATAGCACAAAGCCCAGAGATTTAAAATGTAAAAAATTATATCATAAAAGTTCTCAAGGAAGCATGGGTAAATTTATTTATCACCTAAAGTGGGAAAAATTTCCTTAACTAGGACATAAAATCCAGTAGTATAATTAAAAGGAAGTTTCATAAAAATACTTTCATGCCACAAAATACTCAATAACCTACACCAGGTAAAAAGACAGATGATATACTGGGAAAATACATTTACAACTTTTATATCACAAAGGTTTGGTCTTCTAAATGCAGAGAAAGCTTCTAAATATAGAAAGAATGAAAAATAAATGGAAAGACAGTTAACCAAAAAAGAAATTCACATGGCCTTTACTCATCTGAAGAGATGCTCAATATCTCTCATAATAAGAGAATAGCAATATAAAACCGAACAATATACAATTTGAGCAAAAATCAAAAGCTGACAGCCTATACTGTTGGCAAGGCTGTGGGGAAGAAGGCCATCCATATATTGCTGGGAGGAATGCAAAATATGTCAATACCTCTAGAGAGGAATATGGCACTATTAATTAAAAATACAATTCTATTTAGCCTCTGACCCAGCACTCATTTTCCAGAAATCTACCCCAAAGATGCCTTGGCGAAAATATAAGCAGACTTTTTTACAAGGCCATCCATATATGGCAGTACTGTTTGTAATAGGAAAAAAGTAGAAATGCCTATCAGCAGTAGAGCGATTAAATACACTACTGAATATTCATACAACAGAATACTATGCAGCCATTAAAAGGAATAGAAAATACTCTTTTCTATGCAGTGATTCCCAGTTTATATCATATAATTTTAAAAAGTAAGGTAGAGACAGGTATGTAACTTATTCTATCATTTATCCAGGTCAATAAATATATATTATATATACATATTTACATAGAAATGGAAGGATAAATTACAAAATATTTGTGGTTATCCATAAGGCAGGGAGAAAATTAGATGAAGGACACAGGAATAGAAGCTTGGTATTTCTGAATATATCTTGTTTTTGTATAGTTGACTTTAGAATTGTGTAATGTTGCACATATTTATAAAACTATGTCAATATTATAATAAAAGACAATTCCTTAAAAGTTGAAATGAATAAACCTAACTCTTGAATTGATAGCATAACTAAAAGAAAGGAATTATTTGGTTGTATATTCCTAGGGAGATTTAAGGGCAGATAGAACTAGAAGGAAAAAAAAAAAAAGCCTTGCTTCCAGTAACCATATTATGGTGGTGGTGTTGATACTATTCTAAGCAGTTGTCTAAATTGTAAGGAAACTTACTATGCGAGTGTTTCACAGAATGAGTTTTTTGACATGGAAAAAAGAGAGACACAGATGTAAGTTCAGTGAAATAACAACCTGTAGTCCTATGTTTGAATTGGAATCAGATACACACACAAGATATATTTGATCTTTAAAAAAAATAACCTTCCTAATTTGACAGTCTGAATAAGCCTACATATGGTCTCTTTTTTTTTTTTTTTTTTTTTTTTTTTTTTTGGAGACAGGGTCTTGCTCTGTCACTGAGGCTAGAGTGCAGTGGCATCATCATAGCTCACTGCAACCTCAAACTCCTGGGCTCAAGTGATCCTCCTGCCTCAGCCTTCCGAGTAGCTGGGAGTGATCACGCCTGGCTATTTTCTCTGTTTTTTATAAAGAGAGAATCTCACTGTTGCTCAGGCTGGTCTTGAAACCCCTGAGCTCAAGGGATCCTCCCACCTTGGCCTCCCAGAGTGCTAAGATTACAGGCATCAGCACCGCGCCCAGCTGATCATGGTCTCTTAATACTAGTTTCCCCTTAAAGAAACTGGGGCTCTTTGGAAGGATGACCGACTCTGGGTTTTAGCAAGAAAACGTTCAATATTAGTCTGGAAAAACTCGTCAACCTAGAAAGCAAGAAAGTTATCAAAATTATTAAAAGGACTCAGGAACCAATTTAATGTTTCCCTTGCTCAAAATAGGAAAATTGAGCATTAATAATATTGTAACAAATTGAAACACAGCAAATGTAGTCATGTGCCCCATAATGACATTTAGGTCAACGGTGGACCTCATATAAGACAGTGGTCCCATGAGATTATAATGAAGCTAAAAAATTCCTGTCACCCATTGATATTGTAGCTGTGGTAACATTGTAGCACACGTATTATCTATTCTGTATTTACATATGTTTAGATACATGGTACAGTAACATGATGTACAATTTTATAGAATAGGCTGTGTCATACAGCCTAGGTGTATAGTAGGCTATACCATCTAGGTTGTGTAAATATGCTCTATAATGTCATACAACTAACTCACTTAAGGATACATTTCTCAGAACATATCCTCATGGTGAAGCAACATATGACTGTATATTTAAATTCACACGTTCATAATGACTTCTCAAAAAAAAAATCTTGTTGGTCCACTTTGAAGGATGTTAGAGAAGTGATTCATATTTTGAAAAACAATTAAGTCAAATAAATGGTCAAAAGAATGCATAAAGTATTTACCTCAGAGTAGGTAAATGTATCTCAGAGTAGCCAAATAGCTAATACAGTGCTATTTCTCTTTACAAAAGTATGCCAAACAAATAAATAAAGAAGGAATGTTAAATTAGAATATCACCATTTTGCAATCCCTACTGACTTAATGGACTTAAGCAGTCATTACCAATGGCCGCTAACATCACAAAAGAGACAAACAGAAATCCCAAGAGAGGTACCTAATGCACAAACATTCCTGATAAAATATGTGAACTTGAATCTGATCAAGCCTTTAGATTTAGCCATCAATTTGCAAGAATACAGAGAACAAAGAAACATGAATAAATGAGACTATAGAATGAAATCACTAAAGCCCACATATGAGAATCTACCAAAGTCATATGACTGAATTTCTAAAAAAAAAAAAAAAAAAAAAGTAAATTACAAGGAGAGGAGAAAAAGATGAAGCAGCCACCTATAGATTAAAAGTGATTTAAGCAACATGGCAGCCAATTACGCTGTACTGATCTTTTTCAGATCCTGATTCAAACTAACCTTAAAATGTGTACAACTGGAGAAATTCAATCATTAACTGGATATTTGATAATATTAAGGAATTACTGTTAAATTTTTGGACAATGGAATTGTCATTGCTTTTAAAATGAACCTATTTTGGGGTGGTAGGGTTGATATTATTCTAGGGCAATTGCTCTAAATTGTAAGGAAAATTAGTATGCTAGTGTTTCATAGAATGAGTTTTTTTGATACAGGAAAAGAGAGATACAGATGTTAAGTTCAGTGAGATAACATAAACCCTCTGTAGCCCTGTGTTGGAACTGGGAAGTATCAGTACACATACAAGATGTATTTTATCTCTTAAAAATTGTTTTTACAAATATATACTGAAATATTCACAAATAAACTAATGTGATGTCTGAAATTTTCTTCAAATTAATTGGGGGTTGGTAGAGTTTGTTTAAAATGGAATTGACCAGGAGTTGATAATTATTGAAGCTTAATGGCAGATTGAGGGATCATATTGTTATTCTTTCTACATTTGCATATGCTTTACATTTTGTATATCAACAAGCTAAAGAAAAAGAAATATATACCACTAATTTTTTTTTATTTTCAAATTTTTATTCCTTTCCTCTCTTACACCATTAACTTCTAGCTGGTTTATATAACATGATAGAATTAATGTTATTTTTATTCCTTTTATTATTAATTTTATGATACTAGAGAAAAAAATATAGAGAAATCTATTGTTTTATTCAAAACAATGTGCCAGAGGCAATGAAAACCACAAAATAGGAGGAGCCATAACCCATTTCCTTGAGAACTTTGAAGTTTATTGAGAAAAATATATGTAAACATATTAGGAAAGTGATCCATGATCTTATTAAATAACAGTCCTAATTTTTTGAACAGCACATTGTATTTCAAAATGTGTGCCTTATTTATTATGTACTTCATTAGGACTACCCATGAAGATTAAATAAGAGAATGTATAAAAAAGCACTTAGCATCCTTCCTAGCATATAAGTGCTCAATAAATGGTAGCTAGAAAACCACCAATCCTTAATCCACAGATCTTGTTACTAAAACATGTCACCATATTAAAATGAAAATTTATGGAATGAAAGGATACCCAACAGAAGACAGAGGATAGAGGAAACTGTTGTGCAGTTTAAAACAGTAAAGGGGGGAAAAAATAAGAAAAATAAACAGCAAAGAGTCCCTAAAAGAAGTGAACTCTGAAATGGGGGTTTATGTGAAGGAGGAATAGGTATTACAGAAGGACATTACCAACTGGAGATATTACAAGAGTCAAGGTACAGAGACCAGCCCTAGCAAAGCATATTTAATGAGGTTTTGTGCTGAAACAAAGGAGAAAAATGAGGGGGTGAAATTGGAGAGGTAGGCTGGGGAAAAAGGTATGACATGCTTTCCATGACAAGTTTGATTGGAAGATTAATATTTCAGGGAAAAGTATTCTTTCTTACCCCTGAAGCATCCATAGCATTTGCTCCCTGTTTCTGTTTACCACTTTTTCTTCCTTTTGGAGGAAGAATGACCAGTGTAGCAATAAATTTAGAAATTAACTGGGAATGGTCAGGCTGTCATGCCCCTCTTTTTCTTGACAGAGGCTGCCTGCAGGGGCACACATGAGCTTGTGTTCTTCATATGGTGATCCTACTCTGGTCCCACCCTGCCTAGGGTAAGTAAGGGTCCCTTTTGGCCCTTACACAAAGCTATGCTCCTAACAGATTAACTGCCGTGCGAGTTGTATGTAACTCAATAGTTTTGATCCCAGGGCCCTGTGAAGCATGTGTAAGTCACACATCTCTTCACCTTGGGAGCTGCATGAACTATTTTTCAAGTTGCACATAACTCATGCACAGAAAATAAACAATAACAAATTTTTCATTACATTAGAAAGGATCGTTTTGTTTTTGAAGTTTTTATGCTGTTTTCATAACACCATGGCCCCAAGGAAAACAATCTTTTTCTAGTGTGGCAATCAATGTGTTAAACAACCCTTAGCAGCGATGAAGGTAATACCTGGCCTTCATCTGCCACCTTATTGTCTTATTTATCATTTAGTCCAGGACTTGGATTGAGAAGAGGATGCTAATTATCAGACCAACTCAAAGACTTCATCAATAATATAAACAATAGGAACACACTAAAGGTTCTTCAATAAAGGAGATAAAAAATGCTTTAGGTAAATTATCCCAGCTGTTTTGTGTGGAAGAAGCAGAGATAAGAGCTAATTAAACAAACCTAGTTACAAGAAACAAGGTATAATGGATTGAACCTACTAGTTTCTAGCTTCTAAGGCTGGGGTTGGCAAACTTTTTCTGTAAAGGGCCAGATAGAACTATTTTGGGCTTTCTGGGCCACATATGGTCTTTGTTACATTTTTTTAACCCGTTAAAAATATAAAAACCATTCTTAGCTCATGGGCTGCACAAAAGAAGGTGGTGGGCTATAGAAAAACAAGGTGTGGGTCAGATTTGGCTCGTGAGACATAGTTTGTCCGACCTCTGCCAAGAAATAATTTCTTCGAGCAAGGGATTATGTCCTGGAAAAAGCTACAAAACAAATCCCAATAAACAAAGATTAGCCAATTTCTGTCCATCAGTGAAATTGCTTAGTTAAAACCACTCTGGGGCTCTGGCTCTTGCTTAGTAATAGAGGTAGTCTCTCAGATATTGCTTCTAAAACCGCTATACGTAATATATATACATACAACCACATTGGTTATTGCTCAACATAAGCAGTAATTTTGGAGGCTTGTGTGCATAATGCTTGCCAATTGTTGACTAATGCTAAATGTCATCTTATGTTGTGCCATGCTGCTTGACGGTTTTACTGTACTTGCTGGTTCAAATTAAAGGTAAAAAATACTAAATATCATGTAAGAGACGAGAATGCAGAAAGGCATAACATTTATATTATTTATATTATAACATTATATATATATATATATTATATATTATATATATATATTATAACATTTATATTATTCTGCCAACAATGTCCTTAGTGCAGAGAAGAGTATGTTTTATATCAAGCTGGATATAAAACATTCAATTCCTTGTGTTTTTATTCACATAAATTTTAAAGTAGTCTCTCTTCTTGCACAAGTATACAACTATAGTTACTGCGTTTATAAGTTTTGGATACCGAAGAACCAAGTGAACGTGTCCCAGAGGCAGAAATTTTTTTCCATCAACCATAGTTTTTTTTAAAAGGGACTTGTACCCTGGAAAATTGGATGTTTAACTGTGGTTATTTATGATTTATGAGTGTTAAAATGCCTATGGGCTAAACACACAAAAAAGTGATTTCAATGTTTTTATTCCTCTCTCAGTCTCATAAGTCATATTTGAAGAAATTGAATTTCGCATTGCCCTGAAAATTCACCCTTGAGCTAAGACCAAGATTAGAGATGGTTCAGACTGAAGAAAAGGAAACTGTTCAGAAGGTTGAGAAGAACAAACAAAGGAGACTCCTAACAGGAAGATTTGGAACCTGAATACATATACACAGAGCCACATGTGTGCAGTTTACCTAGAAGGTACGCAAAGCCCTATTCAGAGAAGAGCCCGTTAGTACTTTCAGTGTCTCCATTTGTATGGTAGGACACCAGCTTTTTAAAATATAATTAATAGATTTTATTTTTTTAGAGCAGTTTTAGGCTTACAGAACAATTGAGGAGACAATATAGAGAATTCCCATATACTTCCTCTCCTCCCCCCAAAACATACAATTTCCCCTATTATTAACACCTTGCACCTGCACAGTACCTTTGTTACAACTGATGAACCAACGTTGATATATTATTATTAACCAAAATCCACGTTTTACATTAGGGTTCACTCTGTGTGTTATATATTTCTGTGGGTTTTGAAAAATGCATAATGTCGTGCATCCACAATTACAGGATTGTTTCACTGCCATAAAACTCCCTCGTGCTCCACCTAATCATCCCACAAACCCCCAGCAATCACCAGTTGATCATTTTACTATCTCCATGGTTTTGCCTTTTCCAGAATGCCATGTGGTTGGAATCTTACTAGTATATAGCCTTTTCAGACTGGCTTCTTTTACTTAGCGATATTAAAGTTCCTCCGTGTCTTTTCATAGCTTAATAACTTATTTCTTTGTTACCATCAGCTCTTTTTGAGGAGCAGAACAAGTAATTCCCAAAGAAGTTAAGGTCCCACTAAAAGCCATTTATTGAGGGGTGTTAAGTAATTCTGGCTGAATAAGCGAGTTAACCAGTAAACATTTATCTGCCAAAATTATTTTCACAGGTTCTTCGTACAGGAAGTTACTATACAATTTTGCTAGATAGAATTTTCACATATAATAATTTGCAAATAGGTGCAAATAGGCTCAGGAAATGAGGAAATGACCCATTTTTAATTATGTCTGTGCTATTTGTAGGATACTGTCTTCTTCCGCTTTGTGTAGCGCATATCTCAGTAAATGCTGCTGGAACAAGCATAGGACACTAGTCCCTGTTCTGCCACTTAATAGCTCTGTAATTCCACAGAGTCACTTTTTCTCTGTAGCGTAGAGAAAATGCTGCTGCTCCTCCTGACTCAATCTTGAGTAACAAAGGAGACTGAGATGAATAGAGGAGATAAAGGTGATACATGGGGAAACACTTCCAAACCATTAAAAGTTTTGCTCCATAGCTGTTGTCGTAATCATGCTGTTATTTGATCAACTCCCCACTCCGACCCCTTTACCACACCTCTTCCACCCCTAGCACTCTTCCCAGGTAACATGGTGCCAGGGAGGACTGCACAGAGAGCCCGTGCTTAGGTAGGGAAACAATAAGAGACCTGTAAACCAAAAAGTAAATAAGCATTATAGGAAAGGACAATAGAGAAGAAAAAAGTGGCAAAATCTTTCTAAAAGGAAAAGTGTAGTGGTAGCAATGTGTCAGCCAGCGGTGAAGCACCAGGCTTCCAGGATATCAGACCAGTCTGAAAAGCAGCAACACACGTCTCCTGGAGGCTGAAGGTCAAAGAGGAAGCACCACCTCAGTGACTTCTACAGGGCACTCCTTCACAGCGGCAAGAAGGTGGCTTCCGAGTATTTCCAGCAGAATGCTGAAGTCTGGTTAAACCTGCTTTCTTCCTGTCACTCTAGCTACAGAATTGCATGGCTCTGAGTGGCTGGACAGTGAGAAAAGTGTTGAAAGCACAACTCTCCCTAAGTGGAATTGACTCAGATAATCCTGTTCTAGCCACATGAACTAAACCAAGTCAATTCATTTCCTTTAGTTTATTTGGTGGGGGAGGAGAAGGGAGCATTACCAACAAGAAGACAGAGCTGTTCAGGCTCCCCAAAAACACCACTGTTAGACCAGAAAGCAGCTTATCTCTGGGGTCCATATCTATGCTATTTAGGAATGGACAAACAAATCAAGGCCTTAGCAAATCCAGGAGAGCACCCAACAAGCACCAAGCACACCAGGGTGAAACACTGTGCTAATACTGGTATATGTCTACCACAAAAAATATTTAACTTTACTCTCAAATGTATATATAACCAAACCAAATGCTGAAGGTAACCTCTGATAGTCTAATAATGGCTTTTAAAACAAAGATAAGAGTTCTGGTCAAAAATGGTATGAGTTCACACTTGGCTAAAACCATCTGTATTCCAAAGAAATGATAGAGTATTAAAAAGGGCAAAAAGACACAGTCACACACAAAACCTAGATAAACATCTCTCTTTAGTAGAAACAGAACAAAATCACAAAGCAATAAAAAGAACTGAAGCCTTGTTCCTATAGAGTTATGGGTCTGAAAGCAGACAGCAGCTGCTAGAAGTTCAGCCCTATCATTTAAGAAGGTTAAAAGTACTCGCTGTGAAAAGGGAACTGCAGCCTGGCTCATTGTGTGAAAGCAGGAGTTGGAGGTGCCATATAAAGAGTCTTCAGAAAGGGAGTTAAATGAAAACTGCCACCAACTACCACCTGTGGCTACAGCTTTGAGACTAGGGAGGTAAGAGGTCACAGACAGAATCTAAAGATTAGGAAATGAATGAGGCTACCCACAGACTCTGTACTAGGTCTGAAATATTCTATCACCATAGGACAGGGCCCTGAAATGACAATGAGAATCTGATTCTAGGCTAGGGACTCCAGGAATAAGAAAAAGAGAGGGTTGCACAAAACTGCCACACAAAATAAAATCATACAGAACATTAAAACGTAAGAATGTGAACCCACCACCAGATTAGTTTTATGGAATAGTCTGATGACAGCTTTAAAGTTAGTATCACGATGGTCAAAAAATATAAAGAACTTTCACTTAGAAGAGAGAAAGAAATATAATGGGGGAAACAAAGCAAGTATGGGAGGAAATGAAAAAAAACACAAAGGTCATTGAAAAGAAAAATATGGTCATTGGAATAAAAATATATAGACATGATAAAGAAGGTCACAGAGGAAAATGAGACAGAGATCTAGATAACTAGAAGATACAAGTGAGGAATTTAGCAGAAAGCACATGAAGTACGCTCAAGAGATATCAAGAGAGGCTCCAAAAGAAAAGTTTCAGGAAAAGAGAATGGAAGTTGTGGTAGGGCGGTGATATTCTTCAGCAGTACCAAAGGAGGATTTACCAGGGGTAAAGGAAGAGTGTTCAATTCCAAATTGTATTTCAAGTACTTAGAAGGAGAAAAGCAAAGACACATCCAGACATATTACAACGAAATTGTGGAATATCAAGGAAAAAGAAAAATTTACAAGTAACCTGAACAAAAACAGTTTACCTACCAAGGAAAGTTCACACAGAATAGTAAACACCTTGAAACTTGTGAAACTACTCTCCAACCTCGGAACCCTGTAGACCAGCCTTAGGCCAGCATCCATGGCGCTGAGACACAGCTCTGTGCAGAGAAGAGCTTCTTAGCACTCCTGTGTCTCCATGTGTATTGTAGGGCACAAGGAACACCAGCCCGATCTAGGGGAGCTCAATCTAAGACAATCTCATTAACCTAGGGATACATGAAAGACACTAAAGTAGTCCTATATTGGTTCTGCCCTGCAGAAAGAAACATGCATCATCTGTTGAGGAAAATATTCCCTAGTTAGGCCCCCAGGATGCTCATAGATTAATTTCAAACAAATATGAACCCACAATTAAAGTTTATCAAGCCAACAAGAAAGCAAATCATCTTGGGTGTCAGCAAAAATAAGAAGCAATCCCCAGCAACTTTATATATTTACATTGTCAGAATAAAAACAGTATATGTATAAAATGTCTACAGAAATAAAGACGTAATCACAAAAATGAGCCAATGAGATAACCAGTGACCAGATTTCTTTTTTAAAAAAAAACCTAGTGTAATTTTTAGTAATCAATTTACTTTATTGTTTAAATCAGAAACACAATGGACAGGTCAAACAATAGAATTTAAGATCTAGGTAGTGAATTTGAAGAAGTTACTCAAATGCAGCTTAGAGGTACAGGTAGATGGAAAAAATGAAATTAAAGAAATAAGCAGGACAGAATGAGAAGTTCTAACTGAAGTTCGGAAGGACACGTTCAGTACCTTCACTCATACAGGACCTGAGGTCTATTCCTGATTCATTCATGGAGCATTGAGCCATTTGCTACAACAGTTGAAATTTCTTCACTATGTAGCCTTTCTTCTCCAGCGCCCCCAGCTGTCTCTCTCTCAAACCAATCTACTAATCACATTATTTGTTGCACATTCTTTACTTTTCTGTTACCTCTTAGAAAGCTGGTCCAAGAATATCTCATGACTTTATTTTATTGGAAAATATCACAGTAGAATAGATCTCTCATTAAACACATTCCAGTAGGTAGGAAGGAAAAATAAGCAGGGAGAGAAGTGGGGGAGAGCAGGCACCAAAAAACCGTCTTAACAAAGGACAAGGAACATCATTCTACTAAGTGAAAGTACAGACTTCTAAAAATGACTTACTCTCAAAGATCCAGGAAAAAAAAATACTTTAACCCTTTGAAGCCCTTAATAAGACAGTTTTTTAAAAAGCCTATATCACCAAGAGCAAAAACCCATAAACAGAATAAATTGGGAGAGAAGACTACAGAATATGAGTTTGTAAAAGACAGGTCAGGGGAAAGGGTGAGATAAGAAAATCTTACAGGGAAACATAAAAACGGAACAGCTAAATGCAATTGAATCTGCAGAAAATAAAATTAGAGATGTGGAAGTCAAAATTTAACTACCTCTCTTAAAATGTGGAAGAAAAGATAAAAAGGGTCAAAAAAGGAAAGATAAAAAACACCCAGAGACAACAGAAATGCAACATAGCTGTGAAGGAGCATTAATGATGGAATTAGAGGAACACAAAGAAAACTTTTTTTTTTAATTTTTTAAATTTAATTTTTAAATTTATTTTATTTCAGCTTACTACGGGGATACAAATGTATGAAAACTTTCTTGATTAGATAAAAAAGAAAAGAAGTCAAGCTTGCAAATGAAATGCGAACTCCCCCCCTTTCCAGGCAAAATCAACCTGGGCTCTCCCCAGGTTAAAATCAGTGTCAACAGGGCTGTACCTTTCTAGAGTCTCCAACGATGAATCTGTTTTCTTGCCTTTTCCAGCTCCTCCAGGCCACACGCAGCCCCTGGCTTTTGGGGCTCCCCTTCCTCCATCTTCACAGCCAGCAATGGCAGACTGCATCCCTCGCAGCACTCTACTCTCTGCCTTCGTTTTCCCCTTTTATAAACCATGATGATGAGATTGGGCCCACCTGATCTCCCAGGCTGATCTCCCTATTTTAAGTCAACTAATAAACAAATTACTTCTATCTACAACCTGAACTGCCCTTTGCCACGTAAGGTAACATATTCAAAATTTCCAGGGATTAGGATATATACATCTTCATGGGGGCATTATTCTGCCTACTTCAACCTCCTAATAGAGTTTGCTAAACTGTGTTTCAGAATCTCTACTCATACTGCACCTGAGGTCTAATTTAGCTGATAAGCCCTAAATATCTGGACCATTTTCTACTTAGTCTTTCATCATCCAGCTTAACTCTTTTCCACTGTGAAAACTTTCCTGCCATCTCACATCCTATCTCCTTCTTAATTATCTAAACTAAATATATTCACATAATATTTCGTATAATAATTCTTTAATTTACTGTGTCACTTTTGTAATTCTGTTCCATGGGTATTTTATCCTTAAGTAAACTTTAATCTCTATGGAAAAATATGTTTACAAAGCACTTATAATAATATGAGCAAATTATTATAAAATAGTATAGGGTATAAAAAGCAAGGCAAAATTGAATATATAGTATCATCTAATTATTGAAGAAGATGCAGAGAGATATGGTTGGAATGTTAATAAAATTATCTCATAGTAATGGAATTAGGGTGTTTATCTTTCTTTGCAATGCTTGGGTTGTTTCTCAGTGTTCTGCACTGTGGCAGGTGCAGCCCATAGCCCTTTTGGTCGCCTCTAAGTTCACCTACAGCTGCAATTAATGGTTCCCAAACTGCAGACAGACTCCAAACGTAAGACCTGCATCTCTCAACTGCTCTGACCAAGGATTTTCTCTGGCTTCCTGTTTAACCTGAAAAACCTCCTAGGAAGGCCAAGGAGTCAACTGATGGGCAACCCACAAGCAGTAAGGGACCAGAGTAGGGGGATAAATGCCCTAGCTTTCTTGTCCCATAGCATGTCTGAGGCACAGTCCACACAGGTTTTCGGAGGGCTCCCATTGGGACTGAGCCACAGTTGCCTGAAACAGTGACCCACTCATTCATGCATGCTTAATGGATTTTTTACTTTTCCCTGTCCCTGTTTTACTTTCCCCATTTATTACTCTTGCTTCCTGGGATCATTTTCTATAAAAAACACCTGCTATAGGCAATCAGCTCATCTGTGGCATCTGTCAATCTTGCAACCTTAAGCTGCAACTTATCAGAGCGTTTATGGAATGCCTTGTGATCCGTCTGAAACACGAAAGGATGGGAGGTTGGTAAGGTGTTGATATGAGGCCATCTCCCGCTCATCTCCCTATTGATGGTCATAGGAAAACTTCTTAGCACCTCCCCACTTCTGATGAGATGTAGGCCTTTGGCCCCAGCCCCATCAGAGCAGAACTAAAGAATATAAAACCACTACTGGCAGTCCAGATTTGGCTCTACAAGTGGTGTTGCAGTCATTTGGCCCTTTCCTTTCTGCTTCAGAGTGTGGGACAAAAGCCAAGGAGATGGCCCTTATGTCCTATTCTTCCTATCATTGTCTATGTAAGTAATAAGCAGTCTCCATCTCATTGTATCTTTACCATCAAATCCACTAGGCCTTGCCTTTACCCTGTTTTGCATGCATGAGCTTGACATCTGCACCCAAGTCCTTGTCTCAGAGTTTGCATTTGGAGGAACTGAAATTAAGATAAGCATATATTACTTTTATAATGTCACATTTGATCTTAAATTCAAAATGAGGATATAAACATAACACACTATATGAATTTGAATTTGTAAGGAGAGAGTATATGTGAAGGTGTGAAAGCAAAGAAAGGCCAAAAGGAAAAAAAATTCCCAAATGTAAACAATAATTATATCTAGGAAGAGTGTCTTAGTCAGCTCGGGTTGCTACTACCATAGACTAGGTGGCCTAAACACAACAGAAGTTCATTGCTTATACTTCTGGAGGCTGGAAGTCCAAGATCAAGGTGTGGGCAGATTGTGTGTCTGGGGAGGTCTTGTTTCCTGATTCAAGATGGTGACTTCTTGCTGAGGCCTCACAAGGGAGAAGAGGTGAGGGGTGTCCCTCAGGCCTCTTTTATTAGGACATAAATCCTATTCATGAGAGCTTCACTCCTGTAACCAATTACCTCCCAAAGGCCCCACCTCTAACTACAATCACCTTAGGGGTTAGGATTCCAACGTATGAATGGGCAAAGGCAAAAACATTCTCTCCATAGCAAAGAGGGATTATCATGACTTTTACTTCTGTCCCTACATTTTTCAGTTTTTAAACTTTCAATCATGAGCATCATTATTTTTTAATTTAAAAAAACTATTTTTAAAAAATTAAATTAAGAAGAATATTTGAAATACATGTGGCAAGAGCTGTTATTACTTATAAAGAGATGTTCTTAAACATCAGCATGTAAAATGTAAACATTCAAAAATAAAAGTGGGAGAGACAAGATGGCTGACCACAGGCACCAGCTGCCAGATCGTCTCAGAAAGAAGGAAAAGTTTTAGGTGAAAAAGAAAAAACAAACAAACAAACACACAATCATAGATCAGGTGTAATTTTGAGGGAAAAGTGCCAGAACCTACAAGAGTTTCCACAGGAAAAAGTTGTGAAGCAGAACATGAAGGAGCAAGATATCACCAGAGCACAACCCCTGAGAGGCTTGGAGTCCAGCAAAAAGGGTAGGTGGAGTGGTATTTCTCCCTCCCTCACTTCTCTGGCAGTCAGCAGGCTCCCAAGCTGCCAGAGAGCCTTTCTACCCTCATGAACCCAAAAGCTGCTTCCACCAGTGAACTGGGAGCTTCTTGAGGACAAAGCGCCAGCCTGCCAGCCCCCTTGAGGTGTTCCTGTCACCAAGGACTGGAACAGAGATAGCAGGTGCCATATTGCTTCTCCACCAACTGTGCGTCTTTGTCCTCTCCAGGGGGTTTCAGTCCCTCAGTTTTCATCTTGCTCATTCACACATAAATATTTCCCAATTCCAGCCCAGACACAGGGGGCTGGTGGGTCCTAAGAGATCTGTGTGACCTCACAGCATGGACATTCCATGTGTGCTGCCTTCCAGAGGGAGGGACAAAGATGACCAACGTGGTAGCTTTTCTCCATCCAGAGTCTTTTCCTCCCCTTCCTATACCCAGCCTATAGGGCTGCTGAGGCACAATTGAGCTAGGGCTGGCAGGAGCTGTTGGTTCCTCCCTATTGGTGCATATACCACACCAGGGCTTCCACAGAGAGAGGGGCTCAAACCTTTCCTCTTAAGGGTCTGCAGAGGACTAACAGGTACTCAGACTGTGAGCTCCCTGCTCACTGGCCCTCCCCGGTGCTGCTTGCCTGGCTGCTCCATCAGAGGAAGGCACATCCTGAAATGGAGGGACATCAAACCTGCTTGAGTACCCCATAGGCAACCCAGGACCAGCACATTTCTCCCTGGCACAGTCAGGGATTCAACTAGGGGGACCTAGGACAGGCCAGCAGGCCAGATCCTGTACACCCAGGACTTGCTCGAGTTGCTCGGGGGGCTTGGAGGGGAGATTTGTAAACTAATCTTGGGAGGCAAGGGAGCCCACATGAGAGAACTGAAAAGAGAGTGCAGTGTGGGTCCCAGCCACAGCACACTCACAGAGCACCCCTGCCCCCACAAGAAAGCTGTGCTCTCAGCCAGGGCAGGATCCTGGACAGGGAAGCTCCCAGTCTATAGCACCATTGTGGGGCAGCTCAGCTAGTTTGAGCTCCTGCTTGTTCACAGATGCAGGAGGGAGACCATGGATCAGGGGACAGGGGAGAAGAGCAAAACGGCTCCTGACAGCCCAGCTGTGAATCTCAGATGACCCCACCTCCACAAGCAGACTTTCTGGTTGAGCAGGGCTGCTTCAGCCCCTCCCTGGTGGCTTTCCCCAGAAGCTGGAGCAGACCTTTGACCCCTGCCAAAACACCTACCTTACCAGCTTCTGTGGAGCATGAGGGTAAGCTTACCTAACTCAGCCCTATGCAGCCTCACTCCCCCAACCACCTCTGCTGTGGTAAAGAAGAAGGACACACCTGGAAGTTCCAGGGCCCCACCCGCCACCTGAGGCATCATATGCTTCCCCTGAAGGGCTGGACCCAGCCACAGGACCCAAAAATAACACTGAAGCCTGTTTCTTCTGGCAAGTGCCACCTACTGTCAGGGAGGTCAATTTGCACAGCCCTTTACAGCATTGACTGCCTCAGTCTTACAGAGTGTGGTTGATTCTCACCCACAAGCACCTACTGACTCTGAGATTGAACTAGGAGTGCCAATACAATTCACACTGTTAAGAAGACCACAGGCTGGGGAAAGAGAAAGGATTTCAAAGACCTCCATCCTCCCTCATCACACAGAGACAGGGAATCTGCCCACTCACATAGCTCACCACTCCTACAGCCTACAAACAACTAGAAACTGAGAAAACTACCACACTAAGGATATCCAGAACCAAGGCATCCATCCAGAACCTGGATTGCCATCAAAGCACCCACAGCAAAGCCAAAGTTTCTTACACAACATATGCTACAGACACTCCTTCACAAGTAAGGGGTGGGAGAAGCCTCATCTAAACAAAGGAAAATCCAAAAATAAGTGACAGCTGCCTCAGATCAGAGAAAGAACTTCAGAACTTTGAAAAATCAGAGTGAAAAACCACCCCCAGAAGGGAACACCAGCTCTCTAGCAATGGATACCCACAAAAATGAAAATATTGAAATGACAGAGAAAGAATCCCAAATATGGATTGTAAGAAAGCTCAATGAATCCAAAAGAAAATGGGAAACCAACTCAAAAGAACCAGAAAAACAATTCAGGAAATGACTAAGAATTTGACACATTATTTAAAAAAAAAACAAACAGAACATGTGGAAATGAAAAATTCATTTAAAGAAATACAAAACATAGTGGAAAGGGTTAAGAATAGACTAGATGAAGTAGAAGAAAGAATCTCAGAGCTTAAAGACAACTCTTTTGAATTAAGTCAGTCAGTCAAAAATAAAGAATAGAGAATTAAGAGGTAAGATCACAGACTACAAGAAATATGGGATTATGTAAAATGGTCAAATATAAGAATCATAGGCATCCCTGAGGGTAAAGAAGAAAACACACAAGGGCTGGAAAACCTATTTGAGGAAATAATTGAGGAAAACTTCCCTGGACTTGCTAGAAATTTACACATCCAGGCACAAGAAGTTCAACGAACAGCTGGGAGATTCATTGCAAAGAAGCAATCACCAAGACACATAGTCATCAAACTGGCCAAAGTCAACATGAAGGAGGAAAAAACAAACAATCCCATTAAAAAGCGGTCAAAAGCCATGAACAGAGGCCTTTCAAAAGAAGTAGACAAATGGGCAATAAACATATGGAAAAATGCTCAATGTCACTAATCATCAGGGAAATGCAAATTAAAACCACCGTGAGATCTCACCTTACCCCAGTTGGAATGGCTTTTATTAAAAAGTCCAAAAACAATAGATGCTGGCATGGATGCAGAGAGAAAGGAACACTTATACACTGTTGCTGCGACTGCAAATTAGTACAACCTCTATGGAAAACAGTATGGAGATTCCTCAAAGAACTAAAAGTAGACCTATCATTTTATCCAGCATTCCCACTACTGGGTATTTACCCAAAGCAAAAGAAGTCAGTTCATCAAAAAGACATCTGCACTTGTATGTTCATTACAGCACAATTCACAATTGTGAAGATGTGGCATCAACCCAAGTGCCCATCAATTCATAAATGGATTAACAAAATGTGGTATATGTATACCATGGAGTACTACTCAACCATGAACAAGGATGAATTAAGGCTTTTTGCAATACTTTGGATAAAACTGGAGATCATTATCCTAAGTGAAGTATCTAAAGAGTGGAAAAACAAACACCACATGTACTCCCCATTAAACTGGAGCTAACCAATGAGCACACATTTGCACAGAGGGAAGTAAATTTCAAAGGAAATCAAGCAGTAGGGAAGGGGGAGGAGGGAATAGGCAAAAACCTAACAGGTACAATGAACACTATCCAGGTGATGGGTACCCTCACAACCCTGACTCAAGCATAGCAAAAGTGATCCATGTAACCAAAAATATTTGTACCCCTGTAATATTTTGAAATAATAAAAACAATTTTAAGAAAGATAAAAGTAGACAAAGGACATAAGCTATTCACAAAAGAAATGAGAGCTAACAAACATGTGCAAGGCAGTCCATCCTTCAAAGTTTAAGCATCAAAGCATCATTAATCAAAGTATCTATAATCAAATAGACAGAATGAATTAAATTAAAACAATAAACTGCCATTGTTTTCTATTAAATTGGCAAATTAAATGATAATATCTGATGTTGATATTGGTGCAGTGGAATGGGCACCCTCATTCACCATTTTTAGGACTGTAAACTGGTCCGATTTCCTGAAGACCTTGAACCAAGCTTTACAAGTGTACATTCTCTGGATATAGTTATATCCCTCAAAAGAATTTCCTCTGAAAAAATCAAAGATATTCACCAAACACTCTGCATGAAAGTGTTATTTCTTGATGGGATTGTGCATGATTTTTATTTTCATTTTTATACTTTTCCGTAGTTTTCAAATATTTTCACTAAATATGGAGGACCAAAATAAACAGAAAAGCATAACATAAATATTATTTTTAAAAGATAAAATATGCACTAACTATCAAACTCCTCAAGAGAAACACCATTCCTTTGCTTTTCCTACCTTCATTCCATTAATGTGTACGAGGATGGTACTGGTGAACTGACTGCCACAGCAGGCCATGTACAGAGATAAATTAGAATACTTTCTTTGTTTCTCTGCCTTGACATGGATACAACATGGTTTTGCACTACAATCAGGAGACGGAATGATTTGGCAGCAGAAGTGAATTGAAGGCAATTTTCTATCTCCCTGGGTCTCAATACCCAGGTAACATTTCCAATGTTACCTATGGGCTTTTTCTGCATTAACAACCCCTTATTTATCATCTCTAAGACACATAATGGATATAGCCAATTACTACAAGAAATAGATTAGCACATTGAAGCTACAACAGGAGACAATGTTTTGCCAATTACTACAAGATATAAATTAGCCTATGTTTCATTCTTTGCACAGTAGACATTAACACTGAAGCTATGATGAGGGAAAAAAATGTCTTCTCAGAACATGATATTTTTGACTTTAAAAGCTAGAACACTTTAAAGTCAACTTCCTTTATTTGATAGATTGAGCCTGTATTGTTTTTACTAGCATAATACCTAGATACTTTGAATCAATGTTAAAATAGCTTCTCAAGCTAGAAGGTACTCTCTTGCATTTGCCAATAAGGAAAAATAATCTCACAGAGTCTTAGCCAAATCAGTAATTTCTCATACTTTAAAATGCCATATTTTGTTAAATTTAAGATGCCATCACTTGTTCAGATGCACCATTATTTTAGGTGCTATAGAAAAACATTGTAAATTATGAGAAAGTATGCATCTAAATCACAAGATATATCCCAATTTTAGAGATGTTCCCATGGGAAGAGGGAGAGCACCTGAGAATAAAATAATATAACATTGCAACATTTAGGCATTTCAGCCAGAGGCTAGGGCAGTTCTCCTCCATTTAGTTCATTTTTCTCTTTTCAGATTTCTGAAAGGAACTGACAGGTTTACAAACATATTCAAAGCTCAACCACTCAAAGACTAGTTCAAACTCCACACCACGGTGCATCACCCACAATCAGTGATACATTCAGGTTCAGATCAGGACATGCAAGCAGGTTGTTACAGTGCCAAGAATCTTGTGAGCTGCTTGTTAGAGCCAACTATTAAAAATTAAAATATACGGGGGGATGGGGGGGCATGGGCAATATATATAACCTGAACTTTTGTACCCCCATAATAAGCTGAAATAAAAAAAATTAAAAAATTAAAAAAATTAAAATATATTAATTTGCAATTAAATAGATGCTATCAAAAACAAAGGTATTTTAAAAGCATCATCTTTTAATTATGTTACTACATTTTACTATTACCTGTGCTCTCGAGATATATGCCTATTGTGTCTGTACAGCAGAAATATTACCTAATAGTGAGCTGCTGCACATTTCTTTCCAGTTCCGCATTCAGTGATATCACCCTGATAATTCAAAATCAGCCATGGTGGAAGCATTTGCACAATGGAAATTGGCAAATGTTACAACTCAGGGCTTCCCCCACCAGAGTCTGTTTTTCACCAGCACACCACTGCCTACGGTAACATAAGACTGTAAAAAGTTTGACTCTAAAATTGGTACATTAGCTACATATTACACATATTACATTTCAGTTTGCATGCATACAGATGAAAGTAGCGGATGATAGAAAGATAAGAGGGGACAACAAAAAGAAAAATCAAAAATCTAAGCAGTGGCCTTAAAAGAAACAGGAAAGCTTTAAGAAAAGATAGGATTTGTATTATTCAAATTACTCAGGGGGAAAAAAGGTTACTTCGGATTTCAGTGTTCACACTTCAGTACTCAAATCCTGAATAACCTTCTCACCTTGACTGCTTAATCAAATGCAGAAGGCAACACATGGCAATGTTTTACCACATGGGGCCTCTAACTTAAATGGGTTACCTTTTATCTTCAGTTTCCCATTAAACAGGAGACAATATTACTACTGTTTTTCAGTGACAACCACTTGGTATGAATTTGACTGTATGATGTCGCTCTCAGAATGACCCTCTTCTCTACAAACCACTGATATCCAATTTGGTCAAATGAAAGCTGGATGCTAAACTAAACACTGATGGCCAAAGCAACAATCTTTTTAATTTTCCATCATTTCACGCAGAGTGATATTAAGTGATTTCTGTGTAAAATAGTCAAAAGAATACAATGATCTCATAAAATGCCAAATACTGCAGCTCACCGTCCTTTGCCTCACATCTGAGGACTTGGGTAACCTGAGGAGGTTTATTTATGAGAATTCATGTAAATCCCATTAGGCTCCTCGTAATACCCAATGGCACTTTAGACCTAATATATTTTATTTTATTTGCATTTACATAATACAATTTAATAGTCTCATATTGTATAATCTCATTTCACTCAGTTCATTTTTTAAGAAAGACGAATTGCTTGCAGCTTTTCTACAAAAGAGATCTTATGTGAACCATACCCAGATAACTTGCAGAGAACTGGTTGCCATGGCTATACAAAAAAAGTAAGACACTGTCGCTAATAGGCATGTTGAAAAACTGATTCCAACGTGGACTTATGACACTGGTTTTTTGATCATATGAATTAAGAAAACCAGTGCAGCATCCAACTCTTATCCAAGGAACTAGGGGGAAATACTCCTTTTATTTTTAGAAATAAAGAATGTGTAAAAATTTATAACCAAACTGTTGAAAAATTAGAGCTATCCATGTTACTGTGTTTAACTCTGTTTTAGTTTCCTCATACAACGTTCTTTTCTTCTCCTTAATGTAACTGGTGTTTTCACTAGGGATTGTTTCTGTCATTAGAGTCATTAAGCACTGGGTTCATCATTGTGAACAAAAAGAGAGAAAAGCATGACTGAGCATGTCTCCTTCAGGAGATGTCAGCTGGCCCTTCATTGCGGGGACAAAGCTTCACTAAGGAGGTTGGAGGAATGACAGGAGATAAGCCTAGAAAGCTACATTGGGACAATATCACGGAAGGGTCATGTACGTGTCGTGATACAAAGTTTAGCATTCTGTCATAACGCAACCAAGAGTCACCAAATGATATTTTTAAAGTAGGGCACAATTTTTAAAATACTTTAGAAGCATCAGTCTGGCAGCTGAGTAAAGATGTTTTAGGGAGAAAAGCTGCCTGAATAAGGGATATCAACTTCTTAGGACACAACTGCAATAGTCTAAGTGAGAGGCAGAAAAAACTTGCAGTGCAGATCTCAAAGCTGCGTGAATATCCATTTAAAAAATTCAGTCAAAATTGTGATAACGTAGGAGCTTTGTAGCTTTACTGAAGCGTGAATAGTTACAGGACAGAATTATGTCCTGAGCACAGGTCTCTATCTCACTTCCTCCCCTAGAAACTCCCCCCAGCACATCCCTTCAGGGTGTAGATTCTTGAGCTTCCCACCCAACAACTCATCTCAAGTATTTATTTCTTGGGAAGCAGCCCAGTCAAGCCATTCTGCCCTGTCTAGTCCTGGAATTCTGGAGAATATCATTTTCTCTATCTTACTAGTCATATGCAGGCCTACATTGGAGATGTAGCAGGTTTGGCTCCAAGCCATCACAATAAAATGAGTATCACAATAAAACAAGTCACAAAATTTTTTTTGCTTTCCAACACTTATAAAAGTTATGTTTATACTGCACTGGAGTCTATTAAGTGAGCAATATGTCTAAAAAAACAACGTACATACCTTAATCTAAAAACACTTTGTTGCTTAAAAATGCTAACATTCAGCTGAGCCTTTAGCGAATCATAATCTCATTTGCTAGTGGAGGGTCTTGCCTAGATGTTGATGGCTGCTGACTGATTAGATCAGGGTGGAGGTTGCTGATCTAAAATTAAAGTGGCTATGACAATTTCTTAAGATAAGACAACAATGAAGTTCACTGCATGGATTGACTCTTCCTTTCATGAAAGATTTCTCTGTAGCATGTGATGCTGTTTGATAGCATTTTACCCACAATAGAACTTTTTTCAAAGTTGGAGTCAATCCTCTCAAAACCTGCTACTGTTTTATCAACTAAGTTTCTATAATATTCTAAATCCTTTGTTGTCATTTCAACAATGATCACAGTATCTACACCAGGAGACCATCTCAAGAAACCACTTTCTTTGCTCATCCAAAAGAAGCAACTCCTCATCCATTAAAGTTTTATCATGAGATTGCAACAATTCACTCCCATCTTCAGGCTCCACTTATAATTCTAGTTCTCCTACTATTTCCACCACATCTGCAGTTACTTCCTCCACTGAAGTCATGAAGCCCTCAAAGTCATCCCTAAGGGTTGTATTCAACTTCTTACAAACTCCTGTTATTGTTGATGTTTTTACCTCCTCCCATGAATCACAAATGTTCTTAATGGCATCTAAAATGGTGAATCCTTTCCAGAAGGTTTTCAATTTACTTTTCCCAGACCCATCTGAGGAATCACTATCCATGACAGCTATAGCCTTATAAAATATATTTCCTGAATAAGTCTTTAAAGTTGAAAGTCAAAATTACTCCTTGATCCATGTGATGCAGAATGGATGTTGTGTTAGCAAGCATGAAAACAACATTAATTTCCTTATACATCTCCATCAGAGCTCTTGGATGACCAAGTGCATTGTATATGAGGAGAGATATCTTGAAAATAATCTTTTTTTTTTCTGAGCAGTAGGTCTCAACAGAGGGCTTAAAATATTTAGTAAACCATGCTATAAACTTATGTCCTGTCATCTAGGTTTGTAGTTCCACATATAGAACACAAGCAGAGTATATTTAGCATAATTCTTATGGGCTCCAGGATTTTCAGAATGGTAAATGAGCACTGGCTTCAACTTAAAGTCACCAGCTGCATTAGCCCCTAACAAGAGAGTCAGACTGTCTTTTGAAGTTTTGAAGCCAGACATTGCCTTTTCTCTGGCTATGAAAGCCCTAGATGGCATCTTCTAATAGAAAGCCGTTTCTTCTACATTGAAAATCTTCTGTTTAGTGTAGCCACCTTTATCAATGATCTTAGCTAGATCTTCTGGATAACTTGTGGCAGATTCTACCTTAGCACTTGTTGCTTCACCTTGTACTTTTATGGTATGCAGATGGCATCTTTCCTTAAACCTAATGAACCAACTTCTCTGCTAGCTTCAACCTTTTCCTCTGCACCTTTCCCTCATTGCTCAGCCTTCACAGAATTAAACAGAGGTAGGGCCTGTCTCTGGAATAGGCTTTGTCTTAAGAGAATGTTGTGGCTGGTTTGATCTTCTATCCAGACACTCAAACTTTCTCCATATCAGCAATAAGCCTGTTTTGCTTTCTTATCATTCATGTGTTCACTGGAGTACCACTTTCAATTTCCTTCCAGAACTTTTCCTTTGCATTCACAACTGGGCTAACTGTTTGGCACAAGAGGCCTAGTTTTTGGCCTATCACAGCTTTCAACGTGCCTTCCTCACTAAGCCTCATCATTTTTAGCTTTTGATTTAAAGTGAGAGAAACTCTTACTTGAACAATTAGAGGCCTTTGCAGGATTATTGATTGGCCTAATTACAAAATTGTTGTGGCTCAAGGAATAGGGAGGCCCAAAGAAAGGGAGAAACAGGAACAGTGAGCTGGTAGAGCAGTCAGAACATACCTAATATTTATTAAGTTTGCCATCTTATATGGGCATGGTTCATGGTGCCCCAAAACAATTGCAATAGTAACATCAAAGATCACTGATGACAGCTCACAGCAGATATAATGAAAAAGTTTGAAATATTGCAAAAATTACCAAAATGTGACAGAGACTTGAAGTGAGCACACGCTGTTGGAAAAATGGCACCAACAGACTTGCTGGATGCAGGGTTGCCACAAACCTTCAATTTGTACAAAAACACAGTATCTTCAAAGAGCAATAAAGTGAAGCACAATAAAATGAGGTATGTCTTGTATCCATATTTCTACTCTCTGGGAATAATTAGTGAAAGTGAGACAGGGAACTGGTAGACATTGCTTTAGGCATTGCCGCAGCATTGCCTGAGTCAGGAAGTCTCAAAACAAAGTTTCAAACTATTCTGATCAAAACAGGATGGAGGCAGGGCAAATTCCAACCCATTAGAGCCAAGACAGTGGAGAAATTAACTACTTCTTGACCAAGTCTCTGTCACATTTTGGTACTTTTTGCAATATTTCAAACTTTTTCATTATTATTATATCTGTTGTGATCAGTGATCTTTGATGTTATTATTGCAATTGTTTGGGGGCACCATGAACCATGTCCATATAAGATGGCAAACTTAATCAATAAATATTAGGTATGTTCTGACTGCTCTACCAGCTCACTGTTCCTGTTTCTCCCTTTCTTTGGGCCTCCCTATTCCTTGAGCCACAACAATTTTGTAATTAGGCCAATCAATAATCCTGCAAAGGCCTCTAATTGTTCAAGTAAGAGTTTCTCTCACTTTAAATCAAAAGCTAAAAATGATGAGGCTTAGTGAGGAAGGCACGTTGAAAGCTGTGATAGGCCAAAAACTAGGCCTCTTGTGCCAAACAGTTAGCCCAGTTGTGAATGCAAAGGAAAAGTTCTGGAAGGAAATTGAAAGTGGTACTCCAGTGAACACATGAATGATAAGAAAGCAAAACAGGCTTATTGCTGATATGGAGAAAGTTTGAGTGTCTGGATAGAAGATTAAACCTGCCACAACATTCTCTTAAGACAAAGCCTATTCCAGAGACAGGCCCTACCTCTCTTTAATTCATTATACGCTTCATTACCATAAAAGTGTCTAAGGACACCTCCCACTCCCATCATGCACCTGATGCCATGACACTTCCTTTTTGACCATATTTAGTCAAAAGGAGGGTGTCACCGTAATTCCAGGAAAACACCACCCCTTCCGTGAATACCTCTCACCTTGTTTAGCCTATAACTAGCCACTGCTTAAATAGAGAAGCAACAGGACCCATGGGGCTGGTTCTCTTCCGCAGGGAAAACGAGCCTCCACTCTGTCTGTGAAGTAGACGTTCTATAGTTTCTGAACAAATCTTGTTTTCAATTATACTGTTAGCTTGCTCCTGAATTCTTTCTTGCATGAAGCCAGAATTGGGAGTCACTTTCCCATGTCAAAAGTATGTTTGAACCTTTTATTTACTTTCTGGCAAATATTGTTGCTTTAAAATAATGTAGATTTTTTAAAAATACATACCTCATTTGCATAAATGTGATATACATCTGTAGCACCCTGAGAAAGTAACAAAAATGTTTCACTTGACCTGGGAGGGGAATCCCAATGTGGAAAAATTTTTCAGACTTAGGTGTTGATGGTTTTTCTCAAGAACTGTATTTGAGATGATGAAGAAACACTCAAGGGAAAGAAAACAGGGTTTTTACAACAAGAGTTCAGATTTGATTCTTTATTTAGACTAGATATTGGACCTAGATAGAGAGACAAAGAATTAATGTAAAATAGTCAAATCTTACTGGAGTCAGTGATCTTCAAAGGGAATAATTTTCAATCTTATTTACACCCTTATCACATAAAAGTAATACCAAATACCATCGGCAGCAGTAACAATAGCTCATTATAGCAGTAATTCTTACATGGGAAGGGGAATTCAGCTGTGGTTGTGGTGGTCCACATCACAGTACAGGAGTGGGAGGGGAAATAAATGGACATAAGCATTTTGAAAGAGCTTCCAGGTGAAACTGACATACCTTTCCACCCCTCACCCCCCTTCTACCCCTACCACAAATAGTTGCATCCTCCCTTCCCCTGAGTTAAAGTCTGCTTAAAGTCTGGGTCACTGGAAGTTGTCGTGAGACCTGGGGTCTCCTAGCAGGACCAAGTTGAGTTGGGTTGGAATGGTTGTGTTACTGGCTGCTGAACTCCTCAGTTCTTGTCTTCTCACAATCGAAGAATGAGAGCAAGTGACAGTTTTGAAGCAGCAAGCAGTAAAGTTCATTAAGCAAGTACACCTCCAGACATGGAGGCAGACTGCCAAGAAAGATCAGCAAGCGATAGATAGTACACTCTAAAGGGGACCGGGGGTAGGAGTGGGCACACGTCCCAGTGGACAGTGGCACTGGGGTCTCTGTGTCATCCCTTTTTCTCTTGTCTGGCCTCTCCTCCTTTATGACATTGTCTCTTTTTTGTTTTTTCTTGACCAGTGGGGATGTCGTTTCCTTCCTGCTGTCAGGCAGGAGTTTTTTCACCTTATATGGTTAGGCCTGGATGGCTTGTGTCCAATGCCCCCTGTGAGGGAGGGACTGTAACGTATAATGTGCCCAGTGTTGTTTCTGTCATGTTTCTTGTAATAGTTGTGGTTACCCTTATCTTGTTATCATTACAGTATGTTCTCTTACTCAGTATCCCATTTGTTTACCAGGCTTGTTTTCGTATTTTCTCTGTTCATGCCTCCCTTTGCTTACAATAACATTCTATGACACTTATGGCTAACCTTATCTTGTCGTGTGTCTTCTTACTCAGTATGCCATTTGTTTACACGGCCTGTTCCCTACCTCTTCTACTCATGCTTCACTTTCTCTCCTATGCTAATAGTGGAACCTGTATTTATATTCTCACTTTTCTCCTCTGAAATGAACTGAATTCTTTGTTTCTTTATTTAAGGCAAACTGGTACACCAAAGTTGAATCTAGCCATAGACAGTCATTTTAAACCTAAACAGTGATTTTTAAAAATTTGTGTTTAGTTGCATTTAGATAAAGCATTGATTTTTCCAGTTTTTCATAATTGCCTCTACTCTTTCTTATGCCAGGTTTCATCCACTTGTCTGTTTTTTCTAACTATCCTCTAGAGGGATTTAGTTTGTGACTTCTCGGTTGAGACAAGAGACTTTGTAAAGATGTAACATTTTTTTACTTAAAATAATGTTTCCTAATCATAAATATGTGACAAGGAATACAGGGACAGAGTGGAAAGTTTATCAAGACAGGCATAATTATTCTATTTCATTATCTTTTCATCAAAGATCTTGCTCCTACAAAGTCCATAGTGAACTCACGGAACAGTCAAGTAAGTCTAGGTCATCTGAGTAATTGAAGTAAGAAAACAAAATGTCTTTGTCCTCGACCCTAAGGGCTGCCTGAGGTTTGAGCTCAAATGAGACTTTGCCATCTGTAGGTGTCTCTGTCTCTTTCTTGCTGTTACAGGTTAGGCCACACTGCTCCCAGTGGTGTGTCAATGTGACAACCTTCCTTGGCTAGTAAATCAAGAATTCTCTTCCCAACTGCCTTATTTTCCTATGTCAATATATCTTGGTCCTTAAGAAATTTGTTTCTGGGACTCACCATAATTTTTTGTAAGTTATAGGCCAACAAGATGAAGTGACTTAACATTATAGACTACCAACAATCTAGGCCGGATGTGGTGGCTCGCACCTGTAATCCTAGCACTCTGGGAAGCCGAGGTGGGAGGATTGCTCAAGGTCAGGAGTTTGAGACCAGCCTGAGCAAGAGTGAGTCCCCATCCCTACTACAAAAACAGAAAATATTAGCCAGGCATGGTGGTGCACGCCTGTCATCCCAGCTACTTGGGAGTCTGAGGCAGGAGGATCCCTTGAGACTAGGAGTTTGAGGTTGCTGTGAACTAGGCTGATGCCACGGCACTCTAGCCTGGACAACAGAGTTAGACACTGTCTCAAAAAAAAAAAAATCTAATTTTTGGCAGAATTTGCCTCCATTTCTGCCAAGGGATCATTGAGAGTGACAAACAAGAACATCATATTATTATAGAAAGGTGACAGACAAGGAAAGAATGCAAATGCATGAAGGGGACAAGAGTAATTAACATGATATAGAACTCTAAGGTCTATGGTACAGGTGAATGTATCACAGGCCCTTACTTGAATACTGGCAAAATGTTATTACCCTAATCTTACTTTCAAGTATATGAAAGAAAGTATAACTCTCTGATTTCAAACAATTTTGAAACATTGTCCACTCTTTCCTGAGGAAGCGTTCATCACCATGTGATAGCTTTGAGTTAGCAAAGTTGATGTTCCAAGATGTTATTTACCACTTTGCATTTCCCCTACAACTCAGGAAGCTATCAGTAGGTGAGCAATATTGCACCAAATATGCCTAACTATTTAAAAAGTTCATGCACAGTTTACACAAAGCAAGGTATTAGCATTATTTTCTACTTAATTTTGATTTTCAAAGGTGCTTGTTTATTAAGTATAACCACTGAATATTATAATAGATGTAAATTTCTCTTCCACATAGCGAGGTGTGCATGAAATATGATTATATACTTATAATTTATCTGATCTTCATTTCACCCCAATCTCAGTCAATTTGGAGGTTTCCACTCCCTTGGTTTATATTCCATGGGTGGGGATGAGTTATAGAGTACCAAGACATAGCATCCTCTGGTATCCACTAAAGAATGATTCTCACACTGTACGTTTCAATCTATGCTATCAATTTAGTGATCACACTAGAAGATTTTAATAAAAGAATAAAATAGGTAACAAAAGAAAACATAAACCAGCATCATAAATACTTTTTGATGAACATTTTGTGTGACCGGAGCCACAATATAAAATGTCTTTCTTACTACAGGTCATGAGTCAAAATTTTTTAAAAATATTGCACAAAGACATCAGTGTGACTACTGGGTCTCCAGACATGGTGTCCAAATATTGCCTGCATTTTGGGAACTCATACTGGGATGCACAGAAAGACACAGCCACTCTCCCATGCCATTTGAGAAAGGCAGAGAGCTTTCTGAGGCTGTCTGCAGTCCTCTCTGCCTGGACATGCCACATTGACATTTCTACTCCACCTTCCCTGAGTTCTTAGGAATTCAGGAGTGCTTCCCTGCATAGCTTGCTGTCTTCCTGGGCTCCACCCCTGAAGTAAGGCTTCAGTTGCCTCGAATCTTCAACACCCAAACACATCTGCGGTTTTATTAAAGTTATTAAGTGTGAAACGTCTGATTTCCTTAAGTACTAAGTTTGACAATTGGTATCTCTGACATTTCATTTTGACATTTCTTGTTTCATTTTAACTGTGAAGGTACATCCTCAGTCTTTCAAATGTATGGTTTTTGGCTTGTGATTATCTTTCAAAAATTTGTTTAGAGCAACTTTTATGGAACCATGGATAAGTCAAAAAATCATGTTATTTTTGAATATGAGTTCCATAGTGGAACCAATGCAGCGCAGACAGCTCAAAATATCAATGGAGTGTTTGAGAAGGATGTGGCTAATGAATGCACAGTACGTCAATGGTTTGAGAAGTTCCATTCTGGTGATTTGAGTCTTGAAAATGAGCCACGTGGGCGACCTGAGACCAAGATGGACAATGATGTAGAAGCGAATCCATCTCAATCTCCATGTGGATTAGCAGCAAGGTTTGACGTTACTATTCCAACAATATTGCATCACTGGAAACACATAGGCAAGGTAAAGAAGCTGGATAGATGGGTATCACATGAATTAAACAAGTGTCAGCAGAGAAACCATCTCGAAGCTTGCCTTTCTTTGCTCTCCCAACATAAAGGCGAACCATTTCTACACTGTATTGTTTCATGTGATGAAAAATGGATTCCTTTGACAATCGCAAGCATTCGGCACAATGGTTGGATAAGGATGAAGTGCCAAAACAGAGTCCAAAACCAAATACTCATCAAAAAAAGCTAATGGTGTCTGTTAGGTGGTCCAGGGCTGGTATTATCCACTACAGCTTCATGAAGCCTGGTCAGTAGATTACAGTGGATGTCTGCTGCAACCAGTTGGATGAAATGATGAGGATGGTTGTGATTAAGCAGCCAAGATTGGTCAATACAGGAAGGCCAATCCTCTTGCAAGACAACATTTGACCACATGTTGCACAAATGCTGCTCAAACTATAGCAGCAGGACTTGGAAACTCTCTGTCATCCACCTATTTACCAGACCTTGCACCAACTTCTTCCAGGCTTTGAACCACTTCTTGCAAGGAAAAATATTCAATTCTCAACAAGCTATGCAAAATGCCTTTTGCTATTTCATCACCACTCACTCTCCAGGCTTCTTCACTGCTGGCATAAACAAGCTAGCGTTAAGATGGTAAAACTATGTGGAGAGTTTAGGTGCATACTTTGTTGAATTATACTGCTTCTTGCTTGAGATATAATAAACTACACTTTTAACTCAAAATTGGACATTTCATATTTAATGACCTAATACTTTCCACCCTTTCTTTTCCAACCAGAGGGAGCACGATACAGGCCCACTTATCAAAAGACTAGAGTTCATTTTTTTCCTTCCCTCAGATTCTCCCCTCCTCCTAGTTCTTCAGATTTTTATCTAGTCTGGGAAACAGAAAACTGTCCTTGGGAGTATTTTTTTTTTACCTGTTGTTCATGGCATAACTTCATGCCCAGAATGCTTCAATGCTTTTCCATCATAAGCCAGTACAAAGGCCCAAGTTCTTCAAATTCAAAAAACGTTTTTTTCACTCAAAATTATTGTTTCTCCCCTGCATTCATAAGCTTATTTTTAAAAACTAAAAGCCAAGAATTGAGTGATTTTTCTATTCTTCTGCTATAACAACCATTCCGTAAGGCAATGGATACCACCTGAGCCTTTGTTTTAGCTTTATGGAAGGAAGGATACAGAATAAAAAGGAATTATCAGCCGTGAATGACATTTCAATTAATATTTCAACACTAGCCCTAATTATTAAATTTAAAAGGATAATAAGTAAATGTGAAATTCAAAGGGGTATGTGTGTGAATAATACTTTCACGCTGGTATTTACACTTAACAAATTCTGTTTAATTAAATCCTGTTTTTATTCAAAGCCCAAGTGGAACAATTCTTTTAAACTTTTTTGAAAACGTACATAATAAGTTTTTTAAAAACTCTGTGAATACATATATGTCCCTTGACTTCAGGTTAGTATAGCATCAAAACTTTTTGCAATGATCTTGTGTTTTCATTTTATGCTAAATGAACTGTGCACATTTGATGCGATACAAAATAATACGTGTCCAAATTCTCATTTCAGGTATAAAATTTGAAAAAAAATTGCTTAAACCTCCCCAAATTATAAAAGCTCACCAAGAATTTTATGATTTAAGAGCTTTCAGCCAACTTTATTGTAAACCATATGTGTGCTATTGCCAAATAGATGACCCTTTTATGTAAATGAAAAACACCCATCCACAATCTTTCTTCTGTAGCCTATAAATCGTATTTTGTTTACTTGCATCAGAATTGTGCAAGAAATATTTGTGCTGTCATTTTCATTCACTATTATCATACTTTAATTTTTCCAAATATTAAATATATATTAATATGAAATAATATTTAAACATTAAATAATATGCTATATGCTGATCAGTTGATGGGGCTAGTATTAGTACAGGAATATACCAAAATCAGTAGCTACGGGAAAAAGTCAGATGTGATAAAAGCCCATGAAGGAGGCCAGTTAATTGCCATGACATCCTGTTTCTGGTTAAACAAGACAGATTTATTCAAGCTATGGAAAACTTTAGTCTCATAAGAGTTTTGAGTTATAGATGGCCTTCGGAAAAGCATCCCTTGCATAAAATGCAAATGCTAGTCCTTGAACTACTTATAACTGTGGCAATAAGTACTTCAAAGCTGGGAATTATTCTGATGACTGTTATTTTTCTCAAACTACTATCAAAATGATTCGAATCACTGCATCTTTGGCTCTATTCTTTTCAAAATTTTTTCCTGCCAACATGATTTATCAGGAGTTGGGAAAGTGATTACAGCTATTTCATGCTATACATTGTTTTTGAGATGCTCGTGACTTTTGGGGTACTATTCTGAAGGAGGATGCCTAATAGCTTTTTAAAGTTGCTTTTCCCACTTGAAAATATGTTAAGCACCTGTCAGTCACTGCCCTATCTTCTTTATATATGCTTATCTTGGAGAGTCTTTACCAGAACCTTATGTTAGACATTTTATCAGTCAAGGTCCAACTAGGAAAATAGAAACCCTTCTAAGTACTTAAAATAAAGGTAATTTAATACAGGGATGAAGATCAGGGAGGCAACCTGGAGGTTAGAAACTGTGACCACCCTAGAGCTAGAGGGAATGGGGTGAGGAGCGGGTTACTGAAACTTAGGGTCTGCACTGGCGGAAGCTGGACTGAGGGAATGGCCACCCAGGGGTTGCAGAGCCACAGAGAAGAAACAGCAGTACCAGAGACGCCACCAAGGCAGAGGAAGAGGGAGAGAAATAGCCTGGCAGCTCCCTTCCTCCAATGTTCCAATCTCCTGCTCAGGCTTCCCGTTAGACCAACCCAAGGTAGAAGCCTGGAAAAGCCATCCTGTAGGGGTAGCTCCCTGCCAGTAAAATGGAGCAGGGGAAAGAAGGGCCAGGAATGCACCTTAGAGTAAACCCCAGCACAGCATGACCTCTCCGTTCTCCTCAGATGGGGAAGCCATTCCACTTCCAGTCAATAGCATAGCTATGCGTATGTGAAATCCAACCTGTGTTCAATCCCCTCCATGATAATCATCACATACTATCAGCATTCTCAAAATCCTTAGAGTTGCAACTATCACCTATACTAAAACATAACTCTGTAAAAACAAACATAAGTATGATTCTAAATCTCTTTTTCTACAGATATATGAAGATTATTTTTATTCTAAAAGAATCAGACCTAAAATGCTCTGCAAGGTAGTGTAAGATATCTGGTCTAGCAATATCATAAATTCAGTATCCTTTTGAATAAAAATCACCTACTACTTGGTCTTAAGCAGCAGCAGGGACAGTGAACATAATAAATCTTAATCACATTAACCTTTTTAGTCAGTCATACATAGGTGACTTCGGTCTCAAAATTTCTGGTTTGGTTTCTCTATGGTTTTTAAGCGTAATTCTTAAAGTGCAGAGGATCATACAAACTCAGTTCCTGCTTTTAAATTATCAATATTTTAATTACATATATATCTTCTGACTTTCTCTCTGTGCCATTAAGAAGACCAGACCTGCTGGAATTCAAGGAGCATGTAAATGATTTTCCTCAGCTAATTGACAATCTCAGCAAATGTACAAATCCATTTTGCTAATCTTCAGCAAACTGTAAGAAATGAGGCTATGACAAGCCAACAATTTTCTCTAATACACTGCTTCTTTTCCATAAATTAAAATGTTTCCACTATGTCCTCTAAAACTCATATTTAATTATTAACAAACTTTCCCACCATTTCAACTTCTTTATTAACCGTTGGTTTGTCTCCTTTAGAGGAAACTAGCTCTCCCCTGACTCTGCTGCTCCTCTGGGTCTCTCAAGGGAAAGCTGTTCATTTCCCAACACCTCGTGCACTTCAGGGCCTGAATCAGGGACCTCCTCGCTCTGCACTGCTGCTCCAGGACCAGTCAGCTCCTCCACTAGCTTATATAAGCCTCTCCGGCTTTGAGGTCCACTCAGGTCATTGGCTATTTACCCCACACTCCTTTTTATCAGTAAGGATTACCAGGCTCCTGGTCAGTCTCCCTCTTTTATTGAAGACTTTGACACATAGCTCACTGCCATCACCTTAACTTCTTCCACCGTCCTAGCAATTGTCAACATCCCTGGGGAGGACAATTCCCTGAAGTCTTAGTACCTGGGCTCCCTATCTGTAATGACCTTTCCCTTCATTCCACTTCAGTCACCTACTCTCATGGCCACCCTAGAATTCACCATTCCCTGGAACTGACATCACAAATTTAAGACTTTTTATCCTCTAACTAAACTATCTTACTATTCCACTTGGCTCATTCATTAGCCCCCAAAACACCGGTTTTTCCAATTTGTTAATATCTCTAGTTCTCAACTGTTTCTTTGTCAGGATCTTCCTCTCTTCTCTTTGCTCTCACTTCAGATTATATTTAAAGCCCCACATTTCAGGGACTCCCTCATCTCCTTTACCCCACCATCCTCCTACCATTTTAGCCCAGGAAAACACCAACCCTGGGTGAAGCCAAATGTCTACCTTCTCTGCACATGCACTTGGACTGTTGAATTTTGTTGTATAATCAGAAAGTTCAGTAGGTTTGTATCACTCTAAATTCAAGATCACAAACCTCATCTGGAAGCGCAGCACCATTCCAATATGCTTTTATGCTTCTTTTATCAAATCGCTGCCCTGTTAACACCATCAGTATTTTAAACATCTCCTGTTGCTTTGTTGCCTCCACATCTGCTCTCAACAAATGACCTGTCCTGCAATTGCATGGAAATAATAAAGGCCAAACAGAGTGAAGCTCCCTCACTGCCAGACTGGCTCCCTCTTTATATTTTCTTCTTTCACTCTTCCCTCCTTCCTCTTGTTACTACATGTTTTAAGCCAGTGGTTCCCAAAGTTTAACTTCCAAATCAGCAACGTCAAGGAACTTAGAAATTGAAATCCTTCAGCCCCACCTCAGGCCTAACCAACTCGGAAACTCCAGAGGTGAGACCCAATTGTCTGTAGTTTAACAAGCCCTCCAGATGATTCTGATGTGTTCTCAAATTTGAGAACAACTATCTTAGGCTAATCCTTCTGTCTGTGCTCTGGATCCCACCCAAAACCACATTTCCAGGGGTTTAGAGAAATGGCACCAACATTTACACCCCCAGCCATTACCATATCTAACATCTGACGATTTCAACACCTACCTAATTCATCCCTGTATGTCAGTCCTGTTCTTCTACAAACAATTCTCCACCCTGTAGCCAGTGTGATTCTAACTTTGTTAGTGTCATTCTATTTATTATAACCTGTTGAAGTCCCCTCTTCACTGTTAGCAAACAATCCAATCTTTCAACTTCTTATAAGAGCTTTCGGGATGTGATATCTGTCTCCCTGGCTTTATCCTGGACAATTTTAATGCTCCAGGCATCCTAAAATTCATTCTGTGCCTATAAGGCCAAGTTCTTCCTATTGTCTGGCCCTTTGTGGATGTTGATTCGTCATCTGGGAACCCTCTTCCTTCTGACTGTTTCTTCTGGCTAAGTCTATTTGCCCTTCACATCTCAGGTCAGAACCCACTTCATCACGGAGCCTTGGCCTGACCTTCAGGCTAGACTGAACTTCACTACCATATGCTTTCTTAGCTCCATGTTCATCTCCTATCATAGTTTTCACTTTTTTCTAATGACTGTTATCTATGCTAGCCTGAAAGCCGTTTGAGGGCAGGGACTATGTCCACCTCATTCACCACTGTGTACTCTATACCTAGCATAACACCTATGTCTGGCATTGGGTGGATGCTCAATAAATACCTATTGAATGAATGAACAAGCGAATGAATTTCAAAATATATAGTGTGGTTTTGGTCTTTATTTTCATTTCTCTTAAAAATATTCTTCATGTTCAATCTTTCTTCTTCTTTTTTTTTTCACCACTACTTCCATTATTCTTTTAAAAAGTCCTAGGCCCGTGGTTCCCAGTCTGTGTGTCAAGGTGCCCCAGGGTACCTTAGCAAGCTCACAGGGGCGCCATGAGATATTTTTTATTTTCAAGAGAAGCAGAGCAACCTCCGTCAGATACCATGCAAACTACTTAGCTCAAGGGAATTCAGAGTTTCAACACTACACAACTATATTTCTTTAAAAAAATGTCATATCTTTGTGAAGCTGGCTTTTTAGCAGTGTCTGTGATAAAAAAAGGAAATATCATGTGGAAATCAATATGGTACAGAAGGTGCAGAAGTAGGGTAGAGGTGTCCAACTTGATTCAAAATTGAAAAGATGTACAGTACCCAATAGGAACTAAGTTGTTAGAACATAAATGCTCATTAACTTTTTTGGACCTAATTACTTAATAAGTAGAACTGTTAATTTTTTCTTCAGGCCTAGAGGCACTGTAAAAAAAATTACTGAGACACTAAAGGAGCTGAGAAAATTTGGAAACCTCTGTCCTTACCAATTGCTAATTTTCCTTTTTATGGATTCTATGGGTTCCCCTAAGTTACCTGTTTTATTTGTGTTTATATTCCCACCCTGTCACTTATGATTTCTATCAGTTTGGTTTTTTGGGTAATTATGATATACACCTTGTCCTTCTTTGGTTCTGATTCATTTTGCCTAATTTCCATCATACTTTCTCTCTCTTCTCCATAATAACTTCTAAATCTCCCTATTATAAACTGCTTGTGGCACTGAAATACAATTTTATAAAGAAAAGAAAGCTAGCTTTGTGAAGCTCTATGTGCATACACATAAACGCCTGTTTTGCAGGTTTTACATGTTTTGTTTTTGTGTGTGTATGAAAAGCTAATTATGTACCTTAGCCTCCTTTTAAGAAGGAAGTATTACAATGATTTGACCTTACACAATCGTAGAGGCTGGCTGAGCAGTTCCTTTAAGGACATCGTCTTCTCATCTGATGCTGGAGCTTGAAGTTCAGAGGCAGGCAGTCAGAAAGGGAGGGTCAATCTATAGTAGGAGAGAGCAAGACAAAGCTGGAACTCCCAACTGCAAGGTGAACTGAACCCTGTGTCCATCCTTTTGCCTCTGACCTTAGTGATATGAGTGTCCTTCAAAAGCTGGGTCCCTTCATTATGGAGCTAAACACACACACCCCTACAGGAAGATCCAGGAGATGGTGAACAGTTGCAGCCCAGTCGGTACCTCCCAGTAACAGGATGGGGCAGCAGATCAGCCACAGTCTGCTTCCCTTCTTTCCTCCAAATCTCACACAAGTCTCACTCGTGCGGCCCACTCCAACTGGAAACCCACAGGAAAGGGCATTCTGAGAAATGTAGTTTGGCCTAGTCAAGCAGACACATTACAAAACCACCACAGGCATAGTACCCAGGTCCTTTCCCAAGGTAGATTACAATTACAATTATAGTTACAGGCTAAACACCTGTTCATTGAAAGACAGGTATCAAAAATTCAGTATATTATGAATATTAAATGAGTGGTTTCAGAGGAAGGAGAGAGAAGTGCAGGCAGTGGTTAATAGGACTGGCATAATGGATAGATTTCAAGTAGGTAAGTGGGTTTGGAGAAGCAGCACTCCAGGGGAGGAAAGGGCAAAGTCCTAGAGGCAGGAATAACCAGGCATTTCAAGACAAGGGCAGATCAATCTCACCAGACCAAAGGTCCTGTGGAGTGAGGATAGGGTGACTGTGTCTGGAAAGAAGTCTGGAGTCAGACCACCATCCCTGATGCCAAACCCCAGCACCTGGCTTTACTCTGCAGGCAGACGAGAGGTCCTCGTGATTTATCTGATTTGTTCCTATTGGTTTTGATTCTTCTTGCCTGGTTTTGATCTTTGTTTCTCCCACTCTATGCTCTGAAATAACTCTCTATCCTTGTATTAACATCATTTGTTAATTGTGCCAAAATATCATATTGTATAGGAAAAAGAGTTGGTTTTGGATTAGGCACTAGGTAAATGGGGCATGGGATATAAATAGAACTTTATGATAATGACCCTACAAATAACGATGCCAGTGTGCAGAATATGCTAAAATGGGCAAGAAGAAGCTAAAGACCTAACCTTTTCCCCCAGAAGTATTCCTTAAAAACTAAAACTGGGGTCAGATTATAATTTGGAGTCTTTGACTATGACTCAAACTTCTCCCAACATTTTATAGGATTCCAGCCTGTCCAATGTCCTGATGAGCCGTTGTCACTCTCTCTGCCCAGGAAATGGTTAAACACTTTGGAGCTACATGTTCAGGCCATTGACAAGAAGGGCTGAGCCTTGCAAGACTCAGCTGGGATCAGCAGTAAGCCTGATGGCCTCCAGGTAAATTTTCCTTCACTCGTCTCCTGAAGAGGTCGCTCCTCCTGTAGACTGTAACATCTTCATGACCTCCTCCCTGGGCAGAAGCATCTCTAGGAACCCAGGTTCACTAATTGCTTCTGTAAATGGAAATCAGCAACTTAATCATCTTTCATTGCACAAACACCCACTCTCCCCCTACAGTCTTGTGCTCTGATGCTTCCAGGTGGAGAACTGCAGCAGGGGACCCTGCTGAGCTTGCTTCAGGAGAAAGAGCCCTGGGACCAGATCCAGGAGAACTGGATCTTGATCCCTATCCTACAGCTCACTAGCTGTGAGATCTTGGGTGCAACCCAAGATACAAGTCTATGAGCTTTGTAAAATAAGTTGGTTAGATTAGATACTCTCTAGGATTTCTTCCAGATTTAACTTCTTTAAATTTCAAGACATGCTAATTAAAATGAGATCCAATATTTTACTTACCAAATTGGCGGAAACAGAAAGAATATTACTATCTGCTGTTGGCAAGGCCTCTTACACTGCAGATGAGAGATCATATTAATAAAAAAAATGGTGAGCATCTGCCATTATATAGAAAAGCTTTTAAAATGTGCATACTCCTTGGAATGCCCCTCAACCACTCCCAGAATAACTGATTTCAAGTACTTACCCAGCATGTATGCCATGACATAACCATACCTCACAACATTGTTTAAAATGATTAAAACCTTAGAATAATACAAATATCCACTAATAAGACATTGATTACAGAAATCATAGTAAATCTATGCAATGCAATAGCATAAAGCAACTTAAAATGACGCTATAGGAAAATATTAATAAAATTGTAATGTTTTCTATATTAATATATAAAAGGAAATGATTTACTTAATATTTCATTAACAGCCATCCAGTATGATATCAATTTAGTTATATACATGTAACCGTATTTCCCCAGATCTGACCTGCCCATGACTGCTACATAAAGCCATACTGTTTTGAATAGCCAGTGGACAACATAGAGCCCCCATTCTGCTTCTATCATGTTCCCCACTCACGAACATCTAGGACTCCCCATGGAACACTTACTTCCTCTACAAATCCACTGCTGGTTTAATATAACTGACTTGCAGTCTCCTCCCCTCTCCCAATGCAATTAGCTCCAAGGGCAAATCAATCAAAATAGGAAAAGGGTCATCTTTGTATAGTCCAAACTTGATCATGCCCACCCTATATCCTTTTCTTAAAACTTTGCCTTGACATGACTGTAAGGGTAAAGATAAAACTCCTTAAGAAGGCTACAAACTCCTAAAGTCCTTCTTGATGTAGCTCCCATGTGTCTCACCAGCCTCAACATGTGTTGGTCCTTTATATTCTTTGTGCTCCTTCATACCACAGGACCTTTGCACTTACTATCTAATTCTCTTTTCCAACAATGTTCTTGCCCCACTATTTCATCTAGCTAATTCTCTCTCATGCTTTAGTTATCCCCTTAATTATCATTTTCTCAGGGAAGGGCCCTCAAGGCTACCTGACTTGGTAAATTATCCAAATTCACATGCCATCCTATACCTCTCTGTTATAGCACTTGATCACAGTTGCAAATTTACATTTAATTATGAGACTTGATTAATAAAGAGGAGCTGTGTCCTCCTTGTCCTGCTTCTCCCCCACCTTCTCCTCCATTGTCATCTTCTTCTTCATCTTTGTCTTCATCTACCTCAACATTTCATTTACACCTAGCATAGTGCCTGGCACACATTTTTTTGAATGATTGAACAGTCTATTATAGGCTTCCTCTTGGTGGAGATATGGAGTCAGAATGGCTTCCACAATTGAGAATCCCCAAGTATATCCATATCTTGAGCCCAAACCTCTAACTCTTTTTTCATCCTGAGAGAAGGAAAGTTCTCCCCTTCACCCAGATCAAGGCCTGTTTGGTAGTGATGTCCAATTATTTGGAGAAAACACTCACTTCTACTCACAAGGTGTAGTCTAAAATCCAAGGCCCAGAGAAGTCATCACAATATTTTACAATACTTTCTCAAAGCTTGGATTGTTCAATTCTAAATATTACTCTATGTAAAATGCCACCAGACACAAGCCATTGCACAATCTTCCTGCTAAGGTTGTTAAAATCTCATGATCTCCTGCAAAAAGAGCCCCTGAGAACAAACAGTGTTTTCAGCCATAAGGCAGCCTAAATCTAGATGTCAGGAATAAAAATATTGTCTAATATTATAGCACTCCAGTTCTGCTCATAATAATCTGGACTGATAATACTAGATAGATTATTTAACATCTCAGATTCAAACATCAGCATTTGGATCACTTCTATAGCCTTATCTGAGAATTTATCTAATATCTACAAGTATAAAATTAACCCAACTCATAAAAAGAGAGTTTTCCATAAATAAAAAGCACAATTTTTATCATAGCTGAGAGAAATTTCTTGCAACCCTTCAAAATGGCACTTCTTAACTCTCACAATTCAACATTAATTCTCAAGAAGCATTTGTCTACGTACACGAAGACATGCTTGGACACTACAGTCTTACTCAGTTTTCTGTCACAATGACAAAATACCATAGACTGGGTAATTTATAAAGAAAGAAGTATGTTTAACTCACAATCCTAGAGGCTGGAAAGTTCAAGAGCCTGGTGCTGGCATCTGGTGAGGACCTTCTTGCTGTGTCATAACATGGTGGAGGGCATCACATGGTGAGAGGGCAAGAGCGTGTGTGCTCAGGTCTCTCTTCCTCTTCTTATAAAGGCACCAGTTCCATCGGGCCCCACTCTGATGACCCTATCTAATCCTAATTACCTTCCAGAGGCCCCACCTTTCACTATCCTCAACATTTTGGAGATTAAGTTTCCAAAACATAAAACTTGGGGGACACATTCAAACCGTAACGCATACTCACAGAGAAGTAGCTTGTGGATGGCTTCTGCTCAGAGTAGGTAGTTTCTGGACTCTGTCATAATCATAGCCCAAAATGTCAACCAGAATGGAGTGACAGTGGGGAGGACCTGGAGGGCAATCCTCCTTACCTGGTGTCCTCCAGTTTCCAGAGATTGATACAGCATGACCTCATTCCTGTTTGGCTACACAATTGAATGAGCTTCCCAGACTCTAGGAGAGAGAAAAGGATTGAGGCAACTGCTTCTCTGGCACGTTATAATGTATTGACTGAATAATGGGATGGTTTAGCTTCCCTAGGGTATCTTCAGTCCACTGTAGAAAAACTTAGTAAACATTTCTGTGTTAGGGGTGGAAATTATGTATTCCTATTTATTTTTAAAATTTCTAAGGAAAAGAGAAAAGTCCCTGAAAGAAAGGTGAGAGATTAGGTAGCCCAAGGGGCTGAACTATGAATAATTGATAAATATCTCTTTTCTTTAACTTTGATAGTTAAGTGATGGTTAGTAAAATGTTGAATGATTGAGGTTGCATTTTTCAAAAGAAAGACCTTGAGAAAAAAACTTAAATCTGTGCAAGAAGTTTGTATTTCAATAATAACTTTAGCTATCATATTTAAAATATATATAATATCATAATGTTATAATTATAAGGATTTAGTGAAAAAATAAATACAATTATAAATCTGGACAGTCCACTATTGGAGGGTGGGACTCCTCATTCCAAGTCCAAGACCTGTTCTCTTTCCACCATAAGGTAATTAAAGTATTTCATATGTTTCTAGAAAAACATCCACTCACAAGATGAGCTATAGCCACCATGGTCCTTACAAGGCAATCTATGCAGAAATGTAGCAGATATTCTTATAAGAAAACATCCCGACTGCCTAGGTCACTACTGGTTCTAGAGGGATTTAAGTATTTGTATAAACACTTTAAACCTCTACCCTCAGAACATAACTTATTTATGTAGAAATATTTCCAATTTTAATGGAAATAATCTTAATTTTCTTCAAGAATATGTATATTCTTCTAAATATTGAGAATAACAAAATCCAAACAGGTAATTGCCTAATGCAAATATAACCAGGAGAAACTTTACATAGGAAATTAATGATTTCTTAATAGAGATTCCCTAAGAAAGCAAGACTGAAGAAAATGAATTCATACATGAACTTCAAATTACAAACAACTGAAATGCCTATCATAGCAAAGAATATACTGCCAATTTGGCATTAATCTATGAAATTTATCCCTACATAAACACAGAATTTAATTTGTCTTTGATAAACTAAAGATATATATATACACACACACATATGCACACACACGCACACATATCCTTCTCCATTAAAAAACATAAGCAATTGCTTGAAACAAACTCTATCTCCTCTCAAAACTTTTTCAGAAATAAAATTATATGCTAACATAGTCTTAGGACCATCTTAGAAATTTCACACAGTAGCAATCATTTAGTACTTAGACATATGGGTGTCAAATTTATATATAGTTTCTACTATCCCCAACCCCACAGAATGGTTTCCTTTGCCATGTGGTATAGGCAGTCAAAAATATTCTCAGACAACAAAATTGGCAAACCCTTAGCCAGGCTAAGAAAAAAAAGAGAGAAGATTCAAATAACTAAAATTAGAAATGAAAGAGGGAACATTACAATTGATCTCACTGAAATAAAAAAGGTTAAAAGAGACTACTATAAACATATAACCTACCAAGACTGAATCATGAAGAAATAAGAAATCTAAAAATATCTATAACTAGTATGGTGATTGAAGCAATAATCAAAAGCCTCCTAACAAGAATAAAGCCCTGGACCAGATGGCCTTACTGAATAATTCCATCAAACATTTAAAGAAGAATTAACAGCAATCGTCATCAGATCCTTTCAAAGAACTGATGAGGAGGAAACATTTCCAAACTCATTATGTGAAGCCAGCATTACTCTGATACAAAACCAGACAAATACAGTACATGAAAAAAAAAAACAACTATAGACTAATATCCCCAGATGAATATTGATGCAAAATCCACACCAAAATACCACTAAACTGAGCTCAACAGCATATTAAAGGGATTATACACTATATATACACTATAATCAAGATTTATACCTAGAATACAAAGATGGTTCAACATATGAAAATCAATTCATATAACATACCACATTAACAAAATGAGAGACAAAAAACCACATAATTACCTCAATTGTTGCAGAAAAAGCACTTGACAAAATTCAAAACCCTTTCATGATAAAAACACCCAACAAACTAGGAACAAAAGGAAACAGTGTAATAAAAGGCGTATATGCAAAGCCCACAGCTAACATCATACTCAATGGTGGAAAACTGAAAGCTTTTCCTCTAAGATCAGGAAAAGGAAGGATGTCCATTCTCACCAATTCTATTCAACATAGTACTGGAAATCCTAGCTAGAGCAATTAGGCAAGAAAAAGAAATAAAAGGAATTCAAATTGGAAAAGAAGATGTAAAAATTTTCTCTCCTTGCAGATGACATGATCTTATATAATTGACCCTCTGTATCTACATGGAGTTGGTTCTAGGACCATCTATGGATACCAAAATCTGCAGATGCTCAAGTACCTTATACAAAATGGCATAGTATAGTAGGCCCTCTATATCCATAGGTTTCAATCTGTGGTTGACTGACTGCAAAACCCATGATATGAAGGGCTGGCTATATTTAGAAAACTCTAAAGATTATACACACACACACACACACACACACACACATGCATGCACACGCACATGCACATACATATAAACTGTTACAACTAATAAATGATTTCAGCAAAGTCCCAGGATACAAAATCAACACAAAAATAATCTGCATTTCTATGTACTAACAATGACCAATCCAAAAAGGAAATTATGAAAACAATCCCATTTGTTATAATATCAGGAAGTATGAAAACTTAGGAATAAATTTAACCAAGGAAGTGAAAGATTTCTACACTGAAAACTACAAAACATTACTAAAAGAAATCAAAAAAGACAGAAATAAATGGAAAGACATCCATGCTTTTGGATTGGAAGATTTATTCTTAAAATGTCCATACTACCCAAAGTGATCTACAGATTCAATGCAATCTCTATCAAAATCCCAATGATGGACAATGTATGTAACCTGAACTTTTGTACCCACATGATGAGCTGGAAAAAAAAAAAAAATCCCAATGATTTTTTTTTGCAGAAATACAAAAAAATCTAAAATTCATATGGATTTTTCAGGGACCCAGAATAGGCAAAAAATCTCAAAAAAGAAGAAGAAAGTTGGAGGCCTCACATTTTAGGATTTTAAAACATACTACAAGCAACAATAATCAAAACACAGTTGGTACTGGCATAAAGACAGATATGTAGACCAATGGGACACAATATAGAGCCCAGAAATAAACCCTTGTATAGATGGTCAAATGATTTTCAACAAGGGTACCATAACTACACAATGAGAAAAAGACAGTCTCTTCAAAATATGGTGTTGAGAAAACTGAATAGCCACAGGCAAAAGAATAAAATTGGACCCCTACCTTATACCATACACAAAGATTAACTCAAAATGGATTAAAGACCCAAAGATAAAACCTGGAACTATAAAACTCCTAGAAGAAAACATAGGGGGAAAGATTTAGGACATTTGGATTTGGCAATAATTTCTTAGCTATAACACCAAAAGAACAGGCAGCAAATGAAAAAATAGACAAATGAGACTATATCAAACTGAAAAACTTCTGTGCATCAAAGGAAATAGTCAACAAAATGAAAAGGCAACCTACAGACGGGAAGAAAATATTTGCAAATCATATATCTGATAAAGAGTTATTATATGGAACTTTTACAGAATATAAAATGAACTTTTACAAATCAATAACAACAAAAACAAAAATAACCTAATTTAAAAATGGACAAAGGACTTGAATAAACAATTCTCTACACAAGATACACAAATGGCCAACAAGCTTATTAAAAGATGTTCAATACCACTAATAATTAGCAGAAATGCAAATCAAAACCACAATGAGATCAATGAGATATTACCCCCCACACATTAGGATGGTAACTATCTAAAGAACAGAAAATAACAAGCGTTGGCAACAATGTAGAGAAATGGGAAACCTTGTGCACTGTTGGTGGGATTGTAAAATTGTGTGGCTATTGTGGAAAACAGTATGGAAGTTTCTCAAAAAACTAAAAATGGAATTACCATGTGATCCAGAAATCCCACTTCTGAATATATATTTTTTAAAATTTGAGTATCTTCTTATGGTTGTCAGGTAGTCAAAGCAACTACATAGTTAGTGGTTTATAATAGTGATTCCATATCTATCCTCTTTGAAATAATCTTGAAAACTGTTATATTCAAGACACCAAACCAAGAGTATTAGTAAATAGAATATAAATTTAAAAACAGCCAATGTCATCCTTTCAATAAATTTAAAACCTCTGATAGAGGAAACATGTGCAGGACAGTTAGTTTTCCAGGTGGCCTTGGACCAACCCAGATCTCCCCACTTTCTTGCCTGTAATTCTCAAGAATAACTGTAGAATGTGCTGGGAAGGCAATGTCCTGAGATAAGGAGGAACTGCCTAAAACAGCCTAGACCTTGTTCCTGCCCCTCCTAGAGAATGTAGCATCTTGAGTTAGGGAGGAACTGCCCAGAACAGCCTGAGCTTTGTTCCTCTCTCCTCTGGAGCAGGATGTCCTCCAAAGCTCTACTCAGTGAGTCACATTGGCCCTGACATATAACCCAGGATCCCTCAACTGTGGGGCAAAGTGGGGCATGTGCCATCAAGACTCCAACTGCCCTGGGCAGCTTTCTTGAGCCATAGAGGACCGGCTCACAATAGATCTGAGACTTTTTCTGTCTCTTGCCGTCTATCTGTAAGTAATACAATTCTGTGTAAGTGTATTTTCCATTGCCGGACTCAGACAAATTGTTAATTAGTGCATGGTGGACCTAAACAGTAGCCTAGAATGCAGTGGGCATGAGTACCTGGGCTCTTGTTTCTGGCAGTTGACACACTGGTGATCTCTGCTATTAGTGAACCTGCTCCACATTAACAGCACAGAGCAAACGAGGCATAAGGGAAGGAAAAATTAATTCCATTTGGCAAGTGGGAAAGGAGTAGATCAGAAGAAATGTCAAGAGGACGCTGCCCTTTGAGTCAGAGTTGGAAAGATAGATAGACTTTATACAGAGAGGAGGGAAAGGGCACTCCGGGCTGAGGGAATACTTTGAAGAATGGTGAAAAGGCAAGGAGATGCGGGATATATGAGGTAAAGGTAATTTCTTCTACTTAATAGAGAATAAAAATGTGGAAGAAAAAAAGAAAAGAGGTATTTGGAAAATAAGCCTGGAGAGCTAGACTAGGACCAGATCATGAAGCAATTTGAATATCACATTGTCATGTATACATTTTAGCTGGCTGAAGAGGAAGCCATTGAAAGGTTATGAGCAGAGTAATGTAAGATATTTACCTTTAGAAAGGTTGGGAGGATTTGGGAAAAGAAGCAATACTATTGTAGATGGCTCTAAAGGCCTAAACTAGGAGAGGGCAAGGACAGTGGGAATTGGAAAGGGACCACTATCAAAAGCTGAAATGAGAAAAAGGAATACAAAGCGATAATTAACCTATGAAAATATACTGAACTCCACTCACCATTAGGAGATTGAAACTAGAACAACAAGGAGATGCGATTTCTCATCTCATCAATAAGCAAAAACGAAAAATATTGATAATGTGCGATACCAGGAAGAATATGAAAATACAGGAATGCCCCATGATGTTAGAAAAGAGTCCAAATTGATAAAGGCTTTTGTGCAATAACTATCCAGACTTAAGGTATACATTCCCCTTGGCATATCCGTTACTCAAGTGCTCACACGCATACACACACAAGTATATAATACAGCATTGGAAAACGTGGAAACGGCTATCAATAGTACACTTAACTGGTTAATAAATTTTGTAATATACATTCAATATAATGCTACACAACCCTTCAGATTTCTTGGGGTTGATATCTTGCTTCTTGTTCTGCTCTGCAATGTTTTCCTGTGGAATCTCCAGTAGGTTCTGGCAGTTTTCCTTCAGAATTACACCTGCGCTATGCCTTTTATTGTTGAGACCTGTCTTGTGGGCTGCGATGAGGCTTTGCTGGGGATGAGGACACCAGGTGGTCTGGTCCTTGGGCTCCAGTGTTGGTGTCAGTAGGACAGGCATGTCCATCCTTGAGCCCCCACATGGCATATGCAGGTGCCAGTGGTGTCAGGTCAAGGCAAGCCAGTCCCTCGGCCTTTAGGCAGGTTGCTTGGAAGGCAGAGATGGCAGTGGTGGGTGGGGTGGGAGGATCCACAGGCCCCTGAGCAGCATCTTTGGCATTTGTGGTGGCAGCAGCAGCTGCAAGCCAACCCTCAGGCCCCCAAGCAGCACACACAGGGTGCCAGCAGTGGTAGCAGCAGACGGGGCAAGCCAGTCCCCACGCCCCCAGGTGGTGCATGCAAGTGGATGCCAGTGGCAGCCCTGGCTGCAAGCTGAACAATCCGGTCCTTGGGCCCTGGGAAGTTGCGCATGGGTGGCAGTGGCAGATGGCATGGGCCTGTCCTCAGGCCCTCAGAAGATGTGTGTCGGAGCTGGCAGTGGTAGGCAGGGTGGGCCTGTCCTCAGGCCCAATGATGTACCTGGGTGGGCCAGTCCTCAGGTCCCCTGAAGGTACATGCAGATGTGCTGTGGCCCCGCTGCTGGAGGGGGCAAAGTTGCTGTAAGTGGCAGTGGCTCCCAGCAGGCATCTCTCGGGCTCTGGAGAGCACACACTTCAGCTGCCTTTGTTCTGGGGTCAGTCTGCCTGGTGTGCTGCACTGCCCATTCCCCAGGGTGTAGGACACTGAGGGGCTAGAGTGCTGGGGGCACAGCAACACTGCTGGGCCCAGCCAGCACTGTGATGCCGCAGCCCTCTGGGTAGATGTGGAGGGATGTAATCAGGGCTCCAGGAATATAGAGATGTAGGGGCTGTCGGGCCCCAGGGCATGATGTAGTCTGGTGGGGTCGGGCTCTCAAAATCGTGCCGTGCTGTAGCTGCTTGGGTAGAGGCACTTGGCCACGAGGGGCCCCTGAGACTCACTTTTGCTTCACAATGGTGAATTCCTCCCGGTCCCACGCTGATCCCAGCCAGGCCAACTGCTTCACTTCCCTCTCTTTCTATGCTTTAAAAGTTCCCTGTCACTTTCCTGCTGAATTCTAATGTTCTTTCTTAGAAGCTCTATTGAACATTATCTACTCACTGTCTCGGTCCTTCTTTGTGGAGTAGGTGAGTCCTGGTGCCTCTAGTCAGCCATCTGGAAGTCCCCCTCACCTACATGGTCAGTTCACTCTTCTAGCACCATTGTTCGCAATGTGTCATAAAAGATAAACAGAATTGTTCTCTCCTGTGCATCTGTAATAAATAAAGTACAGCCAGAGGAAGTGAAAGAGAGTAAAGAAAATCAATGATGAAAACCATGTCAGAAGCTGTTACTGGTCAATGTCATATTTCATATGTCTTGATATCGTAACTCATGTTTTCAAACAGAAGATAATTATCTTCCACAAAGCTACCTGAAAAAAAATGTAGGCTGTGTAATAAACCTTCACAAATTCAGACTAATTGTGCAGAAGACTGGTCCAAACCAGCTAAAAATCAGAAGAGCAAATTTACATTCTATTCAAATATAAAAGAAATTCAAAAGATAAAATGTCATTATTCTTGAACTTGTCAGATTATAAATGCAGTTCGTTTTCAACAAAGCTCAATTGAGAAACAAATCCCAGACAAAAGAAATAATATGGTGGAAAGATTGCATAAAAGAAGTTTAGAATCAAGTTAGATTGCTGGAAGATTTTTTTTTTTTGTGCTGTGGTAAAATACATATAAAATGTACAATTTGAAGCATTTTAAATGTACAGTTCAGTGGCAGTACATTTATATTGTGTAACCATCACCATCTATCTCCAGAACTCTTCATCTTACAAAACTGAAACTCTATAACCATTAAACAATATCTTCCCCTTAACCCCTAACCCCAGCCCCTGGCAACCACCATTCAACTTGCTGTCTCTTATGATTTCTGACTCTATGATTTATACCTCATGTAAGTGGAATCATATAATATTTGTCTTTTTGTGACTGATTTATTTCACTTAGCATAATGTTCTCAAGGCTCACCCATGTTATAGCATATAATAGAATTTCTTTCCCTTCTAAGGCTTGAATTATATTCCATTGTATGTATATATCATATTTTGCTTATCCACTTCTTTATTGATGAACACTTTTAGGTTTCATCCACATTTTAATTATTGTGAATAATGTTGCTATGAACATGGGTACAAAAAATATCTCTTCAAGACCCTATTTTAATAATTTTGAGTGTATGTTCAGAAGTGGAATTGCTGGGTCATATGGTAAATCTATTATTAATGTTTACGGAACTGCTATACAGTTTTCTATAGTGGCTGTGCCACTTTATATATGCACCAACAGTGCCCAGGTATTCCAATTTCTCAACCTCCCAGACAATACTTATTATTTCCTGGGGTTTTTTTTTGTTTTTTGTTTTTTTTGATAGTAGCCATCCTAATAGGTGTGAAACTCATTGAGATTTTCATTTGTATTTCTCTAATAATTAGTGAGGCTGCACATCTTTTCATATGTTTATTAATCATTCATATATCTTCTTTAGAGAAAAGCCTAATCAAGTCCTTTGTCCATTTTTGAATCAAGCTAGTAGTGGTAGTTGTTTTTTTAGGAGTTCTCTATATATTCCAGATATTAATCTCATATATATATATAATTTGCAAATATTTTTCTCATTCTGTGGCTTGCCATTTCACTCTGCTGATAGTATAGTATTCTTTGAAGCACAAAAGTTTTTCATTTTCATGAAGCCCAATTTGTTTATTTTTCTTTTGTTACCTGTGCCTTTGTTATTTTATCTAAGAAATATAATCTTCTTAAAAACAGATGTTTGGTCCTTCACAGTGTCATTATCCTTGAGTTATTCCTTAATATTATAATTTTTGCATTTATCAAGGGTCACTAAAATATATAAATGTAAAACCTACCTTTGAATTCAATGTAAAAATATTATTGAGAGCATTGCTCATTATATTACTCAGTAGAAACTGTTTGATTTTGTTATTCTTTTTTAGTTCTTCATATCCCAAAGTGTTACCCAATTTATTGCACACACAAGACAATAAATGTTTGCAGTTGATGAGGACAATATGAAATTATACTTGTAAATTTTATGCTCATTTATACAGAATATATATGCTATGAAATACTTGAAAAAAATTCTCCTATGCCAAGTAAGTACACATATTGCAACCTTGTTTATACCACTAATTTGCCTATTTGAGTGTAATGCAAAATTAAATGACAATAAAACTTCAAATGGATTAAAAAAAATTCTCAAATTTGTATGTTTCTGGTTCCTGTTGTATTGCATGTGCACCAACAAATTAATGCAGATTCTTCTTTTTGAAATATCAAAGTTATACACTAAAACAAGAAGAGATGAATTCTATTCGTGATTCATTGGCGATATAATTTGAATTTAATGGCCATTGTAATAGTGTTTAGTGTTGGTCCCTTAAGAGGTGATTAGGTTGAGAGGGCAGCCCTCATGAAAGGATTAATCCCATTATGAGAGTGGATTAGTTACTACAAGAGTGAGCTGCTGATAAAAGGATAAGGTCAGCCCCCATTTTGTCTTTTTCTATCTTGTATGCTTTCCTGCTGTGTTACAATGCAGCACAAAGTCCCTCATCAGATGCTGGCACCATGCTCTTGGACTTCCCAGCCTCCAGAACCATGAGCCAAATAAACTTCTTTTCTTTATCAATTACCCAGTCTGTGATATTCTGTTATAGCAGAAGAAAATATATTAAGACAGTTGGTAAAAAATATAAATTAACCTAGATATAAATGAAGAAAAATAGAATAAAACTATTGAAAAAAGAAAACTGCAATGGATTCTGTAGCAACATATAAAAGTTTCATATAATTTTATTCTAAAATCTGTATTTTACCCAAGTTATATGTCCACTTCAAAGTATGAAATGGTTCTGAACTATCCACTGATGGCTTATGGAATAGCTAATTAAGATTGTTTCTTCATTCCACACCTCTAGTTCCTGCAGAAGAGTTGGATGTAAAACACTCACCTTTGCTCTGGAACCAAATGTCCTAAAAGAAAGCACCAGACCCCAGGCAGCAATCTTGTAAGCAGGGAATTAACACTAATAATTACTGAAGTCAGAAATTTTCTGCATCTCTTAACAGATAAGTATTAATACTAACATAGCCACTATAAACTAACATTGACTAAACATTCATTGAGTACCAAGGTATATGTCAAGTGGGTTGCAAACATTATCTCAGTGAATCCTCCCCAATAGTCCTATGAGGTCAGTTCACTTTTGTTATTTCCATTTTACAGTGATATTGGGACTCACAGAGGTTAAGTTATCTACCTAAGATTACAGAACTAGCAATTGGTAAAACAGTATTTAACTCAGAATCTTTGGCATAGTGCTACACTGTATCAGTATTATAAGAAATTGTTCCCCAAATATTCAAAGAAACAGTGCAAAAACAGAATAAGTAAAGAAAAAAAATGACTAAATGTTTTTAAATAATAGCTAAATAAAATAAAACCTGATTAAAATATATTATTCAATCTTGACATTTTGTTCATGTTTGAGGATTTAGATAAAAAAGAATCTGGATGAGACAGAAAATGTTGATTATGGGAAAGTGATTTTTAAAGATTTAAATTTTAAAAATTTAGTCTTCATAGTTCATTCTTCTGACAAATCAGGTTGCCTGGTTACCACCAGGCAGAGAAAACCAACTACACAAAAATTATCAGAACTGTACTAAAAATAATGAACATTTCTTATTTCCCTGTTCTACTCTTAAATAATTACTTACAAAATAGAGCAAATAAAATTACATTATAAGCCTAATAATAGCTGTTTTATATATAAAACTAATGCTTTCTTCATTCTTTGTTAGTCTTCAAGCCTTCTCCATACATAACTGATGAATGTATCTTTAGTTTCAGTGAGAAAAGTACCTCAAAACACCTGACCAGTGAGTCATCCAAAGTGTCCTGTTGCTTAAAGCAAGGACTTGTTTTTGATAAGCATGGTGACGATAAGGAATGAATAACCTGAAGTCATATACAAATGCAACATCTGTTGTTTCTGCTGTCTAGAGCTCCTCATACCTTTTTCCTAACAATAAAATTCCTCTTACCTGGGGGAACCAAATTCTTATAGTTCAAGTGAAGTTGAACTTAACACATCCCAGACCGTAGAGGTAGGCACGTGACCCTTAATTGAACAAAGTTCTTCATCTTCTTGGCCACATTATTCAAGATATCCCATCATATTTTTCAATGAAATTTACTATATACACAGTGAGAACTTTTGGTTCTCTCTTTCAGATTGCAATCTGTAAGGATCTAAGCTTGTGGCTACAGCAGTTATATTTCCCATCATTTCGGGAGCTCCTGTCTGAGAATAAAGTAAGTAAAGAGAGAGTAGTGCTGAGTGATGGAACAGCATCATTCAGAAACAGGTCCTCCCTTGTTCTTCACAGATACACAGCCAATATATTTCCTTTTCTTATGTAAGCTAATTTGATTTGAGTTTCCATTGCAAGAAAAAATTTGGCAACCATGGAGTTGCTTAATTCCCTCTTGAATACATTTATATTTAGGAACTTGGAATTTTGAGATGAGTTCTTTAAGATAACTACCAACTGAGAAAGTCATATTTCCTTTTATGTGTCTTTAAGGTAACTCAAGTGTCAAGCAAATAGTGGTAGTAAATTGGAATTCTATGAATAAACACACTCATGGCTGTATCTCTCTATTACAGTCACCAGTATCTGGAAAGAATGATTATGAAAAAAATCTCTTCCAAAAAATATCTCATTTCAATTATCATGAGACCTTAAATTCTATCATTGGAGGTTTATTTCTTAAGCCTTGTCATTTCCCTGCAGTCCTCTTCTGAGAAAAAAAAATGACATGAGGCACTTATATCTTAGTATAAATTACTCAGACAATTCTCCAGGATCAAGAGAATGAGAAAACAAGAAACAGACTGGGAGAAAATACTTGCAAAAGACATACCAGATAAAAGACTGTTGTTCAAAATATACAAAGAACTCTTAAAATTTAAGAATACAACAGACAACCTGATTAAAATATGGGCAAAGATCTGAATAGACACCTCTCTATGACTTGATGACCAAGAAAATACACAGGGGTCAAATAAGCATGTAAAAATATTCTTAATATGATAAGTCCTTAGGGAATTGAAAATTAAAATGAGACACCACTACACATTTATTAGAATGGCTAAAATCCAAAACACTGACAACACCAAATGCTGACAACAGGAGCAACAGGAACTCTCATTCATTGCTGGTGGGAATGCAAAATGGTACAGCCACTTTGGAAGACAGTTTGGCAGTGTCTTACAAAACTAAACATACTCATACCATATGATCCAGCAATCATATTCCTTGCTATTTACCCAAATGAGTTGAAAACTTATATCCACACAAAAACCTACACACAAATGTTTATAGCAGCTTTATTCATAATTGCCAAAACTTGGAAGCAACTAAGACGTCCTTCAGAAAGTAGGTAAATGGATAAATAGACTGTGGCACATTTAGACAGTGGAATATTATTCAGCACTAAAAATAAAGGAGCTATCAAGCCACAAAATAAATGGAAGAACTTTAAGTGCATATTGCTAAGTGAAAGAAGCCAATCTGAAAAGGTTGAACACTGTATGATTCCAATTATATGTGCCATTCTGGAAAAGGCCAAACTATGGAGACAGTAAAAAAATCATGGTTGACAAGGATTGGCGGGGGGGAGAGATAAGTAGGTGGAGCACAGGAGATATTTAGGGCAGTGAAACTACTCTGTGTGATAGCATAAAGGTGGCTACATGTCATTATACACTTGTCCAAACTCCTAGAATATACAAAACAAAGAGGAAACCCTAATGTAAACTATGGGTTTGGGTGGATAATGACGTGTCCGTGTTGGTTTATTGATTGTAACAAATACCACTGTGGTGCTCTGGTGCGGGATGCTGATAATGGGGAGGCCGTGTGTATGTGTGAGGAGGTATGTAGGAATTCTCTGTAGTTTCTACTCAATTTCCTTTTGAACTTAAAACTTTTCTAAAAACTAAAGAGTATTATCTTTTCTTTAAAAAAAATAAAAATAATGAAACAGCTGATGACCAAGGTACACATCACAATTTACCCATCCCTATTACTCTTCAGTGGAAAGAACACTAGATTTAGGGTCTTCTAGTACTGTAATAAGTATTTATCAAAAGTGTACTGTGTGCCTAGTACTGTGCTAGGTGTTGGAAACAAAACAGGAATAATCATTTCCCACATGCAGCTTATAGTCAAATAGAGAGGAAGGAATAATACAATAGACAAATAGATATACACTTACAGATTACAGGTGCTATAAAGGAAGTATATGGGAATTCAAAAGAGCATGATAGTGGGGCCAATTTTATCAAGGGAAAGAAGAAAGGCCAGCAGTTATAGAGACGTGGGGTCAAAGAAGCCTGGTTATAGCATGGAAGCACTAGATAATATTTTGAATATTGGTGAGAGTAGAGAAAGAGAAGCCTAAAATACAGGAGAGAGAGAGGTGGTAAATTATGAATCAAGGACCCCAAAATGGTATCAAATGTTCAAATTCAGAATACATGTGAAGGGCGTACTTTTTTTTTTTTTTTGAGACAGAGTCTGGCTAGAGTGCCCTGGCATCATCCTAGCTCACAGCAACCTCAAATTTTGGGGCTCAAGCAATCCTCCTGCCTTCAGCTTCCCAAATAGCTGGGACTACAGGTACACGTTACCATGCCCGGCTAAATTTTTTCCATTTTTGGTAGAGATGGGGTCTTGCTCTTGCTCAGGCTGGTCTCAAACTCCCGAGCTCAAGCGATCCTCCCACCTCGGCCTCCCAGAGTGCTAGGATTACAGGTGGGACTTTCTCCCTCATGGCACCTGACCAGGGGCTTACTTTTTGATGGGAGAGAAATTCCTTCTTTATAGCAGGAAAAGAGAAGTAGAAAGAGAAGAATATTTTCAGGAGCCTTAGTGAGAAGGTAAAGACCTTCCCATCAAGTGAAAAGAAATCTCCTTTGGCAGGTATGTGGTAGATTACAGAGATAGAAAGCACTGAAATAATTTTTTATGAAATCAAATAGAAACTGGCACCACCTTTCTTGGCTAACAAATAAAATGTTTTTTTTTCAATTACTGCAATGGCCCTTGCAATGTTAACTTAGTCCAGAATATAATTTTGTCAGTTTATTATTTGCAGGGGTCAAGGTTAAAGCCATGCTAACAAGAGAAATGTCCATCTTCATATGAATTGGAGTGTACTTCCTCTGGGCAACTTAAAAGCTTGCCTTGCTAAGGTGTACTTGTTTCTTAAGTAAAAAGTTAGAAAATCAGCCACTGTGGCTAGTGGGAAGACTAACCTGCAATTGGAGTGGCCACACTGGTCTTCTCTCATGGGACGTCCTCTATGACCTGAGTTGGCAACAACTGCACAGACTACGAAGTCCGTCAGTGTCCAGCCAAAAGCTTGGAACATTTTTATAAGAGAAGGGAAAAGAAAGAGATGGGCAGTTCTTATAATATAATAGTAACTAGTGGAGTTTTCTGGGGCACAATGTGTAGACCCGAGTAAGATCTGAAAGAAAGGGCTCTAAAAACTAGAGAAATGGGGAGTAACGGGAACTGAAGAGTGGAAGAGACCTGGAGAGAGAGAATGTCCACTTGAGATAGCTTCTTTTAGAAGGTCTGAGTATTCAAGGCCTTTCCTTTGGTGATTCAAAAAGATCACTAAGTCAAATAAAATAATTTCTGTTCCTCCAGCATAATATGGCCTTTCTGAGATCCTTCCAGTACCTGTTTGATCTGAAGAACACAGGAGCAGGAGGAAGTATTTAGGAGACTTACTGACACTGGCTCACCTTAGTGTATTACTATAGGTCAGACGACCTTTGTTACCACGACTGCAGGAAGAGAGCCACAGGCCCTGGGGTAAAAAGAGGATGATGGAGAAACCTTGTCACAACTGGGTCACAGAAATGTGAGCAAGACTAGAGAGAAGATATGAGATGGTCTTTGTGACAAGTGGGAGAATGATACTCCAGGACGACATAGATTGCTGGAAAGAATTAAGGACCCATTTAAGACAGAAGGCTGAGGCTGGGCATGATGGCTCATGTCTGCAATCCCAGCACTTTGAGAGGCCAAGATGGGAGGATCCCTCGAGCCCAGGAGTTTATGTTGCAGTGCACTTCAGCCTGGGCAACAGAGCGAGACCCTATCTCTCAAAAGAAAAAAGACAGAAGGCTTTGTGTTTGATCCTTACGTCTGCCATTTATTAGCTATATGAGTTTTTACAATACATTTAACCTCTTTGAACTTGAGTTCCTTTGGTGGTAAAATGGGGATAGAAACACCTATGAGATTGTGTATGTAAAGTGCTTTATACATATTAAATTTGCAAAAAAACTTAGTTTCTTTTCTGCTTTCATGATGCATAAGCTTTACCAAGCTGTAGAGTATTTCATTTTTAGGTCAATATTCACCTGAGAGATTTTTTCCTAAGTAAGGTGTTAGCATTAGGAATGTCACTTTCTAAGTCTTTTAGGCATTTTGAGCATTGAAAATTGTTCAGGGCATAAATAATTCCTGAGTCAGTGGGCTAACCACTATATCTAGATTATGTTTTTATTCAAGTCAGTCTTAGGCCCTCTAAAAACATAAAGTATCAAACCAATCTCATATTTATTTCTACCTAGAAGACAGTCTTTCCAGAATGGAAAAAAATATATATCCTTTTAAACCTCCTTATCTACATGTTATCTTCATGTTATCGGCATGCTATCTTCATGTTTTTACTGTCATTGGTCAACTACTTATGAGAGTGCAATTCGATAAAACTGCTTTTTATTTGAAAAAAAATAGGTTTTGGGTTTCCAATGGGGTTTTGTATTTCTTTGTTTTCTGGGTAATCTGAAATTCCACAATGCTGCAGCAGGTTCTCATAGTTTAATGTTCATCAGCATAACCTCAAATGCATTTTAATAATTCAAGCTCAGACACTTTAACCCCAGAGCATATGATTCTTTAGGTCTGAGGTGGAACCAAAGAATATGCACTTTCACCAACATTCCAGGTAATATTTATGTAGGTGGTCCTCAACCTTCATTTTGAGGAACACTTGGAGGCTAGACAAATTGCATATTTCCTTTTGGAAAATTGTTTTTGTCATGTGGAGAATCTCAAGAAAATCATTTTTATTTTCATATACAGACTATACTCAATTCATTCTTGTAAGAAAGAAAAAAAATCCTCCCTTAAATTGAATTTTCGTTCACTTTGAGTGTCGCACTTCATGAATACATGTTTTACAGAGTTTGAAATGTTAATTCTACAATATTTTTATGATGAAGGACCACATGATTTATATATTTGTCTTATAAATAGAGAGGCTTTGACAGCTGTTTAAATTATCACTTGATAGTACAATAGCAATACTTTTACATTTTCCTTTATCTATGAAAATATTTACTTTGAAGCCCTAAGAATTACCTAACCTTTCCTATCTTTAGGATCTTTAGGTGAAAAAAGAGGGATTTCCTAAAATTTTCTTGGGAATTTTCTCCCAGGGATATTTACTAACTACATCTTATCTAATCCTTTCTATTGATCCTACAAGAAGTCATATTTCCTTACACATAGTAACTGATAACATTACAAACACAAACTTGCAAGCTTTTGTAGAATTCAAGCCAGAAAAAACTTGGAAAACAACTATATTTCTTTCAGAAAATTGCTTTTTAGCAGCATTCAAAATGCATAGTTCAGATACCAAACAACAGATAAACGTAATGCTTTCCAAGATGGAACATGAGGTCTCAGTCTATTTTAAAAGGAAGAAAAGATTGGAAAATAGCCCAGAAATGTCATTGTGAAAGCAGGTTGAACAACCCACAAGTATAAAAAGAACTTTTTAAAAAAGCAATCACATTACACATTTATTATATTTAGGGGATACAGTAGAATAAAAAGTATTAAGATTTCCTTAGGGAAAACATTCAAGTGAAACTTAGTTCTAAACTATAACTATTTCTGTTTCACCAATACTGTTCAGAATTACTGGACCAGAAGGGACCACAGATATTCATCTTGGTCATTTTCTTACTGTCAGTCAATTCTCACCACTAAGTCACCTAAGATTAGTAAATAATCAATCTCAGTTTAAATACCTGCATAGGAAGAAATTTTATAAATCCCTTACTTGCCTGTTCAATAACCGTTGCACAGGTTGAATCTATTTTATTCCTTCTTTTATTAAACTCAAAAATATTGATTAAGATACTAATATGTACAAGGTATATCATTGCCAAAATCTCTAAACAAAACTTGGAAACTTTAGTCAATTACTGAGACATCTTAGAGACATATATTAAACATCATATTTATACCAATGAGGTAGACACTATGCAAAATTATGAATTCGTACTTTTCCTGCATTTTCTTTTCTCATTTCAATACCCACCCTTTTTTATCCCCAAATCACAGTATAGAGAGAATTTAAGGGAACTTAATATATTCCACTCAAGAATCCTTGAATACTTGCTTCATTTACAGGCCTATGAACATTTAATTTGTTGATATTTGATAGACCAATGATTTTCACAAACCTGTAAGCTGCAGAGGCTATTGGCATGTATTTGTATTCAATCAGAAATGGCATATGTATTGTTAGAGTGCAGAAAAGAATTCAAACTACAGATGGGCCTCGGCTTACAATGTGGTTATGTCCTGATAAACCATCAAAAGTTCAAAATATCTGAAGTTAGTTGTGTGCATTTAACACACCCAACCTACAGAATAGCATAGCTTAGAGTACCCTACCTTAAACGCGCTCAGAACACTTACATTAGCCTAGAGTTGGGCAAAATCATCTAACACAAAGCCTACTTTATAATAAAGTGATGGGTGTTTTGTAGACATGATGGGACACAAGAACACAAAACACAATATGCACAAACTGTTGGCAACACAGTACACTGTAGAGTGTCAGTTGTTTGCCCTCATGAGCTCATGGCTGACTGGAGGCTGCAGCTTGCTGCTGCTGCTCAGCATCTTAAGAGAATATCCTAGCACATATTGTTAACACAGGAAAAGACCAAAATTCATAATCCAAAGTATGGTTTCTACTGAATGCATGTCACTTTCATATCATTGTAAAGTCAAAAAATCATTAAGTCAAACCATGGTAAGTCAGGACCACCTGAACTTGAATGTCTCCCCCATACTTTATTTATCTGGGAGAGAATAACAGGCAAGGGATGGGTTGTAAAATGAATAACCTATACTTACCAGAAGATCTGAATTTTTAGAGTTTAAAGCTTTGATGGAAAGAAACAAGGAAGTGTTGACCACTCTAGCTGCTGTTGAGCTAAACTCTTTTCAGCGGAATATCTGTCCCCTGTATACCTATATACTCCAAGATAATAATAAAAGGTTTTGCATGATCAATGGTCACTTGGAGCTTGTCCCTTGCTTACCCATAGGATACAGACTCCTATACTGCCTTTTCTAATATGTTTCTGGAATAAGAGGATGAGTTTCTCCAAACACAATATATGCATACCTGACCTCATGTTTTCATTCTATCACACGCCTTGAAGTAAATTGTCATTGTCACGTTCCCCAATGACAAAATACTCTACCATGTATATTCTTCATTCAGAATCTTATCCGAAATGTCCAAGGTAGAAAGTAATTATATGATCATCAACCGATAGTACATCAATAAGGAAAGTTACTAAACTGTGCAAAACCCAGGGTTTTTTTTCACATGTGATACATTCTTACAGATCTTCTTGGCCTCCTCTGTCTCTCATTCTAGTCAGCATCACAGCAAGCCCTTCAAGGGCTCTTACCAGCCTCATATAGTATCTTACCTCCATCCCGCTCTACGTACTTCTTTTCTCTAATACCAAGTTTCTCTATAGATATACTCATACTCATATTTCACACAGACACATCCTTGAAAGTAACCTCCCATGGCACAGAAAAGTTAGTCATTGGAAGCCAGCATCCAATATATCAATGCTTCTCCCATTCTCCCCTTGCCCCTAGCCCCAGTCTATACAGATGGTCTGGGATACATTTTCCATGGCTTGTCAGCAGCACACTCAGTCTCCCAGTGCAGTAATCAACTCCTATTTTTATGCTGCATCTCTTTTCTTCTCTGCTTTACTCCCCTATCCGTCACTCCTGTTCCCTGGGATTATTATCCAATAAAATATTTGTACATAAACTTTCTACTTAGGCTCTGCAAATAAGATAGGCAGCGATTTTCATTTTCACATTGCTTTCCTAGAAATAATATTCACAAACTGTGCTCACTATAGCTCAGTTAGGAAAATAGGGTAGTACCAATAGCAAAATATATTTTGGATGGTTCACCTCAACTAATATCTCAGATATAAATAAACTGTATGTATTGGACCAGTTCTAGGTACTATTCAAAATGATTGCTTTACTTCTTAAAGCCATATTTTGTTCTTATAAAAATACATCTCTTTTAGAAGACAAATTCCTCAGAGAATTGCAATTTATGTCAAAATATTCAATTAACTCACTTTTTAAAAGCCCATTTAATGCTTCATTTAAGTAATACGTGCCTTTTAAAGAGTATTCTCTGCACTACTATGTCTAGGAACCCCATCCATACCTTCCTCACTTCCCCAATACCAGGTATAATCTACTTTTTGAAGAAACTTAAATGTTTGATAAACAATAGGAACTTGGTTATGTTTTCTTTTTAAAGTGCAATACTGATCAACAAAATAGCTACCCTTAAGCCTAATTAACATTGCATAAACAAAATTGTGCTTTTTGCCATTTTAATATTCTAGATAGTTCAGGGAAAAATAATATTCCACAAACTACATAGAAGATTGAACTGATATAAACACGATTCTCATAAAAACACAGATGATAAAGTAAGACTCTCATTTTTCATATATAAAGATAAAGCATAAAAAGAGAGAAATTCCAAGGTATCAGGAAAAAAGGCTAGAAAAATTATGGCCATAGTGTGAAATGCAAAGGCCACTGAATACAGGTCAAGTGCCCAACAGATACAATTCTTGGATGTAAGCGCTAGGGACTCAGGGCTGGGACTTCAAACATCAAACAAGGTTAAAAGATGTGCCTTGAGCCTGTTAAGCCAGAGTTGTAACTGAATTTCTTGCAAAGCAGAAACTTCAGATTGACACCATTCCATGAAAATGAGAATAGAATAGTTTTACCTACCAACCCAGGAAACAGCAAGTTCTAGGTTCTATGTACCTAGAACTCAGTTGAAATAGAAAGAAACCCATGAAAAGTAAAACACCAAGGTTACACCTGTGCATGAGTAAGAAGTCCAAACACCCACTTAGTGTTAAACTCCAAAACCCAGAACTTAACATAAAAACTGATTAAATCCTAGGCTTTGGCAGAAACAAACTCAAAATTACTCTGCAGAGAGGCTGCAGGGGGTTCCCACAAAATAAGCACACACACTGAAAATGAGCTTATAATCAAACTATTTAAAAGAAGAATGAACCATAATAAATAGTATTCAGACAGAATAAATAGGACAACTAGAAATTCAAGAACTTAAGATAACAGAAGAGTCCAAAATTAAAATTTTTTATCAATATTTAAAAGAAGGAATGGAAATTTTCATAACAGTATAAGGCACCAGAATAAAACATATAGATTTTAAAATATAATATTGAAACTAAAATTTTGATAAGCTAAACAAATGGTTAGACATAGCTAAAAGAAGAAATGGTAAACCGGAGGATAAATCTAAGGAAATTACACAGAATGTAGCACTAATAAAAAGGAAGATAAAAACACAGAAAAGTGGCTAAGAGATACAAAGTTTAGAATGAGAAGTTTCAACATCCATTCAATATGAGTTTCAGTAAAAGGGAATAAAGATAATTAGGGATAGGCAAGTGTAAGTGACTAAAAGTAGCAGAAGACTCAAAGAGGCAAATAGCAATAAATCTCTACTTAAACACATTAAAGTAAAATTGAAAGTTATTTAAGGCAAAGAGAAAAATATTAAAAGCAACTAAAGAGAAAAAAAATCCTCAAAGGAATAATAATTAGACTAACAGCAGACTCTATATAAATAGCAAAAATATTATCCATTTCCTTCGAAGTATTGAAGGAAAATAATCAATCAAAATTAGAAACCCAACTAAAATAGCATGGAGGACTAAAGTAAAAAATAAATACATTTTCAGAAAAACAAATGAAATAGTTTACCAACCAGTGATTCTTATTGAAAAAACTACTAAAGGATACATGTCAAGAAGAAAAACATGAATCACAGAAGAGTAAGGTGAAAGAAGCAATAACCAGCAAAAAATATTAGAAAATATTTTCATAAGTCTAAATAATCATTTAAATATAAAGACAATAGTAAAATAATAATATCCCCATGCATGAGAACTTGTTAGGTCCTGAGCAAGCCTGTATTTCTTTCACTTGTATGGAAGCCACCAATTTAAGCTGATTCAAATTGCTTCACTTTCTTTGCTTGTTAGCATTGTTTTGCCTTCTTTACTTGTTACCATTGTTTTATCTTTGGTTCCTAAAAAAGGAGATGGGAGGAGTTTGTTCTCTTTATAAACTGAATTGAAATTGTAACACTTGTGTCTAACGTTCCACCTATTCCTTACTAACATTGAGACTGTCTCGAATAGGAAATGGAGAGGGGATCATTAATATTTATTCCCATTTTAAATTTCTTCTTTGAGAAAGCCCAACACCCTGGGAATGATGGTAATGGCTAAAATCACAACCTAGGCTGTATTCTCTAAAGGTAGGATTAAGAGAGTTCTCTTGTATTCGACATTGTACCAGAGGCCTGGCCAGAATAAAGAGAAAGAAAAAGAGGTATAAGGACAAAAGGAGAGAAACAAAGTTATTTTAGAATTATTCATCTAGAAAATCTACACAATTTTAAAAATATTAAGAGGGTTTAGCAAACATTAAAAATAAGATAAATGTATAAAAACTATTGTTTCCTTATCAGCAACAAAATATTTAAAAATGTGCTTTTCAAAAGTTCTAATTTTCATTAGCTATAAAAACTATAAGGTGCCTAGTACTAAATTTAACAAAAGATGTGCAAGAACCATGATGACAGTATTAAAATTTTGTCAGAGATATAAATGAGATCTAAATAAATAGGGAGATATATCATGTCTAATACCAATACAGGTTTCTATGCACCTTAACAAGTGGACACTAAAAGTTAAATGAAAAAATAAGAAGCCAAGGAATTTTTGAAAGTGAATATGGGTGGCTAGTCCTACATGGTATCAAGGCTTTTTATAAAACTATAATTAAAACTGTGTGATATTCATGCAGAGAAAGACAAACAGAGAACTCAGAAGTAGGCCCATCTATACTTGGGCACATTTGATATATGACAGAAACAGCATTTCAAGTCAGTGGGTAAATAATAGAATATTCAGTAAATGGTCTAGGAAAATATGCTCCTCATATGAATAAAAATAAATTCAATCCTTACACCACATTAAAAATATTTCCAAGTGGTCTAAAAACCTAAATGTAAAAAGGAAAAACCCTTTAAACCTTTTATAAGTAAATATAGGAGATATTTTTAATAAATTCAGCATGAAAAATGATTTCCTAAACAAGATACATAAGCACAAGCTATAAAAAAGATGAATACATTTGACTAATTTAAAATCAAATGCTTCTGTCAAATGAAAGACTTGTCTTTTAAGTGATAATATAAGCCAGTGTGAGGAAGGTATTATGTAAAGTATATATTTACATATTATATATCACAAAGGATTACTATTCAAAATCCAGAAAGAATTTCTATAGATCAATTATAAATGGAACAAAGACAAAATATAAAAATGGCAAAGCATATGAACAATTTAGAGACTAAGATATCCAAAGGCTTAATAAACATATGAAATGCTTTCTGTTCTAACTAGTAATTGGTGATACAAAAATAAAAGAAATTGACTTTTAATATCAATCAAATTTGCAAAACTTAAATTGAGCTCAAGTTTTTCATAAATAAGGGAAAATAGGAATTCTCATTATAATATGAAGGAAAATACAAATCAGTACAATCCTCCTAGAATAAAATTTACCAATATCTAGGAGATTTTAAAATGTGCTTAGCCTACCATCCAGCAATTCCCCTCCTAAGTATATTCCCTAGAAAAACTCTTATATGTGCACCAGAAAACATATACAAAAATGTTTATAGCAGCAAAAGACTGAAAGCAATCTAAAATCAGGTAAATAAATTGTAGGATTGTACCTAATATAATACTACATAATAGTAAAAATTAATAAATTATAGCTACCCATATTATCCAGATGCAGCTCAAAAAACTAATGTTCAGTGAAAGAAGCAAGTTATAGAATTTTAAATTTATTACAGCACTGTCCAGGTAAAATTTAAAAACCTGAAACCTTAAATAATATGATCTACATGCAAACTTATAATATTGCCAATAGACAAGCTAGGAAACTAGATTTCTACTTTATTACTGATTTATTTTGGGTAAATATAATTTTCATTTCATGAAGAGCGAAGAGGGTTTGGGGGTTATTACTGAGTTATGAAGATTTCATACCAAATGCTTACTACCAAATAAGTTTAAGAAATTAATCATTTAAAAGTACACAATTTTTAAAGATGATGAAATTTAGTGAACCAAAAATTTGGTTATCACCTACCTTCATTTTAAATAATTTTGAAAATCTTCCAAATATTTATAACATCCCAAGTTGAAATGAGCTTGCTGATTTATCCATTAATTTCTATGTTTTGTATAATTCCAAGTCAACATGAAAGAAAATGAATTATTTGAAATTTTAACATTGTAATAGCATAACTTTGATAGAAGCATTTTTTAAGCAAATTTTAGCATTTATTCCATGCATAAACATGCCAACATTTCCACTGAACATAGAAAAATTCTTTTTACTTCCAAAGCCTTGAGTAAATCCACAACTGACAGCTAATTGATGAGAAAAATGACAGTCCATAGCTTTTTTAAAAAAGGCCTGAAATGTAAGCTTCACTAATTGTCGTTTCCTTGGAAGCATAGATGTCTATATTAAATCTTGTCACATTTTAATCTACATTTAATTATCTGAGATCAGTCTTCAAATGCCTACTAATGAGAAAGAAAATCACACAGCATATGGGAACCAAGGAGCACAGAAAACGTTGCAACACATCTCTTTCTTTGCTTCCGTGAGAAAACTAATCAATATTCTCACGCAGTCTCCCCAAATAAACTCATGATACAATAAAACCATCCCTTCACTAATCGTTAACAGTTACAGGTTGCATGAAAGCTATTGTTTTCTTTAGGCATCACATTCCAGCAGCAAAACTCTCGGGATGCTTATATTACTGTGTGAGCATCTCGAGAGACGACTGCCTCCCCTAACATACAGTGATGGTCCCGCTCCTCCTCACAAATCATTAGAGTCTGTGGTTTACTGCTCCATCAGACACATCAATCACTGTGCCTACCACACCTTCCAAGGAAACTGCTCTATGCACAGCTCCTGCTGAAGAAATCCGCCGTGGCTTCTCCTTCTGCAGGGACAGCCATGTTCTGCATTGTGGAGCCCACCTCCCCGTCTCTCCCCTGGGCCACGGCTGATTGGAAAATGGATGGGTATCTGACCCAAGGTGAGCCTGCCTTTCAGCTTTCCAGTGGGCCATAAATTGACTTGTTGTGAAAAGCTTAACTGAGTTCATCCAAATCTCACTCTTAGTACTGGGAAACAGCGAGAGTCGAGTACCAGCAGTGGGAACTGAAAGTGAAAGAATGTCACAGAAGCCATGAGGTGCAGGAGAGGACATGATCGGCCAAATCAGGTTATGAAAAAGGAATCAGGAGTAGGTGCAAGATGTTAAAGAGAAAAAGAAACCAGGTGGTGGTTGAAAGAGCAGTAGAAACAGTGAGGCTGAGCCATGCTCTCTGCCCAGCACCGTAGCACAGCCCCCTACCTAGGCTGCTGCAACACCCTTACCAGTTCCGCCTGCTCAAGGCCCCACCTTCCCACAGTTGTACACCTCACACTGGACCCCCATTCTTGTTACAGATATCCTTTAGAATCGCTGTCCCCAAGCCCAGCTTCAGACTGGTACCAGTGTCTGGCCTATTAGGAACCAGGCCACACAGCAGGAGGCGAGCAAGCGAAGCTTCATCTGTATTTGCAACCACTCCCCATCGCTCATCACCACTTGAACTCCACTTCTTGTCAGATCAGCCGGGGCATTAGATTCTCATAGGTGCGAGACCCCTAGGTAAGCTGTGCATGTGAGGGATCTAGGCTGTGCGCTCCTTATGAGAATCTAAGGCCTGATGATCTGAGATGGTGATGCTAATGCCGGGAGTGGCTGCAAATGTAATAAATGTAATGCACTGAAATCATCCTGAAACCATCCCCCCCATTCCATGGAAAAATTGTCTTCCATGAAACCAGTCCCTGGTGCCAAAAAGATTGGGGACTTCTGCTTTAGATAACTTCTTCTTACTTGAACTAGACTGGGTGATTTAGAAAAGGAAACAATTGTCTTTTTTACTACATTTTAAAGAAGAAGAAGACTTGCAAAATTAATGAAAACGATATTACAACATCACAGTTACCTTCCTTTTAAACTCTTATTTTGCTCACAGTATCTCCAATGTACCTTTATAATAAATTATGTTTACCACTACTTTTGTGGCTAAACCACCAACTCAGAGCAAGTGAAAAATACAAGAAATTTGAGAAGTTAGTATAATATTTATAATATTATCATTCCAACCTCATCATTCATACATGACTTAGATTTTATCTTGGCAGACTGTCAGAAAGGAAAGCAGACAATGTAGAGTAAAAATACAACACCCTTAATGTTTTTAAGTACCGGGCAATCGAGTCATGCCAATCATAAATTTTAGAAAGAGAGAGAAGCACTCAGGTCCTATTTTTGAACTCACTAAATATTTTCCATTTCTCACATCTGAACCTCTTCTGAGTTTAACACAGTAAGGCCGAATAGAGAAGAAAAAAAACTTAGAATGTCTTAAAAATGTAACTGCACTTATAGAAAAACTAAGAAAAAGGCAATTGAACAAAAATTTCCCCACTGGTGGTACTGAAGTCCCTAAGGAAGTTATTTATAGTTGGGTCCAGAATCACATATTTGACTTTTGTAGCAAAAAAAAAAAAAAATCAGAATTTTTACTAAGAATTTGTTTCTCATATTTCAAATATCAGAGTCAATGACCCAGAGTGAAAGGGGAAAAAAATTCTCTTTTTCTGAGATACACATAATGGTCAGTTTTAGTTATTTCTAAGTCTAAGTACCTAATATGTTTTATTTCTGTAAAACTTTAAATCCTTTCTCTTATGATTTCATAGTCTTTATGATCACTAGCAAAATTATTAATTGACTCCAGATTACAAATGAAATCTTACATGGAATTTTTTTCTTTCCATCTTCAAATAAGGAGCTTTGAGAAGACTTTTCCATGATTTTCTCTGTTAACTTACAACATTCTCCTAAGCAATGATTACAACTGATAAATTACATATTTTATAATTTGTAATTATAAAGCCACAGTAATTTAAACTAAAACAGCAACAGAATATAGTGATTTAAAAATGACTTTGTCTTTCTGTACTCCAACTTCTCTTCTTATAGTCGCGATATTCAGCTTTTTCTTTGCTAAGTATAAACCAAACATAAGCAAAACCTATTTAAAAGTGTCACTTTTCAGCCAAAATAGAAAATAGAAAATGATAGCAGCATTCCAATGTTTTTCAATTCATTCATACATTTATTTTTTCTTTTTAATTTTTTTGTATGTCATTTTTATTGATAGTTAATATTAATAGATGTACATATTTTGGAGTATGTGTGACAATTTGACACATTCATATAATCAAATCAGGGTAATTGGAATTATCCATCACCTTAAACATTTATTTTTTTCTTTATGCTAGGAACATTGGAATTATTCCTTTCTGGCTATTTTGAAATGTATGCTAGATTAATATTAACTATAGTCATGCTACTGATCTGTTGAATACCAGATCTTCTTTATTCTATCTAACTGTACATTTATACTCATTAATCAACTTCTCTTCATTCCTCTCTCCCCCCTACCCTTCCCAGCCACTGGTAACCACCACTCTACTCTCTATCATCATGACATCCACATTTTTAGCTCCCACATATGAATGAGAACATGTGATATTTTCTTTCTGTGTCTGGCTTATTTCACTTAATATAATGACTGTCAGTTTCATCTATGTTGCTGCAAATGTCAGGATTTCATTCTTTGTTATGGCTGAATAATATTCTATCCTGTATATATACCACATTTTTTATTATTATTTATTTTTATTTTTTTGAGACAGGATCTCGCTAGAGTACAGTGGCACATAGTTCACTGTAACCTCAAACTCCTGGGTTCAAGGTGATCCTCCTGTCTCAGCTCCCAAGTAGCAAGGATGCCACCATGCCCAGCTAATGTATAACCACATTGTCCTTATCCATTCATTCATTGATGGGCACTTAGGTTGATTCCATATTTTGGCTATTGTGAATAGTGCTGCAATAAACTTGGGAGTGCAGATCTCTTTGATATATTGATTTCCTTCCTTTTGGGTATCTGCCCAGTAATGGCATTGCTAGATCATATGATAGTTCTATTTTTAGTTTTTTTAGAAACTTCCATACCATTACCTATAGTGGCTATACTAATGTACACTTCCACCAACAGTGTACAAAGTTTCCCCTTTCTACACATCCTTGCCATCTTCCCTTAATCCCTGTCTTTTTGATAAAAAGCCATCATAACTGGAATGAGAAGATACCTTGTTGTGGTTTTGATTTGCATTTCTGATGACCAGTGACGTTGAGTATTTTTTCATATACCTATTGGGTATTTGGATGTCTTTTTTTTAAGAAATGTCTATTCAGATCTTTTGCCCAGTTTTATTGGATTATTGGGAGATTGGGGGGTTTTGTGTTTGTTTGGTTTTTGTTTTGTTTCATTTTGTTTTGCTATTGAGTTCCTTATATATTCTGGGTATTAATGCCTTGTCAGATGGATAGTTTGCAAATATTTTCTTCCATTCTGTGAGTTGTCTCTTCATCTTGTTGATTGTTTCTTCTGTGCAGAAGCATCTTAGCTTGATGTGATCCCATTTGTCTATCTTTGCTTTTGTTGCCTGTGCTTTCGAGGTCTTATACAAAAAACTTTTAGCCCACACGAATGCCCTGGAACATTTCCCCAATGTTTTCTTCTAGTAGTTCCATAGTTTCAAGTCCTAGATTTAAGTTTTTAATCCATTTTGCATTGATTTTTGTAAACGGTGAGAGATAGGGTTCTAGTTTCATTCTTCTGCATATGGGTATACAGTTTTCTCGGCATCATGTATTGATAAGACTGCCTTTTCTCCATTGTATGTTCTTGGCACCTCTGTCAAAAATGAGTTGGCTGTCTTCTACCAGCATATACTTTCATAGGTTTTCTTTTCTGTCCTGTTTATCAGTTTTTCTAAGCAGCATAATGGTTCTGTGATATAGCTTTCTTTATTAAGTTGTTGGCATTCCACTTCTTTTTTCATATTTCTCCTTTAGTTCAAGTTCAGATAAAGATACTCCTCATGTGTTGCACAAAAGTAATCATCTTTGTAAACTCTTTTGATGAGTTAACATTCCACAACACATTTAATTCACTGTACTATTTTAATCATTAAATTGTACTTTATGTTCATATCTTGTGTGTGTTTCAATAGATCACTGGTTTAATGGAGTGTAATAAATGAATTCTTAATTGATTATTGTTCTCATTAATCATTGTCATTCCACAAAGGTCTGTGAAATACACAGACATAATGTGATGCCCCAAAGCACAAAGTAAAGTGTATATGCCAAGCACAAAAATATAATTTTGGAAACTTAGGAAAAATAAGCCCTAGAACATCACATATTAGAATCATATTGACTTGTGGAATTTTTTTAACCCAGTCTACATCATAAAGTGTAATTTGTTTTTGAAAAATGTCTATAATAAAAAAAAGTAGTTCTTTGAGCTGTAATTTCCTGATCAAAATGAGCTTTTGCTCCTGCATAGCAATGTTTTAAGACATTCCAGGAATTTTAACTGATAGCCACTGATGTTTCAAACTGTGACTATGCCCTGCACTGCTATTTCTGCAAGAGATAGTGATGGTTATTTGGTATAACGAAAGCCTAAAGTACTTCAAAATACAAAGGGATAGCTTTTGGAAACAGTCTGCTGTATGTTCCACTGTCACTACTAAATAGCCAGTGACAAAGATATTCGCCTGTGCTTCTTAAATGTATTTTATTTGAAATGTCCTTTTAGGAGAGCAAAATGTAGGTCCCTTTATTCCAAGCAGTTGACAAGAACATTGGAAATACTGAGAAAATTATACTCATCTCTTCTGAATAGTAAATCAATTGCTTCATCTTATCTTTTTTTGTTATAATACTCACAATGATATTTTGGGTGTCTATTATTAAAGGATCATTATTAATCTTTTATATTACTAGGGAAATCAAACCTTAGAAAGTTATAATTTAACTAAAGTCAAAAGACTAGAACTGGGTAAAAACAGGAACTTAAATCTTGATGTTTTGACCCCTAGTTAAGAGCTTTTTACATTATACCCTAGCAGATTCTTTACTGTGAGTACAAAATATAACATAATTCTCCTCTCTTGCAACTAACTATACCTTCCTTTTTCTTTCTCAAAGCCTGAAACCCTGGAGGAGTATTGCATGTAAATAGAGCTCATGACTGAGGGTACAGGGAATCATCATAAATCCTTTTTGACCATCATCTTCAGGACCTTTAGAAAATGCTTGATAAAAATACTTTGTTGTTATTTCATATATGTTGCTTAGTGGCATAGTACAGGAGTCCATATGACATACAATATATTACAGATGGACAAAGCGCTAGTACTTTGTTGGTGGCCACGTCCCAGCTTATTCTGTGTGAGTGCTTTGTGGTCCTGGGACAGGGCACTTCAGTTCTAAAACAAGATTTGTTCATGGATGAGTGAGGCTTCACTTACATAGACCCCATCAATGCTAGCAACTAAAGTCATGTAGCACTTCTATCCATCAGATAATAGCCCTGATGAAGTGACACTACCAATAAAGTGAGGGCAGAATAGAGAGCCAGATGTCTGTCCTCTCTCTGCTGCTCATTTCCCCACCTCTCTGGCTCTGCCTCTCTAGCTATAGAGGTACGGAGTAAAGGCAAATATAAAGTAAATATCCCTTAAAGTGCCATTATGAATGTGAAATGAAACCTAGCTAAAAAATAGATTCTAAAAGAAAATGAACTCAATAAGTTACTCATTAGTCTTTTGGTTAATTGACTTTTAAGGAATTGATCTAGAAGACACTGATCCCAAACCAGAGTAATACACCTGTCCTCAGAGGTGAGCACATCACATAGGTGTGGTCAATCACTATCCTACTCCCTAGCTATGTTCAAGATATGTGACCCAAACTAGAATTGGCTTTAGGAAGATTGTTAAAGTTGTGGGTGAAGATACTCCTTCTTCCTTTGGTATCTTCAGCAATAAGGACCGTATGAGTAGCACGTTATCAATGGCCATCTTGCCACCTGATAGAGAGGAACTGTCTGAGAATGAAGCCAACATAGAGGAGAATAGAGCCAAAGTATGGACAGAAACAAAACCCTAATTATGCAATTGAAAACACATAACAAGCTATTCCTAAAGACTGATGTCTCTGGACTTTCCACCAGTATGGGGCAATACATTCTCTTTTTGAGATTAAGCTCATTTGAATTAAGTTTCTACCACTTGCAACCAAGGATAGACTAAAAGATAGCAAAGTACTCAGAACATGTTAAAACATTTTATAAGGAATTTTTATTGCTGCCAAATAAATGCAAAAACTTTCCCTAAAATATTATATTTGATCTGATTCAAGTCCAGTGACTCCTTCAATCTTTAGTACAATTTTAATTCAATTCTCACTGCCCTATGCTGGATAAGCCAGTATGACTATCACACAAAAGTAAAATAAAATTTAAGTGAAAACAACTTAGATTTATCCAAACTTAACTATAAAAAGCCATGGAAAAAATGAAAAGGTGTTACGTAAGTAGTGTGCTTGTGACATTAAGAAACACTATTCTGAGTGCCAAGCAGAAAAACATTAAATTCATTATGGAAATTATTCAGTTTATTGTGACTAATAAGTACTGCTGTGTATGCTTGTGAATAGAGTTTGATTTCAGGGTCTTTGTGTTAATCAGCGTACAAATTCAAGGGTGACTGATCTTTAATAACAAAAAATACTTTTACCTAAAAGAATGGGTAATATTATCTAATAGCTCTTTTTCTGAAAATAATTGTATTCATAGTCCCCAAAAAACTATTCTTTCACCTTTAACTCATCAATCAGGAACCATGCCATCATCTCAAATCGTATTAAAAGATTATTTTCATAGGAAAGCTCAATATCATGAATTCCATTCCTTTGAATAATCTTTTTATACTCCAGCTCTACTTTAAAAACTTTGATCCATAGGAAAATTATTTTCAGGTTATGTTCATTTCATTTAAGATGAATGACAGTATTTATTTCAGTTCCTCATTGTGTATTCGGGTCTCTATTAAACAGGGAAATAAAGATTCTCTTTTTGCTCAGATAAATTTCTTTGGTCCTACCATTAAGAGACTTATTTACATGTGAGAAAGCAATTTCTAAACATTGCAAATATTGAATCTCATTTTCCTCCTTTCTCCGCCATTAGAGACACTAGACTGGCAAAGCTAACAGGGAAATGCTGCTGGCCCTGGCTCCCTGGGAAAAGGAAGAGTGTGGTTATAGAAAATCATCTTGGCAGAGTTTTCCCTGCTGAACACAACACAAACACAGAGTGGTACGTGGAGTAATTTGGCCAAAACTCATCTAATCTAGAATAAGAATACAGAATACTCCCTCCCAAGAAAACTGGATTCCCAAATCTCAAAACCTGCTACTTAATCCCTTAGAATTTCTACAAGGAAACTCAAGCTAAATATTGGCTAAAGGAAAGAAAAGAGGTGGGAAGGCAGGAGGAAAATTGGTAACAAATGGAGAACATGTTTTTCTTCAAACTCTAGAATATCAATTAATTGCCCCTATGGGGGCAGGCTCAGACTTCCAGAGTGAATTTGTAGCACATTTTATGAATTGCAACTGCAGCTGAATTTTAGCAAATTTCCCCTCCATCAATGTACTTGGCTGAGTATATTCGAATCCTATCCATCTATCCTAGCCCAGTTCCAATCCCACCTCCTCCAATGAGATTCCTCTAATTTCTCCAGCTCAAAGTCAGTTATTCTTTTCTGAAATACAATAGTCCTGAACCTGTTCCTCTCTCCTATGAATCGTCTTTTGCTCAGCCTTGTATTACTGCTATTTATGTTCACATCCTATCTTCCCTGATAAATTATGAACTCCTTCAAAGAAGACTCTCTGCCTGATTTAGCATTTTTGTATGATTAAGATTATTTTATTGATACATAATAATCATAAATATTTATGGGGTACATCTGATATATTTTGATACAGGTATATAATGTGTAATGATCAAATTCTGGTAATTAGGATGCCCGTCACCTCAAACATTTATCATTTCTTTGTGTTAAGAACATTTCAAATCTTGTCTTCTAGCTATTTTGAAATATACAATAATAAGAACAGTTAAATCACAGAATTCCATCCCTGATTCCCCCAAATTTATGGCCTTCTCACATACAAAATACATTCATTTCATCCCAATAGCCCCCAAAGTCTTAATTCCATGTATCCCTAACTTGAAAGCCTAAAGCTGAGAGTTTCATCTAAAAATCAGATATAGGTGAGACTCAAGGCATGATTCATCCTGAGGCAAATTATTCTCCAGCTTTGAACCTGTGAAATCAAAAAAATTATACACTTCCAAAATGCAGTGGTGGGGATAGGCATAGGATAGTAGTCATCCTACTGTGCTGTCAAACGCCAGAACTTAATTTAACGTTTGATCTTAGCCAAATACCTTGTACAATATAAAGCACTGAATAAATATCTATGACATGGGTGGTATAGAGAAAAGGATTGAGAAAATTAAAGACCAAGGGATAGCAAACTTTTTCTTAAAAAAAACAGAGAGTAAATATTTTAGACTTTAAGAGTCAACAGACAAAATTTAGGATCTTATATATGCACGAATACAACCTCTTAATATGTTACCATTTTACAACATAAAAATCATTCTTAGTTTTCAGGTTACAAAAAATGGGTAGCAGGTAGGATTTGACCTGCAGGCTGCAATTTGCCAAGCCCTGAGTTACACCATTTTTTTAAAAAGTAGATTCATTAGGAAGGCTTATTTTTAATTGATAACTTTTAATCACTTGGTTTACCCTTGGAATATTCTGTGGCATTTAATTGGGGCACATAAGTAAGCATTTTTGGCTACCAAGAGCCAAACCTGATTATGCTACTCTTATTTTTCAGACCCATTTAAAACATCTTGATCTCCATGCTTCTCTCTATGCTTTCCTTCTTTTATTTTGTATTGTAATATTTTGTAAAGTTCAGTTTATCAGATGCTGAAGGATAAAAGTTGTGTTATCTGAGAATCTCCAACAGTGGAGAGAAAGTCATGTTCAGTGATCAAGAAGTGGCAAAGGGAAGGCAGATTCAAGGAACAGCAAGTAATCAGGTTTTCGATACCACATGCAGAGTGACACACTTTTCACTGAGGCGAACCAGTGGGGCAGGGGGCTGGGGGGGGCAGGCTATCTTCTAGAATGCATGACCTGTCTGTCAGAGGAATTTTACTTAAAAATACAGCTTCAAGGGGACAACTGTAGACTCTCATTTCTGGCCAGGATGGAGTAACCGATGGCACACGTCCTCCAGCAGCAACTAGAAAACTCGGCAGAATATATGAAATAACTATTTTCAGACATTGGATAGTAGGCAAAGGAAGACTATGGTTCCCAGGGGAAGGGTGCAAACATGGCGAGCCTTGCAATCATCCTGCTCTCTGGCTGGATACAGAGCTGTTCCAGAGCTTTAAGGACTGTTCCTGTAGTGAGGGAGAACCTAAGCAAAATGTGAGAATATTGTTGAATTAAGGAAATAAAGATCAGAACTCAGGGAGGCTAAGGGAGATGAAATGTGTGATTCAGAAACCAGAGAGGAGAAATAAAAAGAACTCAAAAAGTCTACATGGACGTCCCCCTTGAATCTTTTCCTAAATGCCAAGGGGTACGTACATAGGGTAAAAACTCCACGAGGCTGGACAAAGACTGACTGAGGAGCTGTAAGCTGAGTGAGTCCCAGAGCTTACGGAGGGCTGGAAGGTAGTACCAGAGTGGCAAGCCTTGAAGAACTTCCTGGCAGGGCACCCAGCACAAGCGCAGGAGATTGACATGAGCACATGGGGCGTGTAGGGAGACAGTCGGAGGTGGCCCTGCCGAGCTTTCCCCACAGCTCCCGGGGCCAAGAGGGCAGCCAGATGCTCTTCTGTGGCCAAGAGCAGATGGAGGGATTTGATATACAGATATGAAAGCAGGCACTAAAGAAGCATTAGGACCAAAGAATAAATAAAAACAAGTATACCTAAGGAGCTGCTGGTGTAGCCAGATAATATACCGTAAACCAGGTCCACTACCCACCTCCACACAGATCTTGGTATGGAACTACCCTCTGAAACAGAAATCTGAGGAAGGTGAGACACTAGTTTGAGAAACAAACTAATTGACCAAGATTCAGTTTTTAAGTTGTAATAAAATGAAGGTATTGGACCGGGGTGTGGGGGAGGCTTTCTAGGCAATCTGTGTTTTACTGTACTATTATTACTATTATGGAGGTAATGGTATCTTCTACTTAAACAAAACTGCTGTTTACCCTACTTAGTTTTGGGCTCTTCCTGAGCTCAATTGTTATGTCTGACTCCATCAATTCTCACTGATGTCTCAGCTTTGTAAATCGCATTTCCAGCCCCCACATCTGACTTTCCCTCCATAGCAGTTCTTGAAACCTTCCTTCTCTACCAAAACGTGCTTCTCCTCTGCTCTCCGGGGATCTTGCTAATGCTGCCAAAGGAATCTATCCAAAGGGGTGTGTGGCTGCCAACACATTAATGTTCTATCTCTCACAGGTAAGGTCTTTTTGTTAGAACAAATGTCTACTTGACAAAATGTTTTAAGGGAAAAGTAGAAACTTTATTTCTGTTGGGAACCACTGACCCATAGAATCCAGTCGCATAGGGTAAAACACAGGGAAAAAACAAAAAAAACAAGCTTTAGGACATATGATACACATGATAGCATTAAGTAACTACTTTTTAAAGAATATGAATGACAGCCAATTGCTGCAAAATTTTAGAAAAAGATAAATATAATTTATCATCCAATCCAGGACACTTTTTAGGTGGTGCTATGGTTTAAATGTGTCCCCTCCAAAATTTGGGTGTTGCCTATGTGACAGACAGTATTAGTAAGTAGGGCCTTGAAGAGTTTGTTAGCCCACAAGGGCTCCTCTGTTAATGGATTAAAGCTCTTATAAAAGAGGCTTCACACAGCTTTAGGGTAGCTGATCAGCTTGCTCTTCTGCTCTGGACACAGGAGAGCACCCCGCACCAGACAACTGAATCTGCTGTCACCTTGATCTTGGACTTCCCAACCTCGAGAATTGTGAGAAAATAAATTTCTGTTCTTTATAAATTACCTGGTCTCAGGTATTTTGTTATAGTAGCACAAATGGACTAAAACAGAGGGAAAGTGATGTTATTAATAATTTCTCTGAGACAAATGTCATAAATTGCCTAGATCCATTTGCTCATCAGTAGTGAGAAAAGAGTAATATTTTTAAGTCTATCACTTCCTATGCATTTATTAACTGAAATTATTCTATAAAGAAGAATTTTCCCTAGGGTTGTTTGTCCAAGAAAGACATAAAACTTTATGGTTCCAGAATAATTAATCTGTTCCCTAGTATCCTCCAAATAACCAACTTTTTAAAATATAATTAAATATTCATGTATTTTAACATATTTGATATATTTCAATCCATTGACATTTTTATTCTTTTTGATGAGAAAACTCTTTGGCCCATAAAAGGCCCATCATGTTAGACTCTGATGCTTTTTATACAATCTACATGAATCTGAATGTTTTTAAGTGAAAATACATCATGAGTTTATCTGATATTTCCAATCCAAATTTGCAATTATGGGATTTTGTTACTAAATTTATTTTGATTTTATACTCATTTCTCTTCTTTTTTTTGAAAATTTTGGTTACCGATGATGATAATAAGATTACCTATTTGCATTAGCTTAGTATAATAATTTCAAAATGCCAGTGACAGTATTTTTACTAAATATGGTAAATTAAAACAGGCAAAGATGTATGTGCAGTTATTTTTGCTCTTGGGATATATCTTACAAGGGACATAGAGGCATATTACTTCAGTTTAAACATACTTGAAGAAATTCCTCTCTAGTGATTAAACTATAAAGTCAACAGATAGTTAAATTCAATTATTTCATTTGCTTTATACTTTCACACTTTTAAAAATTTTGTCCTAATTTTATAATTGTAACAAAACTTTTTCAAAATTCCAGAGTCAAATCTATTGATACATTCATTTGTATCACCTTTGTTTCATATTTCTTTAATTTTTTATTTAAATATTCTCTTATTTGCCTAATTAGTAAAGTTAAAAATGATAAGAAAAGGCACCTTTCATACACATTCACATCAGGACCAGTGCATTCTCAGCCTAACATTCTCTTAGCCAGATCCCTCCAAACTCCCCGTATAATTTTATCATTATTTGGTACACATTTTTTAACATAACCAAAACACACACACACACACACACACACACACACACACACACACACACACACACATGTTCATACTTTCCCCATTTTAGGTAAAAGGTATTTTAAACACACTGTTAGTATCATTACTTTTGTTTACTTAGCAGTCCTTTTCATATTTATTTCATGTTGATATAGATACATAATTTACTCTTTTTAGAACTTCTTAGTATCCCATTATGGGGTACAATATTAGGTTGTTTCAATCTTAAAAATGTTGCAATGAATAGAATTGGGTTTGATTTCCCCTCCCATAGTTAATTTTTCTCCAATTCCCTCTCCAACTCAATAACAAATTAAACTTTTCTCAGGTAACCAAAACCTAATACTTAACCTATCTGACACTCCTACTAAGTCTCCCAAACCTTTGAACACCCTCGTCTTATTTAATATGGAAATGTGACTGCCACAAACACCCCTCCCCCAGGACAACTATTATCCCAGAATGTAATCTCAGATGAAACTTAGAGATTATCTAGTTCAATCTGTGTATTTTCCAGATGAAGAAATGGCAGTCCCAGTGAGAACACTGATTGTAACCAAGGTCACAGTGTCTGCAGCTCACCTAGGACCAGGAGATTTACCACAAAGTTAAGGAAGCACAAGCTTCAACTTCACTTGAATGGGCCACTTCTAAGGCCCAAGGAGAACTCCTAGCACATGTCCTTGTGAAATTTTTAGAAATAAATTATTTTAACTGAAACCAATTAAGACCACTATCTCTTTCCACCCTGACTTCCCTATATCATGTTTGGATCAGGTGGCATTGGAGTGACAGTAGGCATTTTTGAAATCTGGCTAAGAGAATATTGGGCTAGGAATATACTGCTCCTAATGTGGATGGATATGCCTTCTCTTGTCATATTTAAATTTATTCATTAAATAAATGAGATAAAACTTGAACTAAAAATTAAAGGACTATGAAATAAAAGTGATACAAATGAGTGATTGAATCAATAGAAATTATTCAGACATTAAGAAGGAAATGGTCACAAGAAATGTTTAGGTTCTATCACAAGTAATAATTCATTAAAAAGAAGAGATAAACTTGAAATTAAATTTAAAGTGGATTCATGAGTAATTGATAAATCAATTAATGAAGAAGAGTGTATCGCATGAATAAATTAGGAAAATACATTTCTTGCTGATTTAACATGAAATACTGACATTAACCAAGATAACATAAAACAATACACTACTATTACAAGGACATTGATGAGAAACCTGCTTAATGGGTGTCATCAATTCAAAATGTATTTGAAATTAGTCACTGCCCAAAACTTTAAATGGCCTGAAATGTAACAACTCATATGAAAGAAACGATAATATTAACAGTTCCCCAACTTGACAATTTATTAACATTACATGACCTTAGCAATAATGAGTTGAGAAGCTGAAAGAAAATTTGCTAACTCTAATAAAAAAAATTTTTGATCCATCATAGGAATCCTGTTCATAACAGATTACACAATTAATGCTTGTTAAAACTGAGGCAAATGGAAAAGCTTAACAACAAATCAAAGTAGCTCTTGTCATTCTTGAAAGTCAATAGAAGTACTCTGTGCTAGACCCTGTAGGGTAAACAAAGATGAATAAGACAAGTGTCTGCTGCTGAGTTTGGAGAATGGGATTATGACAAACAAATAATGTTTGTTGAAAAGAAATGTACTAAAAGGAAAACAAAAGCAATTCACATCCATTCTGGAAGGCACTGTTTTGTTTTGTTTTGCTTTGTTTTAAATAGTTAACATAGGCACTGGTTCTTGGAGAATGGAAATGATTTCAATAGATAGGAATGGAAGATAGAGCATTCTAAGTAGAGATAAAAAGATGACAATAAAAATGGCAGTAAAATACTGTGGACTGTGTCAAGGAACAGCAAGAAATTCTATATGGCTAGACTACAAATACACATAGGAAAGGCATATTAGAGAAAAAATAGGTCAGAATCAGATAGGACATGAAAATTTGAACTTTGGCATTTCTGTGAGCAGAAAAGTATGTGATGTAGTTTTAATAATTCAGGATGCAGCATGGAAGATGGATTTGGGAAGAAAAGAGACTCCTGGCAGGAAGAGGAGTTAGAGACTTTTACAATGGTTCAGACCAGGGCTAATGAAGTTTGGCCTATGGTTGTGGATGGAAACAGAAATAAAAGTATAAATTTATGATGCACTGTGAGGTAGAAACCAATAGAACTTGAACATGGATTGGGTATTGGAGGTATGGTGAGAGTAAATTGTCCAACTTTTCAAATCTAGATACAGATTGCTGGAGGCAAAACAAAAAGTTTAGGCATTTCCTATGTTCTTTTTCTCCTTTAAAGTAATACAATAGCAAATTGCATGTTTCTTCCCCCAACTGTCTTTTTGAAATTCTACTATTCATGCTCTGCCTTCTCTCATGGAAATACAAAATTATGAGGAAAATAAAACTGATTGCATCAGAAAGCTACTGAATAGAACATAATCTTATTTGTTGATTTTCATAGAAGTTCTGTGCTTCATTTCATCCTGAACCTCTTGAGCTGGAACTTCACTGTCTGTTTTCAATCCTTATATCCTTGTTTTGCGATGCACTTATGAAATTGCTTGATTGCAAGAACTCTCATCTGATTACAATAACACACAGTGACATGGAACATAAACTTCTAGAGCTCCCTGGTCATAACTCTACACTAGATTACCCCCAATTTGGAAGTTCAAATACTGTTTTAAAACAACCACAATAATATGGGACAAAGTCACAGGTCTAGTGAGATGGCAATATTCAGATAGCAATAACAATGATTTAGATGGAGTTCAAATCATACCTGATTCCATCAATGAGCCAGCATATCACTATGCTAGAACTCATAATCAGTAAGAATGAAGTTTGAAAAATAATTCCTACCTTCCAGGAATTTTCTGTTCCTTTGGGATGAGAAGACATTACAGACTTACGGTTACAGGTAAGCATTTGATTAAATGCCACAATAGGTGGTTCAAACTTAGTCAAAAACAGTTAAGCATTCAGGAAAGAAATCATGTACACAAAGGCAGAAATGGCGGGAAGGGGGAAGTCTTCATATAGAAGGAAGGACTAAGTTGGTTTTTGAAAGATCAATCTGCTTAAGACTGGCAGAGAAGAGGGAGAGGAGCACAGGACGATTGAAGAAACGCAAACTCAGCACTGGCATGAGCCCAGTATGCACACGAAACAGAACCGATTCTGATTTGGGTGAAATAGAAGGTAAATGTTATGAAACAGAAGGACAAGAGATTGACTAGAATGAAAAGACCTTATTGTGGAAGGCTTGTTAGACACAATTCTACAGTCAAGGAAATGTATTGAGGTTAATGACTGGGAGAGTAAGATAATCCAAGTGGAATTTTTAGGGAAATGAGCTGACAGGTATGTTCATGATGACTGGGATACTAGAGAGACACTAGAGGCAGGAAGGCCAATTAAGAAGCTACTCTAATAAGAGGTAGGGACAGAAAAATGATTGGGGTAAATATGAAATGCAAATGAGAAGGCAAAACCAAGTCTCCCAAAAGAGAACCTGTGTCTCTATGAGCTGTTAGGACTGTCATGACTATCAGAATGTAGGGAATAAAAAAAATGTTAGGGCTAAATTTTTCTATGTAGCTAAATGCTAAATTAGATTATTTTCTTCACCCCTAAAGTATTGCTTTTATCCATTTGTTCATTTAGTTCGATCATATCTTCTTGGTTAATCATACCAAACAACAGACACTAAGTCCACAATATAAGTGTAACTTTCAGGGCAAAAAAAGAAAAAGAAAAAAAAGTCCAGTTTTTTTAGAGGAGAAGAATGGTTGCCTTAAAGTTAAAAAAATAGAAATAATTATGTGTAGTAAATTGGAAGCTTCTCTAAGAGAGAATAGAGAGAATATGAGTACTGTACTTACTGAGTACCTACTTTAGACACCTCATCTCATTTAACTCACTACAACTCAAGAAACTTGCTTTCAAACTAAAGATTCTGAATTGTTAAAAACTTTATCCAGACTAGTTTAAATACAGGATAGAAAGGATTAAAACTCAAGCCCAGATCTGTCTGGTTGCAGAAACTGCTATAGAATATTTCCTCATTAGCCTAAGTCCTCCACGAAATGCCCCGTGAAGGAATTAGGTTCTTTTCCCTCTTGCAGTCTCCTTCTTGTAAGCTTTGATGAATGGGAGCCCTTGCAGATGTTAACAGGGGGAGAGTCCTATGTTCAGGTTATTTAAAGAAATTAAGCCTTTAATATGTTCATGTGCAGAGACTATCGAAAGCAGAGATACTACATACAACATTTTCCAAAATAATTTAACCTCAGAACTTTTCTCTTATGGTGCATCTTATGGGATTAGTGTTCCTAATTAGGTTGGACCATATGATCTGATACTTCTGGAAAAAAAAAAAAAAACCTTAAGGAGTGGAAAATAGAAAGGCTACTGATGTACATTCATTTGCTTAAAAGTAAAAATATAAGGGATGGATATACATCCTATTGGATTTTACTATGTAAGAAACCAAATGGCAAACTTAGGAATCGTTGTAAGGGGGGCACTTTCAAAGGCTGCAAGGCCATCCAGACTTCTAATACGCAAGCTCTCCCCGTGACACCATGACACAGCCTTCACGAAACACGACCTCTGATTCACTTAACTGTTCCTGTTTTGGATGACTTCATCTTTGGAGAAAAGTGAAAGTAGTCAGCATTTGGAAACACATAAATCAAAAAAAAGAAAAAAAAAGTGAGTCAAAAGAGGACAATAGCACAAAAATTTACATATTTAATTATTTTTCTTTCACTTTCCTCTTTGTGTATTTTAACCATACAAATAATGCATAGGCTGGGTGTGGTGGTGCACACCTGTAATGCTAACACTTTGGGAGGCTGAGGTGGGAGGATCACTTGAGCCCAGGAGTTCAAACTCAGCCTGGGCACCACAGGGAGACCCCTGTCTCTGCAAAATAATAATAATAATAATAATTTTTAAAAATTAGCTGGGCATTGTGGTGTGCTGCTGTAGTCCTGTTACTTGGGAGGCAGAGCCAGAAGGATCACTTAAGCCTGGGAGTTGGAGGTTGCAGTGAGCTGTGATCACATCGCTGCTCTCCAGTCTGGGCCAAATAAAGAAAGCTTCATGAGAACTACCTAAAAAGAGTGGGTTGTCAGTCAGGAGGGAAGAAATACTAAAAGGACAGTCCTTGTTCCCCTTCCCCACTGCAGAATTTGAAACAGGATTAGGTCAGAGTTGGAAGAAGGGGAGAAGATTTAAATTGGGCGAGAGTATGATCAGCTGGATTTTTTTTAATATCTTAAAGGAGACACTGAAAAGTTATGCAATCTGCTGGAAGGGTAGGAAGGGAAGACTATCAGTGAGACAGAATGAAGTGGTTGTTTTGCTTATATGAGGCTGTCAGGAAAGTATCCAGCCGTGTAACCATTCTTATTATACCAATGACGGCTGGATACTTTCCGGATAGCCCTTGCACTTCACTGAGTTCAGCTCATTTAATAGACAGTTTACATGGTTTTTGACTCAGCAACTCTACTTCTAGGAATTTGTCTTACAAATACATAGCACAAAAGTGCCAGCGCTGATGCTCATGGAAGTATTTGTTATAGTAGAAAACTGAAAACAGCTGATATGTTTCAAAATGTAATAGTCAAATGGGTTACTGTAAAGTAAAGAACAGTGGGATATACCCATGCATACATGGGCATGGAAAGATAGAATATTTTATGTTTTAGAATAAAATGATCATGTTTTTGTGAGAAAAAGAAGTGAATTTCCACAGCTATCTTCATGATAGACATGAGGGTCAATGAAGACATCTAATTAATTTAATTTTTTTCTTTAAAAATTAAAAGTGTAATATATACCTGCTATAAAATATTTTGTCTGTATAACAGGATAAAAGTAAAACAACAACACCAACAAACCCTTCCATTTCTATCCTTACTCCTTTTCTCACCCCCAGAGGTTTTAATATTTTCTTTTCCAGTTCTGTGGATACTAAGGTGCAATATCTGTGCATGGATTTCCTCTAAAAAGGTCATGCATTACTATTTTTCATTTTTGGTGAGACAGAGTCTTACTCTGTTGCCCGGGCTAGAGTGCCGTGGTGTCAACATAGCTCACAGCAGCCTCAAACTCCCGGGCTCAAGCGATCCTCCTGCCTCAGCCTCTCAAGTAGCTGGGACTACAGGCATGTGCCACCATGCCCAGGTAATTTTTTCTATATATATTTTTAGTTGTCCAGCTAATTTCTTTCTGTTTTTTTAGTAGAGACGGGGTCTCGCTGTTGCTCAAGCTGATCTCAAACTACTGAGCTTAAACAATCCGCCCGCCTCAGCCTCCCAGAGTGCTAGGATTACAGGCGTGAGCCACCGCACCCAGCCAGACCCCGTTTCTTTTCCTGATAACTCTTGCTATTTGGGTGATAGACTCAGGATTACAGAATAAGTTTGGGTCCACTCTTTGCAATTCTTTCATAGATGACCTAGAACCTCTCTTTGGAATAAGGGAAAAATTATCATCTACTGTTATTAGTTTTAGGACACTTAGATAAGAAAATGCCCTATTTAATAATCTATTATGTACATTTTTAATTTTGACTGATAAATAACTCTCCAAAATAGCTGAATAAATTTTCACTACCACTAACAGTATATAAAACATAATTCATTTCACATCCAAATTTTGAATCTTTGCCATTCTGGTAGGTGAAAAGTGCAGCATCTAATTTTTATTGATTTGCATTGCTATGTCAGCAATTATTTATTTTTATACCTTTTTATTTATTTGTTAGTAATCTATATTTATTTTTCTGTGACTTGTCTGCATATATACTTTTCTGTTTACTATTGAGTTGTCTCTTTCTTGTTTGTGTTTATATCTTAAATATAATAAGGAAATTAGTTCTTATATCCTTAAATATATATCAGAAATAGACATAGAGATAGATAGATAATTGATGTCTAAGTAGATAGACAGACAGAAATATATTTTGCCAGAATTTAATGTGACTTTTTATCTATGGTGTTATTGGTTTTGGACTTATGTTTTTAATATTATAATAATCAAACATCTTTTATTTTATGCCTTCTGGAAATTGAGTCATCACTTAATAGGCCTACTTTGTATGTTAATATATTTTCTACTGCTTTTGAATCAGTTTTGGTCATTTTCATCTTTTTTAGAAAATCATTCATTTCTTTCTGATTTCTTATATTTCATAATTTTCTATGACATGGTCTAATAATTACTTGGCTTTTCTCTTCACCTATTATTTTTTTCCATTCATATTTTCACTTTTAATTTTGAGTATTTATTATTTACTGTTCCTTTGCCTGTTTGGGCTAGCGAGTTGGTTTCCCAAATAAATAACTTGTGATTTATTTATAAATTATAGCTTGTTTTCTGTTTTCTAATTTATTAATTAGTACTATTAGCTTCAATCTCTTTATTTGGTTTTCTTAGGTGTATTTGTTAATTTTTTTAGCTTCTTGGGTTAGGAAATCTTAAATTTTTAATATATCCATTTTATTTATTTTTGTCTAATACTGTAATTGTTTAAACTATAAGTATTCTTCTTAATACCAATTTAATCCATGGGAGTATAATTTGATTTAAATATTCTGAAATTATATTTTAAATTTCATCTTTCGTAGAGTTAAGAATGAAATCAAGGCCGGGCGTGGTGGCTCACGCCTGTAATCCTAGCACTCTGGGAGGCTGAGGCGGGTGGATCGCTCAAGGTCAGGAGTTTGAGACCAGCCTGAGCAAGAGCAAGACCCCGTCTCTACTAAAAATAGAAAGAAATGATCTGGACAGCTAAAAATATATAGAAAAAAAAAAGTAGCCGGGCATGGTGGCGCATGCCTGTAGTTCCAGCTACTCGGGAGGCTGAGGCAGGAGGATCACTTGAGCCCAGGAGTTTGAGGTTGCTGTGAGCTAGGCTGACGCCACGGCACTCTAGTCCAGGCAACAGAGTAAGACTTTGTCTCAAATAAAAAGAAAAAAAAAAAAGAATGAAATCAAAGATCACCGTATTGCCCAAGTAGAAACCACTATTTAAATTATATTATGTTTGAATGACACTCTATGGAACACAACTTGGGCCCCATGTGAATGGTGCCCACAGAACATGGAGGCCCTGAGTTGGGTTTTTTTTAAGGTTCTTGGATGTAAAATTCTAGTTTTCACTGTTCATTAGTTTAACTGCATTGTGGTCAGAACATGTAGTCTTTAGTGTTTCTAATTTTTAATATATTAAGGATTTCTTTAGGCTTAATATGATCATTAATTTTATAAAAGCTTGTCTTTACCATTCTTCTAAGTGAAGTATCACAACAATGGGAAAACAAACACCACATGTATTCACTATTACATTGGAACTAATCCATCAACACTTATGTGCATATATGGAAATAGCATTCATCAGAAATCAAGCAGGTGGGAGAGGGGAGGAGAGGATGGGTAAATTCACACCTAATGGGTAATGCACACTATCTGGGAGATAAGCAAACTTAGAACTTTGACTCAAACAGTACAAAAGCAATTTATGTAACCAAAACGTTTGTACCCCCGTAATATTTTGAAAATTATTTTTTTAAAAAGCTCATATTTATGGTGCAGACTCCAATAGTAACTATTAGGATATCTATATTAATTATATTATTCTGATTTTTATAGCATTACTTATTTTTTCATCTACTTGATCTGTCAGAGGCTGAAAGATGTGACTTAAAAATCTCTTACTAAATATTGTATTGCCAACCATTAATACGATACAGTATGTTATTTGGTACTCAAAGTTTTGTGATAGCTATATATTTATTATGGATTTTGTCCTTCATCGTTGAACTGAAAATTGCAGTTGTTTCCCTAACATTATTCAATCCCCTCCCAATTATATAGAAGCTATACATAGAAGCTACATAGTTTAAGTTGAATTGAGTCACCATCCAGCACCACAGAAGATATCTGATTAACCTCAATCAGTGGTTCTCGAAATTTATGGCCTCGGGTCCCCTTTACACTCCTAAAAATTATAAAAAACTCCAAAAATCTTTTGTTTATGTGGGTTATATCCATCAATATTTACTATATTAGAAATTAAAACAGAAAATTTTGAAATATGTATTTATTAATTCATTTTAAAATAACAATATAATAAACTTGTTAAATATTAACACAACTAGCATCTTTTTATTTTTTTTAAAAAAAACTATATTTACCAAACTAAAACCAATGTATTGAGAATAGAGGCATTGTTTTACATTTTTGCAAATCCCTTTAATATCTGGCTTAATAGAAGATAGATTCTAATATCTGCTTTTGCATTCAATCTGTTATGATATGTTGTTTGATTAAATTATATAGAGAAAATCCAGCCACACACAGATATGTGGTTGAAAAAGGGAAGAGTATTTGCATGGCTTGCAGATAATTGTAGATATTCTTTTTTGATACTATACTACATCAACAACTGGCATGTTAAATGTTAGTTGTAATATAGAATCTGAAGCCATGTCAACAAACATTTCATAGTCTTTAAACACTTTGTTGTATTAAAATTTATTGGCCTATTTTTTAGTTTGAATGGATCTTTTAACCAGACAAGATTTTGTAGGAGCACACGTTGTTTATTTGGAGAACATTTGTTCTCTAAATTATGCAAATATTCTAAAAGCTGACACATTTCATTACACAATATCCAAAAAAAATCACATTTGGTAATATCACCATCAGTATAACCAGAAAAGTCTTTTAACATTGGGAAGCTGTTGAACTCATGGTGGCAGACGTATATTTTATAAATTTTGAATTTTTGCCTGAAAGCTTGAATGAATTTCATCTTTGGCAAAAAAACACTGTCAGTAGTTTCCCTGAAGTGACAGATTCACTTCATTTGCTTTCAGGAAAATGTCTGTCAAATACCTAAGTCTGAATAACAATCATTTGTCTGTCAGTGGTTCTGTGAAATAAAATGATTTTATGTGAAAAGAGCTTCTAGTTCAGTCACATGTCAAACAGTCTCAAAGTGCTTTCTTCCAGATGACCACGTTCTTCCGGGTGCCACACTGGTGCTTCAGGCTTACTTCTCATTTCCCAGACAAAATACTAAAAAGCCATGTGTGTATTCAAGAGTCAAGACTGAATAAAATTAATAGTTTTTATTGCTTTATCAACAACATGCCTGGTGAAAATGGCTTTTTATTTCTTTTTCTTTTTTCTTTTGGCTGCAAGTGACTGACAGTGAAGACCGTAGTGATCACTGGTGCAGATGGTGATTCCTTGAATCACCCTGAAGCACCAACAGTTTGACCCCATAAGCTTTTGTATCATTGTGGCAAATATTAACATAGCAAAAAGGGAAAATAATCTCTCAGAATTATTGTGAAAATAGCTTTGGGCTTGCAGACCTCTTGAAAGAGCCTTGGGGACCCTTGGAGATCTGTGATTCACTCTTTGAAAACTCTAGTCTGAATCAATCAGGTGACGATCCTATTTTCCTTTCCACTACAACTGGTTTAGGAATTTTGGGGCATGGGGTAGGGAAGAGAGTGATGACATTGAATGGGGAATCCTACTTCCACAGTGCTATGGACAGCCCTCTTGTGACCATGAAGAAAGCAAGTCTGAGAACAAGTCACATAAAGTAGGGTGCAGACCAGGAACCTTCACAGAAAAATAAGGCCAGAGATTCCCTAGCACGCATTGCGCCACTGAACTTTTTGATTACTTGAGCTAAATGGTTTCTTCATTTCTAAGCCTGTTTGACTCTCTCTCTGTTCCAGGCATTGTAGATAAACCATGAACACAAAAAACAAAAATCTTTGTTCTTATGGAAACTAATCTGAGAATCTTTCTCTTGCTACAAGTAATTTACCTCATTTACCCTCTTTTTTTCCTAACAGATATGCTTTGTGTTTATTTCTGACATTTTATTTATATTTTCTGATTTTAGTATTTGCTTTTTTTAATTTTTTACAAAGTGGTCTGTGCCCTCTTTTGTTTAAGAAATGTTTCAATGATACACTTAAACTGTATTTTCTGAAGTATCCACTTTAGGACATTTTATCCGACTCCTTGCCAAAAAACAGTAAACTTACATTTCCTTCTACCTCGCAGTTTTTCTCCCAATCTTTCATTATTTTGCTTTTTAGATTATTTTTACATTGTCTCCATTTATAACACTTGGATTTTGCCCACAATTCCCATCACTGTTGAGTCCCAATTCTAATATAAACATATCAATATTGACCACCAGTCTTCTAATACTAGCTTCCCTACTTCCAAGATCTTTATCATAATTCACTTCTTGAGTGCCTGATTTTCATTAGTATTGTTTTCAAGGGTTTGTGCTATTATTTCCTTTTGCATATTTGACAATATCTACCTGTAACGTTTATCGAGGTTGGAATAAAAATCATTGTCACACTTTTCCTTCTCAGATATCTGATGTTGCTCCATGATACTCTGTCATTGAAAGCCTCTATGTCTGATGTAGTCTAAATGTGTTAACTTTTTTCTTTTGCCCCAAGAATTGTTTGTAAATCCTTGAAAGTCAGGGACTTCTCTAGGATATAGGTTGATCCTACTCTACCATCTTTACCCTGGTATACGCTGGGCTCTTCCATCTGCAGATTCCTTTATTTCAGGATGTGTTTTTCTATTCTGTCTTTGAACAGCATTTATCTGATGCCTTCATTCTCTTCAGGAATAACAACTTTAAGTTATTCGGTAACAATAGGAATTTTTCCTGTTGTCTAGGAATTCGGGCTTAGACCACTGAGCTGAGAACAAAAGATGCCGCACACCCCACATCCTGAGTTCTAATAACCAGCAGCTATGGGTACGAGGCATCTCCCTGAGGAGCTCTTGGAGAGGACTTCAGCAGGATCAGCTCTTCTCCCACCACCCGGTCAACGTAAAAACCAAACTATGAAGAGAAGACATTACATTAAAGGGAATCTAGTTTTCTGGAAGAAAAGCCGTTTCCTTCCCCTTTCCTCCCCTTGGGTAAAGGAAGAGAGATACTTTGACAGGTTTTAAATCACCTTGGGTGGTGAATCCTTCTAGGACATCCAAGAGGGTCCTCATTTCTAATAAGATATTGCAATCCAAGTCCTTGACCTTTCATACAAGTAGAGCCCACATATATATGGCATGTATATAAAACTCTTGATTCTATTTTTTTTTCCAGTTGTTTTCATTACACTCTAGGGCAGCAGTCCTCAATCTTTTTGGCACCAGGGACCAGTTTCATGGAAGACAATTTTTCCACAGACCCATGGCAGGAGGGACGGGGGATGGTTTAGGGATGGTTCAAGCACATTACATTTATTGTGCAGTCAAACCTCTCTGCTAATGATAATCTGTATTTGCAGCTGCTCCCCAGTGCTAGCATCACCACCTTGGCTCCACCTCAGATTATCAGGCATTAGATTCTCATGAGGAGGGTGCAACCTAGATCCCTCGTATATGCAGTTTACAGTAGGGTTCATGTTCCTATGGAAATCTAATGCTGCCATTGGTCTGACAGGAGGTGGAGCTTATGTAGTGATGTGAGCAATGGGGAGTGGCTGTAAATACAGAGGAAGCTTTGCTTGCTCACTCACTGCTCACCTCCTGCTGTGCAGCCTGGTTCCTAATAGGCCCAGGGGTTAGGGACCGCAGCTATAGGGTATTTGTTTTTATTTTGTCTATCCAGTATCCAAACTTCCTTCCTAACTAGAAGGACCCTCCTTTGTGTGAGACTTAATGGGAAGTAAGTTCCCACACACCCACTATGGCATCTAAGGGGAAGCGGATGGTTCTTTTCCCTGAAGCCAGAGCATAGGCATGGGGCCCAGGCTGAGCACTGGCTCTCTGCCCCAGAGTTTGAATCTGGAGCAAATAATGTAAAGAAAAGGGAATGGCTAGAATCATGTGGTGGCATCAGCCATCAGCATGGAGTCCAGTGCTGGTCTCAAGCAGGGCTGACTTTTTTTTAATTAAAAACACTAGAGTCAATTGCTATTACTTGCAATCAAGACCCTGACTGCTCTACACACAATTAGGAAAAGCCCACATTTTTCTTTGTTTTAAATATTATAGTTATCAGATTAATTAAATAGTATATGTATTAAATTAAGATCAAAAACACAGCAATGAAGCTGTAAAATATGTCTTACTCTTTTTCTCATACACCTCTTTTCTTGAGATTGCAAAAAGAGAATAAACATTTTTTATGACTAATGGATGCCTGCTAGAAAGCCAAAATAGCATAAATCTTTCTTCTGAACAATTTAAATTAGGTGACATGTAAATGAGCTTATACGTTCCCAAATTATATTTTCCTAGTTTTTTTTATTATTATTAATTTTTTGGCTTAGCACATGAGTGAGTTGTTTCCAGAACTCGTGTAGAGAAGCCAGGTAAAAATGGCTACAATTATATACTCTTCATATTGCTAAGACTCGTTCTGTCACATCCCTTCACATACCCCTCTCCCCACCCCATCATACGTCACTGAAATTTGCTGCTATTTTATGTCTTTTTCAAGGGAAAAAATCTTTACCAGCTCCTCATGTTCTCACTTTGAAAAGTTCTGCCCCATTATTGTGGGGATATTGTGGGGATATTATATCCCAAGCTCTTGTTTGAAAATACAGGCTGCTTTCAATAAGACAACCAAACTGCAATCAATTCTCTGCCTTCAATGAGATTTAGACACTTTTGCTTTCAATAAATTTTGTTAAGACACCTGTTTTTCTAAAACATTTTCTGACATTTTTAAAAATGAGCCCATTATCATTTTACAAAACCATCTTGAATCCTGTTACCTTGACAACAAGACAACATATTATGTACTACATGAAGACCAAGAACTAAAGACAGCAGAGTTGAACCTTGCCCTTCTCATTATTTAACAGTTCATACATGGAAGATTGGTGGCATAATGATAAATGTTTACCAGCAGCTTCAAGAATTATTAAAATGATTACCTCATTGACATTTTTCAGAGATGTCAAAGTATTTTATATAACAATACATAGAGGGTGCTTGTATTTGTTAGGCAGTGTTATAAATCTATAAAATCAAAACCTAAATTTTCCTAACCCTCTGAGTGATGTCTTTTATATCCCCATTTTACAGATGAGGAAAGTGAGGCATTGAAAGTTTAACTTACTCAAGGTTACAGTGCAAGTAAATGTCAGAACCCAATTTCAATACCCAGTAGTTTTGGTTTTCTATTACTGAGTTATTTGTTGTTTGCATATGATTGTAGATTATTTGTAAGTACATTTGAAATTTAAATCAAATTTAATGTTTGGTGGCACAAAGTCAAAAATACTGCTTCCACATCACAAAAAGAATTGTCACACCTGAGGCAAGGCAAACACCCCCTCCACCTGCATTATTCAGCCCCTGACACTTTGGTCTTTCTTATCCCATTACGTGTTAAAGAAAGCCAAATAGGAAAATAGCTAACATTTCTGGAAAGAACCATGTCCTTGAGATCCTTTTTACACATTTTCTCATTTTAATACTCCTAACGGGATCAGCAATTTTATCTCTGCTTAAAGATTAGGACCTGAGACTCCTAAAACCATTCAGAGGCAGAGCCAGGAATCAAATGTAGCCTGGCTCTTTCTGCCATACATTGCCATAGTTCTTATCAAATTTGTTTCCACTAAAAATTCAAAAGCCTACACTGAAGTGAGAACTCTCACCTGACCCCTATAATAACTTCCCTTTAAGTAAAAATACTAATTCCCCTATTCTTTTGTTCAGATGCTACATTTTCAGTCTATTGATATCTCACTTAAACCAGGCAATAGACTCACACTCTGGAATCTACTCAGTTTCAAAGCTTGTATTATTTTTTTGTTTGTTTCCAAAATATCTTTATTTTTAATATCATTAATATTACTTCTTCGCAATAGAGTCCCCAGAGTTGAATTTGGGGTTTAAGGAAACATTATTATGGTCATTAAAACACGTTGTAAATTTATTTACTGAAAACAACTCTATCAAATTACATTGCCAGCACAAATTTATAAATGTAACATATAACCTCAAAACTTTTATTATATCTTTAAAAAATCAGACATTTTACAATTTAAAAAATATTTTACTAATCTAACAGAAAATAAAGGCATCCTATTATCATTCATTTGTATTGATCAATAACCATTCTCAACACCCTCAAACTATTTAGGTTATTAAGTATGAAATGTCCAATTTCCTTAAGTATTAAGTTTGACAGTTGATATCTCTGACATTTCACTTTGACACTTCTTGTTTTATTTTTATTGTGAAGGTACATTCTCAGTCTTTCTAATACATGGTTTGGCTTTTGATTATTTTTGAAAATTTTTTAGAGCAATTTTTGTGAAACCATGGATAAGTCAAAAATTGATGTTATTTTCGAATATTAGTTCCATCATGGAACCAAAACGGTGCAGATAGCTCAAGATATCAGTGAAATGTTTGGGAAGGATGTATGTGGCTAATGAACACATGGTATGTTGATAGTTTGAGAAGTTCCATTCTAGTGATTTTAATTTTGAAAATGAGCCACATGGGCGACCTGAAACCAAGGTGGATAATGATGAGCTGAAAGCTGTAGTGGAAGCAAATCCATCTCAACCCACAGCTGAATTAGCAGTAAGGTTTAACATTACTATTTCAACAACATGGGACCATTTGAAACAAATGAGCAAGGTAAAGAAGCTGGATAGATGGGTACCGCGTGAATTAAACAAGTATCAGAAGAGAAATCATCTCAAAGCTTGCCTTTCTTTGTTGTCACAACATAAAAATGAACCATTTCTACACCGCATTGTTATGTGTGATGAAAAATGGATTCTTTTTGACAATCACAAGTGTTCAGCACGATGGTTGGATAAAGATGAAATGCTGAAACACAGTCCAAAACTGAATATTCATCCAAAAAAAACTAATAGTGTCTGTTAGGTGGTCCAGGGCTGGTATTGTCCAATATAGCTTCATGAAAACCTATCAATCAATTACAGCAGATGTCTACTCCAACCAATTGGACAAAATGATGAGGATGCTTGTGATTAAGTAGCCGAGATTCATCAACAGAGACAGGCCAATCCTCTTGCAAGACAATGCTTGACGACATATCGCACAAACAATGCTGTTCAAACTACAGAGGCTGGGCTTGGAAATTCTCTGTCATCCACTGTATTCACCAGACCTTGCACCAACTGACTACCACTTCTTCCAGGCTTTGGACCACTTCCTGCAAGGAAAATTATTCAATTCTCAACAAGCTGTGGAAAACGCCTTTTTCAATTTCATCGCCACTCGCTCACCAGGCTTCTTCACTGCTGGCATAAACAAGCTAGCATTAAGTTGGTAAAACTGTGTGGATAGTTTAGGTGCATACTTTGACTAACTGTACTGCTTCTTGTTGGAGATATAATAAACTACACTTTTGATCCACAATCAGACATTTCAAATTTAATGACCTGTAGAAAGGAGATATTACAACTTTACAGAAAGATAAACAAAATAATAGTTTCTTAATAAGCTAGCAGTTTCTAACAAAACTCTTCCCAAATTCCTACTAAAATATCTACGATACAGAGATCAAATTGATCTCAAATTTTCTGGACACAACTGGTGGCCATGCCTGTACTCCTAATCCTTGATCATTGCTTTATTGCCAGCATTGCCGTTTATTAGCTATGGACCTCCAGCAAGTTACTGGCCTCTCTCTGCCTTAGCTGTCACATTGGTACAAAGGGAAGAGAGTAGACCTATTTCAGAGGTCATCGTGGGAACTAAGTTTGCACATTCCGGGTTCTTAGAAGAGCACCTGACAAAGAATAAGCTCTAAATACACGTTAGCTAGGGTTAGCTGGCATTTTCCTTGCCATTGCTGCTCATCCAGTGTTTCTGAAAGTATACAGTGTGTATTACTGCAGATATACAAGATTAAGAGTGATATCCAAAGTTACTGCAGGAGGTACTCACAGGTGTCATTAAACGGTATGAATCACATGTAATGAGAAAATTATATCTAGCGTTTTCAATTCTCACTTAATCCTCTGATTACAGCAAGATTAACATTTTAGTGTGGTGCCAAGACTGTCTTTATCATCTCTTCAACGATTGAGAATCTCCTTTATTACCTAAGAGAGCAGGTCTCAGACTAGCAGGGAATGGTACTCAGCTTGAATTTAATAACAAATTAATTTATTTGAAGAATATTTGCTTTCTCAAATATCTTACATTTCTGTCATGTTTTACTAATTTTTTTCATTTAATATAATCTAAAGCTTCTTTTATAAAATAAATTTAACTAAAAATAAGATGAATCTATTTAAAGAAAATATTAAATAACAGTCAATAAGCCCATGTGGCAAAAATCAAGACAGGTATATAAAAGAATCATTAATAGTTTGGGAAAGATTCTAACACTGCACTAATACTTGTAAGTAAACACTGACAAACTTTTTCTGTAAAGGGCCAGATAGCTGATATATTTCAGGCTTTGCAGAACATTCAGTCTCTGTTCCAGTGACTTAACTCTGCCATGGACAATATGTAAATGAGTGGATAAAGCTATGTTCCAATAGAGCTTTTATTTATAAAAATGGGTGGTGGCTGGATCGGGCCCACAGGTCATAGTTTGCCAACACTGCTCTAAACTATGAGAAATATTAGGATCCTGAAATATGTATTTCATTATATTCAAAGTATTATTTCTAAGATCTCATTACTGAAACAGAAAAAATAATAAAATAGTTCTTTTGAGATTAAAAGATTTTTAAAATATATTAATATTTTAAAAGGGTGTGGCAAGGATTTCAGATAAAAAACAGCTTCAGAATTTTAAGAGGAGAGCAGATGGATAAACAGCACCTAAACAGCCTTTCCTAATTCATATAAAAAGTACAAGTATAACGCTTACCAGGTGCCAGGCACTGTTCTAGTACTTTACCTGTCTCAACTCACTTGTTCCTCATAGAAATCCTTTCAGGTTGATAGCAGTATATTTCTAACTGCAGATTAAAAAATGAGGCATATAAAACACCTCATAAAAGGCAGAAGTAGGATAGTATTTGGATGCAGACAGCAGGCTCCGAGTCCCTGTCCTTCCCCGACCAGGGATGCTGCTCTCAGTGTAGGACACAGTGGTTGGTTGTGTTTTCCTGTTTAGCTCAGGTTAAAATGTGCTGAGCATGGCAGGAATTTTCTTGCTATTGCAACTGAGAGAAGCTCAAGGGTTTGAACAAGGAAGAATATTCCTTGAGCAGAAATGAGAGCAATTTCAGATAACGAGTTATGAAAACTCTGTGGGCCTGAAGTAACTAGTTTCAGGGTTAAGTTCTGACATCCACAACCTGAGACAGGTAGAGCCAAGGAGAATCTGTCCAGCTGTTTTCAGTGGTTATACAAAGACAGAAGCATGGTAAAAGCTTCTTTTTAAGCTATTGGGCTGGAGGGACCTTCTACTGCAGTTAAATTAAATATTGATTTAAAAACTTAAAACAATACTCCTCTCCCACATTCTGATGGTTATTTTTTAATCCAAAATTGCTCTTAATGTTATATGTCAACATGGGTGGTAGATCATCTTCACAAATTTTGTTATTTGTACAGTTTATGTTTTTGTAGAAACACAATTTAAGAGTGTGTGAAATATAATTTTGATGGCTTCTATACATGTCCCATTGGGACATAGCCTGAGGGACAACAGTACTTAGTAGTGATTATGAAAATCAAAAATGAAAGAATTATACCCTAAAACAATCAGCACAAAGAAAGGCATGTGTCACGTATCTCCCTCACTCCAGCTATGGCAAATATTACATGGGATGATAATAATAAAAATATAAAAGCAGCTTCCAAAGCCATTCTTAAAAATTATTTTGAAAAATTAAAATATACTTTCATTTCGAAACAAATTTAAAACTTTGATTATTTTTTAAATCTAGACTAAAGAAATGGTATCATTAAGCAATAAATTTGGGTTTAATGAAGGTTTCTTGTTGGTTTGTCTCAGTTTGATTTCAGCAATCCAGTGAACAATGAAGAAAATAGAGGAAAATTGGGGATATTAATGCATGGGACTGTCGATCACTGCCCGGTTGTGCCAGAAGCAGCTGTCAGAGGTATCTGGACGTGTTCTAAGAGCTCCAAGAAGGACATTAGCAGCCTTGGTATACAACATCCTTCACATTCTGCTTTCCAATGTCCCTTTTTAAGGATTACTCTTCCCCCTCCAGTGTTGTCTCTCCCTCTCCTTCACACTCTCAGAACCTCTATCTTTCCACAGGAATGAATGCACCTGCTTCTCCTGGGACAGCTACATGAGAGCAAAGAGAAAAGATACAAGAAATTTCCACTCCACTGCCTCCTTCCCACCTATTTGCAAAATTGACCCTGTTAGTGGGGCTGCTTCCTGTGGTCCTCTTATCAAACAGAACTTTAGAAAACAATGAACGAGTACTAATGAGTATTAAGGATTAAAATAGCTTTTAAAATTGACTTTTTTTTATAACCATTTTTTTTCCAAAATTGATATAAGGAGGTTTTCAGAGACATATTTAAATTAATATTGTTAAAATAAGGAGGTAGAGTTTTAGGGCAATAGATAAAAATAAATAAGAAAAAAGAGGTAATACTGGATTGAGCTCACAAACTCAATGAAACACGTCCCTGAAATTCTATTTTTTTATAGACAAGCCACAAATTCAGTTTTATAGGGGTCGATTCAAAGAGAAAAGCACAATTTGTTACAATTATTCACGGTAAGTATAAAAGGAAATTATAACAGCTTCTCAGAAGGAGCCCAAGTTTTCCTGGAGACCAGAGATAAAAGACAATGTCCTTAATAACATTGTTACAGGAAGCACAGTCAAAAGTTTCACAGTATATATCTCATACTATCCCCCAAATCACAATTCATAACCAGCTCTTCTACAAAAAAGTTTATAAGTAGATATCAAACAAAATAGGGGGATCCAAATGAAGAAATAGGCGCCAAAATGTAGAAATTACATAGGAGCTACTGACTAGAAACATTCCAATTATCTTTATAATAATCCTTATACCATCAACAATTAGGTTTACCTAGACTCAGAGGACTCATGTGCTAGCCATGTCTCGGAAATGGATCAGAAATAGGTCCCAGATCCATGACCAATGAGCAATTATCTGTTGTCCTAAAGATTTCCAATGCATGTCTTCTGCACAAAGAAGGGGATGGACCCTTTGCTCTTCTTTGAGGCTGAGGCCCCAGATACCTATGTGCTCTTCTATTCAGTGAGCCAGGCTGACCACCTACAAGCCCCACATAAAAGAGGTAAATCCCAAAAGTGCGTTTGTTTTCTGAATTTATTTCTCCTAACAAATCAATATTTTGTTCCTTAACACAGCAGTCCCCAACTCCCAGACCGCAGACTGGTACCAATCTGTGACCTGTTAGGAGCAGGTGAGTGAGCGAAGCTTCATTTGTATTTGCAGCCGCTCCTCACCACTCACATCACCACATAAGCTCCACCTCCTGTCAGATCAGGGGCTGCATTAGATTCTCATAGGCACACCGAGCCTACTGTAAACCGTGCATGCAAGGGATCTAGGTTGCGTGCTCCTTATGAGATTCTAATGCCTGATGACCTGAGGTGGAGCTGAGGCGGTGATGCTACCACTAGGGAGTGGTCACAAATACAGATTATCATTAGCAGAGAGGTTTGACTGCACAATAAGTGTCATGTGCTTGAATCATCCCGAAACCATCTCCCCTGCCCTCATCTGTGAAAAAATTATCTTCCATGAAACTGGTCCCTGGTGCCAAAAAGGTTGGGAACCACTGCCTTAACAAATGTGAAAGCAGAGTATCTATAAGGTTTAATCTGTATCATTTATTACAGCTTTAAATTAGCCTTTATAAATAAGAGACACTACCCCACAGCACTAAAAATGAAGCATTGCTATGAATAAGAACAGAGCCAATTAAACACAGCATCACAGTTTTCTCTGATATGAAATAAATCCCAACTAAAAAGAGGATTCTAGTGTTGGAGCCATAATGAGGTAACTCAGGTTAAGGAGGCAGCCTCATTATAGCCTCCTGGAATTCTGCTATGCATAAGGATAGTGACAAAAATTCCCTGTCAGTATGACACATCTTAACCAAGTTCTTAACCCAAGAGGATTGTAGATTAATATAATTTTATTTGGCTATGTATATGCTACTTGAAGGTAATTAATGCTTTCTGTCTCCCTGTCTCTCTCTCTCTCTCTCTCTCTGTCACACACACACACACACACACACACACATACACACTGCAAGGTATCTTTTAGGGATGGTGGTAGAGAGCATGAGTGTATTCTCCATAACGAGGTTGCTCTGTCAAAACTTAGAACAAAGCTAATTGATTTTAACAGGTACTAAAGAAGTTGGTGAAAACTAATGAAAGAAAAAAATATGAGCAAGCAAGCAAATAATCAATACCTGATGAGATGTTAAAATGCCAAATGTGTGGAGTACCACAGTTTAAGCACTAAAATAAGCACACTAAATGCATTTCATCAACTTTATCTCAGATTCACTCTCCTATTCAATCTAAAGTATACTTACACCGGCCAGAATGCATAGGGATGAATTCAAAGAACCCAAATGTGTGGAACTCTGTATAAAACTCCAGTTTCTGGGAATTTTTTTTTTTTTTTCAGGAATCTGTCTCTTTAAGCAAGCAAAGTTTTTCTCAGCTGCTTTGAGTGCCATGCTAGTTTGATTGAACTTAGGTGACTCATTTTTTTTACCTTCTCCAGAGTTTTGTTAATTAGTGCTGAGTGTTAGCAGACCATACAGATAAGCTGACAAGTGACCAAAAACATGTAGAGAACTGCTCAAAATTCCCTTGCCGCCCATCAGAAATAATTGGTACCTTTCTTCAAGCTTTCCTAGGAGAATGACAAATTAAGAGAAAATGTCTTTAATTTCAAAGGGCTTTTATCAGCTCCGCATCATAAAACATGACAATGTATTTCTCCTTTTTATTATTAAAAAATATAACAACAATATTTCTGAAGGAATACTGATTGCAGTTAAGGCGTTTAATATCTGTCAAAGTATTAATACAAATCCCAGGACATATAGATAGTCTGAAGATGGAAACCTGCTAAATGTCTTGGGCTGGCTCCTTCATGGAAGTCACACTGTCTAAGCAAACCAACACTTTCTGGCAGGAGGGTGCAGATGCACTCCACACTCCGCACTGGTAAATAAGACAAATAGAATAATCTGTCATTACATAGAAGTCTATAGGCTGCTTTCCAACTGCAATCCAGACAAGCAAAGGGAAAAGCAGACTTTCTGCTCATTACAAAAGCCATCACATGAAGACATAACTACCTCTATTCGTTGTCCAAGATAAAGACAAAAGAAGCTTCCATAAAGCTCAAACAAGACTGAAAACAGTGTGGGGTTGACAAAATCTGGAGAATCTGTATGATGATAATAATGAAAACATAACTTTAGGATTCATATCAGCTAAAAATTTATTCTTAACTGTTTAATTATTCCTACATCTCCAACTTAATATTACCATACGTGTTTGTCATTTTCTTATTACATGTGACATAAGATAGGATCTTTGTGCTGTACAAATTTACACTGTGTGAAGTCTGGGTCTGAGACAGCTGTGACCCACATTTAAGCGAGACCCTCCATATGCTTTAGTAGATAGATTGCATACACTTCTTGGAGGCCATTAGAACTGTTTCGCCATTTCACCCTTTTAACATGCAGAGCACTACACAAATATGGTAAATTTTAATTTTAAAAATCACAGCGCTAGTACATAAAGTGGGCATGGAGCCTTGTTTCCAAATATCTATAACATAATTCAAAATGTAGTTGTGCTTATTTGCGCATAATTGTGTATCTTTTCTGTATAAGAAATCATTTAGGCCATCTCAGTTTGGAAATTGAAAGTTAGCTACTATCATTTAGAATGCTTTTATTGAATGAGGAGGTTTTGTTTTAAAGACATCCAAACTAGTTTCTTTACAAAAATGGACACATCAGTTTCCTAATCTGCCAAAGGTAACACATCTGATTCTTCTTTAGAATTTCACCAAATTATGTCTCTGTTTTTTGAAAAAGCTTATGTCCTGCAGTCTGTTTATTGCGTTCAGAAACTGCATTTTCCATCAGACAAGTTAAAGGACTCTTTTCTTCTTTTTCTTTCATAAATGGGGAGGGTAGGACTCCAAATAAGCACCTTACACATGTAATTATAATGTCTGATTCTGTCCACTTTTAATGAAGTTCCACAAATTTTAGGTTTTCTTAACTGATCTTCATATATACACAGGTAGTTTCTGAACATTTGTTATAATTCATCCAACCTTGCACATAAATAATAAGGAGGACCTAGTAGATTTTTAGCTCTGTGTATGGGTGGGATATAAATCTTGGTGTAAAGGAACTTAATTAATAAATACCCACATTTAAAAAATAGTTAATTTGAAGAATGATTACTCAAAGACTCATTGAAACTTTTCCCCAAATTTTGTTTCAGTAGCAAATCCCTGAGGGTTTTGAAATCAGTGATTCAATCAGCATTTATTGATTCCCTACTATATGCCAAATGTTGTAATGAGCATGACAGAAAGAAAGATGAGAAAGTGTCAGTATCTTCCCTCCAGAAGCTTAATTATTGGACAAGTCTGTAAGAAAATAATAATAATAGTTGATATATTTAGACTCTTACTTTGTCCCCAAAAGAATTTGGATCACTAAATTACAATTATTGTAGAGTAAATGTAACGTTAGAAATATAAAGAAGCTCAGAAGAAGAAATAGCAATCATGATTCAATTTATAGTCAGGTGTACAAGAATTCATGATAAATAAAAGAGTGGAAGCCCTGTACACAACCCATAGATTGGAATCTGGCAGAATGTCAAATCAAAACTTTGAATACACTTACTTAAATGAATTCTACAAATGAGTGAATATCTATCAATAATTGGCAGATAAGTAGCTTATGCTACTTTGCCATTTCTATTCCCACCTGAAAGGTGATCAATTTCATAGATGACAACACAAATGCCTATTTGCAGCACTTCAAATGGGGGGAAGGAAGCCCAGAAAAAATGATAAATTTGTTTGGTTATTCTTCCTTGTTTCCTCATCTAATTGTTGTAGATTTAAATCCTTTGAAAAATATTAGACTTCTAGGTAAATAACTAAATAAAGTAATAGCCCTCGAAAGATTTGCTGAAATCATTATACTATAGTTTCAAAACATTAGCCCATGATTCAATCTATATGTAGAACTGAAAAGAAAAAAAGAGTTATGCTTTTTGCTCCATCTGTAGTTTCTATAAAGTAGTCACAAGCTGCTGTTATAGGAATAACATATAATAAGAACTTACAGAGAGTGGACATGTGTTTTTTTTTCTAGCTAGAGTCAGATTCTCTTTGAAGAAAAGACCACTACTGTCCATGGCCCTGATAGCTGTTGGAGTGGGCATGTAACTTCAGACTGGCCATAGTAATTGAGTCAGGAATGACCCTGTAATCAAGCCAGGCCAATCAAGTTCATTGAGAAGACATTGACTGAAGCTACAAGGAAAGAGGTGCTAGCAGTAAGGATAATATCTATGTCTAGAGAAGCATTGGAAGATACCACCTATGAATGAGGCTAACCCAGGAAAAAGCAGAGTCAAAAGATAGAGCAAGGGGCCAGGGGAGATGATGGGATATTGCTTGGCGGGTACAATGTGCATTGCTCCAATGATGGAGCAGAAAACCCCAAAGACTCCTTCAAGAGAGTCTGGAATTGATAAATAAATTTAGCAAAGTTTCAGATTACAAAATCAATGTATACAAATCAGTAGCATTCCTATACACCAATAACAGTCTAGCTAAGAGTCAAATCAAAGGCTCAATACCATTCACAATAGCTACAAAGACAATAAAATACCTAGAAATACACGTAACCAAGGAGGTGAAAGATCTCTACAAAGAAAACTACAAAACACAGAGTAAAGACATCACAGATGACGCAAACAAGTGTAAAAACATGTCATGCTCATGGACTGGTAGAATCCACATTGTTAAAATGTCCACAATACCCAAAGTGATTTACAGATTCAATGCAATCCCATCAAAATACCAACGTCATATTTCATAGATTTAGAAAAAATAATTCTACACTTCATTTGGAACTAGAAAAGAGCCTGAATAGCCAACACAATCTTAAGCAAAAAGAGCAAATCTGAAGGCATCACATTACCAGACTTAAAATTATACTACAAGGCTATAATAACCAAAACAGCATAGTATTGGCACAACAAATAGAGACATAGACCAATGGATCAGAACAGAGAACCCAGTTATAAAACCATCCACAAACAGCCAACCGATCTTTGACAAAGCAGTAAACAATATATGCTGGAGAAAAGAATTCCTAGTCAGTAAATGGGGCTGGGAGAATTGGATAGTCACACGTAGAAGAATGAAACAGGATCCATGTCTCTCACTGCTCACAAAAATTAATTCAAGATTGATAAAAGACTTAAATGTAAGGCATAAAATCATAAGAATGCTAGAAGAAAATGTTGGAAAAACTCTTCTAGATATTAGCCCAGGCAAAGAATTTACAAAGAAGATCCCAATGGTAATCACAGCAACAATAGAAATAAATAAATGGGACTTGATTAAATTAAAAAGCTTCTGCACAGCTAAGGAAATAATCAACAGAGCAAATAGACAACCTACAGAATGGGAGAAAATATTCACAAGCTATTCATACAATAAAGGGCTCATAATCAGAATCTACAAAAAACTCAAGCAAATCAGCAAGGTAAAAACAAACAATATCATTTAAAAAATGGGCAAAAGACATGAACAGAAACTTTAAAAAAAATAGACAAATGGTCAATAAACATATGAAAAAATGCTCAACATCACTAATCATCAGGGAAATGCAAAATAAAACTACAGGGAGATATCACCTTATCTCAGTAAATGGCTTTTATGAAAAAGTTCAAAAACAGTAGATTCTGGTGTGGATGCAGAGAGAAAGGAACACTCAGACACTGCTGGTGGGCCTGCAAATTAGTACAACCTCTATGGAAAACAGTACAGAGATTCCTCAAAGAGCTAAAAGTAGACCTACCATTTGATCAAGCAATCCCACTAATGAGTATTTACCGAAAGGAAAAAAATACATTCTATAAAAAAGATACCTGCACCCAAATGTTAACTGCAGCACAAATGCACAATGGCAAAGATGTGAAAACAACCCAAGTGCCCATCAATACATGAGTGGATTAATAAAATGTGGTATATGTATAGCATGGAGTACTACTCAGCCATAAAAATATGAACCTCTTGTATTAACCTGGATGGAACTGGAGACCATTCTTCGAAGTGAAGTATCACAAGAATGAGAAAAAAAAAAACACCACATGTATTCTCCATTAAATTGGAACTAATCAATCAACACTTTTGTGCACATATGGAAATAACATTCATTGGATATCAAGCAGGTGGAAAGAGGTAGGAGAGAATGGGTAAATTCACACCTCATGGGTACAATGCACACTATCTGGGTGATGGGCACACTTAGAACTTTGACTCAAATGGTACAAAAGCAATATATGTAACCAAAACATTTGTAGTCCCATAATATTCTGAAATAAAGAAATAATAATGATAATAATAAAAGGAAGATGCTCCCTTTAATAATCAGGCTTAGGTATCAGCTGATACAGCTATCAGTAATTAATGGTATACTGATACAGCTATCAGTAATTAATGGTTGCCTATAATTACAGGAAATGAATCAGTAAACATTCAGGCAAGAAATTTCACATTCTGAAAAAAAGTGACTATCACCACGTTCCTTCGGCTTTCGACCATTTGGAGATTTATACGACTGACTTCTGTATGTGGCTAAAATCACTCTCTTAATTTTTGCCAATTTAAGAAACATCAAGCAGTTTCTCCTTTGTGCAGTGTAAAGTAGTGCAGGGAACTTCATCTCGAAATAGGTATAATTCTCCTGGTATAATAAGTATTTTGAATTTAAGGCCCTTAGATTTCTTCTGAATTTTCTAATGAAAAAAAAAATAAAAAGAAAAGGTCCTTAGAGGTCAAGAGAGTCTGGAAGAGACTTTTGCCTCATCTACATAAAGACCCAACGGATCCTCCAAGGGGAACAATTGTTCTTCCTTCCTCTCCACATTACCTCATTATCTATTGCAGAAAAGAAGACTGAGAATGTAACCATACTGGAATAGGCTATTTCACAAGATAAATATCTGTCTCTCAGGCTTATTCAATTTGCAAAGTAAACCATTCACAAGGTAATCTCTCTCCCTCATCCATTCATTCCCCTGGTAATCATTTATTGCCCCATCAACAGAATTACCTACATTTCACATATCCCGTTCCCCCTGACATAAGGGCTATACAAATATCTGGGCCCCACTGGGACTCTGTGGTTCTTACCTGTGTACACATTAATAAATTTGCATGCCTTATCTTCAATTAAAAAAAATGTGGTATATGTATACTGTGGAATACTACTCAGCCATTAAGAAGGATGAATTAAGGCCTTTTGCAATAATTTGGATGGAACTAGAGACAATTATCCTAAGTGAAGAATCTGAAAAATGGAAAAACAAATATCACATTTACTTGCTATTAAATTGGAACTAACCAATGAGCACACATGTGCACAGAGGGAAGTAAAACTCAGTAGAAATCAAGCAGTGGGGAAGAGGGGGAAGGGGATAGGTGAAAACCTATCTAACAGGTACAGTGAACACTATCCAGGTGATGGGCACACTTACAACCCTGACTCAAGTATAGCAAAAGCAATCCATGTAACCAAAAACATTTTTACTGCTGTAATATTAATATTTTGAAAAAAATTAAAATTAAAAAAGTAGAGCAAAAGACTCAGATTCTTTTTCTTTTGTTTTCTTTCTTTCTTTTTTTTTTTTTTTTTGAGACTGAGTCTTGCCCTGTTGCCCAGGCTAGAGTGCAATGGTGTTAGCCCGGCTCATAGCAACCTCAATGTCCTGGGCTTAAGCAATTTTTCTGCCTCAGCCTCCCAAGTAGCTGAGACTATAGGCATGCGCCACCATGCCTGGCTAATTTTTTCTATATATTTTTAGTTGTCCAGCTAATTTCTATTTTTAGTAGAGATGAGGTCTCGCTCTTGCTCAGGCTGGTCTCAAACTCCTGACCTTGTGATATCCTCCCTCCTCAGCCTCCCAGAGTGCTAGGATTACAGGCAGGCATGAGCCACCATGCCCGGCCAAAAGACTCAGATTCTTGATGACATTAGTTATGCTTCCATATTGATGCTAGATTCTCCTCTTGAATTTGTTATTAATTATTAATAAGTCTCTCTCTCTCTCAGAACTCCATATCTGTGGGTTCTGCATCCATGGATTCAACCAACCATGAATCAAAAATAATCAGGAAAAAAAAAGAATGATAACTAATTACATAGCAGTTACATTGTATTATGTATTATAAGTAACCTAGATACAAATTAAAGTATATTGGAGGATGTGCATAGGTTATATGCAAATGTTACACCATTTTATATAAGGGACTTGAGTATCTGTGGATTTCAGTACCTACATGGAGTCCAGAACCAATCCCCCACCAATACCAAGGGATGACTGTATATACTTTGTACGTGTGTGTGTGTGTGTGTGTGTATACACACATACTTTGAATTGGCTTCTGGCAGCTGCAACCCAAAGAGTCCTGATTAATGTGGTGCCCAATAGATGTATGTTCCCTTCCCCTCTGTTTCTTTCCCTCTCATTTCTTCAAGTATGACTTAGAAGACTGCCAAAATGGGTACATTAGACTATAGACTGTATAATTATAGACTACTAGACTATATAACAAGTATACTGTGCAAGACAGAAAAATTTTTTAAAGGAAGAATATTATTGCATTTGAGATTTTTAAAAATTACTAATTTTGTGTCTAAGTGGTCATTTACAGATAGAAAAATCACTATAGTGTGATAGACTATAGTGTGTTATGTTAGTATTTAATGAAAGCTCTTGCTTTACTGAAAGACCTAGTTCTAAGATATATCCATTTTTCAACCCCTTTGAATCTTAAAAAGTAAATGTCCCATATCTCATCCTATTCCTCAGGAAGGAAAAAAAAATTTAATATTTCCTTGTTAAACTTAACTTAATAGTGGATTAGGTAGACCATGTATAAAATAAGAGAACCCAGAGGGAAGAAAACAGAAATCGTCTTGGTTCTCACAGAATATGTTAAGGAGAAAATACAAAATCATTTATCTTTCTATTGACATTTATCTAGCTTTGCGTAAAATCTAGGGAGCAGGCTACTTTGCTGCGAGCCTGTGCCCTCATGTTGTCAATGCTGTGCAGGAAAAGAAATAAAAGGAAACTTGCCTGGTTTTTTGTCCCAGGTAAGATTTGAGGAGTACTATTTAAGATAAGGCAAATTACTTGCTTTTTCAAACCTCTCTCCTTTCTGTGATGCTCCCCTTGAAACAGAATTGGGTTCTTTTCAAGAACATGCAACGTATATTTGTTTGTATCTAATCAGGTGATTTCTCTTCATTTGGCTTTATACCTCCTCCAGCTGCAGTCAACATTTCTTGTATACCTGCCCACAATGAAAGAGGAAGAAGGCCTTTGCAGCCCTAGGATTTGGCACAGGCAATCTAAGCTTTAAATGATTATAACAGGATCCCAATTAAAAGCAAGCTGTGCCTCCAAACATTGTTGTACAAGTAAACAGACACATAAGCAATGCCACTGCCTTCCTCAGCTAATTCTTGCCCTCTTTTCAGGGCACTTACTCAATGTTTTCTTCTTTTTCTTCTTCTTTTTAATTGCTACATTAACCACCAGCATCAGAAAAGTCCACGTGCAGCCAATCAGCTGCCCAAGTTAAGACTCTGTTCAAGATTTCAGTGTTTCCAAAAATGATGTGCCGTTTGTCTGGCTCTGCCTGTAATCTTGTTTTCAATTTCTATCTGCCTTGGGCATATTCTTCCTGCTACATATCCATATGAGCCTAACTGCACCACATGCAGTGCCAGATGCTAGAAATGCCATGGTACCAAAGCATGTGACACGAGGATGATCCGTTCTTTTCATTATAATTAAATGAGAAAACTGTGGGTATATTGTCTCCCACTTGGCCCCATCACAAATACAGCCAACAGATGCCACTGCATATGACCCAAGTTAAGTACAAAGGAAAGATGTAAACATACCCCTTAAAAAAAAAATGGACTGAAGCCCCATGAGGTTGGTTATCTTGTGAAGAAAAGCAAGTGTTAAGGTAAAAGGAAAGACATAGCAATATCCAAGATAACCAGCACCTTATGGCCTCTGTCCAAAGCCAAGTCACACACTTGCCTCACGCTTTAACACACCTGTCATTTCCAATTGTGAGCTGCCCAAGAAGTGGGATGGCGACAAGCCAGGACTAAACCCACCGGCAACTCTTCAGCCCATGTCCATCAGCATGTGCTCTGACAAACCCTCAGACCCCTCAGACTCGCCAGCAGCAGCCAACGTTTCCTTTAATAACCACTACCTCCCAGCAAACAGCATTCAGAATAGACAGCCCATCTGAAAACACACACTTTCATCTCTGCACTCCCTTGCTGCTAACTAGCTTCCCTATAATAGTCATGTGAAACCTAACTATGGCACATGGAAAGAAGGCTTTTTTTAAACCAAACCAAGTAGTGCAAACAAGGTTTGCAGCATAAATTACAGTCATGAGGACACTGTGGATAAATTATCAGTAATGCTGAGTACAAAGTGTAATAGTTTGGCTTAAGAGGATTAAGCACAATAAGAAATCTTGACTTTTACGACTTTACCCAAAATTCAGTCTGTTGTCAGGCTTTTGGTCTTGATTTTATTGATTTATTTTTAATATTATCATCTAACTTCTCTGAAATTGTTTTTCCTAGAGTTGATACAAACAGCAAATAATCATCATTTTAATATGGCTTTAGTCTCCAAACATTTAGTGTGCTTTGGCTGGGCATAAGATACTGAAAAATGATCAGAATGGATTGTGCAGCTACTAACAATTCTTCCATATGTATACATTCCCTATACATTCCCTCTAAAGGAAAGTCTCAAATTTTCAGGTGTGAATTTACATTTTAAGGCAATTTATGTGGCCGTTAATACCTCAAGTAATAATGTAATTGTATCATAATTAGCCAGACCCACCTCTTTTCATAAATGTTTAGCTAATTTCTCTGAAAATTTTATATCATCTACTACGGGCTCCCATGAGGTTCTCAGCTTCCTATCCCCTACTAAAAAAAAAATCCCAAAGCAAGAGATTAAAAGAAGGAAGCAATCAGAACTGTCCTCAACATCTTGGTGATGTACAGCATTTTCATTTCTCTTTAGTTCCCATTCCCTGCCTTTACCCTCAACCTTTCACATTTATGCTAATGACCACGTGGTTAATGAACCTCCCAGTTCATATTTATTCTTGGTTTTGATGGCCTCCTTACCGAAGCAGCCACGAACACTTCTGAATAATCTCAGCATAAAGCTCTAGGCCCAGTAGACTGTAAGTTCCATGAGAGCAGAAGCTACATCTTGCTCCCACAGCATCCAGTAGAATGAATATTATAACAGTGGTCCCCAATCTTCTTGGCACCAGGGACCAGTTTCATGGAAGACAACTCTTCCATGGACCAGGGGGCTGCGGGGAGATGGTTTCAGGATGATTCAAGTATATTTATTGTGCACTTTATTTCTATTATTATTACATTGTAATATATAATGAAATAATTATACAACTCACCATAATGTAGAATCTAATGTCACCACTGATCTGACAGGAGGCGGAGCTCAGGCGGTGATGCAAGAAATGGGAAGTGGAGGTAAATACAGATGAGGCCTCCCTCCGTCACCCGCTGCTCGCCTCCTGCTGTGCAGCCCGGTTCCTAACAGGCCACAGACCAGGACCAGTCTGGGGCCCAGGGATTGGGGACTGCAGTTACGTAGTATACCATTGAGACTCAAAAAAATCTTTTTGACTTGAATGTAATATAACTGAGGTCCTTACCACAGCATTCTCTCCTCCCTGATCACAAGCCAGCCATTTGTCTTTCTCCCCATCTCCAGTCACTGCACCACATTCTTATGAAATCCTTCAATCACCAAGCCTTTCACACTTCTTCCAGTCTATCATGCTCCCATCTCTGCTGGCAATACAATCCCTCCTCAGGCCCAGACGGGTCGTGAGCCACTTCCCTACAGCCCCATCACCACCATCAAAAGCCCCACCCTGTGACCTATGGGAGAGCTCACGTCCAAACTAGTTTCCCACATACCCTAATAATATTAATATATGGTACCAATTGGAAATGTAAGCGTTTAAGAAAAAATCATTCACTAACTGTGTGACTGCGCAAATTTCTTAACTTCTCTGAACTTATTCTCCACATTTCTAAAATGGCTACCTCTCTGTGTTTTTTATTAATAATCAATAAATATGATCATTCAGTCAGAGTGCTTATGCAGTACTCGGCACACGACAAGTATTAATAAACGTGGGTAAAGGCATGATAAGACTAAGTGTGAAAACCGGGGATGGCTTCCTCTAGGTGGTGAATTCTGAGCCAGCTCCCAAAGTAAAATGCAAAGAGCAGAAAAGAGTCCAGTCTAGGTAAAGACATGACCAGAGAAATGGAAATGGAAATGGAATTTTTTTAAAAAGCACTTAATTACAATTATCTTATAAAATATATCCTGTTCTCTAATTCTGCATAAAACCATATTAACTTTCTTCTTAACAGTCACACAGAAGCTGAATCAAAAGAGACCTTGAAAGGACAACCTATCTATTACCTTGGCTTCAGACAGGCAGGATCATTTTTAAGCTACTTACTTGTTATTTACTTAGGATGACAAAAAGAAGAAAAATTATGGCAGTTTTCAAAATCTAAAACCCTTTATTTGGTGGGCAAGCCTATCTTTCACTTTAAGGCTAAGATAACACCTCAAGTGGCTCAGACTGGGTGTACTCTACAAGGACACCTGCTTCCAAAGACTTCCTTCCTGTCCCTGGAGCTGTCCTTGTCATTAATGCCCCTGACAGTGCACTTCCCCCACCCCCTGGCACTTGCTCAGGTGGAAGGTGTTATTCTCGAGGGTCTGGCTTATGAACAGAGAACAGTATTAAAGATGAAAACTTCAATTAAGCAAATGCCTAAAGAAAACTTTTCTGCTACCAGCAACTTTTATTTATCCACCTTGGTAGACGGAGATACCAAGTGTTTATTAGAGTGCATATATTGTAAAAAGGAGCAGGGTCGATCATGAAAAAAAAATTAAGAGACAGTAAATTTTTTAAAATAACCTTCAATTGAGTAGATTATTAAGACTTCCACAGATTTAGTAGGTTTTAAAAAATATTGTCTTCAAAAGAATTCATATCAAAGATGAACGTGGAAATCTTGCTTACAGCAATAGAATAGTTTTAATAGACCAGCACTCTCATAAAAAGTGACTAGAAAAGATGTATAAAATAGTTATTAAGGTCTGTATGAGGAGTTTTGGGGGACATTCAGGAATCAAGGCGCCAAGACTGAGAGGAGGGAAATTCTGTGAGCTGAGCCCAATATTCTGCACACAGCTTTTCCCTTTGAAGCATTTGCTAAGCCTCAAGCATGAGGGGAGAGGCTGAAGGCAGAGGCTAAAAAATTTTGCAGCATGCAAATTCTTAGAGTCAGAGAGGAAGTAGAGTTTTCTCACAGAGATAAAAAGAAAAATGTTACACTTTGGGCCCACTAAGGCAGCCAGAAAGGCCAGATTTGCCAGGATCACTGACGGAGAGAAAAGCAAAGAGAGATAGTCCAAACTCACGTAAGTTTTCCTCTGGTGGGGTTAGCCAATTCTTAAATTGCACACGGTTAGGAAGCTAAGTAGCTGAGCAAAAAGCTGCAGGAAACCTCAGCAGGTTTCATGTGCTAATGAAACAAAAATTGGAGTTCAGGACTGCCAAGTCCTGAGGGTCCTGATAATTACCCTGGGTTCTCAGGGGGGTGCTTTTGAGTGCCACCTTCTGAGATGGGGGCAAACGTGAGATCTAGACTTAAAAAGTCAAAAACATCCCCTCCAGTCCCCTTGATCCCACCTGGATTGAGGGACCTGCTCCTACCCCAGCTGCCTGACAAAAGATAGGCTGGCTCCTCTCTGGAGGAAGAGAACATCATCCAGAGCCTCTGCAATTTTTCATATACAACAGCAACATTCAATTAAAAGAATTATTAGGCATACAAAGAAACAGCACCAGGAGAATAGCAGGCAACAGAAACAGATTCATAGATTTCTTAAATGATGTTTAAGAAACTAAATAACTAGATGGAGAATTTCACCTAAAATTAAAATCCGTAGAAACAATCAAATGTAAAATTGTAGAACTGGGGGTACAATAATTGACATTAAGAATGCAATTATTTTTTCAACAATAAATGGATACAGATAAAGAGAGGGATAGTGAGCAAGAAGATAGGTGGTTATAAAATATCCAAACTCAAGCACAGGAAGAAAAATGACAGAAAGAGTTTAAGAGGCAGGGATATGAGGAAAAAGTCTAACTCATAAAATTGGAGACCTGGGGCAGGAGGATAAGAGAATCAGGCCAAAGCAACATTTGAAAAAGTCTAGTTGAAAATGTCTTAAGACTTATAAAAAACATGAATCTACGGATTTATAAAGTTCTAAGAAGCTGAAAAAGATTAAACAGGAAGAAAAACACATCTAAGCACATTACAACCAAAACTCCTGAAAAAGAATATAGATAAAGATAATGGAAAAAATCTTAAAAATCAGCTAACGGAGCAAAATCCATAAGCTTCAAAGGAGGTGCCAAACCAACAGCTAAATTCTTAACAGAAGTGCTAGAAGCTACAAGACAATAGAATAACTGATGAAAGACTTTTTTTTAATCCAGCCTAGAATTATACATCCAGAGAAAATAACATTCAAAGATAAAGGTACAATACCTAATTTTTAGGAAATATTCAATGAAGTAAGGGGTAAAGAGTATTATGTCTATAATTTACTCTGAAACAGTTTAAAAGAAAAATAAGTGCATTTCTCTATGCATCAGAGAGAGAGAAAGAGAAAATATAAATAAAATGTGATGAAATGTTAACATTTAGAAAATCTTAAGGATATACAAAAACTTTTCATATTATTATTATCGCAACTTTTCTGTTAGTCTGAAATTATTTTAAAATCAAAAGTTTAGAGAAATAAAAGACAAGCCACCTCTCCCCATTATGCCATCTTTCCTATTTTTAAAAACTGCCAAAAAGGTAAAGTCAAATAGAGCCCTTTCCAAACAAACAAAAACTGAAAGAATTTGTCCTCAGCAGGTCAACACTGAAAAAAAAAAAAAATCCTAGAAAGGTAGAAAGGAAGTTCTTCAGACAGAAGGAAACTACTCAGAAATGGACTCTCTGAAATGTAGGAGTATTGAAGAGCAAAAGAAAGGGTAAATAACTGGGTAAGTGTAAGTGGATATTGACCATATAAAACAGCAATCATAACATCTGTTTGATTTAAAATATATGTAGAAATAAAATAAATGACATCAAGAACAAAAAAATAGGACTACGTAAGTGTCCTAGGATTAGGATAGTGCCCCCTTATCCAAGGGGGATACATTCCAAGACTCCCGGCAGGTGCCTGAGACGTCCTCTAATACCAAACCCAGTTGCCATGAATGTGAGCATGTTCTGTTCCAGTCTTCCACCCACAAATTTAATGTCTTTTCCATCTTAACTAAACACTTATCATGCACTCTGGCCATAACTTGCAGTTTTAGGTGTGACAACAGAATAAGCACGAATTCCTTTTTTTTCTTCAAAATTTCACAGACAGAAGATTCGTTCTAACAGTAGATCTTAGCAACCTCCACATAGAATTTTTTAATTTCCTTATTAATTGGAGTAGTTTTGCCTTTTCATTTAAAAGAAACACTTTACAGCTTCTCTTTGGCATGTTTAAACTGCCAGCATCGCTACTCTTGCATTTGGGGGCCATTATGAAGTAAAATAAAGATTTCTTGAACACAAGCACTGTGATACCACTACAGTCCATCGGATGACCAAGATGGCTACTAACTTACTAACAGGCAGGTAGTGTAGACAGCATGGATCTCTGACTCATGTCCTGAGGAGTAGAGTAGTGTGAGATTTCATCACATTACTCAGAACAGCATACAATTTAAAACTTATGAATTGTTTATATCTGGAATTTCCATTTAATATTTTCAAACCGCCATTAACCATGGGTAACTGAAACCATGGAAAGCAAACCGTGGATAAGGAGGGACTACTGTACATTGTTACCACTGGGATAACCACTGAAAGAACAGTGAAAGAATGTATAGCAAATAAGCTACAAGATGAGAAAAGTGAATCAGTTTAGAAATACTTCATTAATCAAAAAGAAGGCAAAGAGAAAAGGGACCATAGAACAAACGTGACAAGTAAAAAACAAATAGTAAGATAGTAGGTTTAAACATATTAATATATCACTATATATTAGTCACTACATTAAGTATACATGGACTAAATACTATGCCCTTTTAATATCCAATTAAAAACCAAAGATGAACAGATTGAATCTCAGAAAAACTGTTTATAAGAAGCACAACTTAAATATAAAGACACATAAGTAAAAGGGTGGAAAAATTATATAACATGCAAAAACTAATCTTTAAAAAAAGCTGGTCTGGTCATACTAATATCATAAAAATACACTTTAAGACAAGAAGCAAGAGGTAAAGAAGTAAGGAAGGATTTTCATAATGGTAAAAAGGGGAAGGTAAAAATGGTAAAGGGGGATATAACAATAGGTTAAGAATGATGTTCATAATGGTAAAAAGAAAGATACAACAATTTTACACTCATATCTTCGGAATAGCATAGCTTTAAAATATATAAAGCAAAATTTAACAGAACTAAGGAGAGATGTGGATGTATCCACAATAGTAGTAAGAAACTTTAAGACACCTATCTCAGAAGTAGATAGAATAAGCAATTAAAAATCTGAATAATACAGTTTAAGAGTCTTAATTTTCATGAATACAGTAACCAAAAATAACAGAATAAACATTTTTCAAGTGCAGTTAAATCGTTATCAAAATTGACCATATGACCACATGATGGGTCATAAAGCAAGTCTCAACTAATTTCAAAGGATTGAAATCATTCAGGGAAATTAACCTATAAATTGGTAACATATAGGTAATTTTAAAAATCCCCAAGTACTTGGAAATGAAATAACTTATGGGTCAAAGAAATAACCACAATGGAAATTAGAAAATATTTTAAATTTAATTATAATTAAAAAATAATATGTTCAATCTTGTAGAATTCAGCTAAAACTGTAAGCATAGCAGGCATTTTAACCTGAAATGAATATTTTAGGAAAAAAACAGACTGAAAAGCAATTATCTAAATACTTATTTCAAGGAATCAGAAAAATAACAGCAAATTAAATTTAAAGACAAGTAGATGGCATAAGTTATAAAGATAAGAATAAAAATAGATGAAGTAAAAGATATACACAGTAGAGAAAATCAACAAATCTAATATTTAATTCTTTTTAAAAAATACTGATAAAATTATAACCCCTAACAAGAAAGGCCAAGAAAAAAAAAAAAGAGAGAAGGCACAAATGACCAGTATCGGGGATACAAAAGAGGACAACATGCCTACAGAATTATAGACATTAAAAAGAAAAATTAGAATACATTATAAATATTCACGAATGAATTTAAAATGCATATAAAATGAATAAATGCCTAGATAAAGATAACCTACAAAAGTAACACAAGATGAAATAGAAAATTAAAATGTTACTATACAATTAAAGCAATGGAATCTATAACCAAAAGCCAAAAGTTTACCACAAAATAACCTCCAGATCTACATGGCTTCACCAGTGAATTCTTCCAAACACTTAAGAAAGATATAATACTAATCTTACATAACTATTTCAGAAAATTAAAGAGGGAATACTTCCCATCTCATTTCATAAAGCCAGCATAACCTTCATACCCAAACCTGACAAACATGATTTAAGAAGGAAACTTACAGACCAATTTCTCTCATAAACATAGGTACAAAATTTCTTAACAAAATATTAGGAAATAAAATCCAGTACTATATAAATGGAAAAAGCATCATGACTAATTGGGATTTATTCAAGCAATACAAAGTTAGTTTAACAATCCCAAATAATCAGTATCATTTACCACTTTAATAAAGTAAAGCAGATGATGGCGGGTCCCTTGGTGGGTACGGTGTGTGTTGCTCCAGTGATGGATACACTGAAGCCTCTGACTTCACCACAATGCAACATATCAATGCAGCAAAATTGCACTTGTACCCCATGAATTTATATAAATAAAAAGTAAATTTCAAAAAATAAAAATAAAAAAGTAAAGGAAAAATATCATATAATTTTATATATATACAGGAAAACGATAAAATTCAGAATCTATTTATGATTTTTTTAATAACTCTTCACAAACTAGAAATAGATGGAAATTTCCTTAATCCAATAAAATATATTTACAAGAACCTATTGAAAACATCATACTTAATGTTGAAATTTGAAAGATTTCTCCCCCACCCTCACCTCAGAGATCAGGAATACATTAAGTGTTATCACTTGTATTCAACATTATAAATCTTTCAATTGAGAACAATTAGAACATATATGTGTATATATACACACACATATGTGCACATATATACACATATACATATATAATTTTAATATAAAAGTATGTTACAAATATTAAGAAAGAAAATTATTATTATGCATAGACAATGACTGCATGCATAGAAAATCCAAAAGAATGTTCAGACAAGTATTAGAATTAATAAGAGGATTTAGCAATGAATCCGTATGAGATCAATATGCAAAAATAAATGCACCTCTATATACTAACAAACTATGAAAAATAAATTTTTTAAATACTATTTCCTAAAGCATCTAAAACTCACAAATATCATAATATATATGAAAATTCTAAACACAAAAACATTATAAAGAAAAATTAAAGATCTATATCAAGTAAAGAAAAATACCATGTTCAAGGATTTGAAGACTTAATATTGTTAAAATGTTGGTTCTCTCCAAATTGATACATAGATTAAATACAATCTCAATTAAAATTTCAGAAAGCTTTAAGGAGGAGGCAGAAAACAAGCTGATTTTTAAAATTTGTATGGAAATGGAAACAAAAAAGTTCTTTCTTCAAGACCATTAAAGAAAACAGCTGGAGAACTAACACCACCATTATCAAGACTACAGACATAAATGTCCAGTAATTAAGAAATGGTAGTTGGAACATAGACCAATAGAATAGAAGAGAGTCCAAAAAGAGACACACACATACAGGGCCACTTTTTATAATGAAGGAGACACAGTGCAGTAGGAAAAAATGTTTTCCTCAATAAATGGTGCTCTGTTTATTAGACACCTACCTAAAAAATAAACAAATCTTGACTCCATCTCACTCCATATACAAGTATCAATTCTAGATAGATTGTAGATCTACGTTCAAAACATCAACCAATGAACTTCCAGAAAATGAATGAGGAAAATATCCTTATGACCTTGTGATAAACAAAGGTTTCTTAAATAAGACACAAAAAGCACTAATCACAAATTAAAAGATAAATAAATTAGACAACATTAAAATAGTGAAATTCTGTGCATCCAAAGGTACCATTGAGAAAGTAAAAAATCAAGCAACAAAGTGGGAGTAGAAATTTCCAATCATACATCAAACAACTCAAATTCAGAATTTAAAAGAATTCTTACAAATCAATAAGAAAAAACAATCTATTAGGATAGCTGACACTGCACAGAAGAGGTTCTGCAAATGGCCAATAAACATATGGAAAATTTCTTCAGGGAAATGTAATGTAGTCTTCAGGGAAATGTAAATTAAAAGTAGTCTTCAGGGAAATGTAAATTCAAATCACAATGTGATTTTATTATATGCCACCAGAATAGCTGACATTAAATGACTAACACTTGGTATTCAAGTGTTGGCGAGGCTAAGAAGCAACCAGAACTCACATACACTGATGCTGAGGAAGTAAATTGGTAGAACCATTTTGGAAAGCCATTCAATGGTATCTACAAAAATTGAACATATGCATTCTCTGTGGTCTAGCAATTCCACCCTTTCATATATACATGTGTATATGTATACTCAACAAAAGACATACAAGAATGCCTTATATAAAACATGCATGAATGTTCATAGCAGCACTATTTGTAATAGCCAAAAATCAGAAACAACCCCAATGTTCATAATAAACAAATAACACAGATTGTGTTATATTCATACAATGGAATACTAAATAGCAATGGAAATGAACCAATTACTGCTAGAACGCGGAATAGTTTTACAAACATAATACTGGGTGAAAGAAGCCAGACAAAAGGGAGTGCATGTTGTATGATTCCATATACATGAAGTTCAAAACAGAAAAAACTTACAGATGGTGACAGAAGTCAGGGTGTTATTACCCTTGTGAAAGAGGGGTGGTGCCTGGGAGAGAGCACCAGAGGAGTCTCTGAGGTGTTGGCAATTTGTTATTTCTTTATCTGGGTTATAGTTACATAAGTGTATTCACTTCATGAAAAAATGATCAAGCTTAGGATGTATGTACTTTCCTATATGTGTATTACACTTCAATAAACAGTTTAAAAAATTAAAGATAAGTGTGGCCACATGAAGCCTGACATTAAAGAAAGCTTGACTCCTATTAGCAAGGGATATTAAAAATAGGCCTACAATGCAATTTAGTATTCACAAAAAGAGCACCACTGTTTTGGCTACAGAGAAAAGGTATTATGTTATAGTTAAGAGGACTGGAGTGCATCTCTAAAGAGTAATGAAGTATACCAAAAGATTGTATTTAGATTGGGATAGCTCAATGCCACAAAAGGGAGAGCAGAGAAAGACTTTTTCATTCAGAGAAAATAAGTTTTTGATACAGGAAATAAATGTATCAGAGTACTTTTTCTACTGGGAGAAAATCATGTCAAAAGAAGAAATAAATTGAGCACAGACAAGAAAAGCATGGATTTATAACCATGATCAATCCTCTCCTTTTCTCTGTTTTCTCTCCAATTCTAAAAACTCCCAATGACTACATCAGCAACATTATCATCACTGTTGTGTTGCCTCAATTTCCCCAAAACAACCACCTTTTGAGAAGTGGAAAAACAAAAGTTTTAAATAAACACTAGATTTTTTTTTATTATTCTTATTTCAGCATATTGTGGGGGTACAAAAGTTGAGGTTACATATATTGCCCTTGCCCTTCCCATTCCCCCAAGTCAGAGCTTCAAACGTGTCCATCCCCTAGACAGTGCTCATCACACTCATTATGTATTTATACACAAGATTTTTTGATCACCACTGCTCAAAATGGCCCTTCTTCCCAAGACTATATTCATCAACCAATTTTTTTAGAAAACTGGTTAGAGAAAAATATACATGCATGAGAAGTTTACATTCTTTTCTCTTAAAATCACCTTGTCTTTATCTCTTGGAGGCAAATGTGTCTATATTCTTACATAACTGCCTAGCATTGGCCAGAGTATCTGTGCACCTATAATTATGCTCAAGTATCTTCTATCCTATCCACAAAAAAAAAAAAAAGGAAAGAAAAGAAAAAAAACTAATCAAGCCAGTAGAGTGAATTCACTTGAAAATCACTCCTCCCTCACTGCACACTTAACAATAATAGCTTAAAATTTGTAGATGCCTTTAAAAGACATAGCTACAATAAAAAATAATATAAATATCTTTCTGGTTCAGATATGGAAAAGAAATCCACGATAATAAAAGTGCAGCTTTAAGTATCCTATGTTCCAAAATAAAAAACAAGTGTTGGTTGCTGGGAAGTCAGTTGCTGCAGGAGAGTAAGGACAAAAGCAGCCCATGCATGTAGGAGCCTACATTCAGGCTCAATATTGAAAATATGAGCTGGCACAAAGCTATTTCCATGTGTGAACAGAGGCTAAAATAAAAAGGCTATTGGCCTTGGCTCAGAAGAAAGAACAAAGGCTTCCAAGATTGGATGTGCTATGTCCCCAAGCCAATATAAGATATCATTCTGAACTAAGAATCCAAAAGGAAGCAATTGCCAAATCACCACAAATTGCACCAGGAGAGACAGAAGAAAATCTCTTACTTATGATGAGCTTGAAAGTCAAAATTTTAAATCTTACAAAGAAAGCTAACCTATTAAATGAAAGCCCACCCTCAACAAAAGGAATAATTGATTCCTAAGGAAATGGAAACACTAAAGCAATGTGGAAGGTTTGAAAATAAGCATTTTAATATCCCTCAAACTGACAAAAGAAGGAAAATCTTTCAATTACCAAAAATAGAGGATTATGGGATAAAAACAGGTAGATATGAAACAAAAACAGGTTGGTATATTAAAAAGTCAATTATAAATGCTAGAAATGAAAAATATATCAAGGAAAGAATTCAAAAGACAAGATAAACTTTAGACTGGATTCAGTAAAAATATAACATTATTTTATTTCCCTTTACAAAAGTCTTCACTGTCTCTCCATTGACCCAAAATAAAGCAAAAGTTAAGACATAGTCAAATGAAGAAAGGTATCCTAGGAGTAAGAAAAGATATAAATCTGTGTGCTTAAGAACACAGACCATCTTTCATCTCTTTGGAGCTCACGGTTTCTGGGATGTCATTAAATGTTTAATGCATACTTTTGTGAATGCATAAGTGACTGAATGTAGAAATAAGGTTAAAATTTAGGCAGCTTTCTTTTCGTGGTCCTATCTGTATAGCTCTACTCTCTGCCTCTTTAGCATCTGAGAAAGACAATTTGAAGTTGACATGACTACAAAAAAAAAATCAAATACAACAAAAATAGGGAGGCTATGTTTGGCTGAAGCTGTAAAAAACCATGAGATTAGAAACTCAGGCTCCAGGGAAACACAGAACTGGGTTTAAATTCTGACTTCACCACTTAATAGCTGTGTTTCTCTGAACGAGTGGCTTATACTTACTTGGTCTTGATTTCTTCATCCATAAAAATGGAGACAATGACAGTAGCTGCCTTCTGTGTGGATGAAATGAAATGAGGCATGTAAACCATTTAGCAGGCCTGGGTTCCCAGTAGGTGCTCAATAAATGTCAGCTTCTGTCATTTTCATTATTCACTATTTGCTAGGTATCTTTGGGTAGTTTTCTCTCAGAACACTAGAATTTACCGGCTGGTACTGAGCAAGGAAGCTGTGCCACAGAAATACCTTCAGACAAACTGGGAAGCCTTCAGAATTAGTGCACATATAGTAATAACATTCGCTGGGTGTTGGGCAGATGAGAGGGGGGAGGAGGGGATGGGTATATGCACACCTACTGGGTGCAGTGCGCACCGTCTGGGGGATGGACATGCTTGAAGCTCTGACTCGGGTGGGGCAAAGGCAATATACATAACCTAAACATTTGTACCCCTGTAATATGCTGAAATAAAACAAAAAAAGAAAAAGAAAAAAAAGAATTGCTCTGAGAATGACTTTCAGTTCTTTTAATTGTTATTGTAATTACTGTTAATTGTCATTAATACAATTACAATTACAGCACTTCACAGCTTATCAGCTCCTCTAGCTGTTTCTAGTCCACAGAAAATCCTTTGTCATCATACTTCACTGAAAATGGCTTTTCTAAAGGCAACATTGATTCATAAAGACAACTTTAAAAAATGAGGCATCTGATTACCTGGTCTAGCTAATCTAGCTTCTGTGTTGACTCTCTTTCTGCACTTGGATTAGTTTTTAATTAAATAAAAAAGTTAAGTTGTATAAAGATGAAAACTCCATTACCAAATGTAAATGTTTAGTGAGGCTAGAGGGTGTATCCATCAACTAAATCAGGGAGATCAGTAGGACTACTTTTCAATATCAAGTCTTGGTTTCCAAATCACACAAAACCTAGGGTTTGCATTTCCTAATTTACTTGGTTTCCATGACTTGATATTGAAATATATGAAACCTAGAGTTTGCTTTTTCTAATTAACTTCAAATTATATACTTTAAGCTATTTTCCCAATAGAATATTATACAGCAATAACAAAGCAATGAACAATAATATACACAAATCTTTAATATAATAATTAAGTTAAAAAGTAAATCCCAGAAGATTACATAGTACATAATACCCTTTTTGTAAAGCTAAAACAACTATAATTAAAATGTATAATTTTAGTGTTTGGCATATATAGAGATATAATAAAAACTACATAAAAAGGGACAGAAAGGGAGTGATAAACATAGGATCAAGATCACTGGTTAACATTTGTGAGAAGAGGCTGGAAGATGGGATAGAGGAGAGACTATACGGTTAGATCAAGGTTACTGCCAAGGATCTGCCTCTGGACCTGGATGCTTCTTACATTATTAAAAATAATTATAAGTAACATTCATTGATGATCAGGCAGGTGATCAGGCAGGCTGGTGATAAGGCAGGTGGTGATCAGGGAGGAGATGGAGGGGATGGGTAAATTCACATCTAACTGGTGGGGTGCACACTGTCTAGGGGATGGGCACGCTTGTAGCTTTGACTCCAGCGGTGCAAAGGCAATTTGTGTGATCAAAGCGTCCGTACCCCCATAATATTCTGAAATAAAGATAATAATTATATCAGTCTGTCTATCAGCCAAGATCTATTCAGGAAAACAGAAACCATACCAATTATTTTAACAGAGAGCATTTAATATAGAGAACTAGTTAAACAAGCATTTGAGGAATTAAAAACCAAAGAGAGAACATGAAGATAGCATATAAGAATAAGAATCCACTGCCACTCTCAAGGCTGGGAGAACAAAAGAAAGAGGTCAGAATTAGCAGAACCATGGAGTCTGGGGAGAGAGGTTACCAGATTTGCACTGGCCCCTATGAGGGGGCACAATAAAGCTAGTACTGAAAATGCTAGAAACTGGAAACTGGCACTGTCAGGGTGAAAGGTCATTGTTGAAGCAATGCTGATAGGAACAGCAAGCAAAAAAGGAAAGAGCAAGGGACTTTGCCCTCCTCCTGCCTTCCGGTCTCTACTGCAGCCCTCGGTTGGTAGAAAATATTAATAACAGGAGCCAACTGGCCAAAGAGGAATGTAATTAGCAAGATCTCAGCCCCAGACACACAGGGTAGAGAAGGGTGGATTTGGCGCTGAGCAACAATAGCTTATTAACTGGCACAGACAGGCAGACTAGGTTATGCTGATGACCCAAAATCTCAAACATGATAAAAGCATATTTCCTGCCCATACTAGATGCCCAGTGCAGGTCAGCCAGGGGACTCTGCTCATCATAACCACTCAGGGAACCAGGCTTGTGGAAGTTTCCGCCATCACCAAAGCCGTGGAAGTGTGTGTGGCAGACCATACACTTACTTTCAAGGTTTCTATTCAGAAATGATACACATCACTTCTGGTTACATCAGATCAGCCCAGACAAGTCACAGGACCCCGTGCCAAATTTCAGAATATATGGGGAAATGAAGTCCAACTATATGCCCAGAAGGCCGAGAGCCAGAAATATACAATGAATAACCACACTAAGAAAATAAATAATAACGGTCCATTCACAGATTAATAATGAGAATGTGTCATAAACAAAAAAATTATAAATAATCCAATTCTGGGTACCTAAAGTGTGTGTGTGCATGTGTGTGTATTTTTTCCTTTAAAGTAACATTTTGTCATGCTAAACATAAGTGTTCCATAGGAGCCACAGTGAGACATACCCACTCTCCAAGAGAGTTTAATGACAGATTGCATATCTGCAGCATTGCCTCTAAAATTTTGTTCCCCAAACTGAGCACTAAAGGAAAATCACACTGATAACTTTAAAAACACTTTTAGCACATTAAAAAAAACAATATGACAATGCAAGGGGGATGGTCCTAGACATGAAAAAACCTGAGTCCCAATGTTAATCCCTTTAACAGGGCAACAGTGAACGAGGCTGAATTAAGCCAATTTCTAATGCGTGGCAGTGTTTGCTGGGTGGTGGGTCAGCCAGTCTCCTGACACAATGCTCCCACCTTGTTTCTCCCACTGTGGCTATAGGGTGCTTCTTGAACCTTGGAGATGCCACACTTTTCTAATTGGTTACCGCCAGTAATCATGTTTAACCTCTACCTTAAATGAGTCAAGAGTCACACATTTTAATCTCCAAATCTCTCCTCTGTGTGACTAATTTTTTGAGGCATAGATTTGCATTTTTTTTCTCTAAACACTTTGCAGTTTGGCCTGTATCCTTGAAGCCGTCAGGTACACAGAATGGAAGACAGCACATACCTGCCAATTTCATGCTTCCTAAAAATAGGTCTCTTGCAAGAAACAGAAAAATGTGGAAAGGCTTTCATTTTCCTATCATGAAAGCTACTGTCCCGCCCCCTTCTGCTGTTTAGCCAGCACATAGATAATAAGACAATCTGGATGAGCCAAGGTGCAGTTCAGGCAAGTGTGCTTATTAGCATAGGACCTGCTAATGAGCAACCAGACACTTGTGGTGTGCTAAAACATCTCGACATGGCCCTCTCCTAAGTTCAAAGCATTAAACCCCAAATTTCTCTCCTGAACCTTTATGTAGACTTGAGAGAAGGCAAGAATGAGAGCGGAGAGGGTGGGTGGGGGAGGATCTTTATGCCTAAGAGAAGGGATTCTAATGACCAGTGGCATGCTGGTAATTCAGGACATCACCAACTCCAACCCTAATAAGGCCAGATCACTTGAGTTCTCAGGTTCCTTTTAGGATGCTTATTTTATAGACATTAATCTCATGGCATTATCTCTTCAACTAATCATCTTCCTAACATACCACCAGCAAGTGTGACTTAGGTGCTATGTTTGGCAGGAAACTTCAGGTGGCAGAAACACAGTTCGAACTGGTTAGGCAAAAAAGGTCCATTTGGACTCACAAACCTGACAGTGAATCAAACATAATTGGGTCCAAAAGCCCAACCAGGTGGTCAGGAATCTGGCTCTGTACCTCTTAGATCAGCTCTCCTCTGCTTAGTCCCTTCTCAGGCAGACTCTTCAGTGTGGTGGCAAAATTAGCTACCAGTGGCTCCAGCTCCATTCTGCCCGGTTAAGAGACCCAGCAGAAGAGAGCACAGCTTTTCTCAACTAGCTTCAAGAAAAGTACAAGGCAACGAGTCCTTCATGGCCAAATCCTGAGCTATGTGAGCATCCTTGAAGCCAAGGTCACTGTCAGCCTTGCTCACATCACTTGGGCTGAAAGTAATGAAGGGGTAGCTGCACAAAGAAAAATCATGGAATGGGTGCAGGGAATGTATATATAAGCAAAAAAATCAATATATGCCCAGTACTGGGATAGCTAATTTAAGGATACAGCTGACAGTTAAGAGTTCCCAGGCAATGTCCTGTCAATCCCTGAGACCCATCAATAACACAAAAATGTAGCAAAAAATAAATCCAAGAGGTAATAAAGGGAAAATAACTATAATCTGCCTCATTTTCAATATAAGGGGAAGAAGAAAGGCATAAAGAGAGGGACAGCAAGTTAGCAAGAAGAAAGGAAGAAGAATGGGGAGAAAAGGAGGAAGGGAGGAACCGTAGTGTCACCTTAAGATCTAAAATTGACTCTCAGCTCTATGCCTCAAATTGTAAGAAGCCCAATACCTGTTCCAGGATTACTGTGAATTTCTAGGATGTTTCTGTCTGCATGGTGAAGTCACTGGATGGCCTGTGTTTCCTTTTGCATTCTCTACAGTCCTCAACACTCCTTGACTTCTAACCCTCTAGCACCAACAAAGGCAAGCAGTTTAAGGTAAGCTTCCCGGATCTCACTGGCCTGTGGATATTGGCTATAATACTCCAGATGGGACGGCCAAAGAAACTGTCTCTTGAATTTTCCAAAATATGCAGCAAATACCCAAGATGTCCCTGGAGTCTCAGTGCATGGCCCTCGCCCAACTAATGCAGTGACGAGAGTACCCATTGACTCTCAAGCCCCTCTAGAAAACAGCCCTCTGGCTTCTGTCTATAGCCCCTCGCTCCACAGGTTCAAACTCAAGTCCTTAAAACCAGCATGAGGACCATAGCTGAGGCAAATACCACATTGTCCTCCTCTCCTTCCTACCCTAAGCCCTTAAGGAAAACTTCCTCTTTCCTTCACCAAAGAAAACCCTTGAAGTAATTTGAATAGCAAGTCAATCTACCCTCCACGCTCTTACCTGGTGACTAAACATTCCCAGACACTTATGAATACCAACTTAGACCCCAGCCAGGATCTCTGCTAATCACTGACAAATAGCAAACTCACTCCATAGCTGTGTACAAAAGGTGTCTTTTGGAGTTATAATATTTTGATATAAAGTCTTCCCACATTTCTTCCCTTATCCCACCATAAAACACTTAATGGCTCTGATTGCTTTCTAAAGTATCTCTTATTCATTAATTAGATGAAGCACCACTGATTTGACACAAGAAACACCAGATTGCATTTTGCCTCAGTAAGGCTTTTTATTGTTATTAGTTTGTCCTCCGTTTCATTCACTTTAGTCTTGAGTACATTTTTCTTCTGTTTGGGTCCACAGCCCCAGTCCAGATTATCATCTTTACTTCTGTATCTCTCTGTCTCACTCTCCTTCCTTAAGTGCTATGGTCTGAAGTTTGTGTGCCCCCAAAATTCATATGTTGAAACCTAATCCCCAATGTGATGATATTAGGAGGTGGGGCTGTTGGGAGGTGATCAGGTCATGAGAGTGAAGCCCTCATAAAAGGAATCAGTATCTTTATAAAAGAGGCTCCAGAGAGATCCCTTGCCCCTTCTACCATGTGAGGTTATGGTGAAAAGACAACTATCCCCTCACCACATACCAAATCTGCTAGCACCCTGATCTTGGACTTCCAATTTCTGCTGTTTACAAGCCACTTAGTCTATAGTATTTTGTTATAGCAGCCCAGAAGAACTAAGATAGCAGCTTTTGAAGCAACTATACTTAGAACAAAGCATCAAAGTGGACATGGCCAATGTCCTCAATGAATGAATGTCAACATAGGTCATCGAATGTTGCAGTCCAAATGTTCATCAGGCAAGGAAAAATTGGGCTCAGGCTCAAAGAATAAGGCGACCTTAGAACATCTTTAAAAACCCGTGTAGAATGGGTCACATCAAAAGCTAATACACCTTAGAAGGCATAGTGCTACAGCTCATCCATGAGTCATATGGGATGAGCGGGAAAGCTAACAGCACAGCACTAAATAAGGAGCAGCGGTGAAAGGAACTTTGGCATCGTCTGGGCAGCCAGACACTGTGCAGAACACAGGGCACAACTCCTCCTCCAAGTATATAAAAGTCTTGAAAAAAGAAGCTAGAGAAGCTCTCACCTAAAAGGCACATTGTACTTTTTAGAAAAAGTGGTAGATGAGAAGTTGAAATTGGGAACCCACTTACTTTCTTTTCCATCCATCACCCTGCAGTAAGTTAGACACAGCTTCCCAGAGCTCTCCTTCTCCACTTGACAAGGTTCTGGAGACTTGTAATGCTACCATGTCACTTTGTTATTCAATGTCTCATTACAGTGCCTTGCCAGAATTCACTTGGGAACCCGTACAAACAAGACTCATACCGCAAATCTCTGATGATGGCAAAATACCACTGATTATTGCAATTAGGAATGGAGAATCTATGAAAAACAAACTTAACAGGAACTCAGACCAGAACCAGACTGGATATTTGGTAGAAAAATTTACAGAATCCAAATTTTTATTAACTAAGCCTTCACAATGACCTGTGGTTCAGTCTTTCCAGGGAATGCCAGAAAAGTCTGCATAGGGGTGGGAATGTGTGTTGTAGTTACACAGTTAAGATTCCACTCCTTGAAGAATTCTTGGAGGGAAGCAACCACAGATGGTCTCATCACTTAGTTTATTGAGTGAATTTATTGCCTACTTCATTCTTCATCATCCTCCTTAATCCTCCCCCATTTCCTTTTAATATACAATAAAAATCCATTTGAAAAAATAAATGAACATGACCCACATTTTGCAGGTACCTGCAAAGCAAATTTAATAAATAGCTGTTGATGGGAAAAACATAAGAGGGAGGGAGGGTACAAGGGAGGAAGAAAGGAAGAAAAGGAGGAAACTAAAGGGAAAGATGGGAAGGAAAACAAAGCAAAATAATCAACTCAATATTTCTCATGTTCCATTGTAAAAAAAAAAATTACACTTTTATTTTCTAAAGGAAAAATCAGACTACCAATATATTTCACTCTGACTTATGAATTCATTTACGTTTAAAATATGCAAAGGTATAAATGTTAGGAAACTATTATTAGCCCTTAATGTACCACTTTCATCCAGAAAGGACAACACTATACAAAATTTTTCTATAATTGTTCTGCAAAGCATGGATATGTGGTCATAGAAACCAGAAAATGGAAATGTTTCAGTATTGCATGAGGGTGTGGCTATAAAGTGGTTTTGCAGGGTCCTTTTTCTAAAGAACATTTGTGAGCAGAATTTACCATGCTCAACTTCCTAGTCTAAGCTATGTAAGACAGGAACCAAAACGTGCTCACAGGAACTGACCACCTCTCTCTCCTACACACTCATTTCTTTAAAAAGTTAACTTGCTTTAAGGAGGAAAGGAATGTGCTTTGTCAAAGAACTAACTTTATTACAGGCAATGCAACCACTTTTCAAATGTAAAGAAAAATGTGATTTCTTGGGTTTCTGAAAAACAAAGACATTAGGAAGAAATGTGAGTTTCAGACATAAGAAAATAAAAGTAGCAGTGGCAAACATTCTGATCTGTTGGTCTTCTGAATTTGATTTTAAAAGGTCAGATTTAAAGTTCATCAGCCATCTGCTCTCCTCCATATCATAAGGAGATAATATCTAATATAAAGGAATCCCAAGTCATCTGAAATTTTATAGGTTAAGCATAACATTGTGAAAATACAAAAATAAACTTTAGGAAAAGCAATTTATTATAAGATATATGTATAAATTCTTAGCCTATTTGGGCTACTAGAACAAAATACCCTATACTGGGCAATTCATAAGTAATAAAAATTTTTGCTCACAGTACTGGGTGCTGAAAGGTTCAAGATCAAGGCACCAGCAGATTTTGTGTCTGGTGAGGGCCAAGTCTCTGCTTCCAAGATGTTTCCAAGATGGCGCCTGGTGGCTGTGTCCTCACATGGACGAAGGGCAGAAGTGGCAAGCAAGCTCTTTCAATCTCTTTTATAAGGGCATTAATCCCATTCATAAGTGTCTGCCCTCATAACTTAATCACCTCTTAAAGGCCCCACCTCTTAATACATCACATTGGGGATTAATTTTTAACATAGGAATTTGGGGGAACACCAACATTCAGACCATAGAATTCCATCCCTGGCCTTCCAAAATTCATGCTCTTCTCACAGGCAAAATATATTCATTGTATCCAAATAACCCCAAATATGTTAACTCAAAAGTCTAAAGTCCAGAATCTCATCTAAATGTCATCTAAATCAGATGTGGGTGAGATTCAAGGTACAATTTAACCTGAGGCAAATTTCTCTTCAGCTGTGAACCTGTGAAATCAAACAAGTTATGTTCTCCCAAAGTACAATGATGGGACAGGTGTAAGATAGACATTCCCACTCAAAGAGAGAAATAAAAAGAAAGGGGTAACTGGTCTCAAGTAAGTCCAAAACCCATCCTAGCAAACAACATTAAATCTTAAGGCTTAAGAATGGTCTTCTTGGACTCCATGTCCTGCCTTCTGAACACATTGCAGATGGGGGTTGTGGTCTCAAGGTCTCAGGCAGCCCCACCCCATGGCTTTTCTGGGCACAGCCCATGCTTCAGTTCTCATGCACTATAGTCATATGCCTGTCTTCCAGGCTGGAGTTGCACACTGGTGGCTCTACAAGTCTGGGATCTGAGGGCCAACCTTGCCCCCATAACTCCACTGAGCACTGCCCTGATGAGGACTGTGGCCCTGTGGGGGTTCTGTGTGGCAGCTCTTGCCAGGGCCCCAGGGTTCTCCAGAGCAAGCATCCTTTAAAATCTAAGTGAAGACAGACATGCCCTTATAGCTTTTATAATCTGTGCACCTGCAGAGTTTAGCACCAGATGGATGCTGCCATGGTTTACCACTTGTGCCCTCCAGAGAGAGGGCCACTGAAGCCCACATTGTACCTGAGGCAGCTGAAGAGCACTGTACCGGAATTTAGGGAACAGAAACTTGAGGCAGCACTGGACAGTGAGCCCTGAGGTCTCACAGGCACCCTGGGTTCCTCCTTTGAAACTGTTCTGCCCTCATGACCCCAGTACTCTGAGCAGGTGATGGGAATGGCAGTCCTGACAATGATAGCTCCTACAGAGGAGCAAAAAATGCCTTTGAGGTCATTTTTCCATTGTCTTAATGAATAGCACTGGTCTTCCTTATATCTTTACTAATTTCCTTATCAAATGTTTGGTTGGCCACATCCTTGGTGTTCTCTCCCGAACATGTTTTTTCATTCTTTATGACATGTTCAGGCTGAGAATTTTCCAAGTCTTTGAGGTCTGCTTCTCTTTTCTTTTCTTTTTTTTTTCTTTTTTTTTTTGAGACAGAGTCTCACTTTTTTGCCCGGGCTAGAGTGAGTGACGTGGCGTCAGCCTAGCTCACAGCAACCTCAAACTCCTGGGCTTAAGCCATCCTACTGCCTCAGCCTCCCGAGTAGCTGGGACTACAGGCATGCACCACCATGCCTGGCTAATTTTTTCTATATATATATTTTTAGTTGGCCAGATAATTTCTTTCTATTTTTTTAGTAGAGACGGGGTCTCGCTCAGGCTGGTCTCGAACTTCTGACCTCCAGCAATCCACCCGCCTCAGCCTCCCAGAGGGCTAGGGTTGCAGGCGTGAGCCACCGCGCCCGGCCTGCTTCTCTTTTGCTATAAATTTCTTCTTTAATTTGCTTCTCTATTCTTGCATTTAACCATAAACAGTGAAGAGAAACCATGACACACCCTGAACATTTTACTTAACAGTTTCTTCCACCAAACATCCTATTGTAGCACTTACAAGTTATACCTTCCACAAAGCACTAGGACATGAAAACAATTCAGCCAAGTTCTTTGACACCTTATAACTAGGATGGCCTTTCTTCCAGTAGCCAATAATATGTTACTTACTTCCATCTGAGAGCTCATAAAAATGGCCTTTAATATCTATATTTCTGCCTACATTCTGATCACAAACACTTTGGTAATCTCTAAGACAATGGAGGCTGTCTCTACAGCTCTCCTCTTCTTCTGATCCCTCATTAGAATAGCCATTTATAGTCCACCTCTACCCATTGCCCAGTTCCAATGCAGTGTCTACATTTATAGGTATTTGTTACAGTAGCACTCTATTTCTTGGTATCAATTTCTGTCTCAGTCCATTCAGGCTGCTATAAAAAAAATAACTTAGACTAAGTGATTTGTAAACAATAGAAATGTATTGCTCAAAGTTCTGGGGCCTGGAAGGTCCAAGATCAAGGAACCAGCAGATTTGGTGTCTGGAAAGGGTTCAGTCTGTGCTTCCAAGATAGCACCTGATTGTTACATCCTTACATGGCAAAAAGGATGAGCACTGTGTTCTCACATGGCAGAAGGGGCAAGCAAGCTCTATCAAGCTTTTTATAAGGGTACTATTCCATTCATGAGTGCGCCATCTTCATGACTTAATCACCTCCCAAAAGCACCACCTCTTAATACTATCACACTGGGGATCAAGTTCCAACAAATGAATTTCAGAGGACAGCAAATCCACTCACAGCTCCTCAACAATTACTCTATGGCAACAATTAACAGCTCAAGAGGAACTGAAACTGGGGATTACACATGCCTTAAAAAATGTACAATAAGAAATGAAAGAGCTCTGGCCCAGCATGTAAGGAGCTTAGAAGTAACTACTCATCCTAACAAAAAGTAAAAAATTGAACAAACTGAAAAACCAAAAGGTCTTTTTAGGTGCATCAGAGAAGTAAGATCACAGAGCAAACCACTGCCCCCCAAATTGGAGAGACAGGTGGTTTCAGAGAATCACAACTTACCAGAGCCCATGAGCAGAAACCTCTGTGGGAGGAGGAAACTGTGTAAAGTTCACCATCTAGATGTACAGACATACTAAAAGACTAAGACCTAATCTTAGGACTATAAAATGCTTCACATGCACACATCTTACCCTCAGATTTCTAAGGGCTTATTTACATCAGTTCCTTTTATCCAGTACATCATGTCCAGATATCAAGAAAAAATTACAATAGATACTGGATTTATCAAATCAGTACTTTAAAGCAACTATGATTAATATGCTAAGGACTCTAATGGATAATAAAGTAGCCAGCATTCAAGAACAGATGGACAATGTACGCAAAGAGATAAAAATTTTTAAAAAAAGCCAAAAAGAAATGCTAAAGAACAAAAGCACTGTAACAGAAATGAAAAATGTCTTTGATGGGCTTATTCAATGAAGAATGTCTGTAATGGACAGAGCTGAGGAAAGAATCTCCGAGCTTGTAAATATCTAAATGGAAACTTCCAAAATTTAAAAGCAAGGATAAAAAAAAAACACTGAAGAAAAACAGAAAAGCGTGTCCAAGAACTGAGGGGAAGCTACAAAAGGTATAACATACATGTTATGGAAATGCCAGAAGGAGAAGTAAGAGAGAAAGGAACAGAAGAAACATTTGTCAAATGTTTGTCAGATACCAAATTAATGTCAGACACCAAATTAATCACAGATTTAGGAATGTCAAAGAATACCAAGCAGGCTAAATGCCAGAAAAACTATACTTAGGCATAACATTTGCAAACTACAGAAAATTAAAGATAAAGAAAAAATCCTGAAGGAAGCTAGAAGGGGAAAATACCACCTTGCCTATAGGGGAGCAAAGATAAGAATTACATCCAATTTCCCCTCAGAAACCATGCAAGCAAGAAGAGAGTAGAGTGAAATATTTAAGGGTTGAGAGAAAAACAACAAAAACCTTGAATTCTGTACCTGTGAAATTATTCTCCAAAAGTGAAGGAGAAAGAAATCCTTTTGTAGACAAAAAAAAAAAAAAAAAAAAAATTGAGGGACTTTATTGCCAGTAGACCTGCCTTGCAAGAAATGTTAAAAGAAGTTCTTTAGGGAGAAATAAAATAATATAGCTCAGAGACTCAGATCTACAAAAAGAAGGGAAAAGTGTCACAGAAGGAATAAGTAAAGGTAAAATAAAAACTTTTATTTATCTTATTCTTTATTGATCTAACAGATAACAGTTTGTTCAAAATAATAGCAACAATATATAGAATTAAAATGAATGACAGCAATGATGCAAGGGACAGGAAGAAAGAATTAGGATTATCTAGTTATTATAAGGCACTCACACTACTCATGAAGTCGTATAGTATTATTTAAAAGTGAGCTTGAATTAGTTGAAAATGTATATTGCAAACTCTAGGGCAATCCATGGGGAAAAAGAGTAAGAAATACAATTGATATAGTAAAAAAGAGACAAAATGGAATCATAAAAGTTATCAGTTAAAACTACAAAAGGCAGAAAGAGACTGGAAGACAAAAAATAGGACTAAAGAACAAGGGCAACAAATAGAAAACAGCAACAAATATGGTAGATATTAATCCAATAATATCAGTGATCATTTTGCATTTGAATGGTCTAAAAGCACAAATTAAAAGACAGAGATTGTTAGAATTGATCAAAAAGAAGACTCAATTATATGTTTTCTACAAGAAACTAACTTTAAATATAAAGAAACATATACATTAAAAGTAAATGGTGGGGAAGAGGCAAGATGGCTGACCAGGGACACGAGCTCCCAGAGCATCTCAGTAAGAAGGAAAAATTTTATATGGAAGAGAAAAAATGAACAAATAGACAGAGATCCGATGTGGGTCTGAGGGAAGGGTGCCAGAAACTTCAGGAGACTCCATAAAAAGAAGTTGTGAAGCAAAACCGGAAGAAACAAGGTATCATCGGAAGTCAACCCCTAAGAGGCTTGGAGTCCAGTGAGAAGCATAGTTGCAGTGGTTTGTTTCTCCCTCCCTCTGACAGTGGTGGGTTTCTGAATTGCTGGAGAGACTTTCTGCCCATGTGAGCCCAGAGGCTGCTACTGACAGAGAGCTGGGGACTTCTTGTGGACAAGGCACAAGGCTACCAGCCCCCCTGGGCACTTCCTGTCCTACAGATCCAAGCCAGGATGGTAGGCATCATATTGCTCCTCTACAAACCATGCACCTTTGTCCCCCCCCCCCCCGCCAGGGGGTTTAAACTCCTCAGGTTTCATCTTGCTCGTTCCCATAAAGACATTTCCCAACTCTGGCCCAGACTGCAAGAGCCACAGAGGTCCAGGGGACCCAGGTGATCTTCATGACTCCAGAACATGGATATTCTGGGCAGGCTGCCTCTTGGAGAGAGGGATGGAGATGACCAGAGTGCTACCTTTCCTCCATCTAGACTGTTTTCCTCCCATACCCTACCTGCAGCTGCCAAAAGAGACAATTAAGCCACCACATCAAGTTGTCCACAGAGAGTGGAGCTCAGACCTTTCTTCTTGGGGTCCTACAGTAGACTGAGGAGTGCTCAGTCTATAACCTCCCCATGCACCAGTCCTTCCTGGTGCTGCTTGCCCAGAAGCTCCATCAGAGTGGGACATGCCCCAAGGTGAAGGGACATCAAACCTGCTTGGGCACCCAGTGAACAACTTGGGATCAGTGCTCTTCTCCCTGACATGGTCTGGAATTGATCACTGGGGACCCAGGGATGGGCACACAGGTAAGATCCCAAGTCTTGATCGTGTTGCTTGGGGACACAGAGGGGAGATTTGTGAGTTAGTCTCAGTGAACAAGGGACCCCATATGAGCAGATCTAGGGGGAGAGTGCAGTGTGGGTCCTAGCTGCGGCATGATTGAGGGCACCCCACCTTGACAGGAGGCCATACTCTCAGCTCAGGCCAGGATGCTGGGCAGGGAACCTCTTGGCCTGCAATACAGTCATGGGGAAGCTCAGCTGGCTTGAGCTCCTGCCTGCCAGCCGAGGCTGAGGGTGAGACCATGGAGCAGGGGAGGGGAGACAGGAGTGAGGTTCACTCCAGACTGCCAGATTGTGAACCTGCACGAGCAGACTTTCTGCTTGGATAGGGCCACTTCAGCCCCTGCCTAGAGGCTTTACCAGAAGTTGGGAGCAGACCTTTGACACCTGCTGAAACAGCTACCTTGCCAGATTCTGTGGGGCCTGAGGGCAAACTCACCCAACCCAGCCCTACCCAGCTGCACTCTCCACCCACCTCTGCTGTGGCAGAGAATAAGGACTCACCTAGAAGTTCCAGGGCCTCATCTGCCACCTGAGACATATGAGTGCTTCTCCTGAGGGATGAGAGCCAGTCACAAGACCCAAAAACAACATTGCAGCTTGTTTCTTCTGGCAGGTGCCACATACTGGCAAGGAGGTGAATTTGCATGTCCTTTATAGCATTTACTTACTCAGGTGTACAGAATGTGGTTGATTCTCACCACAAGCACCACCTGCTGTCTCAGAGAATAAACTGGGCATGCCATCACAACTCACACTGTTAAGAAGATCACAGGGCTGGGGAAACAGAAAGGATTTCAAAGACCTCCATCCTCCCTCATCAAAAAGAGACAGGGAATCTGCCCACTCACATAGCTCATCAATCCTACAGCCTACAAACAACTAGCAACTGAGAAAACCACCACACTAAGGATATCTATAACCAAGGTATCCATTCAAAACCTAGATTGCCATCAAAGCACCCACAGCAAAGCCAAAGGGACTTACCCAACATATGCTACACTCTTTTACAAGTGGGGGGGGGAGCTCCATTTAAATAAAAGAAAATCCAAAAATAAGAAGCAACAGCTGTTTCCAATGAGAAGGAATCAGCAAAAGAACTCCAGAAGTATGAAGAATCAGAGGGAAAGATCACCCCCAAAAGGGAACACCAGCTCTCTAGTTAATGAATACTTATAAAAATGAAAATATTGAAGTGACCGATAAAGAATTCCAAATATGGATTTTCAGAAAACTCAATGAAATACAAGAGAAAATGGAAAACCAACCCAAAGAAACCAGAAAAACAATGCAGGAAATGAATGAACAAATCACTAAAGAGATAGACACATTAAAAAAACCAAATAGAACTTCAGGAAATGAAAAATTCATTTAAGGAAATAAAAAACACAGGAGAAAGTTTTAAGAATAGACTACACCAGGCAGAATAAAGAATCTCAGATCTTCAAGACACCTTTTTTCAATTAACTCAGTTACTCCAAAATGAAGAAGAGAGAATTAAGAGGAATGAACAAAGCCTGCAGGAAATATGGGATTATGCAAAATGGACAAATATAAGAATCATAGGCATGCCTGAGGGTGAAGAAGAAAATGCACAAGTGCTAGAAAACCTATTTGAAGGAATAATTGAGGAAAATTTCCCTGGTCTTGCTAGAGATTTAGATACCCAGGTACAAGAAGCTCAAAAAAGATTCAGGAGACTTATCACAAAGAGGCAATCACCAAGATACATAGTCATCAGACTGCCCAAAGTCAACATGAAGGAGGAACTCCTGTGAGCTGTGAGGTGAACACATCAAGTAACTTACAAAGGAAAACCCACCAGGCTAACTGGAGACTTCTCAACTGAGAGCTTACAGGACAGAAAGGGTTGGGGCCCCATGTTTAGTCTTCTTAAAAAGAACAACTGCCAGCCTAGAATTTCATATCCTGCAAAACTAAGTTTCATATATGAGTGATAAATAGACTTTTCCAGATAAGCAATCACTGAGGGAATTTGTCAAGACAAGACCTGCCCTACAAGAGATACTCAAAACTGCACTATGCGTGGATCAGCACAATAGTCAACCACCAGTGGAAAGCCACCCAAAAGCTAAAGATCAGAGCTCATATAAAACAGGAGTACAAGAGGTAAAACAACACAATAAGGTACTACCCAATAGGATGAACACAACAGCATCCCACATATCAATTCTATCAGTCAACGTGAGCAGTTTGAATGCCCCAGTCAAGAGACACAGGCTGGCCGAATGGATGAAAAAATACAAGCCAAGTATCTGCTGTCTCCAGAAAACAAATCTCACCCACAAAGTCTCAAACAGACTCAGGGCAAAGGGATGGAAAAAAATATTTCATGCAAATGGAAACCAAAAGAAAGCAAGTGTAGCCATTCTCACATCAGATAAAATTGACTTTAAATCAACAATAGTAAAGAAAGACAAAGATGATAATTATATAATGGTAAAGGGAGCAGTCATCAAGAAAACATAACAGGCAGTGACTCACGCCTGTAATCCTAACACTCTGGGAGGCCAAGGTGGAAGGATTGCTCAAGCTTAGGAGTTCAAGACCAGCCTGAGCAAGAGTGAGACCCCATCTCTACTAAAAATAGAAAAAATTAGCCAGGTGTGGTGGCACATGCCTGCAGTCCCAGATACTTAGAAGGCTGAAGCAGGAGGATCACTTGTGCCCAGGAGTTTTAGGTTGCTGTGAGCTAGGCTGACATCATGGCACTCTAGCCTGGACAACAGAGTAAGGCTCTGTCTCAAAAAAAAAAAGGAAAGAAAAGAAAGCATAACAATTCTAAATATGTATGCACCTAACATAGGAGCACCAAGCTTCATAAAGCAAACCCTACTAGATCTAAGCAAAGAGATAAACAGCAATGTCATATTTGCTGTGAACTTCAACACTCCACTGACAGAAATGGACAGATCATATGAATAGAAAATACATAAAGAAACACTGGCCTTAAATAGGACTCTAGAGCAAGTGGACCTAACATGCAATTACAGAACATTTTACCCAAAAACTACTGAATATACATTCTTCTCATCAGCACATGGAACATTCTCCAAGATTGATCATATCTTACTCCACAAAACAATGCCTCACAAAGAATTCCATAGACAAATGACTTTGGTAAATGATGTATGCTATATCCTATTCTTGGAGTTTCACAAGGCACATTAAAACTCTTAGAAATCCAATAATAAAGATATGTGTTTCATTCTGCTTAATCAGTATTTCCCAGACTTACTTGATTATGGACTCTACTTTGCTTAATACTTAATAGCAACCTCTGAAAATGACTAATTTTTAGAAGACATCATGGAAAATACTGCACCAGAGAAAACCATAAAGCTATCCTGAAACATGTGTCTCCCATTTAAATAGAAATCCTTACTTAGCAAAACAGATAAATAATGTATTAATAATTGTTATTCAGTTTTCCTGGGCACTCACTATAGAATTATGGATTTTAAAATCTTCCTTGTACATTTCAAATGAACTAGTAAACTTTCGGTTTGTTTTGGTTAGTTAACTTATGTGCAATTCATTCAGAAAGATAGTAATTAACGTGGTCTTCTTGAAACCATTCAATGTCAAAATAATTCTTTCCACCTGCTATGATTTGAATGTCTGCATTCCCTCCAAATTCATATATTTAAGCCTAATTTCTAATGCAATAGTATTAAGAGGTGGGCCCTTTGGGGGGTAATTAGATCATGAGAGTTCTGCCCTGATGAATGGTATGAGTGCCATTATAAAAGAGGCCCAAAAGAGCTTGTTAGCCCCTTCAGTCATGTGAGGACATATAGAAGACACCCTCTATGAGGAAGTGGGCCCTCACCAGACATTGACTCTGTCTGCACCTTGAACTTGGACTTCCCAGCCTCCATAACTGTGAGAAATGTTTCTTTTTTTATTTCCAAATATTAAGGGTATACAAATGTTTTTGTTACATAGATACCTTTTATAATGCTTAAGTTGGGGCTTTTAGTGTGCTCATCACCCAAATAGTGTTCATTGTACCCGATAGTTAGGTTTTTATCCCTTCCTCCTACCCCCTCCCCCTTTTTGACTTTCAATGAACTTTACATCTCTTTGTGCCCATCGATTAGCTCCCAATTATTACAGAGTACATGTGGTGTTTGTTTCTCTATTCCTGAGATACTTCACTTAGAATAATGGTCTCCAGTTCCATCCAAGTTGCTGGATGGAAAGTCATTTCATTCCTTTTCATGGCTAAGTAGTACTCCATGGTATGGATGTTTGTGTATATGTGTGTGTGTATATACATATACACACTTATATATACACACACATATATATACATATATATATATAGCCATAGATAAATAAATAGATATCCCATATTTTCTTTACCCACTCTTCTGCTGATGGGCACTTAGTTGGATTCTATATCCTTGTAGTTGTGAATTGTGCTGAAATGAACATTCAAGTGCAGGTGTCTTTTTGATGAACTGAATTCTTTTCTTTTGGGTAAATACCCAGTAGTGGGAATGTTGTATAAAATGATAGGTCTACTTTTAGTTCTCCATATTGTTTTCCATAGAGGTTGTATTAATTTGCAGTCCCACCAACAGTAGTAGTGTTGAGCATTTCTTCATATGTTTGGCCATTTGTCTATCTTCTTTTAAAAAACTTCGGGTTCATGTCTTTTGCCCACTTTCTAATGGGGTTGTTTGTTTTTTGCTTGCTGATTTGTTTGAGTTCATTGCAGATTCTGGATATTACCCCTTTCTTGGATGTATAATTTGTGAATATTTTCTCCCAAGAAGTAAGTTTTTGTTGTTTGTAAATTATCCAGTCCAAGGTATTTTGTTATAGCAGCCTGAATAAACTATGATATCAACTAAACATGATAGGACAATAAAAAATGAAGACTTCAGAACTCAATATATTATCTGACCTGGTCTTTTATTAAATACATTTATTTAAAGTAACCTGCACAAAGTAGACACTCAACAAATTCTAGTTAAATTGAATTGAATTGACTTGAAATAGAGTATGTTTATGGGGGAAAATCCTAAAGGCAAGTGAGCTATAGTCTTCTGCCAACAATGTATTTCCACAAGCCAATTAGTTCATGAGAAACTGGTAAACAAAGGAATTCCATCGGGGTAAAATACAGAAATTATGTTGGTTGATACCCAATTTTTTCGAGACAAGGGGACTCAGAAGAGCACAGTAAAAGTATAACCTGTAGTGGGAAAAGAGAACAATCTCAGCTTGGGTGGCTTCATGAGCAGGAGCACTTTAAGTTCTATGTTATTTTAAACGAGTGCCTGCACCCGAGACCCCTTCTACAAGGAAGTGCACCCCAGCCTTGAAATGTTCTTCTTTCTTTGCCCAGAGCTCCAATTCCAGTTGTGTTGTCTCCATGTTAGCAAACCAGCATTTTCATTTTGCTCTTGCATTTTTTTAATATTTCATGAGGCATCCCCCAGCTGTTATGCCTTCAGACACCATTATGGTTTCTGTTAATACCCTGGCTGTAAAATTACATTGGTTTTAAGTGTTCTCCCCCAATTCTATATTCTCATAAACCCTGCTATTTTTAGTACACAATTTTTCAAAATCGAAGGTTTTCCAGGAATGTAAACTTCATGTTCTATCAAAAACTCCTTCAGTTATAAGTTATAAGTAGTATGTTTTGATTATACAGGCTGTCGTTTCTCTAACCCCAAGGACATTAGGGGAGGAAAAAAGTTGGGAGTTAGTCAATTAGCTATGTTGTGTCTTAAATGACTTCACTATCTTCCTAACCCTTTCACTTGCTCTTACGTGGCATTTTCTTCCACTTCTAGAAAATAACAAATTTATTTCCACGTAAGAGCCTTTGCAAATATTCTCTTTCTTGTCATTCACATCTCAGCCCAAATGTCACCCACTCAGGGAAATCCTTCCTGACCACCTTACCTAACACTGCAGTCCTCCAAACCTATGTTCTATCACATTCCTCTCTTTCATTCCTTTCCTAACACTTAACATTTCCCTATTTTTGTTTGCAGCTTGTCAACCCCACGAAAACCTGGACTATCCTGTCTTGTTAACTAGAGAGATGAAGCCAGAGACCAGAGTACTCACAGCCCATGTGGCAGAGAGAAAAGGATCCACCACCTATAGCCCACAGTCTAAGCACCTATGTTTCCTGTCTCTCATTTCACACTGCTTTCCCTAATAGCTTCTCATCACAGCCTTAGTAAAAATGGAAAATATAGGAGGAACAACCAATCTCCTAGCTTGGTCTCAGGCCACACCCTACCCTGCTAGTTCTCTGATATATTACCAGTGTCTAGAACAGCGCCTGGCTTCTAGGAAGCACCACAAAAATATTTATTCGATGTATGACTTAATAAAAGAAAAAATACTAGTTAAAAAATTAAGAGATTTTTCCCTGGTCACTTAAAACAACCCTTAAGTAGTTGAATCTGTCAACTTGTTTTCTTCTCCCCAGTGCTTTTGTTCTCACTATCTAATTGGCTCTCAGTGCAAACAGATGAACAAATTTACCATAGTTGCAAGTTCAATGTGTTTTTTGTGTTTTCTTATGAAGCATTCTTCAGCTGTTTTCCCTCTTGGCTTTGATGTTTTTAAAAAAAATCTATATGTATCATCTAAAGATAATGATATAAAACAAGTAGGGTCAGGTCGATGGATGTCTTAGTGACTCAAACCATTTGAGTACAGTGTGTTCTGGTGGATAGGATTGATAGGATAGGAACAGATTGAAGGATCTTAAGATCCGTATTCAGAGTTATTTCATAACCATAGAGTCTCTTATGTCTTTTATTGGCATAAAATAATGAAAGTAAATTTTAGTCACTAGGATTATGCCTTTAAAAATACCATACAGTTCACATTTTTTCCTAATTGAAGAATCCATTCTTCAATTTCAAAGAATGATTCTCCAAAGAAGATAATTATCTCTACACCAGATCTGTAAAATAAAAAACTATACTTTACTTAGAATACACATTTAGATTGCTTTCCATAACAAAATTACTACTGAAGCCATAAAAGTTTGAATCAGACAAATAGGTATTTTGGTCTACATGGAGGCATCTGATATGAATGTATATTTTAATTTTGCATTATATATATTATGTAGGCTGGTGTCGTGGTGTCTACAACCACTTGATAGGTACGGACACTGGTTACAGTCGGTTCTTTTGCTCATTCATCTAACGTCACTAAACAATTGAAGTCGATGATTATGATGCTCAATACAGATGAATATTTCTACTTAACTAGTATACAGAAGTTCAGGTGTGTGGCACTTTGTTCTAACTCAACAGGAGCCTCATGCTCCACCAGCTCCCCTAGCTGCTTCACTATCACATTCTAATGGGGCTGTAAATTCTGTGTTACCCTGCACATTGCCTTGCAATGTGGAAGAGCCTTTGCCTTTCTGAATGGTAATTTCAAATGTAAACAGTACCTTTAAAACAAATATAGCGGTAAATTCTGAGTCTAATGCAGCTGCAAATAAAAAAGACTAGGAAATTGAACGTTCCCACTACAATAACAAATGAATTCACTACAGATGAAGCATTTTCTATTAACTCCCAGGGGAGCTAGGTAGCTTAGCTGTCAAGAAATGTCCCACGGGGTTGCAAGGCACAAATCAGTCCAACACTAATGAATCTCATCCTATTTACCTCACTTCTAAAACCATTATATAAATTGGTTCAAATCTACGTGGACGATAAACACAGCAGGCTAAGGGATAAAAAAGAGAAAGAGCTTGGCATTTATAGACACTGGCAGTCCCACAGGGAGAAGTTTTCACCAGATTAACTGCATAAACATAAGCTAATAAATAGGTAGTAGTGGTAGTATTCTATTAATATTATAATTTGATGATGATGATAGGTAACATTTATTGAGCTGCTAAGATGTATCATGTTTTGTTTTGCTAAGTGCTAAGTGTTATGTGTGTCATCTCATTTAATCCTAACATTCTAATAAGTCAGACACTACCATAAGGTCCACTTTAAAGACAAAGAAACTGTAGCTTAGAGAAGTTAAGCAACTCATCAGGGATCACAGAACTAGTAAACAGCAGACCCTTTACTCCCTGCTCCAATTCCAGAGTCTATCTTCTTAACTATCATAATATACAATGTCATGGTACAAATCAACATTAAAATCCAATAGGGGTGAAAAGTATTAGCTTCCTTCTAGAGATGCTGGGGCACATGCTTTCCACTCTTCCATGGATTAAATATGAACAGGCATAATAAATAAAGGGATCTAAAAATAATATATTTGCTTAAATTGTATGTTATTCATCCTCTTGGAAACATAAGGTTGAGATGATCTCTAGGATCCTTTTCTGTTCTCAAATTCTTCCTGACCATCCTGAGTGAATTTTGCTATAACCAAGTCCAATTTCATCAACCACATCAGAAATGGAGAGCCTGTCCCATGCAGGCTTCATCAACTATTGAAATAATGGACTGATGTTGTGAATATAAGGTCTTCCCCCATCATTTTCTAAAATTCCAGAACTTTTAACTTTCTTATGCTTCCTAAAGTACAGCCTTATCTCCTTGTGTATTTCCAAAGTTCATGGGTCAAACTGTCAGAACAGTGAAATCTGGCCACTGACACAGCTTATGTAAGGACCTTTAGCAAGGCCTATATTAGGACTGGATAAGGCCATGGGACCCAAGAGAGCAAATCAAGGGACACAGAAATGGTCAAGGTCATAGGCCTGTGACTACTGATTCACGGATACAGAAAATTCAAAAAGATTATTTACAGAATGTTCTCAAAGCCTCTGTGGCTCTGTAAATCAAATTTATCTTTAATAACCACTTTAAATCCAATAAATATTCAGTTGTTGCAGTTGTTGCTTCCTAACTGAAAATCAATTACTCGGTGTAGTGAGGGTTTGTCACTTAGTCTGATCTACCTGGAAACAGTCAGGGCCCACAAAGTCATGGTCACAGAAGCAAGCTCTGATTATTGCCTTTTTTTTTCCTTCTCTGTAGTTAAAAAAAGGCTAAAAAACAATCAGAGAGATGGTCTACTTTTAAAATCAAAGTATTACATTATTGTAAAATGTACAAATCTGAAATATGCAGCTCAATGAATTTTTGCACACATATAACCCTCTTATAATCACCATCCTTTATAATCACACTGGAGTCTAGAACATCTCCAGTACCACAGAAGGTTCCCTTGTATCCTCTCCAGGTCAATAACCTCCACCAAGAATAACCACTATTCTATCCTTTATCCTCTTGGATCCATTTTGCTTGTCTTTGAACTTTAACACATTAACTGCCATGTGAGTTGTATTTAACTAATGCTAGTTTCGAGCTCAGGGTCTCGTGAAGCATATGGAGACCTAATTCTCTGAAAAAAATTCAATAAGTATGTCAAGAGTCACATACAACTCAAGTGGTGTGCAGTGTAAAAATTGATTCTAGCACTGCGTGAGTTGCATATAACTCATCCACAGAAAACAATAAAAAATAAAAAAATTGTTATTAAATTAGAAAGGATCGTTTTGTTTTTAAGGTTTTTATTCTATTTTTGTAATAAAACACTGTGGCCTCAGGAAAAAAATTTTTTTTCTAGTGTGACAGTCAATGGGTTAAAAAATGGAACCGTACAGATACAGTGTGTATTCTTTTGTATCTGGCTTCTTTTACTCACATTGTTTTTAAGATTCATTCATGTTGTTGTTTGGATCAATAGTTCATCCTTTTTCATTGTTATGCAGGTACTCCATCCTGTAGAATGATACTTAAGTTGTTTCTAGTTTGGGGCTACCATGACTAATGCCAATATGAACATTTTCGTACAGATCACTTCCGTTGGGTAACACCCAGTAGTGAAATTGATGGACCATGGTGTTGGTATGTATTTGCCTTTAGTAGATACTGTCAAACAGTTTTCCAAAGTGTTTGCATCAATTTGATTCCCACCAGCAGTGTATGAAGGTTCCAATTTCTTCACCTATTTGACTGGTATATTAATTTTTTTTTAATTTCAGAATATTATGGGGGTACAAATGTTTAGGTTACATATAAATTGCCTTTGCATTGCCTGAGTCAGAGCTACAAGCATGCCCAGCCCCCAGACAGTGAGCATCACACCCATTATGTATGGATTTACCTTCCCCTCCTCTCCACTCGCACTTGCCCAACCCTCAATGAGTGTTACTTCCATACGTGCAAATAAGTGTTGATCAATTAGTACCAATTTAATGGTGAGTATATGCGGTGCTTGTTTTCCATTCTTTTTAAAGTTAACTGAGAACAAGGACCTTTGTCAAATTTACCTGTGACCTCCAAATTTCTAGTCATTCCCTAATTATTATCTTTATTCCTCAAAATTAAAGCAATCAGAAACGTTTGTTCAGATGCTTAATCTGAACTTTAATGAAATGCAAAGAATTTGCTTTTTCTTCAAAACAAATTTAATGGAGGAAAAATGAGGTTTCTGTTGAATACGTATACAGGGTTTTACACTTGCCTCTCCAAATAAAAGTCTGTGTATTTGAGTAGGCTGGCTGCCAATGGATTTCAGGAGGAATTAAGCAATTAGATGATTCTATTTTTTTCCTTTGCAACAAATTTGCCTTTAGCCAACGCAGTGGGGAATGAGAGCTCCTCCTCCGCAAAGCACAGTCCCTATTTTTTCCCAATTCATCTTCATTAACTGTCACAAGGGTGAATATAAGAAAGTTCCACTTTCAGCAATTTATTTTTGAACCAATTTGATTATGAAGCTTGTGCACAAAAGGCCCATTTGTCAAAAATATAAAATGTACGTGGTTGGGAGATAGATGATTTTGAGGTAAATAAAACATTACCTGAAGTTAACAAAGAAATGTCCATGCCTTCTCATATTAAACACACACTGCATTTCTCTAAAATTCTTCCAAAATAATTTACTTTCTCCTGACATATATCATATGCAAAAGAAAAACTGTGCATATTAACAGTATTCAACTTCAGCTACCTATTACTCTTCATGAGAAGTTTATGGTCATACTTCCTTAAAACCCAAGTGTTGCTCACATCTACACGTTCTTTCATATGCAACTTTTTTTTCTTGCATTAAAAGGGCATCCAAGACCATTTTCCTAGATGATCAAGCAAGATGGCTCCTCAGATTTTCAATGTCTCTTCTTCCTCCTCTGCTCTTTCTAGAGAAACACTTTGCTTTTTTAAGTACAAACACAGCCTCACTTAGAGCTTGATCTTTCCATCTTGTCTCACAGTAAGTGTGACTCTCATCCCCTGAACTTTGTGAAAACATCTACTATAAAATATAGTCACAGAAATTGCTTTTATTTAGCCCAAAGCCCTTTTATCTTCTGAAAGATTGTGTACCAAGATGCCATGATGAGTTTATTTTGGCTCATCACACTAGAATCCCTGATTATTCATCTTTCAATTCCCATGTTCTCCTGGGGCTCTCTGCTCTGTAATCCAGAGCTGAGGTTCTATCCTCCATGCTTCTGTCTATTTACCCTGCACTCTACACCTCCCCCTTTCTACAGGCTCCTTCCTATCTTCATTTAAACATGCTAATGTAAATCCCTTTTTTAAAAAACAAAACAAATTTTCTACTTTCATTCGTCTCTTCATCCCCTGTTCTAGCTCATCTTTCCACAGCCCAATTTCTTGACAAGGTTGCCAGGATTCTATTTTCTCACATCCTAATCTGCCCTCAATCCACTCAGATCTTCCTTCTGTCCCCATCATGATATGGAAAGTGCAGTGTTTACCAATAAACATCCTTGTTGCTAAATCCAATTAACAATTTTTAGACCTTACCCTACTTTACTGTCAATGGAACCATTGGCCACTCCCTCCTTCCTGAAATATTTGACCTGCCTGTCATCATGGCACTACCATCTTCTGGCTTTTTCTTCTGGTTGCACACTCTCTTCTCCTGTGCAGTCTCCTGTCCCTCTGCCCACCCCCTAGAAGGTGGTGTTTGCCTGGCTCCCTGTACCCTCTTCTGTACTCACATCACCCTCCTCCCAAACATACTCATCCACTCCCATGAATTTAACTAGCAACTAGAGCACTCCACTTTCCATACAGTGGTGGGAGCAGACACAACATCTGAATGGATCCTGGGGCAAAAGAGATGTGAGAAGACAGAATCCTGTCAATCTTTTCAAGAAATATCCTTATGCAGGTAACATTCAATTCTCTCTCCTGAATTCCAGACCATAAATGCAAATTACTGTGCCTTCACTCAAACTCATTGTTTTCCCTTCCCTTCTCAAAACTTGCTTCCAAATTTCAGTGAGTGACACCACTATTCACCCAGGAAGTAGCCAGAATTTGGATAACCTCATTGTCTCCCCTCTTACCATCATCCCTCTCAGTCACTCAAGCACTAAATTGTGTAGATTTTAAAAATAACAAGTAATCATTTATTGAGTGCTTACTGTGTATCAAGCACTGTGCAAAGAGCTCTTACATGTATTACCTCATTTAATCCTAACAACCTTTAAGGTAAAGATTATTATTATCCCTATTTTACAGATGAGAAAATTAAGGTTTAGAGATGTTAGGTAATTTGCCAAGTTGTTCAGCTAGAAAATATGAAACTAGGATTCAGACAGAGTTTTTAACTATTATGCTGCATAATTGTATAGCTTGCTAAACATTTTTCAAAACTATACAGCCATTTCTCTCGATTAAACCATCACCTTCATCATCCTCTGTCTCTCTCTTTCTTTCTCTCTCTCTCCACCTTGCCTGGATTCCTAAATCAGACTTATAATGTAGCTCGTTGAATTCATTCTGTCTAGATTTTCCACACCAAAGGGAAATTCCCAAAACACAAATCTGATCAAGTCACTCCCTGTTTTAAAATCTTTCAGTGGTTTCTTATTGTTCTTAGAAGAAAAGTTCAAACTCCTTACCATGACCTTCTGTGATTTGGGGCCTCTTCAGCATGTCCCTTGCCACTCTCCTTAGCCTATACACCAGGTGACCCCAACTTACCTCATGTGCCAATTCACTCTAACCACAAAACCATCACATTCACCATTTCCTCTGTATGAAATAATGTTGCATGCCCCCAGCCACCTGGCTATATTCTGCAGGTCCTGCAGATTGTCACTTCCTCCATCTCCAGCAGACAGAGTCCTGAGCTATGTACTTTCCCACCATTCTTTATTTTAATTGTACTGTCTGCTTTCTCTGCTACAATTTAAACTCCTTGAAGACAAAAATGTTGCCCATTGTCCATCACACCCCACAGCCTAGCACGATGTCTGACACAGAGTATCTATCCAATAAATGTATATTGGATGAATACAAAATTCATTAACCAATATTTTAAATGATTGCTCTTATTCCCTATTTTTTCTGCTCCAGAAGCAGATTATCTTCCCCAGAAGTCACTTGTTTGACTCCATCAGCAACTCTTAATATTTAATTTTCTAAATACCCATGTTTTATGCAAGACACTGCAAGAAGCACAGAGATGACTGAGATAGATGAGCCCCAGCCGACAAGGAGCTTATGGTCAAGTGGGCAATGAGACAAAGTCCCAATTAGCTGAAAAAAGAAGAAAATATGACTTATTCCACCAGGGTTATGGGAAAGTATCATTTGAAGTGAAACATTGAGATAGTTTGATTGTCAATACATGGAGATGAAGACAGGGTTGCTGAATGTAAACACAGTCCAAGGAAGACAGTAAATGTAGAAAATGAGGACTGTGCAAACTTGAATGGCAAGGAGTGTGAGGAATATGAGTAGTTTAGTTTGTCTAGAGCTTAGGGAATGACAGTGGGCATAGATAGACCAGAAGAATATTCTGGGGTCATATCATGAAGGGCCTTGATACTAAGGAAGAACTGTATTTATATTCAGTAGTCAAGGGAGAGCCAACAGTAGTTTGAGCAAGAGTAACAATTGCGCTAAGTTTTAGAAAGATATCTCCCCACCCCCAGTGGTGTGTAGAATAGATGAAGACACTAGAGGTGGGAAAATTTCCATACTTCATCAAATCAAGTTCAAAACTCAATGGCATAAAGCACCATTGTTTGACTTAGCATTGAAAAAGAAAAACAAGTGCCCAAGATGAAGCATCTATGAGGAGACCGGAAGTGGGCAATGTGGTCTCTGCCCTTGAGGAGCTTCTCTTGTAGTAAGAAAAGCAGAAAGTGTGATAAAGAACTAAAATTAAATGTGAGAGGGAAAATACAGAATGAAAGAGCAAGCAAGAGTCTCAAACTTGGCACTGGTCTAGGAAGGAAAAAGGATCTTCCCTAAAAAACTGAACTACAAAGCAATTCTTAAATAAATTGGTGGTCTGAATCACACTATCTGTGTGAGCCAAAAAAACCCTCAGGCAGAGAATTTTAAGAAAAGGACAAAAGGGACACTGTAGAGATGGAGTGTGTGCATCTTGGCAAACAATTTGATGTGGTGGGGGATAAAGGAGAGGAAGAGGTCAAGAGACTAAGAGTTTGATCCACAAGGACTGGGACAGAGATGGTGCCTGTGGCAGACAGAGGAGTCAGAAGGAGATGCTAGTTGGGGAAGGGACATGAGAGTAGTTTGTACAGATTGCACTTTAACCTTGTACTGGGACAGCCAAATGAAACTTTGTAACAGGAAATTGAAAATGTAGATTAAGAGTTCAGGATTAGATTATTTTAAAAAATCAAATCCTGTATGTTGTTGTTGGATACAAATGCATAGAAAAAGGTGTATGATAACACACACTCTTCCCCCCACCGCCATAGAAATAGCAGATATTGTAAGACTAGATGTTAGAGAGGAGAATTTTCAAGTTTTACTCTCTACATATTTACATTATTTGAATATGTATGATGTATTGTGTAATTTTAAAAGCTTTGATGTAAAATATTTGGCACCAGAAATATAGATTGGGATATCATTAGCATAAAGATGATAGTAGAAGATGCAGGAAAGGATATAGTTGGACAAAAACACAAATATAAAGATATAAAATAGGTGGTCTAAGAATTAAGCCTGGAAATATATTCTTAGAGAATGGGAAGAAGCCAAGACCAAGAGGAAGATATCTGTCTCAAAGGTAAGTGAAAAACCAATAATATGCAACATATATAACATAAAAGAAAAGTTAGGAGAGGAGATAAATAGAAACAAATTGCTATGTGCCAGATATTATGTTAGTGACTACACATATTAATAGACAAAGATAATTAATACTTACTGAAGATTTATTATGAATCGGAAACATGCTAAGAATTTTACAGAAATAATTATATTTTACCCTCCTAAGTAGCCTAAAGGTATGCATAAAAGTCCTCATTTTGGAGATGTGGGAACCGAGGCTCAAAGAGGTTAAGATTTTAGATCTCCTAGCTAGTTCAGTTGAAGAGCCCAAGTTCAAAGCCAGTTCTGAATTCAGAGACCTTGTTCAGAAGACTGACCACTTTCTTTGACCTAGAAGGAAGGAGCAGAGTGTCAAATGCTTTGGTGATGCAGTGAAAATGACAGTTAATAGAAGGCAATTAGACTCAGTGTTTAGAGAATATCTACTGATTTTACTGAGGTTAGCATTTCAGTGAGTGAAAGGAGCAAATGCCAAATGCAAGAAATAAAAATGCAACTAAAGCCTTGGCAGTTAGAGTAAGAGAAATTGTTTTTAATGTGGTCTGAAAGAGAGCATTATTTATGGTTGAAGAAATAAGAAAGGGGGCACAATTACTGAAATAATGTCCTAGAAGAGGGAGGCCATGACCACAAAGGCAAGGCCTGGGCTTGGAAGATACCACATCCTGAGAGAAAAAAGTTAAAAAAAAAAGAGAGAGAGAGAGAGAGAGAAAGAAAGAGAACTTCATTGGAATGAATTGAGAGAGATTCTACTGCGTGATTTCAAACAAGAGTGGCTACCATAGGGTTGGGGGCTTGAGGAATGTACAGAAGATTTTGAACAATCACTGTGAGAAATATCATAGGAAATCAACAACATGTGATCAAAAAATTGCTGGCCAGCAGAATGGATCTAAGAAAATAGCATGGGTTTTATAGGTCCATTTATCCACATTTTAAACCGTATTTGGCCAATATGCAATAGTCCAATATCTAAGGCAGCAGCCTAGAGTAGCTAAAAAGTTCATCACTACATACTGGGTGGTGAAGCCAAAAACCAGGTAAGAAACCAGAGTTTATCCAGCCTTACATCAAGCCCTGGCTCTGCAACCTGCTACTTCTGTAGCCTTGGGTATTTTATTTCATCGCTAAGCCTCAAATTTTTAATCTGTAGAATCAAAATAATACAGTAGCTATTTCCATAATGTGTTGTGAAAAATAAATTTTTACTTAGCACAGTATTTAGCACCTTCCAAGTTCACAACATATAATCAATATTAAGAAATAAGAGAATTGAGAGAAATGAATCAAAGGATGAAAAGAAAAATATAAAAAGCTAGTTAAGAATGGGCACAAACATACAGTTTGATAGAGGAAATAAGACCTAGTGTCTGATAGATCAGTAGGATAACTATAGTTTACAGTAATCTATTTTATATTTCAAAACAGCTAGAAGAGAATAATTCGACTGTTTCTAACATAAAGAAAAGACAAATATTTAAGATAATGGATATCCCAATTACACTAATTTGATCTTTCCAAATTATGTGAATGTATAAAATTGTTACATGTACTCTGAAAATATGTACACCTATTATGTATCAATAAAAAAATAAAATTAGAAAGTAAAATAATTTTTTTTAAAGTTAGTTAAGGATGAATGATAAAGTAGAGAAAAAAGACAAGAGGTTGTGGTCAGAAAAAGAAATCTTGGAATTTGAGATCTTACAGGCAAAGCAAGTTTGACTGATGAAGTGTAACTTCAAATAAAGTAATTAGGCAATTTTAAAAACTGGAGGCCACAGAAATGGAGACATCTGAGAATCTGGGAAAGAAAGACATATAAAGACAGTCCCACGGCAGGTGCCTCAGAATGGGTAATGAAGGAGACAGAGAGCCACACGGGCCATGCATGAAATCATCAAGAATGATAAGAGAGTGGCTCTATGTCGCTTATAGGTGATTGAGACAGAGAATAAGAGAAAAATGATATCAACGAACTTCAAAATAGGAAATTGTTAATGGAAAGCAAAGAATGCATAAAACTCCTTGGGAATAGAATGCGGGAAAAGTATTGTCAAGAATCGTGAATCTGGCCAGGCGCGGTGGCTCACGCCTGTAATCCTAACACTCTGGGAGGCCGAGGCGGGTGGATCGCTCGAGGTCAGGAGTTCGAGACCAGCCTGAGCGAGACCCCGTCTCTACTAAAAATAGAAAGAAATTATCTGGCCAACTAAAAATATATATAGAAAAAAATGAGCTGGGCATGGTGGCGCATGCCTGTAGTCCCAGCTACTCGGGAGGCTGAGGCAGTAGGATCGCTTAAGCCCAGGAGTTTGAGGTTGCTGTGGGCTAGGCTGATGCCACGGCACTCACTCTAGCCCGGGCAACAAAGTGAGACTCTGTCTCAAAAAAAAAAAAAAAAAAAAAGAATCATGAATCATGTGCACACAATGTGATTTATACTTTAAAAAGAAATCAAAGAAAAAGAAGAGAGAAAGACAAGACCCAGAAAGGGCCATAAATAGAAGAGTCAGCCTGGAGAGCTTATGGATGAAACAATCGTGTCCTATTAATAGTTACACTCTGGCGATTCTGCTCTCACATGGCATTGTCACCAGAAAAAAAAATGAGTGATGTGAATTCAGGGCCCGTTTGTGTGTGGTGCTGGGCTGGGTGAAGTCTGTTCGAGTGTCCCAGCCCCATCCTGCCCTCACAGCCCACGGAAGAGGTGGGTTCCCCATGGAGCTGATGGTGCTTCAGCTCCTCGGCCCCTCTATACTCAGCCCCTTCTCAGACTCTCAGAGGGGAGCTAGCAAATAGGGCCACAGCGTTGCATAGTTTTGTAAAATTTGCAAAAGGAAATATTTACCATAATCAGTTAAGATCACTATCTTTTCCCATTCTGATTTGCTTGTTCATTACACTTACCCTCACATGGGCTGGGGCAGGAGTTGCCACTGGTGTTTAGGGAACTCAGGGGAAACTGAGTCAGGAATCCATCTGGTTTGGGTTTAGTGAATATGTGTTCGTGGTTCAGAGTCATTTTCACATGCCATGTTGGCGTAAGAGTGATATCTAGGGATTCTCCCCCACCCGCTGTGCTGGCTTGCGTGGCAAAACCACTCAAAGCCATGGAGTCGCATGTCAAGTCTCACTACAAATGTGCCCGAGATGCCTGCACTGGAAGTACCTAGTAGTGGGGAAGACATAAGTTTCTAAATGGATGGAGCCAGAAAATAGTCTGTGGAAGAGTCTTCCAACCATCAGACGTGTACAATTATAAGCAGAGGACTTAGTTTTCATTTTTATCTTGTTAGAAATATACTCTATAAAAGAGCACATACAATTATAACTAATACAGAGGTATTTAAACATTTATAATATTACATATATATTTTTAAGAGATTCTTGTGAAACAGAATTTTCATAATTCATCTGTTCTTAGGACACAAACTTTTAGCAGGCTTATAAACCAGGAGTAGTCCGTGTATGAGTCCATTGTTATACAACACAATTATGACCATGGAAAAAATAAATTTCCATCAACCATGCTAAAAGAAAAATGAAATGTTCTATTCTCTTGACAGAAACTGATATTATAAAATATTAATCAAACGAGGTAATCAAAGAGTTCTCACCAAAAATGTGTAGGAAAAACAATTTTATAGAGGTGTATCAGAAAGTTAATAAAAAGTATTATGTTACTTTTGAGAGAAAAATAAAAGAATCTTGAAGGGTCTAAGATTTGACCCTCCTTACAAGTAGCAAATTATCTTACCATAGTTTCCTGGATGCTGGCAGAAGACACACGCCTCCTAGGTCAGAAACAATGGACTTTATTACTCATAGCAATAGCAGTAACCAGAGTTTTATCAATTATTTCCTTGTGTCAGTTAGGGAGACCCAGTTCCCACAAGAGGATGTGAAAAGGGCCAGGGTCACCTGCACATGCAATGAGTTGAATTACAGAAGAGGAACCCTGAGTTTTGAGAACCCAAAACTTTTATGATGGGCAATAAATCATCAGAGCTTTAAAATGCCCGCCTTTGCTCTGAAAAAAGTCACCATCACTGTTTTCTTCAACTGTAAGCAAATCTCCTCTTTGCCTTGCAGGGAGACACTATTTCTGTCTTCCAAGGCCATTTGCTATGCAAACATCCTTGAAAAGAAAGTTAAAAACAAAGACAGCCAAGGCCTCTACTCACATGATATGCAGAAATGCAAGAGACCCATAGAAAGTTGTCTCCTAATAAGTATCTTCTTCCATTGGCAAAAGGTGGAAAGGAGATATTATCAGAGAAAAACATAGGTTTTAGTTAGTGCAAGGAGATTAAAAATAGGGTCACCATAATTACATAAATTTAATCTTATTTAAATGATAATCCCTTCTCCTAGGGACAATCCCTTCTCCTAGGAACAATCCCTTCTAAGGACTATTCTTCCTCTAGGCTAGGATGCCAGACCATGGGGCTTATCCAGTGTCTTGGAGGTTTCCCCCTCCTTGGCTCCCACGCTCATTCTCACCAGTAAGACTCAGGGTTTCTCAAGCTCTCTGTTTATTTACTTGAGAGTAACATCATAAAACATGCTGCTTCTAATTGTAGAAATATTATTTGCTACTTACAGAATTATGGCATTGTTCTATGACTTCCTTCTGCTATCTGTTCATTTGTGTATTAAATTACCCCAAGCTCTGCTCTTAGTCTCCCAGAAGAAACTCATTTCTTGGAAACCTCCAAAACTGACATGGAAATTGTTTATCTGAGAGTTAAGATAAAGGACAAGAACTGAGTTATATGTATTTCTTCATGCAATGAAAGATGACGAATGGTAAAAATTCAGAAAAATAAATCTTTATTACAAATTCGAAAAATCACATATTAAAAACAACCTACCAGCATCTTCCTTTATCATATAAAACATTAAAAATGTCTCCACAGCAACTTTATAAATAATTGTTCTTATGTGATACCATAACTTTGTAAGGTGCAGCAGTTTTTTCTGTGTGAATACCAGAAAATCCCTGAAGAAGTGAGGGTTTAGTCACAAATCAATATTTAATCTGCCTCGAGAAAAAGTCTGGTTTTTATGATCATCTGCTCCTAAGCACTGAACTGGGCCCAATGTCTACAAGAATGACAGGGGTTGTTTGTTATTGTTGTTGCTGTTTCTTTTTTCCCAGCTTTATTGAGGTATACTTAACAAATAAAAAGTGTATCTATTTCAGGTGTACAATATGATGCTTTGATAAACACATGCATTATAAAATGATTACCACTATCAAGCTAACATATCCATCACCTCATATAATTACCATCTTTTTTTGTGATGAGAATATTTAAGATATACACTTAGCAAATTTCAAGTATTCAATACAGTACTCTTAGCTATAGAAGAGTGTCCATGTTTTACTTTTCGTCTGTATCTTGTTTACTGTTCCAGAAAGAAACAAAGAATCAAAGTTAAGCTTTCCTCTCCCCTTTAGGCAAAGGCAATGTCCTTTACAAGGTACTAATAAAGGTTACTGATCCCATAGCCTTCAAAACACTTCATATATATCCACTCAACCTTTACAACATTAAAGTATACTTTATCACTTTCCCATTTTAAAGATGTAGAAACTAAGGGACAGAGGTGGGTTCTGGGTGTTCATGGAAATGTGCACGCGCATGTGTATGTACGTGTGTGTGTGTGTGTGTGTGTGTGTGTGTGTGTGTGTCTGTATAAACATGTGGCTTTGAAGAAATGGAGCCAATATGACCCCTTGTGGGCCATATTGCTTAGCTTCATTGAGCCCCTTTCTTCAGTGTAAATCCATTAGCGTCTCTAACTCTCCTCTGCCAGGCCCAGGCCTAGACTCTCTGCCTAAAGAGCTATCAATGCTTCCAGTCCCTAACTGTCAGTTCCAACTTCCCAGCCTTTTACTCAGGCTGCCTCCCTCATTCCCTTCCTCCAGAAAATCTCATTCCCTCCTCCTCCACACTGATCTCCATTTGGCTGGTCCAGGGCTTGTCATTTAATAATTCCCGTGCAGGCCGGGGACAATGGCTCATGGCTATAATGTCAGCACTTTAGGAAGCCGAGATGGGAGGATTGCTTGAGACAAGACAAGATAAGACAAGACAAGACAAGAAAAGAAGGAGGAAGGAAGGAAGGAAGGAAGGAAGGAAGGAAGGAAGGAAGGAAGGAAGGGAGGAAGGGAGGGAGGGAGGGAGGGAGGGAGGGAGGGAGGGAGGGACGGAGGGAAAAGAAAGAAAGATGGAGGAAGGAAGGAAGGAAGAAAATAGAAAAAAATAATTCCTGTGCAGAGGGATGTATCTCATCTCCCCCTTCAGACAGGGGGAAGAGGCATCTTCCTTCTAACCCTCAGAGTCCCAACAGAGCCCTGTTAGAAAAAGTGCTGGATGAAGTGACTAGATAGGGGCTGAGGACAACGACAGCCTGTTTCACCTGCTCCTCCTCCCTCCTTTGGAGTGTGAAACTCTAGCACTGGTTGGGCTGGGAGTGCGAGGAGGTGAGGGAGAGAAAGAAAGAAGAGAGTTACCAAAAGTAAACATGAGACAGGCAAAACCCTAGTGGTACAGATGGAAGTGCCTGTTTCAGGAAACCAGAGAGTCCCAGATAGTCCTTTGACTGCACTGCCACTGAGAAGTTTGAAGACTGGAAAAGGTGGTGTGAGTCAGAGAAGTAAGGCCAATCAGCCAAACTGTGAAAATTGTTTAAATAACTCTACTCAGGGAGGACTAGGAGAGAAGATTCCGCAAGAGATGTAGTAGTAAAACACCAGAATTCTCAGACAGACCTACAGGGTTCGGGCCCATGCCTCTGAAGTCACCCTGCTGCTTGGAGAGGACAAGACAGAAGACAGAAAGGACAACAAGCAGGTGCTGAGTTGGGGAGGTGGGGGGAGGGAGGGGATGGAGGTATGACTATATGGTGAGTGCCAGGCGCACTGTCTGGAGAATGGACACGCTTGAGGCTCTGACTCAGGGGGACAGGTGGGACATGGACAATGTATATAACCTGAACTTATGTACCCCCATGATGAGCTGAAATAAAAAAAAATAAATAAATAAAGGACAACAAGCTGCAGAGGGTAGGGTTGACAGAGGAGCCAAACACTAGCATTGAGGAAGGTGAGAGGCAGGAGGCTTGGGCCAAGGGATTAAGAGAGCTGGGAGCCCAAGTGTCTCTCCATAGCCATGTTGCTGTCATCTCCTGTGGCAACCGGGGCCTGCAGGTTGGCCTCACCATTGATGAAGCTTATGGAGTTGAGCTGCTCCAGTGGTAGTCGCTGTTGAAATCTCACTTCTGGCTTCTGCACCTGTGAATTCCACTTCCATCCAAAAGCTGGATCATCTGCTGCGTGAGCTGATGCTGGGCATTGGAAGCCCATGTTGGAGAAGATGTGGCTGGCATAGTTGGTGAAGCAGTGGGGATATTGGTTGGGTGCAGATCTGGTGCTGCTGCCTGCCAAGGGTGAAGGAGCCAAGGCTGGGTACCAGCCAAGAGCCTCAGTCTGCAAGGTCCCCAGACCCTGCTGGATCTGCAGCAGCACCTGCCACAACTGATAAGGATTGAGAGTGGCTCCATGTTCTGCATCTGTTGCAAGAAGACCAGGAGCTTCAGGCAGAGCTTCTCCTACAGCGAGGGGTTCCTTGCAAACAGTAGCATCTGAGCAGCAAAGTTGTGGTTCTGGGTAAGCACCTGCAGTGTGCTGTGCATGTAGAGGGCTGAGTTCCCATTCTGCATCTGCTGGCGGTTCTCAGAGATATGCTAAAGGGGAGGTCTTCATTCCTGGGCGATTGAACATTCCTGCCCTCAGGCTGACTGCATTGATCCCAAAGGGGGTTGAGACCATGTAAGGGAAAATGCATTTGTATAGGAAACATGTTTCTTAAGCCAAACTAAGATAACTGCCACGGTGTTGTTTCCAGCCTGGCCCCTCAGCTAGCTGGCCTTCTGGGGAGGCATGAGTCAGCATACTTACGTAACCAAGGTGTTATCTCCTATGTGAACCCATGTGATCACACTTTCCCATGGCATGCTGCCACTATTGTTGTGAGCCACATATAAGTGCTCGCCATGTTCTCTGCCATGCTTTTTGCTGCTGCTGTATCCTTCTCCATCCCTCTACAATACAGAGCACGTCTCACCTGCCCACTGCCACTCACCTTTTCTTCCAATATCCAAAGCCTGCACTGGCACTTGCTAGCCACAGAACTCCCTCCTCACAGACTGTCAGGTGCACCTGACTGGTCCCCAATCCTCCAATGCCCTCCCCACTAGACCCAAGTGCCTGGGAGATGGGGGGCAAGGGGCTCCACAGGTTAGGGAGGAGCTCTCAATTCTCAATCTACAGAGGCTGGGAGGATGAGCTGTCTAAGTTCCCAGAGAGGTCAAAGAAGGGATTATTGCCAAACTATTCCTGGGCAGCACTGAACACGGGCCCTTGGATGTCTGTGTATAAGCAGCAAAGGGCATTATACCCTCTGGGGATATTCTCAAGGTTGTTCAGGGCCTGGTCCTGGCTCTGCATCATCTCCTGTATCATGGCTGGATTCTGAGTACGTTCTGTCATCTGTCTCTGCTGCTGCAGCTCCATGCAGCTGGTGGAGCCCAAGCTCAGGTGACACAGCCTCAGGATGCCCCCAAAGTCAGACAGTATGGATGCAGTAGCACTGGGGGTCCCTCCCAGGCCCTAGGAAGGGACCTCCCCTCCCCACTGGTCTTCTGGCTTCCACCACCAGTCCAAAGCAGCACAGAGGTGAAGGGCTGGCAGGGGCAGTGGGTGGCAGTGAAGTAGTAGTGGTGGGTGTGCTGAGCAGGGTCTGGAGTGGAGGGGGAGGACGCAGTGGCAGCAGCTGGATCATGAGCCTTATGAGGGATCTTGATGACCAGATGAACAGTGAGCCTGTCCTTGATCCCATGCTCGTTCAGTGTGTCCGCATCCTTGAGGATCTTGCCTGTGAAGACCAGGACCCACTGACGCTAGCGAACCTTAAACCTCTAAGAGATTTTGTCTTTAAACACCTTGACCAAAGTTTGATTGCAGATCAAAATTTCCTCTTGTCCTTGGGAGTCTTGGCAATGATCCGCAGGAGGGGTGGAGTCTTCCTCTCAGCCCTGCTCCACTCTGCCTGCTGCCAGCCATGCCGCCTGCCGGCCCACCCTGGTTCCTCCTCTTAGCAAAGCTGGGATTTAAACCCAAGGTGATTTTTTTTTCAATTCCAGAATGCCTATTTCTAACTGTCTTTTCCTGATCACTTTTTCAATCAACAAATATTTATAAAGTTTCTACCAGGCACTGTGCAAGGCACTAGGGCTATAACAGACGAAAAGTCCAACCCTCCCTGCCTTCACAGACCTTGGTCTATGGGAGGGACAAGCCACCTACTGGCAATTGTGACACAGTGTAATAAATGCTGCATATAGACTAGGTCCAGACTGCTGTAAGAGTGGCTTCCAGAAGTCATGAGAGGCTTTGTAGAGGAAGCAACATCTAAGCACAGATCTATACCCCACAGAAACCTGTGGAATGGGCAGGAATTAACCAGGAGGACAAAGGGTAAGGGAAAAATGTTCCAAGCTGAGGAAAGAGCACATGCAAAGACTTCGGGGCCAGACAGAGTGAGCAGGTCAGCATGACCAGAGCTCAGAGTAAGGAAGAACACTCAGTGACGTGCCCAGAAAAATAAGAGAGGACAGGATCATGAAGGATCTTGTTGGGCAAATGAAAAAACCTGCACTTAATTCCAAGAGCAGCAGGGAACCACTGACGAATTTTATGCAAAATAGCATGATTCAGTTTGTGTGCTAGGACGACTCAGGCTGTATTGTGAGGATTAGTCTCTAGAAGGAGAGCCAGGCTGGCGGAAGGAAGGCCAATTATGAGACAGTTGCAGGAATATAAGCAAGCAGGCAAGTGGCAATCAGAAGCATAAGAAGTGAGTGGATTTGAAAGTGATTCCCAACATATTTCAAAATTTCTAGGACTTGGTCATTGGTAGAGCTGTCAGAGGAGAAATCAGATTACGTGCAGATTTCTATCTTGGAAACCTGTTCAAAGAGGAAGAAAATACAAAAGAAACAGTAGGCTTAACAGGGAAAAAAATTATTTCTGCTTGAGAAGTACTGAGCTTTATTTTCTCATGAGACAACCAAGCAGACAAATTGCTTAAAAAGCTGTTAAGATTGGAGCTCAGGAAATTCTGAGATAAAGATGTAGAAACCATCTTCATGCAAATAGTAGATAAAAGCCCTAGGCCTGATGAGATCACACAGAAAAAGTCTGTAGAGTAAGGAGAAAAGCAAGTCTAGGGGGTGAACCAATCTTTAAAGATCCAAAGGAAAAAGCTCAAAAGAGATTGAGAAAGCCTGGCCCAAGAGGTAAGAGGAAAGTCAGGTGTAGGCTTCACAGGGGTCAGGAGAAATGATTTCCAGAAGAAAGGAGTGGTCATCATGTCAAACACTGTTGAAAGGACAAGTAAAAGAGAACTGAAATTGTGTCCAGTGATTTACCAAAGGCTCAGAATTTTGATGAAATCTTTGAGAAGAGAGGCCCCCCAATACCAGCTGGGAGTGGATTCCCTCCAATCTGGCAAAAAAAAAAAAAAAAAAAGAGTGCTTGGTGATAGACTTACTTTAATCCCAAAGAACCTGGGGGTGGGGGCAGAGGGCAGGGGGCAGGGGCAACTGACTTTGTCAGGAAGCAGTGAACATAGACTGGGGCTATGGGCTGAATGTTTGTGTGCCCCTGAAATTCGTATGTTACAACCTAATCACCAATGTGATGGTATTAGGCTGTGGGGCCTTTGAGAGGTAATTAGGCCATGAGTGTGGAGCCTTCCTGAATGGGGTCAGTGCCCTTATAAAAGAGGCCCCAGAGAGCTGCATTGCCCTCTTTCCACATTGGGAGGACTCAGCGAGAAGATGGCCCTCACCAGACACTAAATTTGCGTTGATCTTGGACTTCCCAGCCTCCAGAACTGTGAAAAATAAATTTCTGTTGTTTATAAGCCACACAGTTTATGGTATTTTGTTATAGCAGCCTGAAGGGACTAAGACTCCAGGGATCAGAAAACTACTGCCCACAGCCTGGTTTTGTAAATAAAACAGCCACACCTGTTTCTTCACACGGTGTCTCTGGCTGCTTTCATGCTAGAACAGCAGCCTACAGTAGTTGTAACAGAGACTATATGACCATATGCCCTGCAAAATATTTAGTATCTAAACCTTTTCAAAAAAGTTGCCAATGCTTGATATCATACTTTCAAAATATTACGAAAGGATCTAGAGAAAAAGAAAATAATACACTTGGGAATTTTAATTGATCTTAAATTTTACATGAATTAGTTGTATGACTTGGCTGCCAATAAGTGAAATTGAACCACAGTTGAATTACTAAAAATATAGGATCCAGAATGAGGGAGGAAGTAGCTGACCAAGTTGGTAATATTATGTTGGGAGTCCTAGGCAGGAGGATCACTTGAGAACAGAAGTTCGAGACCAGCCTGAGCAACATAGTGAGACCCCATCTCTACAAAATATTAAAAAATTAACTGGGCATGATGGGGTGCACCTGTAGTCCCAGCCACTCGGGAGGCTGAGGCAGGAGGATTGGTCGAGCCCAGAAGTTTGAGGTTGCAATGATAACGCCACTGCACTCTAGCCCAGGCAACAGAGTGAGACCCTGTTTTAAAAAGAAAAATATATAATACACATAACATAATATCGCCTTTCTTCTCTAGCTTTTTCATTACCTTTGTAACTAGTTCCCTTGTAACTGTTAAACTACCTCTTTGGTTCTGTTTTCCTGACGGGACCTGATACCACACCAGTCTCTAATTCAACAGAGGTTTTATGTAATTCTAAAGTGTGGGTTCAAAAAGCAAATAGAAATCACCAAAAGAAGCCATATTAATTGAAAGAAAACCTGTTCTTGCACTTGCTCTAAATCTTAAGTGACCGCTTTTGTAGGCTCCGTCTCCCTTCCTCGCAATTTGGTTTAAAGTCCCTCTCCACATATATAAGAGCCTCTTGCGTCATCTTGTGCTCGAACACCCATTATACCTCCAAGTGTCCGAGATTTCATTTTGGATTCTCTTATTGGACTCCAAATCCAATTAAATTAATATGAATCCTTCAATAACAAAATCTATTTGGAAAAATCACTCACAGAAATCTCTTTATCTCTTTTATTTTATTTTCTATTCTTATTTCTTTCTTCCTGTCTATTGCCTTTCTCTCTTTTCCCCTGTGGAAATAAAAGACATAATGTGAGCAACATTTAACCAGCCCACCAACATGACCTCTATCTTCCTTCGTGTCATCAGAGGGAGATGTTGCCGTGGCAACTACAGAGGAGACATTCTTGACTTCCTGGACTGCAATCTCCAAAACGAACTGTGTTTGAGATATTATCCATCTTCAGGTGGAAGGCCTGATATTGCTTTATATCAAATCCCTTTCTTTAATGTGAAGCCCACATTTGAAAGACAACGATGATGGCTAGTGCCCCAGCCACAGGCATCCGTCAAATGGGCACTATTCACCTGCACACCGTTTTGTGCTCAGTTGCTTCTCATTCTGCTAATGCCGAGATCATTCTACGGCCTCAAAATTGTGAATTTTGACAATCAATTGTTGAGCTTTTGATATGTAACGTGCTGAAAAAGAGTATCCAGTCCAAGGTCCTTCTCTACAAATGGATGTTACTCTCTTATCATTTCCTTTTTTCTGACCATTGGTCTTTTCTGCATTTTTTTTTCTCTTTGTATTTTCTTAATACCAGACTCCTGTCTCCATGAACTCCACTCTCTGACCCGAATTGAAGTAGAGTCGTTTATTGGCTTCTGTGTCGAGCACAGCTGTATGCAGCAGGGAGAACTAGATAGATACAGCCAAAATCAGAGGTCACCAAGTTTGAGAACAGAGAAATCAAGAAGAAGGGACAATTCATTTCCTGGCAGAGAAATTATAGCACCTTCTACATTGGATGTACCTGACCCCTCTAAGACTGCTATTTTTCAGAAGCCAGGAAAAAAACAAGGATAAAAGGACAGAATCTTTCTTAATCCAATGCTGTGTTTGTGTTGGCCTCCCTAGGGAGTTGTAAATCCTATATATACCACGTGGTGGGCCCACACCCCGGCACCTGCTCAGCTCCTGTCCTACCTTCTCATTCTTCCTTTAGTTCTAAACTGGGAGCTGAGAGATGATACTGGCATGCACCAGCACTGTTCTAAGTCTTTTGCGTACATTTTCTCCTCTCATCTGCACAAAACCCCTATGATATAAACAGCTGTTTCATATTATTGCCATATTTTCTAATGAGGGCAAGGGATTCGATCAAGGCCCCTCAAGTTGAAAGCTGCAGAGGCAGGATTTGAACCCTGGTCAGTCTGATCCAAAGATTCTTTCACCTACACCACATTGCATCCCCAAAGGAGAAACTCGGAAACACAATATGAAAAGAGTGTGTTGTGTTTGTGTGTCTAATGTCCTGCTGGCCTGCAAGCGATGTGAGTGGACAATTGAAATTCGCTGCAGTATCCCCTATGCATGGCACATAGTAAATACTCGATAAGGATTTTATTGAAAGGTAAATGAATTTGTTAATTAAAGCCCACCTCTCTTCTCTAGCCTGCACCTGAATTACTGCTAAAACCTCTAAATAGCCTTTCATCTCTATTCTTGCCCACCTCTAACCAAGCTTTCCCAGCCAACGTGATTAATTAAACACTATTGCTTTAAATTTGTTCAATAGTCCCCATCAAAAGGATAAAGTGCAAGTTTCTCTTCCCTTATCGCTCTTTAGAGTTTTATCTCTTCCCCCTCTATCTCATACTGTACAACCTACCCCTTCACCCTTCTATGGAATTTTTATGAAAATTTGAATTATTGGCAGCTTCCCAAATACAGAGTTATTTTAGCCTCTTTGAGCTTTGTAACTTGCAGTTTCCTCCACCGGGAAGGCCTCTAGTCTCTCACCCCTCCATACACACGCACTTCTCCCTCCCTCCTTCCCTCTCTCAGCTTGTTTGCCTGGCAAACCCCTATTCCTCCATCAAGAATTACCTCAAGCAACACTTCCCAGATTCACCAGTTTCCCCAGGAAAACTCAGTGTTTTCTGCTCCTTATACAAATCTCCACTGTAGAAAGTGTTAAACTGCATTTTCTGTGTATACTTCCCCAGCATCCTGTGAACTTGCTAAAGAGAGGGACCATGCCTTTGCATCTCTATAGCCCCTGTCTGGTGCTGTATGCCTAATGAAATTAATATTTGTTGGAAAGATGAAGCAGGAAGGAAGAAAGAAAGAGAAGGAAGGAGGAAGAGAGAGGGGAGGCAGGGAGAAAGAAAAGGTTCTTAATTTGCTGGGGAAGAGGATCCTATGGGAATTCTTACTCAGTGAATGCATTTTTGCTCTTTGAGGCCAGAGGGGGCAAGAAATTTTTCAGGCCTGGAACATTGCCTGACATAACTAACTGGAAGACTATATGGTAATAACAGCAATTAGGGAGGTAGAAAATTGGGGAAGGGTAGAGGCAGCAAAACAAATTTGTATGTACAACTTTATCTCAAGTGTTCCCTGTCTGAAAGACTCATTCCCAAACCCAATAGTAGGACAACTCTTCTGAAATCATTGTTTATCTATTTTCTATGTTTCTTTACAAGTTAAAATATTTTGAGATATAAAATCATTCCCGTTGCAAAGAGTACGATATTGTCTTGCCAATTGGCCTTTCTTGCTGCCAGTAATTAAAGAATTCAAGTACATTTTTTGTAGGGCCTGAAGTACAAAATATATTAGATTTAAGGATAGTCAGAAATTAAAAATGTTTACACTCTCTGGTTCTAGGGGAGGAGAAATTCTATTTTGTCAATTAAAAACGGCCTGGTTTATTTTATTATCTCCCATTTACAGTGTTGAATATTAAAGTAAAATATAGAATGTACATAACATTAGCAGAAATCTGGTTATACTGAGTGAATAAAAGGCAACGAACTTGTAACAGCAGTAAAAGGGGGTTGCCTTGGTAAAATCCAGCCTCTGAGACATTGTTTATGACTGACATTTTTAAGACCAATAATAAAAGCTAGAAAATGTAATAAATGCAAATTCTTCAACTCAGAAGAAGGTGGAAAAATACTCAGTGTCGTAAAGGATTTATTACTACTAATTGGATAATAAATATCCTTTGATCTTTATCAATATTATAACTTTGACATTTTTATATGGATAATATTTATGTTGGAGGTAGTAACACCAGCCTTTCTTTCCTCTGGTCTTTTGGATTTATTTTTTGGTGGGGAGGGGTATTGATTAGAGCATTTAGTACAGCAGAGGGTACAGTTGTTGGTGAAATGATTATTAGTGGTGTATTAAGAGTCTAGCTCATACCGGTAACTTTCCCAATACTATTTCTGATCATCATTACAATCTTTGAAGGGAAAGGAAATATTATCATTGCCTCTATACTACAGATGGAGAAATCCAGGTTCAAGCAGAATAATTTGCTCATGGTCCCAGAGCTCAAGGAAGGGCTTGGAACTCAGTGCCTTGACTCTAAATCCCATGCCTGTCCCACTGTTCCTCACTCTGCAATGCTGCCACTGCTCTGAATCGAATAAAGAAGAATATGGGGGCTGCTCAGTAAAATAAGTTTGGAAACAAAAGCTCCTTTTCTTCAGAGAATTGGCTGGAGAAGCTCATTTTGCAAGTCCAAACAGCTTTTCAAGGAGGAAAGCACTAAAGTTAAGCGATTTAACATAATCTCCTTAGAAATGCTATTTTTTATTTTCATGAATATGAACAAAAGAATGATGAAAGAAACCAAAAGGGTTCCCTTGAGACTAAGTACAATCAGTGGCCTTTTGTAATTAGACCTTGCAGGGGACCTAGACAGGAATGATTGGCACCAAGCCTGCCTTGGCTACCTATAAAACCAAGAAAGAAAGTGATGGTGTTTTGATATGTCAGTTTGTTAGGCTACCATCCCCCAATTTTTTAGTCTAACAGTAATCTAGGTGTTGCTGTGAAGGTACGTCATAGATATGATTAAAGTCCCTAATTAATTTACTTTAACCAAAAGAGATTACCCTGATAATTGGAGTGGGCCTGTATCTTATCAGTTGAAAGGCTGTAACAGAACTGAGACTTCCCTAAAGAAGAAATTGCACCTGCTAAAAAGTTTCAGCCTGCGGCTTCCTGACTACCTGTCCTGCAGATTTTGGACTTGCCTAGCCAGACCCCAAAATCACACAGGCCAAGTCCTTGCAATCAATCTTTTAGCATGTATCTCCTTTTGGTCTGCTTCTTCTGTTGAACACTGACTGATACAAGGGATTTGGGAATTAGAGCACAGCAAAACCAAGTGTAAAAGAAAAAAAATATTGTTTGGAAAGGGTCTCTTATTTGGTCATGAACAATGCTCAGGTTCTTTGTGATAGGTAAAGGTAGCCTTGAAAAAGGCCTTGATGGGCAAAATTTAGCTATGCCACAACAACCTCACTAACCTGGTTTTAATGAATGTAAATCTCAGACCAAATTTTGCCACATTATAGGCTTTGGTTAAGCATCATTGATTAGCAAAACAATCACAAAATATTTCACACAATCTGTGTTATAAGCACAATGAAGCCTCAGTTCTCTGTCTTTTTTGGGTGTTTCATCATCACCTTGCATGAAAGTTCATTCAGATGTGACAACATTCCAGAAGCAGGATTCTGTTTACCCTACAGTCAGTATCAGGCCACAAAACCCTCTGACTCAACAGCTGGACACAGACTGTTTAAGGATCAGCCTTGGGTACCATGCCCAAGCCTAGAACTTGGTACTTTTCTTATACCTTCTGTAAGCAATAGTGGTGACTGTTTCTAAAATGTTTTAGCCAAGTCACACAATCCTAAATACCACTAATTTCATGAATGAGGGACTAATTATTAAAGCCATTGTGCTGATTAATTAGATATTAATTTCCCCTAATTAATTAGTAAGATGTCTAATGTTGATCAGAGGAAGTTGCAGTGCTTTCAGTAGCCACCTATGGAGAGGAGCCATTTCGATTAAATGTTAACTCATCCCCCTGGAACATAACCTAAACTAACATAAACCCAAAACCACACTGCTATGCTAAAGTATTTTGGAATAAATTGCAGACATCGTAACAAGTATTGTAACCAAATATCTAAAAAACAGGTTTTGGCTAAGCTGTAATGCTGCTTTAGGTATCTTTCAGGTTGTAAAAACCATTACTAAGCAGCAAGCTGGTACATTTGGTTAAGCGTATGTCTATGTCTAATTTAGTTCTTGCAGAAGAGAAACATTACTGCTTCTGAACCTCGATAGGCTATGATAAGCAACGGTAACAGCCCTCTCCCTAAACAAGTTCAGATTGTCCTTCTGGTGGAATTTTTCTTACATTATTGTTAAAGTTTGTGAAAATTTAAATTCGAACATCTTGAGGGGAATCTCTTAAAATAATAACTTTCACATGGGAACATATAAACCATTGAACATCACCTATTAAATTAGATCCATTTCACATTCTTAGTGAAATGTACATATTTGGGATACTCACAATACACAGTTAAGGTGACAACCCTGAACCATCATAAATACGAATATCTAGAGAAAACAAAAGAAATATGGGAGTGTTCTTATTGTTCTTAAAAGTGAAAATGAGACAGATGAAGAAGGGACAAGCTCTACCACTGTGGGTGCTGGCAGTCTTCCTCCAAATTCTCCATCAAATGCCTCATTTCTCATCTTCACAAAAACAAACCTCCACAATTGAAGAGTGGGGCTATTCATCAGGCAGAGAGCACAGAACGTGTTTCACTTTGACCAAATGTCTACAAAGGATAATTTTAAATCATGATCTTGGTCACCACAGAGTCAGATGGCTGGTCCTCCCCCACTCTCTCGCTCAATCATCAAACATGTCATAGGGACCTACTTGCTTGTGAAATTCCACGGGGAAAATAACACAGACACCGTTCACAATTATTTTCATAGGGCTCAAGAACTATCACAATATTTTGGGTACATACACAAAGGCCCTGAAGATTTGTTTGCTAATTTATTTAATTGACATTTATTGAGCATCCGCTATTTGGCAAACTTGGGGCTAATAGGTGGCAGCTTAAGCTTGTGTAAGACTAATTCTAGCTGCGCTCAAGGATTTTACAGTCAATTGCAGAAAATAAACACAAAATGGCATTAAAATAAATGAATAAGCACATTATATGTACATACACAAAGGGTGTGTTTGTGAATATCAGGTAGAACAGGGCTAGAAAAAGTAATAATTTGTTCCCTACTTTGGAGAATATGGCCCAGAGAATGTGGATCTGAGTTTTCACAACCTTTAAAAACTGTGTCTTTGACACTCGTTCACCTTCCTAGCCACCCTTCAGCCCCTCACATCTGATACTCAATGTCCTGAGGCAATCTGGTTTCCCAAGAGATTAACCTACCCTATTTCACTATTGCATCAAAACCTCCAGGATCTTAGGGAAACTAACATCAATCAATTAGAACAAATCTTCTTAGACCAATTCTCACCAAAGGGTAAGTCTGTGATGCGGCATGTTAATCCTCCCAGGAGATGAGGAAGCATTAAGGCAGAAACATAAAAAAAAAAAAAAATCAATGGAAATACACTCAAGGTTTAGGAAATAATAGTTACCCTACAGTCTGAGAGTTTAAAATGAAATATATCTTGAGTACCCATGCTATAGTTTGGATATTTGTCCTCTCCAAAACTCATGTTGAAATTTGATCCCCAGTGTTGGAGATGGAGCCTGGTGGGAGGTGTTTGGATCATGAGAGCAGATCCCTTATGAATAGCTTGGTGTGGTCCTCATGCTAATGCGTGAGTTCTCACGATATGAGTTCCCACAAGAGTGATTGTTTAAAAGAGCTGGGCACCTTCACCTCTCTCTCTTGCTCCTCCTCTCACCATGTGATGCCTACTCTCTTTCACCTTCGCCATGAGTGGAAGCTTCCTGAGGCCCTCACCAGAAGCAGATGCTGGTGCCATGCTTGTTTACAGTCTGCAGAACCAGGAGCTGAATAAACCTGTTTTCTTTATACATTATCCAGCCTCAGGTATTCCTTTATAGCAACACAAATGGACTAAGACGGCCTACAATTCCATTTTTCCCAAAGTGTGATACACGTCCCTCTTTTAAAGTATAATTTGAACACAGTAAAAAAAAAAAAATCACCATTTTTAGTGGACAGTTACAGGTTTTAACAAATGAACATGGTGATGTAACTATCATTACCCCCCAATTTTCCACAATATTTTTTACTCAGCCTCTTTTCCCACCTCCAGGTCCTAGTGATGATCAATTATTTCTTTCTATCTCTATAGTTTTGTATTTCACAGAATGTTATGTAAGTGAAATCATACATATGCAGCATTTTAAATCTGGATTCTTCCATCTACCATATATTTGAAATTTTGTTATTTCATGTATCAGTAGTTTTTTTTTAAGTGCTGGATAATATTCTATTCCATGAATATACCACTCGGTGTTTTTTTATCCATTTTTTTCCATTTCCAAGTTGAGAAATATCTGGGTTGTTTCCACTATTTTTCAACTACAAAGAAGCTGTTATAAACATGTTTGTGTATAAACTATGTAAATATAACATTTTATTTCCTTTTTGAAAATGCCTAGGAGTAGGCTTGCTGGATCACATAGTCAGAGTATGTTTAACTTTATTAAAAGACTGCCAAATGGTTTTCCAGAGTAGCTGTACCATTTTGCATTCTCATCAGCAATGTGTGAAAGTTTCAAGTGCTCTGCATTCTCACCAACAACTGATATTGTTCCTTGACTTTCTCTCTCTCTCTTTTTTTTGATTTGTTTCTCTAATAGATGTGTAATGGTATCATATTGTGCGCCTTTTTTTTTTATTGGTATTTCCCTATGACTCATGATGTTCAGCAGCTATTCACATACTTATTTGCCATTACATATCTTCTTTGGTGAAGTGTCTGTTCAAATTGTTTGCCCCTTTTTTGTTTACTTATTGTCAAATTTTTAGAATTCTTTTTTTTTTTTTTTTTGAGACAGAGTGTCACTTTGTTGCCCTGGCTAGAGTGAGTGCCGTGGCATCAGCCTAGCTCACAGCAACCTCAAACTCCTGGGCTTAAGCAATCCTCCTGCCTCAGCCTCCCGAGTAGCTGGGACTACAGGCATGCGCCACCATGCCCGGCTAATTTTTTCTGTATATATTTTAGTTGGCCAGATAATTTCTTTCTATTTTTAGTAGAGACGGGGTTTCACTCTTGCTCAGGCTGGTCTCGAACTCCTGACCTCGAGCGATCCACCTGCCTCGGCCTCCCAGAGTGCTAGGATTACAGGCGTGAGCCACCGTGCCCGGCCAATTTTTAGAATTCTTTAAACGTTATGAATACAAGTCATCTAGGAGATATGGGATTTGTGAATATTTTCTCCCAATCTGTAACTTGTCTTCTTTTAACAGTCTCTTTCACAAAACAGAAATTCCTGATTTTGATGATGCCTAATTATCACTTTTTTCTTTTATGCATCATGCTTTTGATGTTGTATCTAAGAAATTTTTTTGTAAAGATTTTCTGCTATATTTTCTGGTAGAAACTTTAATTTCAATGTGTTTGTATATTTTCCAGTGTTCCTCTTGTTATTGATTTCTTTTCTAGTTTTATTCCATTGTGGTCAGAGAAAATGCTTGCTATAATTTCAATTTTTTTTAATTTTTTAAGACTTGTTTTCTGGCCTAACATATGGTCTATCCTTGGGAATGGTCCATAAGCTAAGGAGAAGAATGTATATTCTGTAGCTGTTGGATGAAATGTTCTGTAAGTATCTATTAGGTCCATTTAGTGTATAGTGCATGTTAAATCCAATGTTTCTTTGTGGATTTTCTGTCTGGATAATCTGTCCAATGCTGACAATGGAGTGTTGAGGTCTCCAGTGTTTATTCTATTGGAATCTTTCTCTCTCTTTAGCTCTGATAATATTTGCTTTATATATCTTGGTACTCCAGTGTTGGGTACACATATATTTAGAATTGTTATATCCTCTTGCTGAATTGACCCCTTTATCATTATATAATAAAGTTGTTTCTTTTTACAGTTTTTGTCTTGAACTATATTTCATCTGAGAGAAGTATAGCTACTCCTGCTCTTTTTTGTTTTCCGTTTACTTGGAATATCTTTTTCCATCTGCTTATTTTCAGTCTACATGTGTTTTTATAGGTGCTTTTCTTGCAGACAACATATGGTTGGCACTTGTTTTTTTTACCTATTCAGCCATTCTGTGTCTTTTGATTGAAGAGTTTAGTCCATTCACATTTAATGTTATTATTGAAATGTAAGAGTTATCACTGACATGCTGTTATTTGATTTCTGATTGTTTTGTGATCCCTTCTTTCTTTCTTACTTTCTGTCTTCCTTAGTCAAAAGTGATTTTCTCTCGTAGTGTGTTTTAATTTCTTCTTTTTATTTTTTGTGTATCTGTTGTAGGTTTGTTGATTTGAGGTTACCATGAGGCTTGCAAAAAAGATTTTATAACAGATTATTTTAAACATATGACAACTCTGCATACAAACAAAAAACAAATAACCAAGCAAAGAGAAATCTAACAGAAATTCTATCCTTTAACTGCATCCCCATCCCAATTTTTAACTTTTTGTTGTTTCCATACATATCTTTTTATATAATCTATCTTTCAAAAAGTTGTTGTAGCTATTTTTGATAGGTTTTTCTTTCAGTCTTCTTACTCAAAATATAAGTGGCTTATGTACTGCAATTACAGCAATAGAGTATTTTGTATTTGTATAGTAGCTATTACCAGTTACTATACCTTCAGATAATTTCTTATCATTCATTAACATCCTTTTTTTCAGATTGAAGAAGTCCTTTTAGCATTTTTTTAAATTTTCATTGATACATAATAATTATACATATTCATGGAGTACATGTTATATTTTAATACAAGCATATAACATATAATGATCAAATCAGGGTAACTGGGACATGATTCACCTGAAACATTTATCATTGCTTTATGTTGGGAACATATGAAAACTTCCAACTATTCTGAAATATAATAAATTATTGTTAACTATAGTTGCCCTATTGCACTATTAAACACTAGAACTTTTTCCTTCTATTTAACAGAATTACCCCTTCACCAACACCTCTTCATTACTCCTTCCCACCACCCTTACCAATCTCTAGTAGCCACCATTCTATTCACTACATCCTTGAGATCAATTTTTTTTAGGTCCCATATATGAGTGTGAAAATGCTATATTTGTCTTTCTGTGCCTGGTTTATTTCACTTAAAATAATGTCCTCCAGATCCATCCATGTTCCTGCAAATGACAAAATTTCCTTCTTTTTCATGGCTAAATAATATTCCATTGTGTACATACACCACATCTTTTTTATCCATTCGTCCCTCGGACAAGTCCAGTGTTGATGAAATCCCTCAGCTTTTGTTTGTCTGGGAAAGTCTTTATTTTTCCTTCATGTTCGAAGGATATTTTTGCAGGATGCAATATTCTAGGGTTAAGGGCTTTTTCCTTCAACACTCTGAATATGTCATGCCACTCTCTCCTGGCCTGTAAGGTTTCCACTGAGAAGTCTGCTGCCAGATGTATCAGAGCTCCTTTATATGTTAGTTTTTTTCTTTTCTCTTGATTCTCTCAATACCTTTTCTTTATACATGACTTTTGGGAGCTTGATTATTAAATGCCTTGAGGTAGCCTTGCTTGAGTTAAATCTGCTTGGTATTCTTGTACTTGAATATTGATATCTTTCTCTAGGCTGGGAAAGTTCTCTGTTATTATTTCTTCGGATAAATTTTCTATCCCAATCTCTCTCTCTCTCTCAACTCCTCTTTAAGATCAATAATTCTTAGAGTTGCCCTTTTGAAGGTATTTTCTAGACCATGTAGGCATGCTTCATTGTTTTTAATCCCCTTTTCTTTTTTGTCTTCTGACTGTGTATTTTCAAATAGCCTCTCTTCAAGCTCACTAATTCTTTCTTCTGCTTGGTCAGTTCTGCTACTGAAAGACTCTGATGCATTTCTCAGTTTGTCCATTGAATTCTTAAGCTCCAGAATTCCTGCCTGATTTTTTTAAAATTATTATTCAATCTCTTTGTTAAGTTTCTCTGATAGGCTTCTAAATTCTTTTTCTGTGTTGTCTTGAAGTTCATTGCACTTCTTTGGGACAGCTGTTTTGAATTCTTTGTCTGATAAGTCACATATCTCCATTGTTCCCCGATTGGTCACTGGTACCTTATTTAGTTCATGTGGTGAGGTCATGTTTTCCTGGGTGTTCTTGATGCTTGTGGATATTCATAGATGTGTGGACGTTGAAGAGTTAGGTATTTATTTTAATCTTCACAGTCTGGGCTTGTTTAAATCCATCCTTCTTGAGAAAGCTTTCCAGATATTCAAAGGGAATTGCGCATTGTGATCTAAGTCTTTGGTCACTGCAGCCATATCAGTACTAGGGGTGCCCCGAGCCCAGTATGATGTGACTCTCACAGATTCCTGGTGGTACTGCCTTGGTGGACTTGGGTAGGGTACAGGAGAATTCCCTGGATCACCAGACAAAACCTTTCACTCTCTTTCCTCACTCTCTGTGCTGGGCTGCTGTATTTGGGAGAGGAGTGACATGGGCACTCCCTCATGGCCACCAGTACCAGGTCACACCTGAAGCCAGTCCAGTCCCATCCAAAGCCTGTGGTGACTATTGCCTGGCTACTTCTGATGTTTATTCAAAGCCTAAGGGCTCTTTAGTTGGCAGGTGGTGAATCCTGCCAAGAGTGAGTCCTTCCCTTCAGGGCAAGTGTTTTTTTTCTGGCCCAGGGGACTCAGGGGCTTCGGGAGTCTGCTTGGTACTTTATTTTACTATGGCTGAGCTGGTAGCCAAGTTGCAAAACAATGTCCTCTGAACTTTTCCCTTTCCTTTTCCCGGAGCATCACTGCCTGTAGTTGGGGGGCCAGGGGAAGATGCAACACAGGCACTGGCTTTGCTGCCACTGCTGGTGTCTCGCTGGGTTATATGCACCCCAAGTCCGTTGGCTCCAAGCCAGCACAGCCACAGGAATTGCCCAAGGACTGCAGCCTTTGTGGCCTGATGCCTTAATGAATTTAGTCCAGGCCTGAGGCTGCTTTTTGTCAGCCAGTGGTGAAGCTAGCCAGAACTCCGGTTTCAGGGTGGAGGCTTTCTCTGTGGCTGAGCTGGTCTAAATGCTCCCTCTGTGGGTACTGCCAGAATTCTGCCCTGTGCTGTGTTCCTGCACCAGGGCAGCCCTGTATTTCAATGCAAAGCCCCACAATCACTTCACTCTCCCTCCCCCCAGGCATACAGATTCTCTCTCCACTTGGGGTGCTGGCACAGCACTACCAGGGGACGGGGGAGGAGTGGCATAGGCAATGCAATAGTGTCTTTTCTGCCCTCCTCAGTGCCTCTTTTCTTGATATAATGTAAACCAGGTAGTACGATTGTTCACCTGAATTTTGGATCGTCTGAAGGTGGTTGCTTGCACAGATATTTGTTGAATTTGGTGTTCATGAAGAGGGACGATCACTGGAGGTTTCTATTTGGCTATCTTGCTCTGTCCCCTCCCCCACATCCCTCTTGATGTGCCCCTGGTGTTGCATAAATTTATTTCAGCTTTCACAGGGAAAACATTTTTATTTTAATAATTGTGTAGCCTATGTGTGTGTTTGTGTGTGTGTGTGTATGCATCTGTGTATGCATTGTAACATAATTATATATAATTATGTTAAGAATGAAAATAACATACCAAATGATACTAGCTTTGCATTGTAGGGAAACAAAACTAAAAAGCTAAATATACAAATAGACAATGGCCAGACTATATATAAAAATGAAACTCTGACCCACAATTTGTAGCAACCAGACCAGAATGCCAACCTACCACCTACAAGCCAGACTTGTAGGAAGTCAGGCCACTGTCTCTATAAACCAGTCCAGGAAGCTAAACAATAACCACTGTAAACAATGGGCTACAAATGACCAGGACTTGAATAATAACTAACAACTTCTCTGATTTTTGTCTCCACTTCTAACTTAGGACCAACCAGAGAAAGCCAAATATACACCCCTAGCCAATCACATAGGCTGCCCTGCTTCTGGTTAGGCACCTGCAGCTTCCCCACACCAATAGCCTCCAATCAAGGTGTACCCAAGTCTTCTCTCCGTTCTACTAGTAAAGCTTTCCCACTTCTCTGCCTGCCTTGGAGTCTCTGCCAAACTCAAGTGACGGTCGCTGGCTCCCTTGCTATAGTAAGCTCTGAATAAGTAGCCTTTGTTTGTTCTTATTTGGGTGGTCTTAATTTATTTCCACAAATATCTCCTAAAATAAATGTACTTAAGTGTGAAAAGGGAATTTAATTTAAAATCTAATTAAATAATAGCACAGATGGTAAATGTATATTACAAAAATTATCACAGTGGCATACAAATGAGTGAAGTTTGAAAACACTGCATTCTGTGCAAGGCAGATGTATTAGGTTATTAAGTATGAAATGTCCAATTTCCTTAAGTACTAAGTTTGACAGATGATATCTCTGACATTTCACTTTGACTTTGTTTTATTTTTATTGTAAAGATACATTCTCAGTCTTTCAAATGCACTTATTGGCTTGTGATTATTTTTCACATTTTTTTAAAGCACTTTTTGAGAAACCATGAATAAGTCAAAAATTCATGTTATTTTCAAAGATGAGTTCTGTCATGAAACCAATGCAGTGCAGGCAGCTCAAAATATCAACAAAGCGTTTGGGAAGGATGTGGCTAATGAACGCACAGTACATCCATGGTTTTAGAAGTTCTGTTCTGGTGATTTTAATGTTGAAAATGAGCCATGTGGGCGACCCGAGAACAAGATAGATAATGATGAGCTGAAAGCTGTAGTGGAAGCGAATCCATCTCAACCCACACATGAATTAGCAGCAAGGTTTGATGTTACCATTCCAACAATATTGGACCATTTGAAACAAATTGGCAAGGTAAAGAAGCTGAATAGATGGGCTCCACATGAATTAAATGAGCATCAGAAGAGAAATCATCTTGAAGCTTGCCATTCTTTGTGGTCATGACATAAAGGCAAACCATTTCTACACTGTATTGTTACGTGTGATGAAAAATGGATTCTTTTTGACAATTGCAAGCATTCGACACAATGGCTGGATAAAGATGAAATGCCAAAACACTGTCCAAACCTGAATATTCATCAAAAAAAGCTAACGGTATCTGTTTGGTGGTCCAGCTCTGGTTTTACCTACTTCAGGCTCATGAAACCTAGTCAGTGGATTACAGCTCAAACTACAGCAGCTGAACGTGGAAACTCTCTGTTATCCACCATATTCACCAGACCTTGCACCAACTGACTACCACTTATTCCAGGGTTTGGACCACTTCTTGCAAGGAAAAATATTCAATTCTCAACAAACTCTGGAAAACTCCTTTCATGATTTCATTGCCACTTGCTCTCCAGAACTTCTTTGCTGCTGGCATAAACAAGCTACCGTTAAAATGGCAAACCTGTGTCAATAGTTCAGGTGCATACTTTGATTAATTGTACTGCTTCTTGTTTGAGATATAATAAACCACAGTTTTGATTTGAAATTGGACATTTCATATTTAATAACCTGGTACTATGCTAGACGTACTATGAACAAAAATTTTCAGGGGAAGGCTATGACAAGATACACTGGGCATGCTCCAACCTCAGGCCTTTGGGGCCATTTCCTCTGTTTAGAATGACTCCTCACACATCCACAAGACATGCTTCCTCTCTTCTTTGGGTCTTTGCTCAAATACCCTCTTTTGTGAGTCCTTCTCTGACTACTCTGTTTTTAGTAACAATAATACCTTCTGTCCTATCCTCCTTCCTACATACATACACATGCACAGTCTTTTCCACATTTCATGTTTTATTTTCCCCATATTCGTCATTCAATATACTATGTATTTTATTTATTTTTTTATAACTTACTTCCACACATGCTACAATGTAATTCCCTAAGGACAGGGATTTTTTTTTTTTTTTCAGTACTGAATCCTCAACACCCAAAACAGTACCTGGCACTAAGAAAGTCTTCAATAAATATTTTTCAATTGAAGGAAGGAAGGAATCAGTAGAACCCAAGCTCAATTTCAGCTCTGTCACTTACTAGTTATGGTAGACTTGGAGACGTGCCACCAGATCCCCTTCAAGGGGTACGTGTTGCCCCAGCTGTCAGCTACTTCTGAGTTTGCCTTAGCTGCAGAGTCATCTTACTCAAGGACACACCTTGAAAAGGCAGTCAACTGTCAGTGGCTGATGGAGGCAGGTGGAAGCAGAGAGGTGCTGCAATTTCAGCTTTACATCAGATATTCTGCAAATGACAAAATTTCCTTCTTTTTCATATCAATAAAAAATAAAAATAATATTCTGATGGGCTGAATGTGCTCCAGAGCACCCCCTGGTGTTGGCCATAGTTCTGTCGCACCTGTATCACATCGCAATTTCTCCCTCTCCTTTCTTCCACGGGTGTTAATCTTTAACAAATATTCTGCACACCAAATTCCATCTCAGCATTGCTTTGGGAGAACCAATCTGTAAAACCAGCTAAGTTTCCAGAATCCAACCTGCAACATCAACTAAAACTCCAGTTTCCGTTACCCGCCCTCTACCCCCAAATCTTAAAGGCATCTCTGAAGGATTTTGACATATTATTAGCAGCCAGCCTAGGAGCAACTTGTACCTCTCAGGGTGTCTACACACTCTTGAAGACCAAAATATGGACAGGGCCCAAGAATCATTCAACGTAGCACAGACTCCGGAGATGAGGTCTGGCATGCCCCAAGGTTCTGCCCTTAGCAAAGTTTTCCTTCTACTGCAGTGAAATAAGAGGTCTTTGCTCTGTTGCTATTTATCTTCCTTCTCAGCTGCCACACTCCATATAAAAACCTTTGCTTTTATTCACAATTCAATCTACAGGTTGAAAGCCCCAGAGGCACTCTCATGACTTTATAGCTAACAGCTCAGAGCCTGGCTCAGGACTCTTTAAGTAAACAATAGAGAAGTGACGATAATAATTACATAAACTACTCATTGGCTTTCCAGTGGATTCCAACCATTAGTGATGCCATAGACATCAGGCTATTACGCTGTGGTTGTTCATGTCCCATGTCTAGCTAGCTACACTGGGCTGGGAAGCAAATTACTGATGACCATTGGATGAATACAATATATATTCAGTATAGATTTCTGCCAGGTTCAGTCTAATGGCCTAGGAGTAAGAGACTTAAAGCCCTATTAATCAATCCTCTAAGATATAAAAAAATCATAGAAAACATAGTTTTCTCCACTCACAGAGATGATTAGATTTTAAAATATGTTTCGGTGGGTGCTAAGCTAAATAGAGTACTTTATTTAATTAAAGTCAAATGATATGGGTGATGACTTTACAGATCACTTAGTTATGTGGCATATTATGGCTGTTCTCTTGTCACTGAATCGAGAAAGGATATGAATAAATCACAAGGGTCCAAACAAGTGAATCTTACAGTAGAAATCTAAAAAAAATAAATAAAAGGTGGCCAGTTACCTATAAACAAACATTGTATCTTCTCAGGCCTCTTTGTGCCTGTGGAACAGTACAAATAGCAGTTTTGCATATCCAGAAACCTCTGAGCTGTCACTGCTAAGTTTCAGAGAACCTCGTTAGGTTAACCACTATTTTAAGTATTCCATGAGTAAGAAACCAGAAATAGCTTTTCTCCACAATTCCCGGGGGCAGACAGCTTTTGTGCCCAGTGAGGGATACCCCAATGGCAATTAATTCTCAACACTGATGGGCAGAATAGTGTTCCCATGACATTATCATCATTTCTTCTTCATTTGCAATCTTTTATCATCCATTTCTGTCCCCAAGGCAGAGAACCTCCCCTACCAGCACAACCCAGATGGCCGCAGCTGCCTGCCCAACATGGCTCCCTGGGGACACACAATCGTGCAGCACCAGCAGGGTAACTGTTTCCAGGAGATGTGACTTGACTGTGTAGGAAGTAACTGAAAAGTAGGAGTTCCCCAGTCCACAAAAGATAAGTCATGGCATCCTAAGACGAGTGGCTCTTACATCCTGGAAACAGTGAGATGGGCAAATTGGCACACAACAGCAAGAGAACAAAAGGATTAAGGAGTCCACAGTGATGCCAAAACAAATGCAAGCATCTGAAGAGCCACTCACTGCCAAGAGGCACAAAAGACACAGTTATTTAATCAAACTGCAATTTCAGAAAAAGCACAAACTCCTTGTGCATGGAGTCATGGTAACCTTCTCAATGCTTAGTTAAGACACAAACTGTAAAGAAGACATGCCAAGGCCGGGCACGGTGGCTCATGCCTGTAATCCTAGCACTCTGGGAGGCCGAGGAGGGTGGATCGTTTGAGCTCAGGAGTTCAAGACCAGCCTGAGCAAGAGCAAGACTGCGTCTCTACTAAAGAAATAGAAAGAAATTATATGGACAACTAAAAATATATATAGAAAAAATTAGCCGGGCATGGTGGCACATGCCTGTAGTCCCAGCTACTCGGGAGGCTGAGGCAGGAGGATTGCTTGAGGCCAGGAGCTTGAGGTTGCTGTGAGCTAGGCTGACGCCACAGCACTCTAGCCTGGGCAACAGAGTGAGACTCTGTCTCAAAAAAAAAAAAAAAAAAGAAGAAGAAGAAGAAGAAGACATGCCAAAGTCAGTGGGAAACAAGGAATTCTGGATTCTCCATCTAGCCCCTTTCCTCACAGGGGACCAATGATTTTTATTTTGTGAAGAGAGGATTATAGTGTCTTTGAAATGTATTACATTTAATTTCAAAGCCTCAGAATCTATGCTTTTCTAACTGAGAATGCCAACCCATTAATGGGTCATGAAATCAATGTAACATATTTTAATGAAAGGATAGAATAGAATAGATAGAATACAATAGAAAACATCAGAATGCATCATGCATAGTTTCATCTTGAAACAGTCACAAGTATGCACTTATGTTTTTAATCTGTGAGTACATAAGAGTGTGTGTGTATATATAGTATTGGGTAACAATGTAAAATGTATTTAATACTCTAGACTTCGATTTTTTTTAATGTTTGGAAGCCACTACTCTTAATCAATTAGAAGAAGTTACTAACCCTCACTCCTTTACCTCCATACAGATAGCAGAACCTGAGTTTCATCACCACAGTTCTCACATAGAGCCCACCAATAAGCTCTTTGTGGCTTGCCTATTTCACAAGGCGCAGTAGAGAGAAGGCCTGTGACCAAATCACTGGAAGACACGATTCCCTATAGCTTAGGCATTTCCATTAAAACAAAGAAAAGAAAATTTCCCTAAGAAACCCCATGACACACCTGATACTTCAGACCTTCAATTATTCACTGTGTATCTAACGTCTGTTTTAATACCCACTGCTCTTGTACAAATATCTTCTATTTAATATCCCTAACAACATACTGGGATCTGAGGAAATTATCAAGACTTTGTAAAGTTTGTCAGATTTTGGACCATGTATCCACATGAAGAAGAAAAAAATGTATATGTACTTTGATCAGAGCAGAAGTACTTCATCCTTCAAGGATCCAGGAGTCTATGAACTTGGATGGAGGAAAAAATTATATCTTTATTTGCACAAATTATTTAGCATGTGCCTTCACTAGGAATGTAGGCAATGAATCACAGTAAAATTAAGAGTACTTGTGACTTTGTCAGCAATAGAAATCATAGATATTTTCATAGTATATTATAGTTATTACAGATATATGGAAAGATTATATTTATTACTACTTCAAAATTAGAGTACTTATTAGATTTTCTGCTACATTTTGCTATTTAAGGTGTTAATTAAAAAGGACATGCGTTGTAATTGTTTAATTTTGATAACTGGATTTCAATGTAATCTTATGTATTTTATTTTATGGATTTTATAAATTTTATTATGCATTATTCAGAAGAGTAGGCTTTTCCAGCTACCAAAGGGGTCTATGGCATAAAAAGGGTTAAGTGATTAGGAAGATTTATTACAAGAGCAAAGCAGAAAGGAACATAATTATACAGAACAATCAGTCATGGAGGCTGAGTTAGAGTAAGTTATTGGATATTTATACTGGAAATGCTTGGACTGCCTGGAAGTTCTTAGGACCCCTCCAATTCTCCCCACTGGTAGTGGTAATGGGAGATCATGGAGAGAAACCAACATTTTAGAGTCACTTTGGCTACCTGAGATAGAGTTCCTAGCACTCAGACCTCAAGATGGGGGTAACATGGTCCTGGGGAGCAAGCCGTGCCTCCTGGCTGGGAACCATTCTCCTAAATTGCTACCTCTACAGGACAAAGTCCACAAAGAGGCTAGCCGTGCTCAACCTGTAAACTGCTCAGGTGTACTGTCTAGCAGTCAATCTGTATGGAACAGATCTAGAGGCTGCCAGGGATTCAGAGTTTGGGGATACCCTCAGCCATGTAACAGCCACTGTGCTTCACATAGATTATCATTTAATACTCCAGGTCATCCTGTAAGAAAGAGTCTATGATTATAGCTTGAAGAAACTGAGGTTTAAGAAGGTGAAAGGTGACTTAGATTGCCCGGAGTCACAAGCTCTCCAGAGATGGAGTCAGACATGGATCCCTGCTGGCCTACTGTAAGCCCTGCACTCTTGATCACTCAGCTAAAATGTCTATTATGATCTCTGGAGCCGAGGGGAGAAAAGCCACCTACCTGTTTCATATGGCTGTGGGCACTTCTTGCAAACTATACTCATGCTGGAAATTCAGGTAAGTAAACTTTGCCTGGGAAAGGTCAGAACACGGGAGCTGAGCAATGGGGGTGTTCTATCTTGACCGTATAAGTAAATGGGCTTTATTTCCAAGTCTGCACCATCTTCTCAAAGTAGACAAGAGATCCTGGAGAGACAGAATAAAGACCATCTACTCAATAATACTCTCTCCCTGTGTGTATTGGGGGTGACAAAGAAATATGGGAGCAGGCCCTGACTAGCACAAAGAGAGGCCAGGGCACTGTTCCCTCTAATTATTTCAGCAGTTGTTTCGCATGTCTCAGGTAGTTCCTCTACAAAGACACTGATCAGTACTCTGTTGAATGTTTGAGGGAGACCTGCAGATCTCCGGTTCTCTCTGCATGGCTCTCTCTTCTCTAGTCTCCTCTCCTGGCAACTCTCATTGCCTTGGTCCCCAGGGACTCTCAACTCTATTTCCTCAACTCCAGGTGTCTGACAGTCCTCCAGCTTCATCCTCTCTGCACCGTGGCCTGGAAACTCTCTCAACACAGTAAGCTAGGACAATCACAGGGCTCACCTTGTTTGTTTTTCCTCTCTTGGGAATCACTTTCCTTCATTGCCTGATGACCAGTATCTTGAAAACTATTGTTTCACATGTTTTTATGGTTTATTTTTGGTGGGAGGCTAAATCTTGACTCAAATTCTTTAGTCCAAGTTTCTTGTTAGAGACCACTGAAATTTATGTCCTATGATTTCACTATAATCTTTACTAAAGATGAATTTTTAAAATTGTGGTTAATAAGACTATTTTCTCACTCAGTATCCTTACATTAAACTTCTGCTACCTAAATTAACCTAAGAAAATGTCCGACATAGTAGGAATTAAGAAACTGTCAGAGGCTGGTGGGGAATATACACAGCCAGGAATTTTTGCATCCTTGAATCACACTAATTGCATGCACTGGGGTTCAGATAGGATGACAAAAAAAAGGAAGAGACTAACTCCAGAAGAAATATTCCAGCAGTCTATGGGCCTTAAGTACTAGCATATGCTGAGTCACGCAGCCCCTTTTCTCCTTTCAAGTCAGCGGGGTTCTCTCAGATGAACAGATACAGCTGCGTACTTACCAGGGATGCTGAGAAGATTAATCTGGATCAATTAATTCAGTGCTTTCAGAAAGTTCTATATTCTTTCTACATTACGAAAATTACCAAGAAACCACACTAATGATGTGCTGTTGAATTCAGAAAATGAGAATGTCAACAAACAACATAAAAATGAAAGATACTGCTTTACAAAATGTATCACATCCATTTAACCTGTCAGGCAAACTTAGGTTCCTCTCATTTAGGACAGACCGCTCTGTGGCAAACCAACAGAGTATATATTTTATGGGTAGCAATAAAGTCTTATTAGTATAAAATCTCATTAAAGCAAATGATACTTAAATCTCTTTTTTGAAGTAGGTGAGGTTGGCTTGCTTTAGAGGGAGCTGGCAGGTAGATTGATTGATCAAGTGAGGAGAATTCAAAAAGGTGAATCTCACTTGTATGCCCTAAATCTATGTAAATTAAAAAAAAAAAAAGTTGAATTGCATTGTCAAGCCCTGCCTGGGTTTTGTAACTGCTCTCCTCACAGCTGCAGCCACCTGACCCTCTAGTCCCTTCCCTCCCCAGGTCAGTGGTTTTCAAACTGTGGCCCCAGCCAGCAGCCTCAGCAGCATTTAGGAGCTTCTTAGAAATGCAAATTCTCAGGTCCTACCCCAGACCTACACAGTCACAAACTCTGGATTGGAGCCTAGCAATCTCTGTTTTAACAAGCCTTCTAGGTGATGCTGATGCCCATAGAAGTTTGAGAATTGCTGTTCCGCCATATCATCTTCTTATGCATAACAGTTATGACAATTTGGCTATCTTGACAATTGATTTGTTTCCTTGTTTATTATCTTTCTTCTACTCTGGCTACATATTAGAAACACCTGTGTAGCAATTTAAACTTCCTATGACCAGTAGGAGAATGAGCCCTATTAAATACAAATGAAGAGAGGGCAACAGGCATCAGTGTTTTTTTTAACTCACCCCAGGTGATTCCAATATGCAGCCCTATGGAGAACCATTGTCTAAAAGAGGCCTGACCTTCAGGAGGATACAGGTAAGCAGCTCTGCCCTGCACTCTGGGGCTCAGCCTCATGCAGTCCTTAGAGACAGGCTTTGGGGTCCCAGGAATGCAGGTTTTAATTCCCAAAAAAAGACTAGGGGGTGTTTTAAAGAGACAGCTCATAAAACATATTACCCTTTTTCAGGCAGTTCCCTCTGTTACATATCCTCCACTGTCAATTTTACCCTTCCATAGCTATGGGACAAGGGGTGACGTAGTCATCAAGCTACCTCCTGCTGAATTGGGGCAATGTTTTAGATGGAAGGTTTATACTTATTTATGCCATTTCAAAGCTTTGGCAGTAGATCTACAAAAATAAAGAATGCAACAGATTACCAGGTGAAAAAAGGCATAAGCAACAACCACAACCATAAGGATTGATAAGATGAAATGGAAGAGGATACTTGATAAGAGTGATTTTGCCCTGCCTTGTATCTAAGACACAGTAGGACTGTGGGTCCTTACTGTCACCTTGTACATAATGTCTGATACAGGGTTGGGCTAGAAAGAAACATGGGACCCCTGAGTACATGGCTATTAGTTGTGCCCTGTAGGTGCTCTGAGAGATCAGCTTCTGCAACTTCAGAAATCATACACAGGAATGCCAAAAGAAGTTTTGGATAGCAAACACAGCAGCAAGACAGATCAGCAGAAGAGGTGATAGCCCAGGAAATCCTCACTAAGGAGTTGTCTCTCCATCCTATAGACAGAACAAATAACCAAAGAAAGGTTAGTGAAAATATCACCATCTTCATCTTTCCTTCTTCTTAAACAGATACTTTAGATCACCTAAAGGTTGGCTCATCCACTGGGGGCTTGGGTCTTCTTCTTCCATGGGACACCTCTTTAGTGCGGTATTATGGACCTGAGGTTTTTACTACTGACAATTTCAACAAGGTGTGAGTTGTTAGAGGCATTTCATAGGGTCCCTTTTACTTCTCTGTCAGTTGTTGCTTGGATCCTTGTTCTTTCCAGGCTTTAGGCCACACCCAGTCTCCAGGTTTAAAGGGATGGAGGGGTGCTTCCAACTGGGGCAGGGACCTCAAAGAGTCAAACGCATGCATAGTGGTTAGTATCTGACCCACTTGTTTGACATATTGCTTTCCCCTGTCTTCTTTACTCCTGGTTGTGTTACCATACTTACCTTGGGGTGCTTGTAAGAGTCTCCCATAAACTATTTCTTAGGGGCTTAAAATTAAGCCTGCTTCTAGGGGCTCCCCTTATCTGGAGGAGGCAAGCGGCAATACCTTATCCCACTTTAGATGGGTTTCATGCAATCTCCATTCTAGATATAGGGCTTTGCTTATATGCTGGGTTACCTGTGCTACAAACAGGATCCATCATCACTCTGAATGGAGGAAAGAAACCTATGAACATCCTGATGAACTTCAGGATCATTGAGTCCACTGTGTCCAGCTCCTTGGAGAAACAGTTCACCAAGTTTCCACAGGAAACTACAAAACATTGCTGAAAGTAATTAAAGAAGATAAGAAGATCTAAATAAATGGAAATATATCCACATTCATGGTTTGGAAAATAAGATTGTTAAAATGACAATACTTCCCAAAGCAATCTACAGATTCAATACAATCTCTATTAAAATCTCACTGGCTATTTTTGTAGAAATGGAAAAGCATATCCTAAAATTCATATGGAATTTTAAGAGACCCCCAAATGGCTAAAACAATCTTTAAAAAGAATAATAAAATTGGGGAATTCACACCTCTGAATTTCAAAACTTACTACAAAGCTACAGTAATCAAAACACTATGATGCCGGCATTAGGATAGACATATAGAGCAATGGAATCGAATTAAAGGTCCAAGAATAAACCCATACACCTGTGGTGAATTGATTTTCAACAGCAGTGCCAAGACAATACAATGGGAAATAATAGTCTCTTCAACAAGAAGAAAATATACGGTAAGTCTTTATGATAGTGGATTTGGCAATGGATTCTTAGATATGACACACAAGCACAAGCAGAAAAGAAAAAAATACATAATTGAACTTCAACAAAATTAAAAACATGTCTGCATCCAAGGATACTATCAAGAGAGTGAAAAGATAACCCACAAATGGGAGAAAATATTTACAAAGTGTATATCTCTTAAAGATCTAGTATCTGGAATATAAAAAGGACTCTTAAAACTCAATAACAAAAATACAAAAAAAAATTAAAAATGGGCAAAGAACTTGGATACACATTTTCCCCAAGAAGATATGCAAATGACCAACAGGCACATGAAAAGATGCTCAACATCATTGGTCATTAGGGAATGACTAATGCAAATCAAAACCACTATGAGATACCATTTCATATCCACTGGGATGGCTATAATCAAAAAAATAGAAAATAAGTGTTGGCAAAGATGTGAAGAACCCCTCATACATTGCTGGTGGAAATATACAATGGTATAGTCACTATGGAAAACAGTTTGGTGGTTCCTCAAAAAGTTGATCATAGAATTACCATATGATCCAGCAATTTCACTCCTAGGTATATTCCCAAAAAGATTGAAAACAGGCATTCAAACAAAGCTTGTATAAAAATGTTCAGAGCAGCATTATTCACAATAGCCAAAAGTTATAAATAACCCAAATTTCCATCAACTGATGAATGGGTAAACAAAATGTGGCATAGTCATACAATGGAATATTATTCATTCATAAGAAGAAATAAAGTACTAATACATGCTACAACATGGATAAACCCCAAAACATTATGCTATATGAATGAAGCCAGAAATAAAAGGTCACCTATTGTATGATTCACTTTTCATATGAAATATCCAGAATAGGCAAACTCATACAGGCAGAAACAGATTAGTGGTTGCCAGAAGACAGAATGTGGAGTGATTGCTTAACGAGTACACGGTTCCCTTTCATGGTGATGAAAATATTTTGGAACTAGATAGAGGTGATAGTTAAACTACATTCAGAATGTACTAAATCCCAAAGAATTTTATAATTTAAACAGTTAGTTTTATGTTATGTGAATTTTATCTCAATAATAAATTAGTAGCAAAAAGAAAAGTGGAAAATTCCTAATGTTTGGAAATTAAAAAAAAAAAACCACTTCTGAATAACCCTCAGTCAAAGAAGAATAGAGAAATAAGAAAATATTTTAACTGAGTGATAGTAATATCAAAATTTATGACAATGTACCAAAATTTATAGGTTGCATTTATAGCACTGCTTAGAATAATATTTATGATTTTAAATGCTTACATTTAAAGAGAATAAGAGTGTAAACCAATGATCTAAGCTTCCCTTTTAATAAGCTGGATAAGAATAAGAGGAATTACAAATAAAAGGAACATATTAAATCCAGAATAAGGAGAATAAAGGAAATTACACAAATAAGAGTGCAAATCAAAAAAATAAACAATGAAAATAAAGAAAATTAGTGAAATCATAAGCTGGTTTTTTGAAAAAAATCAAATTTATAAACCTCTGGCTAGACTAATCAAGAAAAAAAAGAGAAGACACAAATTATCAACAATAGGAATGAAAGAAGGAATATTATTACAGATCCTACTAATATTAAAAGTATGCTAGGAGAGTATTACAAAAAACTTCATGCCAATAAATCTATTAAATGAAATGGACAAATGTTTGGAAAGATGTTCACATATTGTACTTTACAAAATTGGTACAACAATAATTCTCATCCCACATGCTCTTTCAGAACTTTCCTCTGCCCCATCAAGAGATGAAATCTGTATCTCATACCCTTGAATCTCAGCAGGGTTTTGCAACTGCTTCTGCTAACAGAAGATAACAAGAGTGACACTATGTAACTTCAGAAATAAGATCATAAAAGGCAAATACAGCTTCAAGCTGACTCCATCAGAATTCAAAAGCTCTTCTCTTCAAAATATACCATTAATAAAATAAAAAGACCAGGCACAAACTGGGAGAAAATATTCACAATGCATGTATTTGACAAAGTACTTGTATCCAAAATACTTAGAGAACTTTTACAACTCAATAAGAAGGCAATCAAACTCAGCTATAAGAAATAACGGTGATATGGCATCTTTTTGGTTCTCCTGGAGAGAGTTGGAACCCATTGTATTAAGTGAAGTATCCCAAGAATGGAAAAATAAGCACCAGCAAACTGGTTTCCCTGATCATCATCTAAGTGCACATTTGGGAATGACACCAATTGGGTATCGGACAGAGGTGGGGGTGGGGGGAAGGGATGGGTGTATACCTACTTGATGAGTGCGATGCGCACTGTCTGGGGAATGGACACGCTTGAAGTTCTGACTTGGGGAGATGGGGGTGGGGGGAGGGGATGGGTACATACCTACATGATGAGTGCGATGTGCACTGTCTAGGGAATGGACATGTTTGAAGCTCAGACTTGGGGGAATAGAGGGACATGGGCAATATATATAACCTGAACTTTTGTACCCCCATAATAAGCTGAAATGAAGAAAAAAAAAGAAGGCAATCAACAGGCATGGGGAGGGGCAGGTGGAAAAAAAAGAAGGCAGTCAACAAAAAACAGGCAAAAGATTTGGACAAATACTACATAAAATAAGACATACAAAGGACTGATAAGAATATGAAACAATGCTTACAAAAGGATAGATATCGTATTATTCCATGTGTATGAAATTTTAGAACAGATAACAGTAATCTAAAATTTCAGAAAACAGATGAGTTGTTGCTGGGAGTAAAGTCACAAAGACAATTGACTGCTAAAAGCAAGGATCTGGATTCTGACTTGTGTAATTTTAACCTTTTCCTTTTCTTTTCTTTCTTTCTTTTTTTTTTTTTTAAGGGAAAAGAGGCTGGTTTCAAAATCCCAAGCTCAAGCAATCCTTCCAAGTATCTGGGACTGCAGATACATGTCACCATACCTGGCTCCAGTGACTTGTGTAATTTTAAGATAAGAGTTCTAGATTACCATTCTCACCTACTCTGTGTATTTAAGTAAGTATAAACAAATATAACTGTATCAATGTCTATACATACAAACATTTGGGAAATACATATACCTTATATATGTATTTTATATATATTAGATATATTTTTATATCTATTAGGTATAGATATTAGAGATATAGATATAGATATACAGATCTAGATATAAAATCAGCCAGAGACCCAAAAGCAAGATAAAATGTTATAGCTATTGACCACACAGAACCCACACATTTTAAAAGATCTCTTCCTTCTCTCATCTCCTATAGTACTTTCTTTTGACCACATTCATGGTATATCCCATATATGCTATTTAGATTATCATTATTTGTGCATTTATCTTAATGCCTCTACTCCAGTTTAAGCTGAGTCTATGCCTAAAGTGTGTACCTAATTCATTACATTTCATAACCACAGCTGCTAATAAACATTTGTTTTTGTTTCCCCTGACATTCACAGACCTGATACAGCAGAAAGATATCTGAAAACAAAGCTCACTGCCAATAGCAGTCAGTACAGAAAGGAAAATATGAGTACAAGCATCCAAGGACGTAATTTTTACTCCAGTTATGATCATAGAACAGCAGAAAGGGCCAAAAATAGACCTTGATTTTCTCCTGCCTCTGCCACGAGCTGTGTGACGTTGGTGGGGTTACTCACCCTCTCTGAACCTCAGTATTCTCATCTAGTAAATGTGGTTTGACAGTTTTAAATAAAATAAGAAGTACAAAAGTTTTAGCATAGAATAAGCACCTGATAAATTCATGCCTCCTACATCTCACTTCTTCATTTTATCTTTCTAGAATAGATGCCAGAAATTAAAGGCAGGTTAATGAGTAAAGTCCCCTGACAATAAGAGATAGTATCGAGCGCCATGTAGGAATATAGACTCAGTATTGCCATACCTTCCAGTGATGGAAATGAAACAGAAATCTGGGATTTTATGTGGAATTTCTCCATGTTTAAATGTTGACAGTAAAGTCAAATTATTAAAATACTATGTTTGTCAACACTGTAAGGTCAAACAAAATTTGGCTGCTGTCCTAAGCCATCCTATAGACCACAGGTTTGCAACCTTTACTCATTGAGAAAGACAAATATGCTAATAACTGCAATGCAACCTGAATTTAGGTTTGTGTAAATAAATATATCTCTAACTGTATCTATACACCCACATACATTTTGCAGGGCATGTACAGTTCTTGGGACATGTTGTCAGAAGCCACCTGCCTCATTTTCTCTGTCTTCAAACTGATTATTTCCCAACGTGATGACAAGAATTTAGCTAATCCCATCAGGGAAATAATTATATTAAGTTTCTCCTCCATTCAGTTAGACAACGATTCTGCAACACCAGTCAGAGTCATGCTGCCTCAGCCATTCTCCTGTGTTTTTAACAACTGCCTTTGTGCCCAGATGGTTTGAGTCACAGCCTTCCTCAGCACACATGTGCTTTGCCACTTCTGGCTCCTTTCTTCTTAAGAGTTGAAGTCACAAGATAAGTGACAATTTTTTAAAGGCTAATTAAGAACCTTTCTGCATATGTCCTACTTAATTAACTTCTGTCAAACTTGATTATACTCAAATTTTTAAAATTACAGTTTATTTTATATTTATTCTGCTTATATGAATAATGTGTAATAACAGGACAGCTATTGTTCTGAGCTTTTACAGTGAATGACTGCTACTATATTGCAATAAAGGAATTATCGAAATAATATAAATGCTAACCCAGAGACTCTTTAATATGAATATATTTCATACAGATAAACTCGTATAATTGCTGTGCATGTTTAAGGGCAGAAAGGTAATTTTTCTTTGGCATAATAGCTCCTGGTAACCGCTTTGTAATTTCTTAATATGAAGGCGACCAATGCAAAGGGAAGCTTCTCAAATTCCAATGCTTCTCAAATTCTGGTGTGTTTCAGATTCATCTTTGGAGCTTGTTAAAAATTCAGATCCCATGTATCTACCTGCACCTGCATAACCTTTATCCTGAGTGTTCCTTGTCATCTCTGACCCTCAGTATTTTCACGTATAAAATGGGAAATAGGTCTACATTAAAGGTATTTGAGAGTTTAAAATAAAATAATAAGTGCAAAAGTCTTAGCACAGTACCAAATCTAGAGTACCTACACGGTGCCAAGATTCTGATGCAGTGAGTCTGGTACCAGGCCTGGAAATGTGGACGTTAAAAACCAAGGAGCTTTCCTTTAAGCAGGACAGGGAAAGAAAAAAAAAAAAGCAAGGAGACCCCTCCCCTGGTAATCCTGTTGCGGGTGGTCTAAGAACTAAGCATATATTGAGAAATTCTAGCCCTTGTCTCTAGACAGTGATTCCCAGCCCTGACTCTACGTCACAGTTACCTGTAGAGCTTTTAAAACTATGAATGCTTGGGCTTCACTCCCAGAAATTCTAACACTGCCTGTCTGGCAAGGAGCCCAAGCATTCCGAAAGTTTTTAAAACTCCACAAGTGACTCCAATATTAGTAAGAGTTGCTAATATTATCATTATTTCAAAGTCTCCAGATAATTCTGTCCATCTCCAGTGAAAAAAATATCAGCATATATCTATAGTATATGTATATCCATTTATAAAACATAAGACAGTTTTACTGTATTGCGTATTCTATACTCAGAAAATATATAAAAACAGAAATTTTAAAAATAAAATAAAACAAATATCACTGTATTAAATTGTTTTGTTGATTAATGGCATCAAAATCTCTTTTGTCTTTGGTTAAAAAATGATTTTTAATAAGATTCCAGAAGCTTAGTTCTTAAATGTCTGCTAACCATGCCACCGGTTACACTCTCATGGCATACTGTATAGTCTTTACATCTCAGAGTAGCTCAAGGCACCGTACACGTTCGATATGTAACCACGTATCTGAAATCATACATCATTAATGATAGTGGATATAAATTCACATTTCAAGTAGTCTTCTTGATAATTCTAATCTTTTTGGCTGACTATTTATTAGATGTGATTAGATTGTTACTGTGTTTAACCTTACAATGTACCTGATGCAGAGCCTTTTCCTGGGAGTCAGAGAAGTGTTGACTCTGCTGTTTTCTTCTTGCTTGTGTTTGTATTATTAGTTTTATTTCTAGCCAGCAAGTTTTTTGCAGGAATATTTTTTTTTTTTTTTGAGACAGAGTCTCGCTGTGTTGTCCAGGCTAGAGTGAGTGCCGTGGCGTCAGCCTAGCTCACAGCAACCTCACACTCCTGGGCTTAAGTGATCCTCCTGCCTCAGCCTCCCGAGTAGCTGGGACTACAGGCATGCACCACCATGCCCGGCTAATTTTTTTCTATATATATATTTTAGTTGGCCAGATAATTTCTTTCTATTTTTAGTAGAGACGGGGTCTCACTCTTGCTCAGGCTGGTCTTGAACTCCTGACCTCAAGCGATCCACCCGCCTCGGCCTCCCAGAGTGCTAGGATTACAGGCATGAGCCACCGCGCCCGACAAAGACAAGACACCCCGTGGTCGGCAGGATAGGAATCTTTTTGAAGCCGTTATAATGCCTACTAGGAGGTTTTCTTAAGGCTCTACTAAATATTTAGACTCTTGGACTCTCTGAGGCTGCACTTGGCTTCAGAATCTTTCAGACAGATGCAGGCTAAGAATCAGAGCCTGCCAGAGGGCAGAGTAGGCTTCTCTCTTCTGCTGGAGTCCTTGAGCAGTTCTTGCCGCAGTCTGGGGGCTGGCCTCTGACCTTGTGTAACAACTCAGGTTCAAGAATGAGACCCTCTGCATTGGCTCATTTCAGGATCTGCCCTGGTAGCCAATGTCTTATGCAGCAACTCCATAGGCGTAACTTCCAGGTTCCCCCAGGGACATACTCAGCTCCAAAAGTCAACATACTCTGACAAAAGCTGAGAACTTAGAGTTCTCCCAGTCCAGCTGTAGCCTTTTACTCAGTCATTTCTCTTGCCTAGCCACCTGTTTGACACACTACCTTTCTCAGGACTCTAAAGAAGAGCTGGAAAGCTAACAAAAGGTTAAGTTCTTATGCAGGTGGAAAAAGGGTTTGCTAACCCTTTATTCACACCATTGTTTATATCCAATTTTGTGCTGGTTGGTTTAGTTAAAACCTGAACCTATAATCTTTAAATTCATTTCACTGAGCACACACTGAAGTTTTCTGAAGACAGAAAACAAGTGAGGGTGTCATAGTTGCTCTTAACACCTTAATCCCCACCTGATGGCACTCTGAGCATTACAGTTAAATCGGGAAATGTATAAAGAAACCTCTTTTTGCTTTCTTCTCAGATTTCCTGTAGAGCAGGGATCATGCCTGTCTTGTTCATTGTTCTTGTTCACTGTCCCCAGTGCCTAGCATTGTGCCCTGCACATGACAAGAACTCAATTCACATTTATTAAGTGAATGAATATATACTTAATATATTTATATGTATCTGAATTTGTCAGAATAATGCCAAGAAAACTAGAGAAACATGATTCCTACATTTCTAAACTGTATAAGGAATATATATTATCATTTAATCTCATGACATGACTAACATTACAACTGTATTAGTCAAAAATCACATATTAAGCACCTATTTTGTCAGTCAATAGATAATGGAGAAGCAGACAGATAGGATCCCAGACCTAACAAAGCTTGTAGTCTAGAAGGCAAGACAGATATTCAAGGATTTGGAGTTCAAACATATCCCCAAATCCCAGGAGATAAATGTCAAGAATCCCCCTCTTATTTATAGTGGGGAGAAGGCTGAAAATGGTGAGTACTGCACTTAGATTCTAAGCCAACTTGTATAAATAATTACATGCATTAAATCAAATAATTTAGAATGGGCTAAATAAGATGTTGTAAAGCACATAATGAGGGCCCTAAACCTCCCCCTAGTCTGGGGAAGTTTTCCCTGGGAAAGGACATTCAGACTGAGGTCTGAGCAGTCAGTTCTCCAGGTGAAAGATGAGAGGTCTGCGGGTCTCAGCAGAAGGGACAGCACGTTCAAGCACCTTATGGCAGGAGCCTAAGGAAGACCTGAGAGAACTGAGTCCAGTTGGGTGGAGCAGAGATGTGAGATGAGGCTGGAGAAATAAGCAGGAAACAGGTCTTGCAGGGCTCACTAGAAAATTCTGAATTTTACTCTGAGTTCAACGGAAAGTCCCTGGGGAGGTTTAAGCAGGGGAATTATGTGTTCTGACTAAAGTCCTGAAGATCTTCCTGGCTCCAGTAACTACAATTACATTGGAATAAACCAGATAAGCCTTTCCTTCTCTTAATGGTTTTTATTTCATTTTTATTTATTTATTTATTCCCCTGCAGTTTTCTGAACCATAAAATATCCCCGTCCTTTGTAAATTACTGGGTGATTCATCCTGAACCTTACAAAGCTTAGCTGGAGGCATTCTGATGCTTGTGGTCTTTAAATTTTCCCTTAATCTAGTCAAAAAGCCATAATTCAATCTCTGATTGTTCTCAGTAGGGTATAATACCTTAAAATATTATTTTTGTCCCTTTTGGTAGCAATCTTTTATCAAATATTAAAGTTGCAGAAATTAAAACTATACTTCTAATTCAAAAGATATGGAAAAGGTATCTTAGTATCTGGGAAGCAACACAAATGACTATTAGGTTTGAAAAGAGAAAACTTACATATTTATACCAACACTAAAAATTATTATAACATTTCAGGTATTTTAGGTCATCAATGCCCCACACCCCCTGCTAATATGGTCTGTATGTTTCTATCATTCCAAAATTTATATGTTGAACTCCTAATCCTTAATGCCATGATGTTAGGAGGTAGGCCCATTGAAGGTGATTAGGTCATGAGGTCAGAGTCCTAATGAATGGGATTAGTGCCTTTGTAAAAAAGATCCCACAAAGCCCTCTCATCCCTTCTACCATGTGAGGACACAGCAAGAAGGCACCATCTTTGAACTAGAAAACAGGCCTCCCCCAGACACTGAATCTACCACAGCTGTTATCTTGGACTTCCCAACACCCATAACTATGAGAAATAAATTCCTGTTGTTTATAAGCCACATGATTTAACATATTTTGTTACAGTGACCCAAATGGATTAAGATATCCCCTCCTCTCCAGAGAACATATGCTTTGATTAATCTGAATTTTAATAAATCTGGATTTGTTTAACAAAACAAAGTTGTAACAAAATAAAGAAAAAATCTATTTCTTAGCAGCATAATTCTTCCCAAGGAGAAGAATTTTTGTTTAACCATTTGAGTGAGTAGGGATGGGGATGGTAAATGTGAGACTGTCCAAGAAACATGCTTGTGGACAATAGGTAGTTCATCCTTTGCTAAATCTGTCTTGCACTAAACCAGTGGTTTTAAATTCGATCTAGCCCCACTGACTCCTTATGATAAATATTGGATAATACCCCTTTGACATCCAGAAATTAAATTATTGGATATTTCCTATCCCTACACATTTCAAACGATTTAATAAAATTCTTTTTCTTTTCCTTTTTTTTTTTTTTTTGAAACAGAGTCTTGCTTTGTTGCCCAGGCTAGAATGAGTGCTGTGGCATCAGCCTAGCTCACAGCAACCTCAGACTCCTCGGCTTAAGCGATCCTCCTGCCACAGCCTCCCCAGTAGCTGGGACTACAGACATGCACCACTATGCCTGGCTAATTTTTTCTATATAGATTTTTAGTTGGCCAGGTAATTTCTTTCTATTTTTAGTAGAGACGGGGTCTCGCTCTTGCTCAGGCTGGTCTCGAACTCCTGACCTCGAGCAATCCACCCGCCTCGGCCTCCCAGAGTGCTAGGATTATAGGCGTGAGCCACTGCGCCTGGCCAAAATTCTTTAAATGTACTATAAATAGAGATGCCAGATAAAATGGAAGAACACTATTTAGGACACATTTACACTAAAAAATTATTATTTATCTGAAATTCAAATTTAACTGGGCTTCCTGTATTTTTATCTGCTAAACCTGGCAACCCTAAAGATAGAGAGGAAATAAAAGGAAAGCTACATACAATAATATGACAGGTATTTGCATGTATAACTGCTCAGCCATATGGCCTATGATGAGGTAGACAGATACTTGCACCTACAATGGAATCACCATGATTGCAATAACTATAAATGCAGACAAAGAGGTTTCACTGGCCACTCAGCTACCATAGTGGCATGGCCATTTGCAATATGATTTTCCAATATAACAAACACTCTCGGGAAATTTTCAGACAAAATAAGCTACCAACTTCTTCTGATTTGCATAGCAGTTGCATTTCTGGAAAATCTGGCGTGTTTTATTAATAAAACCATACTGAACACACACAGACACACTTTAGGTAAGTTCTGGTCTCAGATAATCACAAATAATGTTTCTTACTTGCATTAATATCCAGGAGGACATTCAAGAATCATGGAGAACATGGTAAAATTATTTGTTATGTGGGACTTTGCAGCACATTGTAAGACATTGGCTGCTGCTTCTCCAGCTCACTAAAACCGATAATATCTTCCCTCTATGGTAACAATCAAATGTCCCCTCAGTGGGAGGAAGCAGTCTCACTGAAGCTACTAATTTAAACCATACATAAGGAGAGAGTGAGGGGAGAGTTTTCTAGGACAAATAAGAGCAGAGTTTGAAGAAAGAACAACGATGAATAACCGGAATTTGATCAATTTTCTTCTATCGATGTCATGAAGCTACTGGTCAGCCTATAAAATCTTTGGTAGAACATCCATTTCTCTGTCCCTGAAAGCTTGGAGTGGGAAGTAGAAAATACTCAGGCTCTGAAACATATTTTCCCGCCCCCTTTTCTAGGACCTATAACCTATGATGTGGGGGTAGGAAAGAGGGATGGGGAGACAGAAGTCATGGGAGACTACTTGTAGGTATTAGTGTTATAGAATGAATGTTTCTGTCCCCTCAAAAATTTATATGTTGAAGCCCCCACCTCCAATGTGATGGGGTTTGGAGGTGGGATGTATGGAAGGTAATTAGGGTTAGATGAGGTCATGTTAGATGAGGCCCCCCTGATTAGTTCTCTTATAAGAAGAGGAAGAGGCACCAGAGCTCCCTCTCTCCACGTGCACACACTGAGGAAAGGCCATGTGAGCACATAGAGAGTAGGCTGTCAACAAAGGAGGAAGAAGCCTCTCACCAAAACCCAACCATGCTGGCATCCTGACCTCAGACTTCCAGCCTCCAGCATTATGGGAAAGTAAATGTCTGTTTTTCAAGGCATCTAGTCTATGGTATTATTTTATAGTGACCAGAGCAGACTACGACAGTTAGGAAGGGGTTCCCTACCTTGCTCTGGTTCTGCCAGGTGGTGCTGAGAGCCTCAGCTGATGTAGTGGCCACTGAACAAACATCATGGATGGTTTTCTTGGAATGGTATAAAACTTCACTCTGGCCCCCTCCATCAAGAATGAATTGCAGCTGTGTCCAAAATAAGTCTCTTGGACTTTCCAGTGATACAATGCCCAACACTTTCTCTAGACTACATCCCAGAGTTCCTGCCCCTCCTGTAATCTCTGGATTCCTTCATGTGGAGTCCTCTTCCATACTCTCCAATGCCCATGGAAAATGGAAATCTCAGCAATTCCCACTTCCCAGACACACTATGATATGGTTTCTTCAGGCTTTGGAAGCATTTATCAGTCCACTGGCCTCCCTATGTCAGAAATATCTAGGCCCCAAGTGGACACCAGTCTTTAGGTTCAAACAGGCCCACAAAACTAATGTCTAGCATCCTTTCTTTTCCATAGTGGGAAGGAGGCTGAAAAGGATAAGTGTCACACATTGATCTAATCTAATTCAGATCTTCTTGGAATATATCTATAGTCCCCTGCAGTTAGAAGTAGATAAGGATTATATAGCTCCTTCCCCTCAACCTTGCTATCATATGATCTGCTACAATAAATTTGTTACCTGTACTAGCAGGTATTATAGAAGGCAGAAGATAGTCTTACAACCTGTTCTATAGGCTTAATAAAATCTTAGCTCTGTCTTCAACCATGCTTGAAAAGTTCTCCTGAAATTAATGCAATGATATTCAGTTACTCTTCTGGTCAGAGTCAGGAAACAAAACTTTCCATTAGGAACGTGAAAACTGTCTCTCAATTTCCTTGGAATCCTAAACCTAGGATGCTATTCCAAATAGTGCAAGCATTTGAGTTCCCTGAGTACTTAACATAAGAGGGGAACTGCCTGTACAATATTTTTGGCCTATCCACCCATCTTGAACACCAATGATTACACTAACAAAAAATGTCTAATATTTACGATGCTAATTAATAAGGATAATTGAAGCCAACATTGCCTTAAAAGAGTGGGCTACCAAGTAGTCATACTAATGTTAACTACTTTGGGAGCATGCATTCCCAATTAGGGTACTTCAAATATTAACTAACCACTCATAGGGTTACTAGATTAAAACTAATTAACGTACATATATCACACTTTCTGTGTTAAAGTATATTAACTGAATTTTAGATAGAGTAATTAGACAATCTGGTTAACCTGGGAGAGTCTTCTTTTACACTTATTGTCCAGAGAAAATTAAAGTGTCCCCTTTTACTCTCAAAGTGGCTCAGTTTGGACAAAAACCATGTAATCACCCTATAATATAAGAGAACTCCTAGGTTTACAGTACATTCTCCAAGAATGCTCTCTCTTACAACTCTGAAGACATTCAAGTTGTGCCTGTAGGTTCTATAGCTCATCAAACATCCTGTAGATAACAAAATGCCAGATTCCCTTACTTGGAAGTTACCCTCAACCAAAATGAGGGACTCTCTAAGAGACTCCATCTCTTGGCTTTGGAGAGGAAAGATCACTACTCCATAAGAAGAAAGGGAAAGTAAGACCACTTTTTGTGAACTCCCTAAATAGACATGCCCTTATCTCCCTCATCCTTTTCTTACATTAAGTTGAGGGATCAGGACAGGACAGAAGGTCAATGGTACTGCCTGTTCTATGCACCAGCCCCTTGTGGCAAGACCAGCAGGCAGGAGACTAGCCCTAACTGCTGGCAGTCTAGACATTCTAGTTTTTAGCCAGTAGTTTCACAGCTCCTGGCCTATTCTCTAAATTCTAGGCCCTGTCATACCTTTCATCCAAGAATACTGGGAAACAAAACTTGAATGCAGAAGGATATGAGAAGAACATAAAAACCCAACTTGACTTTCAAAGACTTATCGCCTCCAGAATTCAAGGAGACATTCCAACTTGGTAGATTGCATGTTCATTTCATTCCCGGTTTCTGGTGCTTATCCAGAAAAATGACCCTGGAGGAATGGAAACTCCATATCTCTCAAAAACACTGTTCAGAAAGCAAATTTGAAACCACTCTTGTTCTCAAGATTATGACTGAGTTTCCCAGCTCCCTCACTTTAGGCAGGAGATATCCTGGCCAATAGTGTGGCAAAAATGCAGCCTTTGTTGACTACTCTTTAACTATCTTATCTGTGGGGTGTGATGGCAGTGGAGGGGGCACAAAGGCAGATAGAATTTGGGCTTTAATACCATATATGAAGGCAACCAGGACCCATAGGATTAGGACTTGACAGCCCAAGTTTACTCACACAGCCTCCATTATTGCACAGTTAGAGGGTAGCAGTCTTCAGTACTATACTTGTTTGTCGTCATTGTTGTTGTTATTATTGTTCTTTAGATCACTTCTGACCTGGATTTTCACTCTGGGCACCCAATTCCCTTAGAGCTATCCTAAGATTGGAATATTTGACAACAGTATTTTTAGTGACAGGAGGGACCATACAGATCATATGTTCAACTCTTTCACTTGAAGACCACTATGATATTTAAAGAAAAGAATCAAGATCCAACGTTAGAGAACTTGTGTTCAAATCCCCATCTACCATTAAGTCTGTGACCTAAGGCAAGGCACTCAAGCTGTCTGAGTTGCTCTTCTAAACAATAAACAATATTTACCATACAAAGTTGAAGTTGTTTAAAGAGATGTAAAAGCACATCACAAAGTTGTAAAAAAAAGCCAAAAAAATGTATTTTTGCAGATGATTAAATATTGGCACAAGGAGTTATGTAAATTGTCCAAAGTAGCACCCTATTTAGGGGAAATAGTCTTCTAACTCAAGTAATGATAACTGATGTTGCTTGATTGCTGACAGTGTTTCAGGCATTGTGCTAAGCCCTCAATATGCACATTTAATCTCCCTTATTCTTTTTTTTTATTTCACCATCTTACAGGGGTAAAAATGTTTAGGTTACATATATTGCCTTTGCCCCCCCGAGTCAGAGCTTCAAGCGTGTCCATCCCCCAGATGGTGTGCACTGCACTCATCCCCTTCTCCCCCTCCCATCTGCCCGACACCCGATGAATGTTATTACTATATGTGCACTTAAGTGTTGATCAGTTAATACCAATTTGATGGAGAGTACATGTGGTGCTTGCTTTTTCATTCTTGGGATATTTCACTTGGTAGAATGGGTTCCAGCTCTATCCAGGATAATACAAGAGGTGCTATGTCACCATTGTTTTTTGTAGCTGAGTAGAACTCCATGGTATACATATACCACATTTTATTAATCCATGCATGTATTGATGGGCACTTGGGTTGTTTCCACATCTTTGCAATTGTGAATTGTGCTGCTATAAACATTCTAGTGCAGATGTCTTTTTCATAGGATGTCTTTTGTTCTTTTGGATAGATGCCCAGTAATAGGATTGCTGGATAAAATGGTAGTTCTACTTGTAGCTCTTTGATGTATCTCCATATTACTTTCCACAGAGGTTGTACTAGTTTGCAGTCCCACCAGCAGTGTATGAGTGTTCCTATCTCTCTGCATCCACACCAACATTTATTGTTTTGGGACTGTTTGATAAAGGCCATTCTCACTGGAGATAAGTGATATCTCATTGTGGTTTTGATTTGCATGTCCCTGATGATTAGAGCTGTTGAGCATTTTTTCATATGTTTTTTGGCCATTAGTCTACCGTCTTTTGAAAAGTTTCCATTCATGTCCTTTGCCCACTTTTTAATAGGGTTGTTTGATTTTTTTCTTGCTGATTTTCCTGAGTTCTATACAGATTCTAGCATAACATGCGAATATTTTCTCCCATTCTGTAGGTTGTCTGTTTGCTTTTGTGATAATTTTCTTGGCTATGCAGAAGCTTTTTAATTTGATCAGGTCCCATTTATTTATTTTTGTTGTTGCTGTGATTGCCTTTGGGGTTTTCTTCATAAATTCTTTGCCTAGGCCAATGTCTATAAGAGTTTTTCCAACACTTTTTTCTAGAATTCTTATAGTTTCATGCCTTAGGTTTAAGTCTGTTATCCACTGTGAATTGATTTTTGTGAGAGGTAGGAAGGTGCAGATCCTGTTTCAGTCTTCTACATGTGGCTATCCAATTTCCCCGGCACCATTTATTGAATAAGAATTCTTTTCCCCAGTGTACATTCATCGGGTGTCAGGCAGATAGGAGGGGATAGGAGAAAATGGGTATATACACACCTAATGGGTGCAGTGCTCACTGTCTGGGGGATGGACACGCTTGAAGCTCTGACTCAGGTGGGGAAAAGGCAATATACGTACCCCCGTAATATGCTGAAACATTGTAATATTGCAATATTGTACCCCCGTAATATGCTGAAATAAAAAAAAATTTTAAAAAGTATAATCTCACAGTCAACAGCTATGAGGTTAACAGAGATGCAGTTCTATACTTCATTGAATAGAATCAGCCCTCCAAGAAAGGAAAAGCAGACGCAGTGCAGAATGAATCCTTAGCATGCAGTTACAGAGATTACACTTGGGTAAACCCTACTTCCCTGCATCCCCTGTAGAGAAGACAATCAGACTGAAAATGATTGATTAGTAAGAAGCTAATTAGAGCAGAAACTTCTTTCACATATTCACTAAGCAGAAAATATGTTTAATCAGTGTGGGAAGATATAGCATGCCATTGAAATAGATGTTCTGGTCACTCATTTCAACTAATTGGGTGTAGAAGGAATTTTGATTCCTAAGTAATGTTAAAGGACAATTTAAACAAAAAAGTAAAATTGTTAATTTCATAACAAATAAAATGAATACATATTAAAGACTTCTTTTAACTCATTAATAAGGGAATGGGTAAGATGCTACAATCAGTTCAAGGAGAATTCAAAGTACAGACATTTATAGATAAGGAATCTTGAAATGAATGTGCAAATGGAGGCAAAGCTAACTTAATTCTTCAACGAGAGGATGAAAGTCAGCTGAATTGTGTACAGGACAGAGTTTGCATTTCTATAGACAAGAATTATTTTTCATTGCTATCAGTTATACACAAGTTTCAGAGTTGTGAAATAGCTCCAATAGAATCAGAATTGCCAACATTTTAAATTTGCAACAATGAGGAGGATTGCCCTGCCTAAAGCACTAACAACCTCTATCATTGGTGACAATTTGACCTTCATGTCTCTAAGAGTCACATGGAGATGGGCCGCATATGGAGGTGAGAATGTGTTCACCTTAGAGTACTTCTACTAAGATAACAATTCTGGCTTGCCCGTGAGCTCAGGGATCTATTCCATTTCATAGTTATCTCCTGATAATAAACTCTTGAATACTTATAAAGAAGTGTTTTATTGTTCCTATCTTGAATATTGAAAATTGTATCACTTGATGAGTCATGTTCATAAACATTTTCTTAATTTTAACTTTATGGCCTGTTTTCTAGTGTTTAATGTTATACTTTCTCTGCATTTTATATTTTGCTTGTATTTGTTTCAAATTCAGTTCATGTAAAATGTAACTATCCAAATTATAGCCTTTCTTTCTAAATGTTTTGAATTCTAAATGAAATCCTCCCAAAGGTAAGTTTACTAACTTCCTTATTTTAAACAACCTTCAAATGTCATTTCTCACTCAATTTTTATTAATTTGTTCTTAGACAGACCACTGTTATATTCTATTTTGTTAGTGTGTAATCACATTTCTTGGATATGTTTGTAATCTTTTACTATCCGCAGTTTCAGTTATCATTCAATTGCAGTTTCTTGGGTTTTTAACTCAGTTTACAAACTATTTAAAACTAAAATTATCAGTTGGGATACATTAAAAGATGAAGAAATTTAGGCACTATGGTTTTATATTTCCCTCATATTATCAATTATCCCAAATCAGATATTAGGTTTAATTGATTGTCTCTGGGTACCAGCCAAATCTGAAGATGAGAGGATAAATCCAGATGTTAGCACATGCAGAAAAAGAAGAAAATCTTGTTTCTTTTTTTTTATTTAACATGCTTTATGTTTATTTATTTGTTTTACACCAGAACAAATAATTTCTATAATGGTTTTAATGTCATCTTCTATGATTGTATTTTGTATATGTTTCGTTTACGTGCAACTTTGGGTTATACCATAAACTCTCTGTTATTAAACCTACACATGTGCTTGGAATTGTGCCTAACATATCATATGTCCTAAGTATTAACAATTCTGATTCAGCAAATTTTCATTTTTTCCTATCATTATTTATTTACTTTGCCATTTTATATTTTTATTCAAATTTACATTTCTGTCCAGTTTAAATATTAATAAAATGAGAAGTATGCTCAGTTTGTCATTTGGTTACAATTGGCAGAGTTCCCTAATGTACTTTATTTATGTATTTATCCATCTGTCAGGTCCATAAAGGCATAATGCTAGTTTACTTCAGAGAATATACCTCATTTATCTCATGCAGTAAATATGACCATTAAGCACAGCAGGTACAGTAATCTTCCCCTTCCTACCACAGAGAACTCAGAGATATTGGGGCATCATGGATTGCCAAAACCCTCATTTTCCTACATTGTTCTTTTTTTTTAATGATTAAAATTTGCTTTATTCAAGTTTTTAAAAGTATTTTTGAAAACTAACCCATTTCTCTTTTCTTCTTTATTTTTCATTGTTATGGGTAGTTGTATATATTTATAGGGTACATGTGATGTTTTGATAGAGGCACATAATATGAATTAATTAAATCAGAGTAATTGGGGTATCCATCACCTCAGGTATTGATCATTTCTTTGTATTAGAAACATTTCAGTTCCACTCTTTTAGTTATTTTAAAGTATGCCCTAACTTATTGTTGATTATAGCCACTTTTTTGTGCTACCGAATATTGTTCATTCTATCTAAGTATATTTTTGTGCCCACCAACCATCCCACTTTATCCCTCCCTCCTCCACCCCTTCCCATGCTATGGTAACCATCATTCTACTCTCTGTCTCCATGAGATCAATTGTTTTTAATATCTAGCTCCCACATATGTGTCAGAACATGTGAGAGTTGTCTTTCTGTGTTCACTTAACATAATGTTCTCCAGTTCCATCCATGTTGTTGCAAATGGCAGGATTTCATTCTTTTTTGTGGCTACGTAATATTCCATTGTGTACATGTACCACAATTTCTTTATCCATTCATGCATTGATGGACACTTACATTGATTCCAAATCTTGGCTATTGTAAATAGCGCTGCAATAAACATGGGAGTGCCTATATCTTTTTAATATACTGAATTCCCCTCCTTTGGATATATACCTAGCAGTGGAACTGCTGGGTCATATGGCAGTTCTATTTTCAGTTTATTGAGAAACCTCCATACTGTTCTCCATAGTGGTTTCACAAATTTACATTCCCACAAACAGTGTTCAAGGATTCCTCTTTCTCCACATCATTGCCAGCATTCATCATTGCCTTTTTGATAAAAGCCATTTTAACTGGGGATGAGATGATATCTTACTGTAGTTTTGATTTGCATTTCTCTGATGACTAATGATGTTGAACATTTTTCATATACCTGTTGGCCATTTGTAAGTCTTCTTTTGAGAAACATCTATGCAGACCCTTTGCCCATTTTTTAATTAGATAATTTGATTTCTTCCTATTGAGTTGTTGGAGCTCCTTTATGTTCTAGTTATAAGTCATTTGTCAGATGGGTAGTTTGCAAATATTTCCTCCCATTCTGTGGGTTGTCTCTTCACTTTATTGATTGTTTCCTTTCTGTACAGAAGCCTTTTAGCTTGATGTAATCCCATTTGCCTAATTTTGCTTTGGTTGCCTGTGCTTTGGGGGTATTACTCAAGAAGTCCCTCCCCAGACCAATGTGTTGAAGCATTTCCCCAATGGTTTTTTTTTATTTTTGGCAGTTTCATAATTTCAGGTGTTAGATTTAAGTCTTTAATCCATTTTGATTTGATTTTTGTATACGGCAAGAGATAAGGGTCTAGTTTCATTCTTCTGCATATGGATATCCAGTTTTCTCAGCACCATTTATTGAAGAAACTGTTCTTTCCCCACTGTATGTTCTTGGCACCTTTTTCAAAGATAAATTCACTGTAAATGTGCGGATTTATTTCTGGGTTCTCTATTCTGTTTCATTCTGGCCTATGTGTCTGTTCTTGTGCCAGTACCATGCTATTTTGGTTACTACATCTCTGTAGTATAATTTGAAGCCAGGTAATATTCCCCCAGTTTTGTTCTTTTTGCTCGGAATGGCTCTGGCTATTCTGGGATTTTTGTGGTTCCATATAAATTTTAGGATTATTTTTTTCTATTTCTTTGAAGCATGTTATTATTATTTTGATGGGGATTGTATTGAATCTGTAGATTGCTTTGGGTAGTTCTTCCAATCCATGAGAGTGGAATAGCGTTCCATTTTTTTGGGTGTCCTCTTCAATTTCTTTCATCAATATTTTATAGTTCTCCTTTAGATCCTTTATAGAGATCTTTCACTTCTTGGTTAAGTTTATTCCTAGGTATTTTATGTTATTTGTAGCTATTGCAAATGGGATAGCTTTCTTGTTTTCTTTTTCGGATTGTTTATTGTTAGCATATGGAAATGCTACTGAATTTTGTATGTTCATTTTTGTATCCTGTGACTTTATTGAATTTGTTTATCAGTTCTAACAGTTTTTTGTGGACTCTTTAGGTTTCTCTAGATATAAGATCACATTGTCTGCAAACAAAGATAATTTGACTTCTTCCTTTCCAATTTGGATGTCCTTTATTTCTTTCTCTCGACTGATTGCTCTAGCTAGAACTTCCAGTACTGTATTGAGTAACAGTGGTGAAAATGGGCATCCTTGTCTTGTTTCCAATCTCAGAGGAAATGCTTTCGTTTTTTTCCCCACTCAGTATGATACTAGCTGTAGGTCTATCATCTGTGGCTTTTATCGTGTTATGTATGGTAAGTTCTGTCTATACCCAGGTTTTTGAGAGTTTTTATCATATAGGAATGTTGAATTTTACCAAATGCCTTTCAGCATCAATTGAAATGATCATATTTTTTTGTCCTTCATTCTGCTGATATGATGCATCACATTGATTGATTTACATATGTTGAACCATCCTTGCATCCGTGAGAATTCCACTTGATCATGATGAATAATCTTTTAAAAGTGCCATAGAATTCGGTTTGCTGTATCTTGTTGAGAATTTTTGCAACCATGTTCATCAGAGGTATTGGTGTATAGTTTTCTTTTTTTGTTGTGTCCTTGTCTAGTTTTGGTATCAAGGTGATACAGGCCTTGTAGAATGAGTTTGTGAGTATTCCCTCCCCATCTTGTTTCTTTCGACAATAGAATTGCCTCTCTTCTTCCTCCCTCACCCTCACCAATATACTTTTTTGGATGTGAATATAGTCACGAGCCATATAATAATGTTTTAGTCATGACAAGTTGCATATACAACAGTGATCCCATAAGATTATAATACCATCTTTTTAGATACACAAGTACTTACCATTGTGTTACAATTGTCTACAGCATTCAGTGCAGTAACATGCTGTACAGGTTTGTAGCCTAGGAGCAATAGCTTATGCCATATAACCTAGGTGTGTAGTAGGCTATACTATCTAGGTTTATACAATATGCTCTATGATGTTCTCACAGTGACAAAATCACCTAATGATGCATTTCTTAGACCGTGTCCTTGTTGTTAAGCGACACATGACTGAACTTTGATTTGCCTCCTGGAGTACTGGACTAAAGCTTCAGGAATAGGCTTGGGAAATTATAGATAGTCTCTGAACCTAGACTGATTTCTCAGAGTTGTAAGTCTGGCTAGCCACCATATTTTGTTTTGCAAAATAAGGTATGGACAGAGCCGAAGGGCTCCAGAAGACAGATGAATTTTGAAAGCTGTGGGAGAGAGAGGGGCGTGGACATTAGGATACTGTCAGCCAGAAAGAAACTTTGGGAATAGATCAGACATGTAATATAGATGCTTTACTAAGTATTACTGTGATATTGCTGTGATAATCTAAACTCCATTTTCCATTAAATGTTCAGTAAAAATCCACCTTACTCTGGGGAGCAGGCCTATTTGTTTTGATGGGACGTCAGGCTAAGGACAATTAGGTGACAGTGGACAAGAGCTGCCCATGAGTCTCACCAAGGTTTTATACCAGTAATAAGCTAAACCTGGACGGGTTCTCAGGTGGAGTGACACTCTGTGACTTTTCTGAAATGCTGGCAAGCCTGATGGTACACATTGATATGCACCTGACATCTTTTGGGGGCTCTTGATCAGGTCCTCTGGCATATTCATTTTGCCTACGTAAGAAGATTTACAAGAGATCGATTCATGTCACTCTCCAATAACTTTACATTCTACTGAAAAATCACAGTGCTGCTTCCTCTCAAAAAGTACTTTATAAATATTAATCCCCATATCATGCCCATAAATCCCCATTTTCAAATAGAAGACAAAAGACAGCTGCTTCCCATTAATTATCATATCAGGAAATTGATTAGACATTTTCTGAAGTGTTTGATTGCCAATACAGCTTCTACCTCTGGGCGTCAGGAGCCCCAAAAGCTGAAAAGCCCCAAAGGGTCAAGCCTTACATCATGGTAGTAGACCTTATGTGGCATGTGGAATTGTGGATGAGTCGTGGGTTCCAGTCCTGACTCAGGCACTTGCCTAGTTATGAAATCCTGGGGATATTGCCTCACTTCTCTAGTGCTTTCATCTTAAATGAACACCAGACCAATCTCTAGTTTTCAAATGCCCTCTGAGGAGATCTTAGAGTCTAAGCACCTCCCTCAAAGGCTATTCCCTACCTTCTCCTGCAAGAGAGACCTTCCTTTGTATATGTTTCAATTAGGGACCAAGATGTAGAAAGTTTCACTCACCAAAATTCCTCTCACAGAGGGAATTCTTTGATGCTTGAAGTAGGAGTGAGATTTTAAGGTGTATGCTTAGGGAATTAGGGGCTTCCTCTGCTTAACAGAAGAGAGAGAACGGAAAGTTCCCCGGGAAAAAATTCACAGGAAGGAGACAGAAGCCAGAGGGTCTGAGTGTTCTTGGGGGAATGGAAGATAGCGAGGAAAAAGACTGTGGTGATTTAAAAAATGAACTCCTCAGAGGCTATGTTGAAAGTCCAGCTCTGCCCCTTACTAGCTGTGTGATCTTGCGCAAGCCATTTACCCTCTGGGCCTCAGTTTCCTCATTTGTAAAACAAGAATAATAAGAGAATTTACCTAATAGAGTGAATTAAATCAGTTTAAAAAATACAAAGACCTTAATACTTACTCTCTTTACACTAAACCTCCTTTTTTAGCCCAAATTTAGATGAGGCCTGAGAGAACAAAATTTTGAAGGCACATTTTAAATGTATTAGCTGAGAGGACACCCAAATAAACCTTCTTATCTATCTCCCCTGTACAATCATCTGTGGAGTCCACAAAATTCACTGATGTTTTTGTGCATGTTTATTTTGCTATAAGTTTGTTTTAAAGAGAACATTTATCATTGGGTGTTGAGTATCAAAAAAATTAATAAACAAATAAAAATAATAAAAGAACATTTATAGTATCAATGCTGAATGTGTAGGCCCTAGTTATCTCATCTTTACATACCAACTTGTAGAAGACAATTTCTTTATTGAAAATAAATATATAAAAAAGTCCAAGTGATGACTCCTGGGACTAAGTTTCAGGGGGTGTCTGCCCTTTGTTTTAAAAGTAAAATATAGGCTGGGCACAGTGGCTCATTCCTGTAATCCCAGCACTTTGAAAGGCTGAATGGGAGAATCACTTAAGCCTAGGAGTTTGAGGCTGCAGTGAGCTATGATCGCATCACTACACTACAGCCTGGGCAACAGAGAGAAATCTCATCTCAAAAAAAAAAAAAAAAAAGTAAAACATAATTAAAAATTTTGAAATTGCATTTTAGAAGACATGATCAGGTCTGAGCAAATGATTCTTACTAACCAAATTCATAAAAGCCAATTTAAGGATTGCAAAAGGAAGTATGTCTGTTAGAAAAGCCAGCAGTCATATTCACAAGACCCAAGTTGACTGAAAAATTGCATTATAGATCGAAAAACTGACTTATTGATTGACAGTCCAATTAAAGACAAGAGAACTGAATGACTAAATGGTGTATTTTCTGCAAAGTACAGCCGTCTTCTTAGTTAATTGCTTTCTAAGCTCAAGGACTATTTCTTTCTCCATAAGCAGTACTGGTCATCAAAAGGTCTTGCTTTTCCACCATGCCAGAGACACAAGAATGATGTATTTCTTTGACACTCAAGACTCCAGGTTAGAGGAGTATAGTGTAGTGGATAAGAATTCACTGCAGTCAGGAATACTTGTGCTTAAGTCCTGACTCAGCTACTTACTATTTTTGTAAATGGGCAAATGACATAACTATTCATCCCCTCCATTTTTTAATGCATAAAATGGGGAAGGTATAAAAGCTACTTTATAGGGACTGAATAAGACAATAAATGTAATGCTTAGCACAGTCCAAGGTACATATGTTCAAAAAATGTTAGTTACTATCAATCTACTGAACTTGTATTATGACATATCCTTGCTCATAACACAATTTTATCACAACCATTATTATATTATTTACACTTTACTCTTCTTGATGGAATTTGGAAGATTCTCCAGTTCCTTAAGGAGCACTGGACAACTGAAGTGGCATATTTATAGTGCATCTCAGTCTGATAACTTCAAAGAGATGAACATTCTCATCCATTATACTTTTTTTCTTATGAGCTTCATTCTATTTTAAAATTTAATTATACTCAGTATTATGTCACTTTTTCAGAACAGCCTTCTCTGACCACTCCTTTTGTTATTCTCAAATCTTTTGGTTCCAGGAGGCAAAGCCATGATTGTCTTATTGTCACTTATCCCCACCCCTTAGCATACTTCCAGGTACATGGTAGATGCTCAATATATTTTCTCAAAAATGAAAATACAGGTATACCATTCTTTCCTGTTTATATAAACAGCCATTCCTTCCTACAAGTCACATGTTGAATTTTTTATGTGAAAGTTACGTTTTCTTATTTCTAGGAAGTCTAACTTGTGATTTACTTGAAGCCCTTTAATGGTTCTAATTATTTATTTGTTCAAGTTTTCTACTTTATCCAGCATTTCTATGTCATTAAAGGCCTATTATGATTGTTCTCTTTATCTCTTTCTACTGTTAGGCCTGCTTAGATGGGCTGTAATTTTTCTTCCTCTGCCCACTGGGACTTTGGCATAGCCACTGATACCTTGAGTGAGACTGATCACAATTAAGTGGAAGGTCTTGTAGGCTGGCCATATACAGGCAAGTTGTTAGTCTTCCACCAAGACACCAGCATGAAACCATTCTGCTCCCTGTTCTCCACTTTCTACCTCAAGGTAAAGGGGAATAAGTCCACCATTCAACTCCTCCTTGGTTTTCTGGAGATTAGGGAGAATGAGTACACTTCCATGACCAATGTTGACCCTCCCCTGGAAGGTCAAGGATCCTCAAGACCAGCTCTCCCCAGCAGTATGCTCTGCTGGTCTCCAGGCTCTCACTGGGCCCATAGGAGAGAAAGCCCTGTAACATTCTCTAGCTGGCACTTTATGGACCCAACGTGTCCTGCCGTAGAGGATGCTAGGCTGGGGGGAATTGCATAAGACTTTAGAGTTAGCGGTCAACTTCATTTCACAGGATGGTATTTTCTTTTATATTAACCAAATTCTGGATATTAACCATATTTGATTTTGCCATTTATTATGACTGCAAATTTGTCAAAAATTGTTCTCACTAACTTGGTTATCTTGAGAACAAGGCAAAAGAAAACTGTAAGCTGGAATAAGAGCATAAGAAAGAAACTTTGCAAATTATCCTTATTTTCTGTCACTAGGCATAAATTATTGCATCCAGAACAGCATAGCTGTTGGTGCTCTTGAGAAGAGGGGCTTCTCTTTAGAGCCTAAGTTAGTATCCAGCTCATATATGTGCTCAAAAAATGCTTGTTACATAAATTAATAAATGAAGGAGTGAATGAATGAATAATGATAGACTTGAGAACTAAGAAAAACTTGGCCATATTTATGAAATTGACAGGTAATTTTCAAAATCTCTTTTTAGACTGAAAACCTACTGTTCAAATAGCACCTAATGGGGAATCTCAGTAAGTGAAAAAGATGAACGACTCTGGTTGAAAAGAGCACAGAGGACCCAGTCCTTACCTTTTTGTATGTCTGTAGCAACTAAGAGGGCTTCCCACAAACCTTTTTATCCTGGGGATCACAACACTGTAGTAGACAAACTAGGCTCCTGAATGATTGTCATAATTATTTCAGCTACATTTACTTTCCATATCAATCACATCAGTTGAACCACTGGGTTCAATGAACTGCATCAATTATTGAGATGGATGAAATAAATGAATGGGCCATTATTTTTAGGAGAAGCCTAAGCTAGTCATTAAGACTAAATGATAAAAAGTTAGAAGACCTAATGTAAAATTGGGTAACAATTTTAAAAGAAGTTAATGTACAGTAAGATATGAATTATTAGAACTTAATTAACCAGAATCCTTGATAAACTAAATTTTTGCCCACTCATTCATTAGGGATGATGCAGATGGTAAGGAGATGAGCTGAAATAAGTCAAAAGTATTTTCATGTATGTCTAACTGTCCAACACAGTGCTTAGTAATATTATTGATACAAAGATGTATAAAATATGGTCCTTAGATATAAGCTTTCTATAATTTAGCTAGAAAGACATATCTTGTTCAAGATTTATCCATGTTGTAGCATATATCAGCAATTTTTTCCTTTTTATCTAAATAATATTCCATTGTATAGATATACCATATTTTGTTTATTCATTCAATTGATGGACATTTGTTTCCCTGTTTTGGCCTAACACCCCCAAATTTTTAAGTCTAACAATAATAACAATGTTGGCAAAAATGTAGAAGAAACTTTCATATATGACTATCGGGAGTGAAAATTGATACTACCACTGTGTAGAGCAAATTGCAATGCCTTATAAAGAAGAAAGTGCATGTAATTTTGATTCAGCAATTCCTCTTAGGAATGTACACAAAAGAAACCTTTGCACATGTGCACCAGAATTTGTGTACAAGATTATTCCATGCAGTGTCCTTTGTAATAAATAAAAGTTGGAAACAATGATGAAATGGATAAATGAGTTGTGGTACATTCCCATAATGAAATACTATGCAGCAGTTAAGATGACCTAGAAGTATGTGTAACAACATGGATAAATTTCAAAAATATAATGCAGAGTTCTTTTTAAAAAAAAGAAAAGAAAATTGAAGTAAAAAGGGTGGTTCATGTCCTTTGAGAAGCAGATGCCAAGACAGGATTAGAAATGCAAGAGATTTTATGAGGTTTAAGAAGAAGAAATACAGGCTGGGCGCAGTGGCTCATGCCTGTAATTCTAGCACTCTGGGAGGCCGAGGCAAGAGGATCGCTCGAGGTCAGGAGTTCAAGACCAGCCTGAGCAAGAGTGAGACCCCGTCTTTACTAAAACTAGAAGAAAATTAGCTGAGCATGGTGGCACATGCCCATAGTACGAGCTACTCAGGAGGCTGAGGCAGGAGGATTTCTGGAGCCCAGGAGTTTGAGGTTGCTGTGAGCTAGGCTGACGCCACAGCACTGTAGCCCAGGCAACAGATTGAGACTCTATCTCAAAAAAAAAAAAAAAAAAGGAAGAGGAAATATCTGTAAGGGAAAATAGGGCTGGAGCTAGGAGAGGCTGGGAGAGCTCCAAACCATGCTGCAGGTCTGACCCTTGTGAAGGAGAGAGGGAAGGAGGGAAGGGTTTTGGTTGAAGGTTCTTAGATTTCAGTGCAATTCTAAGAAAGTTTGGCAAAGAAGATAGGGCATCCTTGAGCCAATGTCACCTATCAGGGGAGTCTGTTGTTTCCCAAGAATAGGCCTGCTTTAGTATTCCTGCCATGCTTCTCACTGGCTAGGCACCGTCCTTGGCAAATGTGGCCTCAGCATAAATGTGGTTATGAGTTTCAGAGCACAGTAGCTGGGGTCCTTGGTTGATTATACTCCCCATAATCAGAGACCCAAAGGTGCATTTTCATGGCCACCACATGCTACAGGATGATCCCATTTATATTTAAAAACACATACAAAATTATACTTTATATTATTTATAAATACACGAATATGAATTAAAAATATAAGAAATAGCTGAGTGTGGTGATATACACCTGTAGTCCCAGCTACTTGGGAGACTGAGTTGGGAGGACCCCTTGAGTCCAGGAGTTTGAGTCCAGTTTGGGTAACATTGAGAGACCCAGTCTTTTATATATATATATAGGTATGTGTGTGTGTGTATATATATATATATGTGTATATATATGTGTGTGTATGTGTGTATATATATATATAAATTTCATATATACATATGAAACAGAAACAAAGAACATTCATTAACCTCAGAATTATGGCTACTTCTGAACTAGGGAGAAGGGAATGAAATCAAGAGGGGAAATACGGGGGTCTTCAACTGTTTCTGTAATATATCTTTAAATAAAAAATGTTGGAAGTATATATGGTAAACGTTAACGTTTGTGATGAGAATCCATAAAACTACCCTGAGGTTCGATGATTCACAAAAGCTGTTATAGTCGTGTTTATGGTTTATTACAGCAAAAGGACACTGACTCAAACCATCAAACATAAAAGATACATAAGGCAAAATCCAGGAGTGACCATACACAAGCTTTCAGTTGTCGTCTTCCATGAAGTCATACAGACAATGCTTAATTCTCCCAGCAAACATGTGACAACATGTACAAAGTATTGCCAACAGAGGCAACTCACCTAAGCCTTGGTGCCTAAGATCAGCACCCACATGACCAATCTTAACTATTCAGTCTTCGGCCTGCCACCCCAGGTCAAACTGATACAGCATAGCCCAGGACCCAGGTGAACAAAAACAGGCATTTACCATAAATCACATTGTTAGCATAAACTATTCAGCATGACCCAATGCCCAGGTATTCAGGCACTCTTATCAGGCAGAATGTTCCAAAGGCTTATAGGTTATGCCCCAGGAGCCAATGAAAGGCCTGTCCTTTCTTTGGAATGTGCAGGATTTAAACACCACAAGTCCACTAAGTTAATCCTTTACCGCACATATTTTAAAACTCTGGATGGTAGGAGTTTGTTATATTATTCTCAATATAGTGGGGTGTATATCAATATAATAATAATGGTAATCTCTTGGTATTAGCTTTGTATGTGATCTCTATTCTCTTCTTTGTATTTTTCTCTATTTTTAAAACTTTACTAAGCTACTATATTTTTAAGACAGTTTTTAAAAAGCAAAAGATTTATACAATCTGAAGAGAAACCAGAGTATTATATTTTTAAGACAATTTTTAAAACTTGGTTTTTAAAAAATGATTCTAACTTCCCAATATTCTTCATAATACTTTTTTCTTCACCTGCACATTCAGACAATTACATCCATCCCCACTCCTGTCTCTACTACTCGTGTCTCATTGACTCTTGTCTCATAAACCCCTAGGTGTGATAGGAGGTTTATTCTCTGGAGACTGATCACATAAGCCAATCTTTACAATAAGCAAGCAAAAAATTAGCAAATAAGTATTATAAGTAAGTAAATAAATAACTTTCTCTGACTCATGGAACTCTGACTAATACAGATTTTCGTGCCTAAGTGCTTCAGAATCTTAAGAATGAGTTTTTGTTAAGATTAGTTCAGGATTTTCTGGAATTGGTTCTCTAATCTGATTAAACTTAAAGCACTAAAGACTCTGTTTCCAGTGGTAAAGAGCATACTTGTAGTCCATAGTGTGGTATAGCAATAGAGATATGCAAAACTTTACCACTGGATACTCCTAATCAAATATCTACAGAAGGTGAGGTTCTGGGTGACTATGTATTTGATACCTTGAACATTTTGGTCAAACTAAAGAGTATAATGAGGTTGGCTGGTTGCTACTAATTGTACTGGAGAAAGTGGGGAAAGAAAAGGATGAGCTCAGGGATTTAAATTCCCAGCTCGAGCTCTGTATAAATGACCTCAAAGTCTCTAGGTCTGGCATGAAAGAAATTCTCATTGCCTGTAGCTGTAGGGCTGGAATTTATGAAAACCAAACCAAGAATCTCATTACACAAGTGGCTAAATTACAATGCAAATTGAATTCTCAATTTCACTGGATGTCTTCTTTTAAAATGAAAGTATTGATCGGGAAAAAATGGGTTCCTGATCATTGGAATGGGGACATTTGGGAAGATCCTAACGAAGCTGGGGGCATTGAACTCCTAAATTCTACCAGTAGAAATACCCCTTCAACTCCTGTCTACAGAAGTTAACCCTGCTTTGCCTGAAGAACCTATAATGTCCTCTTCTGAGGCAGTTGCCTTGCAAGGCACTACTGATACTTCTCAAAACTTACTACTGGCATCCCTACCTTTGCTTCTGGATCTAAAACTAGACTCAAGTCCCAGCCACCCCTATATGGGTGAGATATAAATGCAACCCAATAGTATGTGTTTATACACAGCACATGAACTGCATGATTTTTCAGTTTATAAAGACATAAATCTGGAGAGTATGTGTGGGAAAAAATATTAAGGGTGTGGGGTTATGGTGGAAGAAATATAAAGTTTGAGCAGGCTGAATTTATTGATATGGGCTCACAAACAGAGGTTCTGGACTCAATGATTTAGCTTGAGGGGTTAAAAAGGGTCTGACAGTTTGTTTGGTTGGGAGAAACACGGACCAAAAGGCGTCATACACTAAATAAGTTGAAATGCCAGAGTGCAATGGTTTCATCATAGCTCACTGCGACCTCAAATTTCTGGGCTCAAGCAATCTTCCTGACTCAGCCTCCCAAGCAGTTGAGACTATAGGTGTGTGCCACCACACCTGGCTAATTTTTAAAATTTTTTTGTAGAGACAGGGGTCTCACTGTTGCTCAGGCTTCTTGTTATTATCTTTATTTGGAGATTAAGTATGGGTGCCAAGTTGACAAAGAGTGGATCATGATGTCAATTTTATATATCAACTTGCCTAGGATATTGTCCCAGTTTTTCAAACACTAACCCTAAGGTGTTGCTGTAAAGATATTTTGTAGATGTGACTAACATCTACAAATCAGTTGACTTTTTTTTATTATATATATATTTTTTAAACTTTTTCTTTTTCTTTTTCTTTTTTTTTCTTGGAGACAGAGTCTCACTCTGTTGCCCGAGCTAGAGTGCCGTGGCATCAGCCTAGCTCACAGCAACCTCAAACTCCTGGGCTAAAGCAATCCTCCTGCCTCAGCCTCTGGAGTAGCTGAGACTACAGGAATGCGCCCTCATGCCCAGCTAATTTTTTCTATATATATTTTTAGTTGTCCAGATAATTTCTTTCTATTTTTAGTAGAGACAGGGTCTTGCTCTTGCTCAAGCTGGTCTCGAACTCCTGACCTCAAGCCATCCTCCTGCCTCGGCCTCCCAGAGTGCTAGGATTACAGGTGTGAGCCACCGCGCCCGGCCCAGTTGAGTTTAAGTAAAGGAGATTATCTTTGATAATCTGGGTGGGCCTACTCAATCATTTGAAAGGCAGAGCTAAGGTTTCCTTGAGGAAGAAAAAATTCTAGTGTCAGCTACTACCCCAGGGTTTGCAGCCTGCCTCTCCTTACAGCATGCCCTATAGATTTGAATTTGCCTAGTCAGCTTCACAATGGCATAAGCAAATTCCTTTCTGAGAGAAATGTTTTTTTTTAATAATTTAAAATATTTTATTTTTAATTTTATTTAATTTAATTTTTTTTTATTTCAGCTTATTATGGGGGTACAAAAGTTCAGGTTATATATATTGCGCATGCCCCCCATCCCCCCAAGTCTGAGCTTCAAGCATGTCCATTCCCCAGACAGTGCACATCGCACTCATCATGTAGGTATACACCCATCCCCTCCCCCCACCCCCATCCCCCCGAGTCGGAACTTCAAGCGTGTCCATTCCCCAGACAGTGCGCATCACACTCATCATGTAGGTATACACCCATCCCCTCCCCCCACCCCCCACCTCTGTCCAATACCGAATTGGTGTTATTCCCAAATGTGCACTTAGGTGATGATCAGGGAAACCAATTTGATGGTGAGTACATGTGGTGCTTATTTTTCCATTCTTGGGATACTTCACTTAATACAATGGGTTCCAACTCTCTCCAGGAGAACAAAAGAGATGCCATATCACCATTATTTGTTATAGCTGAGTAATACTCCATGGTATACATATACCACATTTTACTAATCCATTCATGAATTGATGGGCATTTGGGTTGTTTCCACATCTTTGCAATTGTGAATTGTGCTGCTATAAACATTAGGGTGCAGGTGTCTTTTTTATAGAATGACTTTTGTTCTTCTGGGTAGATGCCCAATAATGGGATTGCTGGATCGAATGGTAGGTCTACTTGAATCTGTTTAAGGTATCTCCATATTGCTTTCCACAGGGGTCGCACTAGTTTACAGTCCCACCAGCAGTGTATGAGTGTTCCTGTATCTCCGCATCCATGCCAACATGTATCATTTTGGGACTTTTTGATAAAGGCCATTCTCACTGGAGTTAAGTGATATCTCATTGTGGTTTTGATTTGCATTTCCCTGATTAGAGATGTTGAACATTTTTTCATATGTTTGTTAGCCATTCTTATATCTTCTTTTGGCTTGAATTTCCCACTCAAGAGACATAGACTGGCCCAGTGGATAAAAAAATACAAGCCAAGTATCTGCTGTCTTCAGGAAACTCATCTAACCTGCAAGGATGCATTTAGACTGAAAATAAAAGGGTGGAAATCGATATTTCAAGCAAATGGAAGCCAAAAGAAAGCTGGCGTGGCAGTTTTAATCTCCGATAACTTAGTTTTTAAATCAACAAAAGTAATGAAAGACAAAGATGTTTACTATATACTGGTGAAGGGTACAATTCAACAAGAAGACATAACTATACTTAATATATGTGCACCCAACTTAGGTGCACCCAGATTCATAAAGCAAACCCTACTTGATCTGAACCAAATGATAGATAACAATACTATAATAGCCAGAGACTTTAACACGCTGCTGACAGTACAGGACAGATCCTTCAAACAGAAAATAAACAAAGAAATAATGGACTTAAACAGAATGCTAGAACAAATGGGCCTGACTGACATCTACAGGACATTCTACCCAAAATCCTCTGAATATACTTTCTTCTCATCAGCCCATGGGACATTCTCTAAGATTGACCATATCCTAGGACATAAAGCATGTCTTAAAAAAATTAAAAAAATAAAAATTATACCATGCATTTTCTCAGATCACAGTGGAACAAAAGTAATAATGAACCCTAACAGAAATTCTCATTCCTACTCAAAGTCATGGAAGCTAAACAACCTTCTCCTGAATGGTTATTTTATAAATGAAGAAATCAAGACGGAAATCAAAAGATTCTTTGAATTAAATGACAAAGGAGACACAACTTATCAAAATCTGTGGGACACAGCTAAAGCAGTCCTGAGAGGAAAATTTATTTCCATAAATGCCTATATCAAAAAGACAGAAAACTTACAAATAGACAACCTAATGAATAGACTCAAAGAGCTGGAGAAAGAAGAACAGACCTACCCCAAACCCAGCAGAAGGAGAGAAATTATTAAGATCAAATCAGAACTAAATGAAAAGGACAACAAAAAAAAAACATAAGGGAGATTAATAAAACAAAAAGTTGGTTCTTTGAAAAGATAAACAAAATAGACACACCTCTGGCTAGACTAACCAAGAGCAGAAAAGAAAAATCTCTAATAACCTCCATCAGGAACATGAAAGGAGCAATGTTTTTTCTTGAATTTCTACAAGTTAGTTTCATATGCATTGTAAAGAAGTTAATTTTTTTTTTTAATTTAGAGTCTCTATTTCAAATGAAAGCAGGGGTAATAGGAAAGGATGAGGGTTATTAAATTATATACATATTTGCAGGGAATCCAAGAAAACACCTTTGAATGTATTGGCAAAACCCTTTTAAAATATCTTGAAATTATTTCTTAATTCCTTAAAGAAATAGAATTATTTCTTTCATAGATATCTTTTTAATTTCAAAAATACCAGGAAACTCCAATCCTAATGTTCTTTAAAAGAAAAAAAAAGAGACTCCTTCTTCCAGCTTTAACCCAATCTCCATTTATAACCACTGTTCTGTGTGAACTTTTAAAATTTTTTTAATATGCTTATACATACACACACAGTTTTTAAATAAAATATTTTTTAAAGAAATAAACTATAAATGCCTAAGAGCACTATTATGATAAACTTCCCAGGGTTGTAAGTATATATCTAACTTACTCTTTGGAAGTTAGAGTCATATCCACTGTAAGGATGTTCCCTAAATTCATTAACCATCTCCACATCGATAGACCAAACCTCTTTTACTCATCTTTGCACGGCTAATCCCAAGCACAGTGCCCACGAAATCGTAGGCTCACAATAAATACCTGCTTACTGAATGAAAACCAATGAATATAAGTGTGTCTTTTCTGATAGCAGTGATCTTATGCTGGATAGCATAAAACTGAACAAACAAGTCCCATCCAAAACTGTCCAACGTTGCTTGAAAAACTACTTTAATTCAACTCTCCCACTAGGACTACCACTCCAATCACACAAAAGCATTATAGAAATTGTCTCAAAAAGATTTTAAAAACTTCATTATTATTGAAAAATAACTTCCCTTAAACACAAAACAGAAAAAAATAATAATTTAATGGGTCAGAAAAACAGAATTGAGTTGTGAACATGTTGCATGGCAGACTCTGAAATGACAAACAGCGGGAGATAATTTGTAAGAACTTTGTATTGCCCTTAGTGAATGAAATTAGTGTCCCTATTTCTAATTCAAAAAACAAGCAAGAGAAATAGTTACGTGCCTCTTTAAAAGAAAAAAAAAATGATATATTGCTGCCAGGGTGTTTTTATTAATGTAGCCTGTGCATTTTCTTTCCCCTGGGCTATGAGCCTCTGCAGCAGAGCTCCTAACCTTGCCCTGCGCATTGGATCACCCGCACAGCCTTAACACATATTTATGCCTGGTCCTACCCCCAGGGATTCTGATGTACTTGATCTGGGGTATGTCCTGGGCATTGGACAATTTTTAAGCTCCCCAGATGATTCTAATGTACAGCCAAGGTTGAGACGCACTTCTTTATAAAAACAGAATATGAAATGGTGCTGCTAAGCTTCACAGGATTATCTATCATATCGCTAGTAGAAGAAAAGGACGGGAAGTGTTGGATGGAGTTTCAAAGTGACAGGATAGGAGTATGAGAGAGAAGAAAAATAAATCTACATCACATGGGACGGTTCAGGTTGAAGCAAGCAGGGACACTCACAATACAATTTCCTAGCAAATCTGGCCTATGGTGTTCAAAATTGAGAGCTAGATGGATTGAAATTGAGGACAATTCTCCCTCTCTCTCTCTCTGATGAAAAAGAGGAATCATCATAATCTCAGAATTTCAGATCTTGGAACTGTAGTGGTCCTAGAGGTATGCCATTCACTATTTCCTTCAGGATAGAACCTTCTGTGAGATGTGTAGTTAGCTGACTCCCACCAGCTAATGTTGGGATTCTTCAGTGTTCATGCTGAGGCCACACTCTTCCTAGGTTGCTCCTAGCTAATTATTATACATTGGGGGTTTTAAGCCAGGCCATTGCTGCCCAATGCAGGACTCTTCTAATGGACAATCTTTGTTCTGAGACTCTCCAATGTTTGTTGCTGAGACTTTGTCAAAGCTGTGCTGAAGTCTGAGGTTCTTACTAATGAATTCTAATTCCTTTCCCCTCCTCGTTCACATGGGTCAGACTGCAGTGCTCTCTGCTTACTTCGGCTCCTTCACCTCTTTAACTTTGACACGCATTTCCCTCCAATAAATTTCTTGCATTTCTATTTCTGTCTTGGCATCTGCTCTCAGGGCACCCAGACTGAAACAGGATGGGATGTCAAAAATCATTTAGGCTCATATAAACTACTTTTTAGCTCAGAAACCTGAAGTTCAAATGATTTGCTGAATGTCACATGCTTTGTGTGTTGTAGATGAGGATTAGCAATAGGTTTCACAATCTACAACCAAATGCTTTTTCTACCAAAACAGGAAAGATTCAAAATAAAGACAACTTCATTAGAAAATAAAAAAATCAAGAGTAATTAAAAATAAAACTGCAACAATTTATACTGGGTAGAAAAATTGAAAGGACTCGTGGAACTCTAACAACATAAACTCATAAAATATTTATAACAGGCAAAGAAAGCACACATAGTAGCAGGAGCAAGAAAGCAAAGGAAAGCATTAGAACATCAGAACATCCAGGTGTGGTTTCAGATCCTCTCAGTCACAGGGATGTGCTTCATCTCCAGGATGCAAACCACCAAAACGTGGGCAAGAAATCTTAGTCTCAGGGAAGCTGAGGGTAGTGGGTTGAATATATTGCCCCCCAAACTCAGAACCTCAAATGTGATCTTATTTAGAAATAGGGTTTTTGCAGATGTAACAAAGTAAGGATTAAGATGGGATCATATTGGATTAGGAGGGTCCCTAAATTCAATGAGAATATTTTTACAAGAGACAGAAAAGGACACACAGAGGAGAATATGATGTGATGACAGAGGCAGAGATTGGAACAATGCATCTACAGTCCAAGGAATGCCAGAAGCCACCAGAAGCTGGAGGAGACAAGGAAGAATTCTCCCCATGACTGTACAGTGAACACCCAAGGGAGCTTTATAGTTCCCTTGGCTTTGACACTGTGCTGGAGCAATGACTGTTCTTTTCCTCTGCATTGAAAAGAGTATTTATCCTTTCAGATGTATTCAGAAAGCCAGCACATTATGTTACCTTGATTGTATTAAAAGGGTCTTCATCCCAGAATAATCACTGAAGGATTTGAAGCTGCAAACGAAAAGGCCCTTTACTTTTTGGAACCAGTCAAAGTAAGCGGAGAGATGGACAGGGAAACACTTACAGATGTGGCCAAAACATCTCTTCGTACTAAAGTTCATGCTGAACTTGCAGATGTCTTAACAGAGGCTGTAGTGGACTCCATTTTGGCCATTAAAAAACAAGGTGAACCTACTGACCTCTTCATGGAGGTCAATGGAGAGGAAACATAAATCTGAAACTGATACAAGCTTAATCAGAGTGCTTGTTTTGGATCATGGAGCCCATTATTCCGATATGAAGAAAAGAGTAGAAGATGCGTACATCCTCACATGCAATGTGTCATTAGAATATGAAGAACCAGAAGTGAATCCTGGCTTTTTTATACAAGAGTGCAGAAGATAAAGAAAAACTAGTAAAAGCCAAAAGAAAATTCAGTGAAGATAGAGTTAAAAAATAATACAACTGAAAAAGAAAGTCTGTGGTGATTCAGGTAAAGGATTTGTTGTTATTAATCAAAAGGGAATTGACCCCTTTTCCTTAGATGCTCTTGCAAAAAAGGCATAGTGGCTCTGCACAGAACTAAAAGGAGAAACATGGAGAGGCCGACTCTGTTTGCGGTCATTTCTTTGACGACCTAAATCTTGACTGGGACATGCAAGACTTGTCTATGAGTATACAACGGGAGAAGAGAAGTTCCCTTTATTGACAAATGTAACAATCCTTGCTCTGTCACATTATTGGTCAAAGGACCAAATAAGCACGCATTCACTCAAATCAAAGATGCAGTGAGAGATGGCTTGAGGACTGTCAAAAATGCTACTGATGGTGGCTGTGTGGTTCCAGGTGCTGGTGCAGCGTAAGTGGCAATGGCAGAAGCCCTGATTAAATATAAGCCCAGTGTAGAGGGCAGGGCCCAATTTAGAGTTCAAGTGTTTGCTGATGCATTGCTCATTATTCTCAAGGTTCATGCTCAGAACTTTGATTCTGACCTTCAGGAAACGTTAGTTAAAATTCAGGCTAAACATTCAGAATCAAGTCAACTTGGGGGTGTGGACTTGAACACAGGTGAGCCAATGGTAGCAGCAGAAGTAGGCGTATGGGATAACTATTGTGTGAAGAAACAGCTTCTTCACTCCTGCACTGTGATTGCCACAAACATTCTCTTGGTTGCTGAGATCACACGAGCTGGAATGTCTTCTCTAAAAGGTTGAAGTGAAGCTTCCCCTGTATCTGAATCTTTAAGACTCTACAAAGTGATCCTGAGGAAGATAGCTGTGGAATTTTCGTCCACGTTTCAAGTGGTTTTCTTTTCTCACATGAAAAAAAGGAGAGAACACTGGCACCTACTCAAATTCTGAAGTTCTGAAATTATAATTACAGTATTTTTTAAATTGCACTGAAGTACACACACATAAAAGCAGGTCCTTTTTACCCAGTGAGCAGGATGTTTTGCTTTAGCTGCAGTGACATAGAATTACATGTTAGATAAGCATATGTTATCTGTCTTTTTATTAACTATTCCTTGAAAAACATACAACAAGAATTCTCCCCTTGAACCTTTGGAGGAAGTATGGCCCTGCTGGGACCTTGATTTTGGGCTTCTGGCCTCCAGAACTCTGTTAGAACAAATTTCTGTTGTTTTAAGTCATCGAGTCTGTGGTAATTTGTTACAGCAGCCTTAAGAAAACTAATATACAGAAGGCATAAGTTTACCGAAGGGTCTTTTATACTGCACTGATCACACAGCAAAAACAAGCCCGTGTGATCAAGTCTAAAAATCAAAACCATCAATCTATATATTTTCAATAAACAACATGGAGAAGCTGGTACAGGATACTTCCAGGGGAGTTTTGGATGTCAAAGTGCACATTACATTAGAAATCGCTAGCTAGCATATTCCTTTCCCATGCTGATCAAGGGTCAGTACCATGGCTCCAAGCAGCCCAAGATATAAGCACAGAGCTACCACAGAATAGGTGCAAGTTAAACTGTCCTTACACAATTACACAGCCAGAGAATTATTCTAGGCTCCTGTAGTAAGAACATAATGGAAGAATCAACTTAACTCGATATGGGTTGACATCCAGATGCATAGAGATCATTGAAAAGAACTTCTCAGCCTTAATTTACTCATTTATAGATTGTGAAGGTTAGATTAAATCACCTTCCAGCACTAGCACCCTTCTAATTAAGGACCTGTGGGCAGGTGTATATGGGTAGAGCATAACTTGTCGTTGGGGGGAAGGATGGCTTAACATGTATGTAGGTCCCAGGAAGAGGAGAGCAACTGCACTTTTGACAAATGTTCAGTTCATTCCTGTGTCAGGTCCCCAGGACCACCCTCAAGCTTGATGATGTGTTAGAAGGACTCACTGTTACAGCTTATTACAGTGAAAGGATATAGATCAGAATCAATAAAGAGAAAAGACACAGGAGGTAAAGTATGGGAGAAGTCAGAAGCAAGCTCCCAGGTGTCCTTTCCCAGCAGAGTTGCTGGAAGTTGTTCTTCCAGGAATGATGTGTGACAACATGTACGAAGTCTTGCCAAACAGGGAACCTCACCTGAGCCTAGAGGTCCAAGGTTTTTATTGGGGGTCAGTCACATAGGCTCAAACCCCTCCCATCCCATAGCAAAAAGAGGTAGGTATTCACCATAAGTCACATCCTTAGGATGAACCTACCTTGTCAAACTGTACAGCATGGTCTAAGACCTCAGGCATACAAAAACACTTTGATCAGGGAGATTATTCCAGAGGCTTTGCATTTCAGCCTTTGTTTCTGAGATTCCACAGCTTCTAATATAATAAATTAGCTCAAGTGCATTTCTTTTATCTGAATCCCAAGAGTCTTGACAGATACTTTATTATTCTTAATAAATTACTGGTGTCTTGGCGATACTACAGGTAAAAACATCTGGACAATGCTGTTTTTAAACATTAAAATCCTAAAAACGGTTGGATACTTTAGTGTTTTCCTGATTTTTAGAATCAGAGATTCAGTTATGTCACCTGTTATCCCCTTAAAAGGGTATTGTATCAGGTCCATGTATATAAAATACAAGAATTTCTGGTTTTATTTTGTCTTTGACAAAGCCAGGATTATACAATACTTTCTGTTTAGCAATTAGCTTTCACTTATAGCTATATCATGAATAACTTCATTTTAAATGCCTACAGATCTACTTCATTCTTTTTAATGACTGCCTAGTATTCCATTGTATGGATGAACAAAATATATTTAACCAATCTTCTGTTGTGATCATTTGTTTCCTGCTGTTTGCTGTTAAAACAATTCTTCAACGAACATCCCTGAACATGCATATAGGCAGGGCTACAGAATTTGGTTCTATGCAGCATGCAGGGATGAATTTTTGTTACTTCCTTCTGACAATAATAAAAAAGCAACTCTGATTGCTAGATAGGGAAGCCACCATGTCTCTTATATTTCTAAGGAAACAGTATGTGCTAGAGAATTTCACACCCAATATCTTATTTAATCCTCACGAGAACTACAAGTAGCTAATTACTATTCCTATTTTTTTAAATATTATAATTTTTCTATTTAGGAAATATACATTTATAGGAAATTTAGAAAATATAGACATCTGTAAAGAAGAAAAGTAACATCACCTGTAATTTAACTGTCCAGAGAAAATGTCTATTTCAATGAATGTTCTTTATGTCTTCTTTCTGCTCAGTTATTTTATATAGTTGAAATTCAGCTTCATACAATTCTGCATCCTGATTTTTTATTTAATGTTATAACATTTCCTAGGCTACTCCTTTTGACAGTCATCACTTTTTAAAATGGTGCATTATTCCATTGTGTTTCTGTGCCATGTGTTATTGGTCTTTTAGTTTACTTTCATTATTTCCTACTACAACAAATTACATGCTGTAAAGGATATCTCTAGTGTGTGGAAATTTTTTTGTGTTTCATATTGCTTCTTAATAGGAACTTTTAATGATTTTTATTTACAAAATACACTTCCATGATTCTTTTTGTTTGTCTCTATAGACTTACATACCTGCCATGAGACTAAGTATAAAAATTTGTTTATCAGGAAAGATTCTTAGGAAAACTTTTCTGAGATTCACTCTAGTAGGTCCTTTTAAACATTAAACATTAAAACATGCTATGTTTTTAAACATTAAAATAATTTAAAATAATTTATTCTATCAGTTATATAAAATTATATTCTTATCGGATGCCTACATGATAATTAAGTATGACTCCCATTTTGTTTCTCTGAACCTGAATGCAAATGGAAATGTGCTCAATCTGAAAGTAAAATTTTATATAAAAACTGATGTAGAATAAATGTCATGCACTTTATATTTTACATCAATAGAAATTTATAACATCCAACAGTATTTAATGCAAAATGAAAAATTATACTGTCATTACATTTTTAGATTCAGGATACTTTCATCTTAGGCAGATTTGTACATAACTAAGAATCATAATTGGTTATAATTTGTCTATAAGTAGTAATTATTTTCTTGGTACCTAGCTAAAATATAGACATAATAGATATATCAAATACTTTTTGAAATATAAAATTGTGCTCACAGATTTTAAGATGGACATTTTTTTTAAAAGGCTAAAATTTTAGCAGCAAAGCTAACACCTATAAGTGTTTTGGGGGAGTCAGGATTTTGTTTCTGATTTTGAACTTCTCTTCAGAATTAATGTTTTCCCTGTCTTATAATAGTGAACTGAATGTCCAGGTCCATTCTGGAGCTGATCCAAAGCCACCAAGTGGGTGGTCTTGCAGTCTTCTCTAAAAAGAAGGAAAATATGAGCTCAGTGAGTCCAGGATAGGCCCATCTCCACAGGTAATTCCATACAAGCCAGTGTAAAACAAACTGGGTTTCTGGGAATAGAAAAATCCCAGGGAAGACCTGGGAGAGGGGATGGTGCTGGAAGAGATGATGAGGAAACGGTGTTATTAAGTTATGTTGGAAAGAAAAGGCTGCTATGGTAAATGTCAGAAACCAATAGCTCATCCATTTCAGTACTCTTCATAGACCTAACATAAAACAACTCTTCATTACTTTCTAGAACTTTTTGCCCCTAAGATTAATTATTTCTCTAAAGCATTCCATCTTCAAAAGCTGCAGCATTTATCATTCATGGTTCTATAAACCTTTATGGAAGCTATCTAGACTTTTAGCCCATTCTACCTCTAGGGAGAAACACTATTTATTAAGTTTGCAACACACTGAGGAATTTTTTCTTCTAAAACTACCACTATGCGATCTAAGGATCCTTTATTTTTCTTACATTTTGGGAATTTGCACAAGCCTATTTTAATTCTATTCATTTCCTTTATGATTTAATAAACCACAAGTGACTATCCCCCCCACCACAGATACATATAGTCGGCCCTCCAGAACCCTCAAATTCAACCAACCACAGATGGAAAGTATTTGGGGGAAAAAACAATAAAAGTAATACATCAATAAAAAATAATACAAATAAAAACAAAATATAATGTAACAACTATTTTCATAGTATTTACATTGTATTAGGTATTATAAGTTATCTAGAGATGATTTAAAGTACACTGAAGATGTGTGTAGGTTATACGCAAATACACCATTTTATATAAGAAACTCGAGCATCCATGAATTTTGGTATCTATGGGGGTCCTAAAACCAATCCCCTGTGGATAAGGATGACCATACTCTCTTTTTTTGTTTTGTTCTGTTTTTGAGACAAGGTCTCACTCTGTTGCCCAGATGTGATCATAGCTCACTGCAACCTCAGACTCCAGGGCTCAAGAGATCCTCTTGCCTCAGCCTCCCAAGTGGCTGGAATTACAGGTGCACCACTATGTCTGGCTAATTCTTTTATTTTTTGTGGAGATGGGGTCTTGCTATTTTGCACAGGCTGGTTTCGAACTCCTGGCCGCAAGTGATGCTCCTACCTCAGCTTCCCTAAGTGCTGGGATGACTATGTTCTCAAGCTTAAACTTTTTAAACAGAGAATTTTTGTGTTCAATTTTAGTACACATCTTCAGCAGGGATTTGGAATGTTTCTTTTTCTTAAATAGCAGAGGCCAGAACATTAGTTCAAAGTATGTATTTCAATTTGTTTCTAATGCTTTTCCTGATGGTCCCTTATGTATACATTTTGGATTTTTTTCCTCACAATATTACCAGGTTTTGACTACTATCAAATATCTGTCATTTTTCTGCACACTTGTATGACTTTCTGGGGTATTCTTGTAAAGTTTTTCTAAATTCCAATATTTAGGAGAGTTTAGTGTCATCTGTAAATTTGAACATTTTGTTGGGCACAACTTTTTCAACTTATAAATGAAATTATCATTCTAAGAATATTGCTGGATACTTCTTTACACAGAGAAGTGACCTATAATTTTTTTATAATTTAGGTCTTTATCCCAGTGACTCAATATTTAAAAGTACTTCACTGTGGAGGCTTGTTTTGATATATTAATTTATAAAAATATGAATAAATTGCATTCTCTGTCCCTTAATCATACCACTTATCTGCTCGTCCAATGGCACTGTAAGTGGTCAGATATAAAGGAAATCCAAAACTTATGTTTTATTTTAACAACCATACTTACTATTTTTACCTTTTTTATATTTTTTAAAAAAATTTAGTATGGTATAAACAGATATTTGTAGTAGTATAGGGAATACGTGCCTATGTGTTTATAGTATGATTGTCTATTTGTATACTTACTTATAAGATGCATAAGACATGAGGTAATTTCTTCCAAATTATTTTTTTATTTTTCCTTATATGACTTTATAGTTCTATGTACAGATTAGGTGTTCAATAAATGTTATAAACAATTACTGAGCACCTGCTGTGTATTAGATTCAGCCTAGGTATTGTATACATAAAAGGAATCTAAAAGATTCTTTAGAAAGACAAGTCATTGTAAAATAATAAGGTCAGATAGCATATTAAAACTTTTAAAATTAGTAGTATAAGAAATGAGTCCAGATGGCAGAAATCATGGCGGAACAAAGTTTTTTCATGGAGCTCTGTGGACAAGTAGTGGTAAAGAGTTGAGATATAATGTTTGATTAAATATTGTAATCTAACTGGCTAGCTTAAGAAGAAAATAATTTTGTTATAAGGTTGGGGAGTAGCCCACAGAAATGAAGGAAAGGCCAGAGAACCAGGATCATAAAATAAAACAAACCAAGGAAAGCTTGGTAGCAGAGATTATAGATAAGATCATACTTCAAAATAGTCTGGTTAGGATTCTGGCCCAACAACTGTTGAAGACTGCAGAAACCATTCCCACTACCACTGAATAGCACAAGTATGAATGAATTCTCAACTTTATTTCAGTTATTGTGGCATTCATTCACAATTCAGACTTAGGCAGAAGCATAAAATTGGCAGCACCAAGGTTACATATACTAGCAATTGAGCTGGGAGAAAGAAAATCTAATCTTTAGCCTTCTTTAATGCACCATGAATCCTTGCCTCTCACACTCATATAACAAGGAATTATCCCAAAATACAAATGGGTTTTGGGGTTGAGCAGTCAAAAAATGACAAAATGCTCACTAGAGACTCCACTTGTTTGCCTGTTCAATATACATAAACCCACTACTTCCCATAATAACACTTTTTCCAAAAAAATTCTCCCACCTTACATAGTGCAACCATTTTCTCGTTCAATTGACCCCTTCCTCACTGGAAGACAATCAAAAGCCTCCTAGGTTACTTCATCCAATGCTATATCCAGGATTTCAGGAATTGTCCATTGCTACCCAGCTCTATAGTAATTCCATCACAATCGTCTGTAAACTATGCACTACATAAAGTTAGCCAATGCCAAAAATCCTACATACAATGATGGGAGAAATGAAGAAAAAAATAAATAAAAAGGAACACACATGCCACAGGGGGAAAAGAAGTGAGCAGAGGTTATAGTTCTTTTTTGTTTTTGAAACTGGTGATGATGAGACTCTAGGCTAGTGTTTGACTTATTTTGTCTGATATCTATTCCATGGATGATCCCTTGACTTTCAGCCAGAACTCTCACAAGTATAAGGTTTTTTTAATCCAGTAAAGTGATCAAAACCTCATTCCTGAGGGATTCGACCCTTTACCAGTGTAAGCTTGTTGTAATATTCCACTAACTAAATATGACAGTCTAACAAGGAAGTAACTCAGACCTTTGGGGTTTTGTCCATATTCCTTCTGGCTCCCATTATGTTGTACAAACTTGATGCCTTCTTGGTGCATGGACAATCAAACATGTCAGTCAATACCATAACACCAATTTTGCCTCTTTGTTCAGTGATATAAGGAACTTGAAATGGCCAACTGTGGTCCCAGCTTCCAATCCAATAGTACCATTGTTGTGTAATCTTATGAAAGTATTTCTACCTTGAGTACAAAAACAGGCTGCCTATGGAGATAGAAGAAAATGTTTTGTACTTTTTTTATGAATGGAATTCTTTGGCCAGAAGCAATATTATGTGGGGGAACTTTGATAATATACAAGGCCATTGTAGTTAAAAATCAGTGTCTTTGGCAGACCTTGCCAGGCAGAGGCCCACAGGGCACTGGCAGAGAGACAAGTCCTCTTAGGCTAATAACTCTTTTCCTTTGAGAAACATAGAGGTCTTTTGGAAAATGAACACCTGATCTTGAAACTCCAGGTAATCCTGTGACCCCAGTTACCCGTTCTGAACCAGATGCTATCTGATTCACCTAGTCAAGAACATATTAATAGATCAACTTTGGCACTATTGACATTTTGGACTGGATTATTCTTTCTGATGGAGAGCTATCCTGTGCATTGTAGAAGCATCCCTTGCCTATCAACTAGCTGCCAGTGGCATCCCCCAATTGTGACAATCAAAATCATCCCCAAACATTGCAAAATGTTCAGCTCAATTGCTAAATTTTACCCCTGGAAGGCACAATTGCCCTTAGTTGAGAACCACTGACATAGAGGCACCCTTTGAATTCCATCATCTAAGAGAAGTGTCCTGAGCCAGTTCTAAGGGCATGAGTAAGTTGTGTGATCACATTCCCACACTGTTTTCTCCTATATTGCTGCCTTTCTTCGTTCAGCCCACAACCTAGCCTAAGTTTGATATGGATAATCAACTGATGTTGGGAAAAAACTCAAGCCCAATTTATAGATGGTTCTGTTTATATGTAACTACCAGCCAAAAAGGAGGTGTGTGTACATATGGGGTGGGGTGGATTTGCTGTTCATGGGTGGCAGCAAAGGACAGAAAAAGAAAATACTCCTAGGGAGTAAATTTTAAGAAGTTCATATTGTTGTTGTTTCCTTGGCTAGAATAAATATGATGTGAAATAAGGATTATGCATATTCGTGGAGTAGTGAACTATAGTTTAGCTGGATTGTCAGGGGCTTGGAAAAGGACTGCTGCCAATTTTAGATAGGTTGGGAAGGGGTATATAGATGGGTCTCTTAAAATGGATCCAGAATGTGAGAACATTTCTGAACTATGTGAATGCTCACAACAAAGCCCTCACTGTAAAAGAGGTTCTGAATAATCAGGTAGACAAAATAAGCTATACTGTAGAGGTTAGTTTCCTTCTGTCAAGCCAATGCTTAGTGGGAACAAAAAGTGCCAGGATGGCAGGGTGGAGTCTTTGGATGGAACTGCACTTTTGGAGGCTTTCTTGGCTACTGCAGCCTTTTTCTCTTTGCTGCCCTACCCCTATCCCCACCATCCTCTCTCCCTCTCTCCTCTCTCTTGTTGTGTTCTCTGCCTGTCAAAAGCCCTTCTTATTGTATCATATCATGGAGGATCAGCCAGTTACCTGATAGCCAATTAATTGCATCAGAAGAGGTAGCACTTGAGCAGTTTTGTCCTCACTAGTAGACATATTATAGTCTTAGATTTGCTTTCCTTGCCTCTGGCGGCACCACTATTTATGGATTTACTGAATAATTTATTCATTATTATGGATTCCCACAACAACATTGCTCTAGTCAAGGAAGTTACTACACAAAAGGATAGGTAAGACAATGTGCTCAATTCTCATTTTGCTGACTTATCTCTTATCATGCACCTTATCAGAGGCTATTTCCAAACACTGGAATAATCTACTGAAGATTTAGCTATGAAGCCAGCTGGGAGATAACACTTCAAGTTGCAGTTTTTCTAGATGCAGTGTATGTTTTCATCCAAAGCTGATTTTTGATGCTGTTTCTTCCATGCCTATATTACATGGGTTGAAGAACCAAGAGCTTGGTATTTGCCTCGTGCCTCTATTACCCCCAATGACCCACTCATAAAATTTTTCCTTTCCGTTCCTCTGACTCTGGATTTTGCTGTTTTAAAGGTTTAGTGCTTAAGGAAGGAGCTTTAAAAAAAAAAAAAAAAGGTACTTCAAAGGAACTGGAAGTTCAAACTGCCATGTGGTAATTTTAGATTCTTTATGTCATGGATAATCAGGCAAAAAAGAGAGCCACCATGTTAGTTGGGGTGTTTTTGTTGTTATTGTTTTGGCTTCTTCTCTGTGCATGCAGACAGAGCAGTTGGGGTGCCTTAACCTTCTAACACAGATGCTGCCACACAATGACAGCAAAGAAGAACACAGAAGGAAAAGTGAGAATTCTCTATTCTCGTACTACTACTTATGGTGACAAAAGATGAACTAAAGAGCTTAGATGGGTCAGAAATAAAGCTTTGGTCTCTATATCAGGGAATAAACCTAACTGGCCAAAGTAATAGTCAAAGCAAAGATAAAATAGAACGCGTTTATGTTTTTGTTTTGTTTTGTTTTCTGAGACAGAGTCTTCCTCTGTCACCACAGCTAGAGTGCCGTGGTGTCAGCCTAGCTCACAGCAACCTCAGACTCCTGGGCTCAAGCAATCCTCCTGCCTCAGCCTCCCTAGAAGCTGGAACTACAGGCCTGTGATACCACATTGGGCTAATTTTTTCTATTTTTAGTAGAGACAGGGTCTTGCTCTTGCTCAGGCTGGTCTTGAACTCCTGACCTCAAGCAATACTCCCGCCTCAGCCTCCCAGAGTGCTAGGATTACAGGCGTGTGCTACTGTGCCGGGCCAGATGACATGTGTAGAAGGGAAGGTCTCATGACCAAATGCTTAAATAAGACAGTGTAACTAATATCTGTATTTTCTTGCTTTCACATATACCATGTATTTTAACAAATTTCCCATCTCTTCCTTTAATACTTAAAGTGTTAAAATGACTAGTGTAATTTGCAGAATATCAATAAGGGATGTGGCAAAATTAGAATGAATATAAATTGAAGGTCCTGGCTTTGGCATTGGACATACTAAATGAGGCCTGCATTGTTATACACGAGCACTGTTGGAAGTTTAATTGTGAAAGGAAGGGTATATGTGTGGAGAGGGACCAGCTAAGAGTGAACTACAATGATTATTTCTCGTTTTTGGTTGCTTGATATCCATTCAACTATCCCAAAAGAATTCCAGATGCTACCAATTATAGAAGCCAAAAGAACTAGGAACATGGCCTAATCTTGAGCTGGTCATGCAAGGACAAGAACAAATGACAGGAAGGATTCATTTACACTATCCTGACCATGCTATTCCCACCACTATTAGACTGTCCCTTTGCTTCCTCCTCCTTGACTCTCTGGCACTTGCCTGATTCCTGCCCACCAGCTCTGAGGGCCACTGGATAGCCTTCCAATAAATTCCCTTTTCCTTAGTCAGATGCTTTCTGTTGACTGCAATGTAGGACTCTGACATAATCAAGAAAATGGGCAGAAATAGGAAAATAGACAAATATAGAAAATCTTTTTTAATCCAGTTTATCAGAAGTCTCTATCACATCTTTTCAAAGAAAATACTTTTAGTATTGGACATTGTCCCTTTTTTTTGTTGGTATTGTTCTCCATTGATTGTATCCTTATCTTTCCTATTTCCAATCGCCCCTGTATCGTTCTTGTTGGGGGTAGGGACATTACTCTGCTGCTTTTTCTAACTTTTGATTTGCATTTTTAGCTCGTAAGTTTTCAATCTTCATTGTGTCCTGATGAATGTATTTGAAGTTATAAATTACTTTTATACAGTGTTTTATCTAGGTCCTACCAATTCTGACATGTAGTGTTTTCACTGTAGTTTAAACATTTTGTTAAGTATTATTTTTCACATTTAACAGGTCAGGAAACAAACACTAAGTTATTAAGTAACAGTATTATAGTTAAAACTCATTACTTTATATAACTATAGACTCACATCTTGATAACTATAGTAATATTCTGGTAACACTTAAACAAGGAAGAATTGAATTTGGGGACATAATTCTTGAAACAACAATATAATAACTAGTTTAATTAACTCAAAAACTCTTTTAGAGTATAGACTAATAATCATCAGCCACATGCACACTTATACCCTGCATATCCTTCACAAGTAATTGAACGGAATGTTGTAAGCTACATATAAAGAGATGAGATCATCTGAGTCAGTTTCATAATAGAGATGATTCCAGCTACTAAGTACTAGGTAAGCTCACTGTGATTCAGTGATTCATTTTGTTGTAAATGACAAACGCCAATGTGAATAGCAAAAGCCAAAAGAGAGAATTTTGTTGGTTCATGTAACCAACTTTCAAGAATGGCAAGATTGCCACTGGGCTTAAGGGGCCAGAGGAATGCCATCAGCAGTGTCCATGTCAGTCTTACTCTTTTCCACTGAGCTTGGCTGAACTACGGCTGCCAGCATTTCCTGGGCCTGTATCTTCCCAGATTTATCACACTTTAATTTCAGTTTGAAAAATCCTGGGAAGAGACTGGCCTGATTTCAGTCATTCCTGTTGCAATCACTGTAGCCAGAGGAGATGAGATACTAGGATTAGCCCAGCTTGGGTTGGGTAACTATTTTTGGTCAATTGCTCTACATATGGATGGTTTATATTTGGACTGTTAGAGTAGAGAAAGAAGGGCAATTTTTCAAAAGGGGGGAGTGCTAGTCCAAAAGAAATGGGGTTCCAGAAAAATATCTTACAGATATATATCTCTACATGTATCTATATTATTAAATATATATATATATATATATAAAATAGAGATATATAGTCATGTGTTGCTAACCAACAGGGATACATTCTGAGAAACGTGTCATTAGGCTATTTCATTGTCACATGAACACCATAGAGTGTACTTACACAAACCTAGATGGTACAGCCTACTCCTATAGGTGGGGAACCTGCAGTCTTCTGATTTCAAGATTGTTCTTTTTTAAACATCAAAGGAGGCAAGAAAAGCTTCATCTTTCTCTGCTGCACCCCTTTTAATAAAAGGATTTGTTCTGTAAAATTTAGATTCAGTCAAAAGGCCACACTTGACCCAGAAGGCCATATGTGGCCTTAAGGCCGCAGGTTCCCCACCGCATAGCCTATTGCTCCTAGACTGCAAACCGGTACAGCATGTTACTGTATTGAATATTGTAGGCAGTCATAACACAGTGGCAAGTATCTGTGTCTCTAAACATAGAAAAAGTACAGAAAAATATGGTATTGTAATCTTATGGGACCACCATCATATATGCAACCTGCTGTGACAAATATTATGTGGCACGTGACTGTACATACACACATGTATCTCTAGAGTCTACTGTGATAACTTTCTTAGTCATTAGACACAAGGAATCTGGAGGGAGCTATCCAAATTGGTGGGGTTTGGGGGGTGAAGGCCTGGAGGAGTGGAGAAGAGATAAACTGATTTTGTTACTTGTACATTTCTTTGCAATGGAAGAGCCCTTTCGAGTCAAAGGAGGTGGGCAGGAAGGAAGGCAGGGAATGAAAATAGATTCATTGCAACCACCACTCTGGTGAGAATACTTATGCTATGGGATTGATATTTAGACATATACATATACATACACATACACACACACCTACACCCTAGTCTAAACACTTCAAATAATTTAAATTGGAGCAGCATTAGTCATTTCCAACTGAAGATTTCTGAATAGTAAAAAAATGTCATAGATTTTTAGAAACCTCATTTACTCAGTAATAACATTCAGGGGAACACACTGCACATATTCATTTCCCACTTAGCCTGAATAAGCAGTTTGATTATATAATGGTTTTCTAATGTAAGTTTTTCTGTGGCCAGGGAAAACAGCTTTGTAAATAGTCCATCCTTTTATAATTAAGGTGATTTTCTAAACACTTAAGGTATTTAGTAATGGTGGGGAACAATTAAGGCTTAATTACTATGAAAATAAAAACACCACAATTATAGAAGAATATTTAAACGGGAAAATTATAAAACTATATAAATTATATGTAGTGTTTTATATATATCACATAGTTTCATTATATATATAGTATCAAAATGCCTTTTTTACTTTGGTAACTAAATTTTTGAGATCAAGAACAAACTAGTTCAAACATTTCTACATACAAAAATTCCAGGTTTATATTTATTAAAAACAAAATAAGTTCTGTTGAAGTAACAATATGTACACCAAGATAAATATTTGGAATTGTGAAAATAGATAAAGTGAACAGCTTCAAATTTCTCAATATTTTAATGTCTTAAGTAATTTACTGTTTTCAGTCATTTTTTTGTTAAAAATATTCAATTTTAAACTTAGGTCAATGTGCTTTTTCTTAAAGACAGGTATTAGGTTTGCACCACTAAGAAATGACATTTACAGTTGTCTAGATGTAATAATTTTAAAAGCATACGAATTCAATACATAGTAGGAAAATATGTTTAAAAAAATGCATAAGAGATTATGCCCCATAAAAAAAATAAATGCACCTTCTATTAATTCTATGAATATCAAAAACTAAATATTTTGATTTAAAAGTAGCTGCTATAAAATGTTGGCATAGTAGGCATTATTTGCTTTCCTAACGTATAAATATTTGTATCACAATTAAACAGTAATATCAGTATCTTAGCAAAAAATGTAACACATACATGGAAAGGTAGGCATTGTCCTGTATTCAAGTTTTTGAGTTTGATTTCCATTAAAATGTTTTCTACAATTTTTAAGAACTACACATACAAAAGTAAAAATATGAGGTAAACACCTTACACTTTTAAAAAAGTAGTTAAAACTTAATATTCAGGTTTCCCAATGTCTAGACTCTAGAACAATGCTTTACAAGGTTCTCCATAATGAGGATGATTATGACACGTATCTGAACCACATAATGAACAACAGCAGGTTTCTCGATCTTCTGAGTAGGCAATGATGTTCTTTCTTGTCATTAAAAAAAAAACCATGACTAAGTTTTGCCAACAACATTCCTTCACTGTGGGTTTACATGAGGCACCATGCTACAGTAAGGGCAGCTACAATGCCATTCAAAATTGCCATGCTATAGCCCATGTGGAAAGAATGTCCAGTCAGTTTCCTAGAGAAAAAGGAAAAACACAAATCAAAAAAAAAAAACATAACTTGATATAACAGTAACACCAAAAGTTTTCACTGAAAGTACTTATGACCTGGGAATATATTTCCTAAATGTGTACATATTAACATACTAGTTAAAAAGGAATATTGGGACATCTATAGGACCAACAGAAGATAGATCTTAAGTTCTCTGTCAAAAACTGTTCTGGTTAACAAACACAGTTGTTTTCAATTTCCTTATTCAGAGCAAAAAGCTGAGTTTCATCCCTATACTTCTTTACTGTGTTTCATTGTCACTATGTGTAGCCATTACCTAATTCTAAGATATTTACATCTTGTTATACTACAAACATGTTCTTTAATTAATTAGTGTGTTTCCCTGTACTCTTTTTCGTACTTAGATCTAACTTACAACACACATTATTTCAAGCATTTGTCCTGTTTATACCATTTTGAGGTTACACGAAGGAACTCTTTCTTTGAGCACATGTCCATATGATTGGTAAACCAGATTACGTCTTTCAGACATTTCAGTTCTCAACTTAATAGGTTACTTAATTGAAGTGGTTTTCAATGAGTTTCTAGGAATTAGCAAAGATACATCTCATGTGTTTCCTTAATCTTACAACAATTTTACGTATTTTACTACATTTTCTTTCTTAACATTCTTCCCACTAAATGAATTACAGTAGTAGTATTTGTTTATTTTAATAAAAATGACATACACTAAAAAGGAAACAAGGTAGTGTCCAACTGGGATTCACTGGAAAGCAGAACAGAATACTCTCCTCACTGGAGCAATCCAAATTGAGGACATATAGGAAGAAGGTGAATTGGGAGAAGTAAAAGCCAAAAGTCAAAAGCAATAAGGGCTCTGGACTGAGAGGGTCATCAAATTCATATCCTCTCCTCCTTTCCTAGAAGAGACCAAAGCCAGGGAAGTATTTAGATCTGAATTAACACTTGAAGAGTATCTCAGAATAATGACTCTAGTTCCGTAAGATCTGTGACAGAAAGTGAATAAGGTACACTCTTCAAAGAACAACCCCTTTGCATTCACCTGAAGCTACATAAGACCCTGATGATTCCTGATGGTCCCCTGTTCTGGCCCATGGGAGTTATTATTTACTCTTTCCACTCAACCTTTCCGCACTCAACTAGGGCTAATTTAAGATGCTTTTCACGTGCTGTTAAGGGTTAAACTACCTAGCTGTATTACCTACTACATGGTAAAATAAGTACACCAAACACTTTGTCCCTTCAAAAAAAGAAATTTTTCAAACATATATTGATTAGTGAACAGAAACCTAATCATAACATTAAACTATCAGCATTATCATTCATTGTATAAAAAAAAAAAACTTAGTGATGATCTGAGAAACTTTTAAGTTAATACAGTCAGTCACTCATATCCATGGGTTCTGCATCCATGGATTCAACCAACCACAGATGGTATATATTCAGGGAAAAAAAATCTGCATCTAAACTTAACAACGTAGAGACTTTTTTCTTGTCATTATTCCCTAAACAATATAGTGTAACAACTATTTACATAGCATTTATATTATATTAGGTATTATAAATAACCTAGAGATGCTCTAAAGTACACAAGAGGATGTGCGTTAGTATATACGCAAATACTGTGCCATTTTATACAAGGGACTTGAATATCTCCAGATTTTGGTACCTGCATGGAGTCCTGGAACCAATCCTTCATAGATACCGAGGGATCACTGCATTCACCAAATGAAGTTAATCACGGAACAGGTTTCCAGAGTAGTTTTATTATACTAGTTTGTGACCCCCACAATCCCACAAAAATATAGAAAAAATGTCTAAAGTCCAGTTTATTAAATTTGTAACTACAATGATGATATAACTGAATTTTACCTAGATATACACGCTCAAATGCTCAGCAACTCTTACTAATAAGCAGACAAAGCAATGCATTTTAAAGGCAATGAAAAAATGCTCCACAGCAGGCGTTCTTAGTCTTTGTACCATCTCAAATGCACCATATTCCCACTGGCAACACTGTAGCAAGTGTCACACATTACTGTGAGGAAAAAGACTTTAATCTTTGAAGAATCACTTGCTTTAAAGCTTCTTTTCAACATATTCACTATGATTGCCCTCTTTGGGGTAAGACACAGACAACCGTTGGCAGGTTTTCTTTCTCGTGGCCCTAATTTGTGAACTCTGAAGTTCGGTTAATAAAGACCGAACGCAACATGGTTCTGCTTCATCAAAAACCTTCACTTATCTCTGGTAGAGGACTTATTTTAAATTAACTCAAATATAGTGAAAATATTATCTTCAATTAATGAATTTAATATCTTCAATAAATGAGGACTAAATATAGTATCTATTTACCCATTCTGTATCTATATATACATTAATTAAAGCATACCAGTAAAATGCAAATGTCTAACATCTGTATACACATCAATGAATCTTTACCAAGGTACACACCCTTATCTACCCACCATCCACATCAAGATAGAGAACATTCCAGAACCCCAAAAATCTCCCTTGTAAATACCCAACTTACCTCCCCCAAATCTTGAGGTAACTGCAATGCTGAGGGCTATCACCATTATTGGTTTCACTTACTCTTGAAACTGCATCTACATGGCATTGTACCATATGCATTTTTCTGTGTCTGGCTTCTTTCACTCAATATTGTGTCTGTGAGATTCATCCATCCACATTATATGTAGCATTAGTTTGTTCTTTTTTATTGCAGTATATAAATATACAAAAATCTATTACCCATTCTACTACTGATGGGCATTTGGGTAGTTTCCAATTTGGGGCTCCAATACATGACTTTGGTGAGCGCTGGTTGGCACTCATTCCTCTTGGACAGATCCTAGGAATGGAACTTTATAGTTGTAAGGTAGATGTAAATTTGGCTTTAGTAGAAAGCATGAAACATTTTCCCAAAAATAATTTTACCAATTTATACTTCCATCAGCAATGTATGAGAGTTTCAGTTGCTCTACATTATCACCAACACTTGGTATTATCAGTCTCTTAAATTTTAACCATTTCAGTTGGGTCTGCAGAGTATGTTGTTGTGGGTTTAAAATTTATTTTTCTGATGACTAATATACTTATTGTACATTCAGATAGCTTCTTTTTTTGAAGTTCCTGTTCAAGTCTTTTGCTCAGTTTTTTACTGGTTTATGGAGTTCTTTACATATTATAGATAAAAATCCTTGGTTAGAAATATGCATCGTAAATATGTTCTCCTGGTTTACAGCCTGCTTTTTCACTCTCTTAATAAGATCTTTTGGTAAACACAAGTTCTTAATTTCAATAAAGTCCAATTTAACGATTTAAAAAAAATGGTTAGTGCTTTCTTTTTAAGCCTTTTTCAATAAATCTTTGACTATTTCAAGGTTATGAAGATATTCTTTTTCTGAAAGAGCTTTTATTGTTCTTCTTTTGATATTTAGGTCTATAATTCATCTCAAAATTAGTTTTTATGTATGGTGTAAGGTAGAGGCAAAGGTTCATTTTATTCCTTATGAATATCTGATGCTCCACAATTTATTGAAAACACCACCTTTTTTTCTCATTGAATTGCTGTGGTGCCATTGGAACCACATAACTATATATGTGTTGGTCTGTTTTTGAACTTTCTTTCTATTCTTCTGGTGTATTTGTCTATCCCTGAACCAATACCATATTGTCCTGATTATTATAGTTTCATAGCAAGTCTACAGTCTCATACTAAATGTATTTTACATTTTAAAAGGAACTAATACAAACAACAAACATCACACTTGAAGGTGAAACAATAGAGGAATTGCTATTAAAGGCAAATAAGATAAGGATATGTGCTATCAATGCTATTGTTTCACACTGTCTGGAGATTTTAGTCAATGCAATAAGAAAAGAAAGAAGTTATACCTTTAGACAGAAATAAAGCTATTTTTTTCAGATGATATAATTATATACTTAAAAAATTCAAGTAGCTCAACTTGAATTTAGCATGACTAGACGGATTTTTAAAATTTTTTAAATAAAATTTTAAAAATCAACAACTCTTCTATGTACTGTACTAGCATTAGCCAATTCAAAAATATTATGCTAAAAGATTCCTTATAATAGCAAAGAAAAACTACAAAATCTTAGAAATGCAACTAACAGTAATATGTAAGATTCACATAACCATAAAACTTTACTGAAGATCTAAATAAATGGAAAGATATCCTGTGTTCCTGAACTGGAAAACTTTATATATTTTTTTAACTTTTAATTTGTTTTATTTCAGCATATTACAGGGGTACAAATGTTTAGGTTACATAGATTGCCTTTGCCCCACCCAAGTCAGAGCTTCAAGTGTGTCCATCATTATATTGTTAAGATAGCAATATTTCCCAAATTGATCTACAGTTTCAATGCAATTCCTCAAAATTCCAACTGTCCTTTTTAAAAAAGTATACACAAATTCATCCTAAAATTAATATGGAAATACAGTGAACCTCAAAATAGCCAGAACAATCTTGACAAAGAACAGAGTTAGATTTATACTTCCTGATTTCAAAACTTACTATAAGGCTACAGTGATCAGACAGTGTGGTCCTCGCATAAGGATAGACATAGAGACCAATGGAATAGCATTGAGAGTACAAAAATAAACCCATACCTCTATGGTCAATTAAGTTTCCACAGGGTGTCAAGAACACTTAACGGGGAAAGAACAGTTTTTTCAACAAATGATTATAAGACAAATGAATGCAAAAGAATGAATTTGGTCCTGTACCTTACACAATATATACAAATCAACTCAAAATGAACCAAAGACTTAAATGTAAGAACTGAAACTATAAAACTCTTAGAAAAAAACATAACCATAAATCTTCATGACCTTGAATTAAGCAACAGATTATAAGATATGACAACAAAAGCACAAGAAACTACCAAAAAAAATGAGATAAATTAGACTTCATCTAATTAAAAACTTTTATGTTTCAAAGGACACTATTAAGAACGTGAAAAGACAACCTACAAAATGGAAGAAAATATTGGCAATTCATGAATTTGATAAGAGTCTCCTATCTAGGATATAAAGTAACTCATAACACAAAAATTAAAAGATATATTAATAAAACCAAATTTAAAAAAGGGCAATGGATTTGAATAGACAGTTCTGCAAAAAAGACATACAAATAGCCAATAAGCACATGAAAAGTTGACAATGCTCAACATCATCAGTTTTACGGAAATGGAAACCAAAACCACAATGAGATACCACTTCATACCCACTAGGATGGTTATAATTTAAAAAAAAAAAAGAAGACAGTAAGTGTTGGTAAGGATGTGAGGATTGGAACTGGTAGGAACATAAAATGGTATAGCTACTATAGAAAACAGTTTGGAGGTTTCTTAAAAAGTTAAACATATGGCCGGGAACAGGGGCTCACGCCTATAATTCTAACACTCTGGGAGGCCAAGGCGGGAGTATCGCTTGAGCTCAGGAGTTTGAGACTACCCTGAGCAAGAGTGAGGCCCCATCTCTACTAAAAATAGAAAAAATTAGCCCAGCAACTAAAAATAGAAACAAAAAATTAGCCCCGGTCGTGGCAAGTGCCTGGAGTCCCAGCCACTCAGGAGGCTGAGGCAGGAGGATCGCTTGAGCCCAGGAGTTTGAGGTTGCTGTGAGCTATGCCACTGCACTCCAGTCCAGACAACAGAGAAAGACTCTGTTTCAAAAATAAATAAATAAATAAATAAATAAATAATAATAATAATAAAAAGTTAAACATAGCGTTAACATATGACCTAGCAATTCCACTGTAGGTATATACCCAAAAGAAGTGAAAACATATGTTCACACAAAAACTTGTACCTGAATGTTCACAGCAGCATTATTCCTAATAGCTAAAAAATGAAACAACCCAAATGTCCATCAGCTGATGAATGGATAAACAAACTGTGGTATATCCATATGTAATATTACTGTAATTCATCCATAAAAAGGAATGAAGTACCGATACATGCCATATGATAGATGAACCCTGAAAACAGTACGCTAAGTGAAAGGAGTAGACTCAAAGACCACATTTTAAAAATTTGTATGATTCCATTTATATGAAATGTCCAGAACAGGCAAATCTATGGAAACAAAAAGTGGACTATGGGTTTCCAGGGGCTAGTGGGAAGGTAAATGGGGCAGTGACTGGTAATGGGTATGCACTTTTCATTGTGGAGTGATAGAAATGTTCTGGAGTTAGATAGCAGTGATGGTTGAACAATACAGTGAAATACTAAAAACTACTGAATCAGTTTAAAATAGTGAGTTTTATGTTCTATGAATTATATCTCAATTAAAAACCTTTACTAAAGGACATTAAAAGAGGATATGAATGAAGGGAGGTACATACCATACTCTGGGAATACTCAACATTGTAAAGGTGTCAATTTCTTTAAAAAAATCTGTAAATTCAATGAGATCTCAGTAGTAGCTCAATAGGATTTTGGTGGGAAACTGACATTTTGACACTAAGCTCATCTGATATAATAAATGTTCAAAAAATAAGGAAAAATTCTAAAAATTCAAATCATAACATAAAAACAAAGTCATTTTAAAAAGAAATAAACTGATAAGACATTGGAATAGACTACAGCATGTAAAAACAGATGTTTGTAATTGTATGCAATGGGAAGGGGAGTTGATGATGAGATATATTTTACCAATAAGGCATTTTTAAGTCAAAGAGAACAAAATTGACAATTATTTCTTTATAGGTTCCTTCTTCCTTATTCCTAAGAACCATGGTTTTTCATTTAGCAGTATAGGAGAAATCAAAATTCAGCTTATTCTCAAAAGAGTTGTCATATCAACATGGAGTAAAAAGGATGACGGTTTCCTTCCAGTCCTCTGGTTTTGTTATTTCACAAGCTCTATTGAATAAGATGAAAAAGAATAAGAAGAATCTCATATTTTTGGATTAATGGGGCAAATGCTGGCAAATCCAGTGTTTACAGGTTCTTGGCTTGATAAGCTCACTCTCAACATGAAGGTCAGAAGGTACTTGTAGTCTATTACAAATTCTTGTTTTTAAACTTTAATTTGTGTATGTAAGAAAAGCCATTATTGGTCTTACACATACTAACAATAAAGACCCTACTGGCCCAACTCATGTACAGTGCATTGTTTTGTTCATAGTTTCATCATAGAATCTATTATGGATTCTAAAATGGTGCTTATTGTTACAAGTCATGACCTTTTATTTTCATAATCTGAAGCAGGCAAATACTAGTAGGCAAATGGCAATATAATTTAGGAGTACAAGGGTTTCAGAAGATTGAATAGAGTATATATAATTTTTGCTCATTGGTTCTTCTAAAATTTCATGAAGGAAAAGGAAAGGACTAATCTCAGAAGAATGATAAGCCTAATCAAGAGAAGCATGTTCTTTTATTATGTAATTTAAATCAATAGAGCAAAATGACTATAATTTCTTAAATCCTTTGTAATAGTCTAACACGGTGGTAGAAATGTAAATTAGTATAGCTATTATCGAAACCAGTGAAGGTTTTTCTAAAAACTAAAAACAGAACTACCATACAATCCAATAATCCTATTATTGGGTATTTATCCAAACGAAGAGATACCTGCACTCCCATGTTTACTGCAGCACTATTCATAATAGATAAGATATGGAATCAACCTAAGTGTCCATCAGCAGATGAACAAAGAAAATGTATAGATACACAACAGAATACTATTCAGCCATACAAAAGAATGAAATCCTGTCATTTGCAGCAACATGGATGAGCATGGAGGCCACTATGTTAAAATGAAAGAAGTCAGGCACAAAAAGATTAATATCACATGTTCTCACTCATATGTGGGAGCTAAAAAAGAATTGAGCTCATAGAAATACAGTACAATTGTAGCTGGAAAAGGTAGAGAAGGGAGGGGGAAGGTAGAGAAAGGTTGGTTAATGTATACAAAATTACAGGTGGATAGGAGGAGTAAATTCTAGTGTTCTATATAACGTGGTCCCCAACCTTTTTTGGCACCAGGTACTGGTTTTCATGGAAGACAATTTTTCCACAGACTGGATGGGGGTTTGGGGGGAGAAGACTGTTTCGGGATAATTCAAGCACATTATATTTATTGTACAGTCAAACCTCTCTGCTAATAATAATCTGTATTTGCTGCCGCTCCCGAGCGCTAACATCACCGCCTCAGATCATCAGGCATTAGATTCTCATAAGGAGCACACAACCTAGATCCCTCTCACATGCAGTTTACAGTAGGGTTAGCACTCCTGTGAGAATCTAATGCCCCTGCTGATCTGACAGGAGGCAGAGCCTATGCAAGTGATGCGGAGAGGTTGTAAATACAGATGAAGCTCTGCTTGCCTACCCACCGCTCACCTCCTGCTGTATGGGCCAGTTCCTAATAGGCCGTGGACTGGTGCACGGCCCGGGGGGTTAGAGAACACAGTTCTGTAACACCGTAGGGTAAATATGGTTAACAATAATTTATTGTATATTTTCAAAAAGCTAGAAAAGAGGATTTTGAATGTTCACAACACAAAGAAATGATAAATGTTTTAGGTGATGGATATGCTAATCACCCTGATTTGATCATAATACATTGTGTGTGTATGTGTGTGTGTGTGTATATATATATATATACACATATATAAATATCACTCTGTGGCCCATAAAATATATGATTATTATGTGTCAACTAAAATAAAAGGAAAAAAAAGTCTAATGTTGGAAACTTGATCAGATAAAAATACTGTCAAACCTGCAAGAATGAGTAGAAAATACCTGGCCCTGCCAACTTGATTTGATTATCTTGTCATGCTATATGAATTTCTAATTTGGACTGCACTACCAAATGAGGTGAAAGAAAAAACAAACACACATGAGAAAAAAAAAATCCCGTGATCTCACAGCAGTATAATGAAAACATTTAACTCTGAAGACTTTCCATTTTATTTCAAAATTCACAAGGACTCTGAAATAGGCTTAAATTTTTTTTAAATGGCATGACTATGGAGATGTTGCTACAATTATTTTTTGCATATATGAATATACCAGAAAAAAACACTTCACAATGTAATTCTATCCAGGTTTCCAACAGTCTCTCCATATACACAAACACATTGTACAGATTAATTTTCCTCACACACCCCTTTGCTCAAAATCCTTTTGTGTTAACTGGATATAAAATATAAGTGAGCAGAGCAAACAATATTGTTAACAAGGTCAAGTTTCTTTAATGATGTAAGTTTTGACCTAAATTTTAAAAGATATAGCAATGGACTGGCAGACAAAAGAGGTATCATGGTGTAAAAGGAAAAGGACAGAACCAGAACTGGAACTCACACTTAAGATTTCATGCTGGGCCAGGCGTGGTGGCTCACGCCTGTAATCGTAGCCCTCTGGGAGGCCGAGGCGGGTGGATCGCTCGAGGTCAGGAGTTCAAGACCAGCCTGAGCGAGACCCCGTCTCTACTAGAAATAAAAATTATCTGGACAGCTAAAAATATATATAGAAAAAATTAGCCGGGCATGGTGGCGCATGCCTGTAGTCCCAGCTACTCGGGAGGCTGAGGCAGTAGGATTGCTTAAGCCCAGGAGTTTGAGGTTGCTGTGAGCTAGGCTGACGCCATGGCACTCACTCTAGCCCGGGCAACAAAGTGACACTCTGTCTCCAAAAAAAGAAAAAAAAAAAGATTTCATGCTTATCAAGCAAAAGACTAGACCACATAAACTTAAGGTACCTTCCAGTTTTAAACTTCTATGACTATACCAGGTAGTAAAGATAGAATAAGAAAAAACACTTCAAAGAGATCATGTACTTATACACAGTTTTTTTCCTACCTACTAAAATAGGTTATTGATCAACATTACTTATATTTAAAATTGGAGCAATGATACAGGGAGTATAACTACAGAAACTATATAACTACATAAATATTGCAGTCCCAAAGAAACTGAATATAAATATTTCTCCCAATCAAAGAGACCTACTGATATAATGAAAATTCATAGATGATACAATTTAACCTACTAATTCAAAATTATAAGATCTGTTTATTTGACCCTATAAAATAAGTAGAAAAATAATCAGAGAACTCAATGACAAAACCAGAAAGTCTCTTAGAGTAAAAGCTGGGATCCTAAATATGGATTTTATTATGCTCAGATAAAGTTCCTATCTACTGCAATACATTTCTGAAATCAAAATGGAAATAAATGGATAATATTGTTCAGTAAGAATAAAATACCATTGGAAATGTAGTTACAAAGAAAGGCTCATTATAATAGATGCACTTCCATATTTTAGAAGTTATACAAAAGGTATTATCTTGCTCTGGTTCTAAGGAATTCCTTTCCAACAATAAAGAATACTACAATGAAATACTTATGTGGTCTCTGTTAGTGGTTAAGAGTTCAAGCTCTATCATTAGACAGACATGAGTTTTAGTGCCAGCGTTGCCTCTTACAAGGGGTATGAAGATAGAAAAATTGTTTGACCTCTTTGACCTTCAATTTCCTTCTCCATAAAATGGAAAAAAAAAGATAGAACCTACCCTCATAAAGTTGTTGTGACGATCAGGTATCTGGCGTATAGCAAATGATCAATAAATCTTAGCTATGTGGTATAGAAAAGAAAGCTTAGCTACAGAAGAGATTTTTTAAAATTCTTTTAACCATCTACTTCATTTCTCTTTTCCTTTTAAGCAAAACACCTAAACTCACTTCAAATAAAACAAAGAAATAAACAAACAATTATACAAACAAACCCAGGAGGTAGATGGAAGAAAGGGATGGGAGATTTATAAGTTTGTGTAAGTGTATGTTTCTGCTTTACAATCTCTTCCTGCTTGTTCATAATCACTTCTCCCTTTTATAATTCACCAGAGAACCTAGGCTCCCATTATTTATATCCAAATTTTGTATTGTGAAAATCTAATTCCTAGCAATATATTTATATTAACATTTAATAGAAACTTATAAAGTGAATATATAATAAAAGAATTATACCTTAATTATTTTTATTTTTCAGTAATAGAATACATTTAAAATTTAAGATTCACATAAATGCAATAACTCTGGCAATTTAATTGACTACATTCATACTTTTGAACCACAAATTAAAGCACTGAATAAGCAACTGCCAAAAGTTCCAAATAAATTGCTTCTTGTTTTTTAATTTAAGATAGAATAACAGATTCAAGCAGGTCTCTTTTCATGTTTCAGGTTGTTTACTGTTTTTATGCTTGCTAGCCTTGGTTAATCTGAACTGAATCTCTATACCACAGTGACAAATACCAGACTCCACTCTTTTAACAGTCTTCATTCGTGCCATATTTATTCCTAAATTTCCTTTCCCTCACAGCCATTCCCACATTTCAAAAACACTTTTATGACAGAATTCTTACAATTTAAAACAGTTAACTTCACTGCCAACTGATAATGCATTAAGCAGAAAGCTCTTGGTACTTGCCAGAATAAAAAGTTATATTAAAGGCTCATATAAAAAACCAATTGGCTATTTCTTTCTGTGTCTGACCCAGCTCAGCGGAGAAAGGTTGAGCTAATTGGTACTAATCTATTCCCCCTTCACACATCTGAGCTGCCTTTTATTTCTCATTCTATCCCTAGTCCAGGAATCTCTAATTCCTTAAGAATTTTAAGCTGTATAAGGTTTGTTTGGAGTAACTACCAGTTAGTTCTTATTCTGGAATCAAAAGTTCTTAACCCCAAACCTGAAGTTTGAAAGAAAATACTAAGCAAGACCATATTTCAATTACTTCCAAAGCACTCCTTTTTATGTTTCTTTTATAAACATAAAACTATGTAACTCCTTTTGTATCCTGTTGTCCTAAAAATTACTTATTAGAAATTGCTTAAGAGAGGACAAAGTTATGTGTATGCCAATGAACTTTACTAGTGTTATTTAAGAAATAAGGGTAAGAATTTCAAAAAAAATGCATCCCTGATTTCCTTCTTTGCTATGTTTCTCACTAAGGAAAAAAAATAACACAGATTACATTCAACCCTTAATATCTACTCTGAAGTTCTTCATTTTATAATTTCCTCAATTCCCTTTTCACTCAACAAAATTTACAGAATGAATACTCTATATCAGGCATTATATTAACATTACACATAAGACAGAAATGAGTAAGAATCAGTATTGTCCTCAAAGATAACAAAATCTAGTGAAATAGTGGGCTGTTAAAGTTTTAAAGACAGCATTACTGGAATATAAAGTCGTCATTCAGCTTGTAGAAGGGACAAAATTTTAAAGAAGAGCTAATACCTGAACTAAAATTGAGTATGACAGATTTAGAGTTCTAAACAAATAACTGTATGTACAGAAGCAAGAGACAATGCAGAGCATGGGAAGGTTAATTGTTTGGTATGATTACAGTGAAGGATCTGGAAAGCTAACTCTCTCTTCATCAGGGTCTAATCATGGCTCTATTTACAGGACTATTTTAACCTACCTGATAATCTAATTCTCCCTTTTTAAAATGAGGATAATAATGGCTGTCATTAATGTTGTTGTGAAAACTAAATGAGATAATAATTATGAACAAGTACTTGTCGCAGTACCTAGAATTTATTGAGCACACACTCATTAAGACAATAAATGTCAGCCATGATTTTTGGTCCTTGACTGGTTGGAGTTACTGAAGGAGAAGGAAGAATTGAAGGTGATACCGGATTTCTCACTTGAGTTACTGGTTGGATGGAATTCTACTCACCATGATAGGGAACCCATGAGACGAAACAGGTTGGTGGGAAGTGGGAAACAATAAAGTCAATTTTAGATATGTTAAACTGGAAATATCTGTGGGACAATGAACTAAAAATTCCTAGTAAGCAATAGGAAATATAAATGAAAATCAAGAGAGAGGTTCTCAAAGATAGCCAGAAAGAAAAATAGGAGGGAGTAGTTGTCATAGAAGTTAAGGAAGAAAAACATTTCAAAAAGGAAGAAACAATAAACTATTTCAAATAACAGATTGAATAAATGAAGATTAAACTTCATAATTAATAGGACTGCAGTGAATTCAAGGAGAAAAAATTTAGTGTAGGGGTGACTGCAGACACCTGTGGAAGCAACTGCAGTCACTGGGGAAGCAGAGACTATCTTTTTCTTCTCTAGTCTTCCAAGATACTTAGATGTGGATAGGAGGGGAGCTGGGCATGAGAATTTTTTTTATTATAGGAGAAACCTGAATGTCTTAAAAAATCCTAACAAGAAGACTGGATACAAAGGGAAACACTGAAAACATATGAAAAAGGGAATAGGGTGGGTGGTGTGGGTAGTGGGATCTAGAGCACAAAAGGTAAAGTTAAGTTTGGGCAGGTAGAAAGGACACTTCGTCCTCTGGGATAAGAGGAATGGGTGGAATGATGGGTGAGATTATATGGTAAGTCTGTAACAAGAGGAAGAAGGAAGTAGAGGAAGTCCCTTGTAAGTAACCTCTTAGTGAAAGTAGAAGTGAGGGCCATTGAAAACAAGGGTTCATGTGGTAAAGATTTGGAATAGCTGCAGAAAAAAAAGTGGGAAAGGGATGCATGGATTGATAGATGGATGGATTGGATGGATGGATTGATAGATGGATCACACTAGCTGAGATTCTACCTCAGACTATGAAGTTGTGAACTCTCCTTACTCAGATCTTAGTTTGGATCAACTCTGCTTCGTTATCCTTTTTATCTGAAACACCACAGGTCTTGGCATACTTTAAAATGAATTTGAGGTCTTCTGCTATTTTAACATTTTGCTAGCTTTGCTCCAGGCTCTCCTCTCCTACTTGACTTTCCTGTTGTCCTCTCTATAACTTTGCAGTTTTACAGGGCTGGCACTTTATATATCTTTATACGAACCTGGCAAAAGGAAGCTATTTTTCTTAGAGTTCGTAACAATTATGAAAAAATGTGATGTCAATTTTTAAATTTCAATTAAAATTATTTTCCTTATCACTAATTTACAACTCCTACTATATTTCTTAACCATAAAAAACATTTCCCAGACTTTGCAAGTCACTTTTTGTATACTCACAATCTAAAGGGAGAAGTGAGTAAATAAATACAGGTTTGTAACTGTCTTACTTACTTTGTTATACTTTTAAATATCCCCAAGTTGTAATCTTTCTGGCTTCTTCAAATAGCCTTCAGTTGTCTTTCCATTACTACTTTTTTCATCACCATTTATCCATTAAAACTCAGATATTCAGTAAAATAAATTTATCAATTAGGTGTGAAGTAATCATTTTTCAATATTAAAATGTGATTTTTAGAAATATGTATCTTACCCTTAAGACTATAAAATTAACCAGTTAGAATGGAACTATCTGAACAGATGAATGAGGGATGTTCCCTCATCCCTTGTCATATATATATGTATATATGTGCATATATATATACATATATATATATATCTCCATCTATCTATATAGATATATATTTTGACAAAAAATTAGAAATCTTTTGTAAGCAATATCTAATTTCAAAACAGTTTTCTAAACAGCAGTTGACAAACTAAGGCCCACCTATCCTGTTACCTGTTTCTGTCAATAAAGTTTTATTGGAACAGTCTTGTTCATTCTTTTACACATTGTCTATGGCTTCTTTGGTGCTACAGTGGCAGAGCTAAGGAGTTGTGACAGAGACTGTGTGGCCCACGAAACTAAAAATATCTACCGTCTGGTCCCTTACAGAACATTTGCTGACATCTGTCTAAAGCCTTCCTATTCAAAGTGTAGTCCAAGGACCAGCAATTATCAGCATCACCTGAGAATTTCTTAGAAATCCAGAATCTCAGCCCTCACCCCAGACATACTGAATCAGAATCTGTATCTTTAGCTAGATTTTCTGGTGAATCTAAAAGGCTCAAAGTATATACTGATGTTCACTAATTTGGAAATTAGCAATGTGATTTATACATAGATCATCTCTTCAGAAATCGATACCAATTACTTTCTACATGAAAGTTTCAAAATTATTGCATTCAACAAAAAATATATAAATTGAACAAATGCTTACAGAACTTTTTTGTTTCACTGTATCATCATGTTTCTAAATAGTGGATGTTATGACTTCTTAAAAATTTTATATGACAGGTAACTCACATAAGAAATCAAGTAAGAGACTGAACAGGAAAAAAATTTCTCCCCTCTTTCTCCTTTTTATATATTAATATATACACATTGCTAGGACAGTGGCTACACATTGGTATACTGTGTATGTGTACATGTATATGTATATACTTAATGTTGAACTGCAATGCATCATTCTTAAAAGCACATAAGAGATGACGGTGACTAACTTTGAGCATTTGCTCCATTGCTCCTCTTGGACCTGTAATTAGTCTAATAATTTGCATTACAAATAAATATTGGTTAATACAGAATACTCTGTTTTAATGGAACAAGTTGATTTATCTATACAAAAGTAAGCAATGTTATAATGGGACTCAAAATTTCTATAATACTTTAAGGATTTCCTCATTTTTTTTAAAACGACTTTATTTTTATTAGTGTTATATTTAGTTTCCTAGCTATACTGCCAACTTCTTTGGTCCTATGTTTTCTTCTATAGCATAAAAATGGTCTGCATTATCTCTGTACTCTCTTCTAGATCTCAATTCTGCAACAATTATTCCTCCATATATATATTAAAGTCCTTTATCCAGAATTTTATTAACTAGAAATTTTAACTGAGTTACAATCCTCTGTTTTGCCAGTGCAATGTTAATTATCATAATGACCCAGGGGCACAGAAACATCCTAAAATGAAGAACGTTCTTTAAAATGGAATTACATATGTACATATTTTAAATACCTTACTGTACTACAATTCCCTGAAAATCAGTAAGAGAGAAATGAATGAATGTACATCAGGTTGGATCAAACTGCATATTAACCTACAGTCTATTTTACCTATGCAGCAGTCTACTCAGGTGTAAAGAATGTCAGACATGTTAACTTTATTCACTGGTGTGTCAGCAGAAAAATATCTGAGGACAGCTATCTGTGCTAGGTACTACCTTGATTAGACAAAGTCCTTATGCACTCCGAAGTCAGGGCAAACAATATAAAAGTTATAAGAAAAATGGGATTCTCAAGGCTTAAAATGTCATTAATCAGTTAAAAAAAATTTTTTAAAGAAGTAAATGAAACAATGCTGCCCAAATTTTATTTTGCTAAGAACAAAGTGTAAAAAGTACAATCTACTACCAGCATTATTTCATAAATAAAAGGGCACCTTAATATTATTAATAAAAGAATAGAAATAAAATCTCAGGATAAATAACAATTACTCAAGAAAAGATAGCTGGTAACCTGTGGTAGGCCATAGTCAGACTTCAAGCTGGAAAAATCTCAAGAAAAGAAAAGCTCCGACACCATGTTTGCTTTATCATCTGATGCATCTGTTGCTTTAACTAGTAAACTTACACTTATTGCCTATAAAGATAAGTATCATTGTTTTTATCCCACTTAAGATATGAAGAAATTAAGGCTCAGATACGCTAAATGAATTGTCCAAAAGTCCTTCTGCTAGGCTGAATTTGGAAGTCACCTCTTCTGACTTCAAAGCCCTTTCTAATATACCAGGCTGCCTCTCGTAATTTTTAGATTGTTGAACCACAAAAATGGTTCCAAGTACAAAACTGACAAGTGCTATCTCTCAGGTATTTCTTATCAGTATTGTTCTGTGCATATATACACCTGTGCCTTTTCAGCAGCCCATACATAACACAGTGTAAACAGCATCAGCAAGAGCAATGGCAAACAGGTGCAAAGCAAACACTCATTAACTGTATCACTTTATGAAAACAAAAAGAAAACCAAGAAGAGTTAATATGATTTCTTAGAGGATTTTGTTACATCTATGTATGTCTCTACTCAGAACAGTAATGGAAAATACTTTGTAAGACATGCATGTATTTTAACCCTTCAAGAAGCTGCAGGGCAATGCCATCAATATATTCATTAACAGTGACAGCATTGCAACTGATGGCTCCAAATAGTCCCTAGATAATGAAACTTCATGATACTCAAATATCAAGGCCAAGTTCTTGATCTATCTCTTTTGTCAGTAGCTTTTCTCTCCTACTGCAATTAGCCATCTGACATCTGCTTCATTAGTTCATGGCAATAAAGAATCTGATTCAACAAAAAGGCAGCTCTCCAAAATCTGTATGAAAAGAGTAGTAGAGTCAATTCACTGTGCTCAGTGTTAAATCTAGTGTGCTAGGAAAAGAAACTTCTAATTTAAATACTAAATAACTCCCTTTGCTTGACCTCCAAGGCTTACATTACTGCCCAAGAAGAACCTATAGCACTTTTCTATTATGCTTTTACTATTTGTTCTGTATTTCTTAACTTCCAATGTGAAGAGGAACAAGGAAAATTCAGAGAAAACCCTAACAACACATATAATTTTTTTTAAAAATCAACCTAATGTTTATTAGAAAAAAGAATAGTATAATACAGCAATGTCAATCCTAAATCCTGAATATTCCAGAAAATTCACATCAAATATTTTACTGTCTGCTGTGTGCTACAACAGTTAACAACAACACACACACACAAATGTTAGCATCTAATTACATACAGACTGCTTTATGTAGGGAACAACACACGTGAAAGAGTATCAGATCACATGTATTAGTCTGTAAAATACTTACCAAAAACAATCTGCCAAAATGCAATTCAAACAAAAAGCAACATGTTCCCTCTTCTTTCTCACTTACTGATAATTTATTTTGCAGATTCCAAACAGCATTGTAAGGCAACACAATTTTTTAAAAATAAGGCTGGGTACAAATAATGTTAAATTATTATAAATAAAAATTAAATCAAAAGCATGTGTTTTCTGAAATTGAGTGCCTGGGCATTTATCCAATGTCTTTTGTAGCTGGAACAAAAAGAAATAGAAAGGTGGATAACTAAGAGTGAACATACTAAAAAAGACTGACAGCATCAGGAAGGCAGCAGATACCCCCTGGTTTGTACATTAACTATGAAATAATGCAGATTGCCAAGGTAATGCTACAGGTTATATTTTAAACAAGATTTTGTGGAAAAAAGATACCACTCCTTACCTTCGCACATTCTTAGAAATCATGACATAATACTGGTAACTGTGACATTTCCCTGCATTTTGACCATGAACCCTCTATCAAATAAGCCATAAATACAACCAATACATCTGTGACTTAAAACTGAGTCGAGTTGTAATAACATTATATTTTTCTGATAACTCAGAATTGCTATCTGAGGGATGATTTTGAAGGCTTAACTCTCTTTTCAAAGCATCTAGAAAAATTTAAAATGATGTCTTTTTTTTTAAACAAATATTCCTATCATAAACATAGATATCCAAGGTCACTAATCACGGAATTGTGCTCAAGGTTGAGATAATTCTTTTTAAAACAATGAATTCTACTCCTCAAAAGACTCATCTTCAGTTAGTTTCAAGATTCAAAATGAGAAGTCTCTTTGCATAAGTCAACTGAGGATTTATGAAGAACTGAGACAGTTTCCAAAATCTACAATGCTGTGACTGCAAGACATACTATGTCTGTAGTGTTTCTCAACAGAAAAAAATTATTTAAAATTAGTTTCTCAATAAGTGATTCAATAATCCAAAATTTAGATTCAGATATCTAACACACCAGAAATCTTACTTTTATATACCTTTGAGCAGCATAAGCTTGAAACTTGAAATTTCCAGCAGTACTTGATTTCCATAATACAGTTAGCCCATCCTTATAACTTTAAATACAAGCATTAATTTTTCTTCCTTGGAAATAAGTATCTGTGGGATATCCCCAGCATAAAACAATAATCCTATATTATTGACACAAAACCTTCCCCTTAGCATAGTAACTCCCTTCATAATGATTTCAGCTAATTTACTAAGGAAATCACTAGATGTTAGGGGTGTTTGCCACTTTGTATGTTTAGGTTATACAAATTAACTCTGGATTTAAAATGAATAAACCAAACTTACTTACTAAGAATGACTTATTCTGGAACCCTCAGATTATTTTAGTTTTATATTTCTACAATGTTAACACCTTAGCTTGAATGTTACAGGAGTATATATGTTAAATTTGACCTTTGATCTAGAAAATGAGCATCTTTTTCATGTCAGCAATCAGACTTCAATAATTATCACTACTGACTGCAGACTGCAGTGAAGCAATACCCTTAACTTCTTTAACAATGTTTGTCCTTGATCTCGTACGCTACATAAAAAGTACTACAAGGTAGACATATTTAATAACTTTTTTCATATTACTGTCACTAAATATTTTACTCTTAATTACAAAACTAATGAGCTTTCTACACTATGCTTTTTGCTAGACCCATCACTTACATTATCATTTTTCCACTAACTGTATTGCTAGACTATAATGTAACATTTCTACCCTAGGTGGGACTTATAATCACTAAGTGATTTGTACTTTTAGCACACTAACTATAAACCTGCAGCTACATCATTTCACCACTAGATGGGCTTGTGCACAGGTAACATGAAATGTGGAGTGCAGAAGATAAAGATAGTGTGATGTTAAGAACAAATTTTGATTGGGTTTGGCAATATTGCAGGGACAAAGCAGCCACACAGCAAAAGCTCAGACTGCCTGTTAATTGTCAATGAAATGATGTTGTCTCAATTCTTGAAATTTCTCCTATTGATTCATTTCATAATGCAGAGGAGACAGAGGTTAGCTAGTATAACAAATAAAAACAATAAACAGTCAGGGGCTAGTATGTTACATGCAAATTATTTAATATTTGACTTAGTGCAAGTTGCTTAAACTCCTAGGACTCAGTTTCTGTTAAAAACTGGAGGAACTAGACTAATGATAACACCTACGGAATTAGTGGCTTAGGACGGCATTAGTTCTCCCATAATCTTTAACAGGAACCTCACTAGTTTAAAAGGTGTACTTGTTAGGAAAATGCACTTCAGTGCACATCTGGTATCCATACCTAACTTCTTCCCCACCGAGGACAGCTTAAAACGTTTTGGTGTTGCCACTGCCACTGCCACTGCTCTAGCCTAAAGTGAACTCCAAGATTCTCTCTTTTTTTTTTTTTGAGACAGAGTCTTGCTGTCTCCCCTGCTAGGGTGTAGTGGCATCATCATAGTTCATTGCAACCTCAAACTTCTGGGTTCAAGCAATCCTGTCTCAGCTATGTTAGCAGCTGAGACTATAGGCATCCACCACCACCCCCACTTAATTTTTTCTGTTTTTAGTAGAGATGGGATCTCACTCTTGAAGTTCAGGCTGGTCTGGAACTCCTGACCTCAAGCGATACTCCCACCTCAGCTTCCCAGAGTACTAAGACTACAGGTGTGAGCCACTGCGCCCACTAAACTCCAAGATTCTTTAAAGCTCTGGGTTCTTTGTATACAGTACTTTTGCATGAATAGGTAACAAACATACTTAGATGCATTAACTCCTGAAAACTATAATTAAAGCAGATAGTGACAATGTGAAATACTGACTATATATATATATACACTCATATTTGTCTGCTTAGAAATCACTGACAAAACCTGATGGATGAACAGGGAAAAGTGATGAGAAGTGCATTGAAGATGTTGATTAGGTATGGTAGAAAAAGCAGGATAATGAATAATAAGATAGTTAGAAATAGGGAATGCCTATTTAGATACTCCAAGAAATCTAAACCTACTGCTTCTGCCTGTTGTTCTTTAACACTGTAACAGATACTCAGTAACAACTAAGACAAAGCTCTTCATATAATTTAGAAGTATACTGGACCAAATATGCAAAGAAAATGATGGCTTACTAATAAAGAAGTCTGTATATATGACATAGCAGTATACCTTTTAACTCAGCAAAGTTTGCTAATGTATTGAACTATCTTTCTGAAAAACATGCCTGTCAGAGTTATTAAGTATCTGTCTGAAAGTATACCTTGCAAAGTTCTCTATTTTGTATTTCCTAAAGGTATTGTGCTTATGTAAAAGTGAAAGCTTCTGAGATTTAACCTAATAAATGTAGAATAGCAAATATGAATAAAATTTAAATAAATATAAGAAAAAGATTTTATTTCTAATCTCAATCTCTTCTAATGAATTATTGATCCAAATTGCTGATGTCATTAAATGTCTCACCTCACCTCATATTTACTAAATATCAGTAATGTTATTTTTTCTTCCCCTGAAGAGTTTACATTTCTAGAGAAATACAATTGATAGCCACAGTAAATATGATTTTCTCAATTTTTTACCCCACTTCAACTAGTTATTCTGTTTAAAAAGAAAAAAATAAGCCCAGATACTTAAGTCTGCAAAAACAGCAAAAGACTACTATTTTAACAAACCAACTAGACATGACTTTTTTTTTACACTCTTACAAAACAGTATGTACACTGTGATCCCAATTTCAATTTTTTAAATATGCATAAAGAATGGAAAGATATACACTAAAGTGTTGGCAATCATTTCCCCTGATTATACCCATTATTTTTTTTTTTTTTAGAATTTTCAACAAAGAACCTGATTTACTTCTATATTATTAGACATCATTGTTTATGTTAGGTGATAAAGGAATATATAACCTGTTACAAAGATATTTTTGTGAAAGTACAATGCTGCATATTAATGAAATATACCAATCTGATTTCCAAGAAAATGGTCTGAAGACTACAACTTTCTCAAAATGTAAAGTTGTTTCCTATACAAGGACTCACTCTACTGGTGACAAAGAGAATATACTTAATTCTGACATTTCTGAAGTAACTGCATATTTTCCACAAACACTAGAGGGCAGGGTTTTCTCTATAAAACTCAATTTCGTTTACATTAGTGTGTTTGTATATATACACAAACACACATTTCTGTATATACATACAAACATACATTTGTGTGTACACACACATTCATTTGCATATTTCAAAACTATTTTTAGGGCTGTATTAACAAATACATAATTTAAGTCTCTAACATGACACCATCTCATGTTAAAACTGAGTAACTAATAAACACATGGAAAATTAAGGCCTGTACTACTGGTTTAATTTAATAAAAAATACAAACATAATTTTTAGGAAGTTGGTTAAATGCCCTCACAATTGCAGATCTTTAAAAGGACACTGAAATACTTTTCTCTAACCCCAAAAGCTTCTCATATCTATGAAGCATATGAATTGCGGTGGTGGTGGAAGAGAAACTGAGGGAAAATGACATTCCAGGAAGAAAGAACAGCAAGAATAAAGTCATGACATCTCCATATTGTATAATTTATTTGGGGGATGCCAAAGCAATTTGGTATGTGACTACAGCATAGGGTACATTGGGGAAATAGCTACATTGGAAAATAAGGGTAGAGTCAATTGGGTAAGGATTATTCTGCTATACTTTGGACTTTATTCTGAAGGCAACAGGAAAGCCACGGAAGACTTTCAAAGAGAAAGCTGTCACTAGATGTGTTTTTAGAAAGACAGCAGTATAGTTGTTCCTTGTTATCCACTAGATTGGTTCCAGGATCCCCCAGAGATACCAAAATCTGTGGATGCTCAAAGTCTCTCATATAAAATGGCATAGTATTTGCCTATAAGCTACACATATTCTCCCATTTACTTTAAATCATCTCTAGATTCCTTATAATACCCAATACAGTGTAAATGCTATGTAAATAGTTGTTATATTATTATTTTTTATTTGTATTCTTTTTATTGTTGTATTGTTAGTTTTTATTATTTTTTCCCAAATATTTTTGATCTGTGGTTGGTTGAGTCCATGGATATGGAACCCAAAGATACAGAGGGCTGACTGTCTACGGGGTGAATTAGAACAGAGAGAGCTTAGAAGACTGAAAACCAAGGAGTCAAGTACACTGACCAATGCCTTATAGTACAAAAACACGGGTGGTGCAAAAAGGAAGCCTTCCAATGACATTTGAAAAGGCAGAAAGGACTGGACTTGGTAAAGGAATAGATATAATAAATAAGGGTTATAAATATAATATAATAAGGGTTTCAAGCCCTGGTAAGTGAAGTAAGTGAATACTGATGTCTTTGAGACAAAGACTAGAGTTTTAATCACTCTAAGTGCAAAGTGCTTTCTGAAATCCAGGTAGCAAGATCTATTAAATAGGTAGAAATGTAAGGCTGGAATTCAGTGAAGTGAGATATAAGTAAAAGAAAAAATGATGTTAAATTTTTCTGTGACTTATGAAATATCTCATTACATTAGAATCGTATCTCTTGTTAAAGTAATTGATCATTTTTTTAAAAAAAACATTGCATTATCTAGATATGGAATTTAAAATATTATTCTCCATATATCTAAAGGCTGAGCCCACAAGCTTGAAAACCTTGTGTCATTTGTGTTTTATGAAGAAGCCTCATCATATCTCACAAATAAGCAGCCTCCTATTTCTATGTATTTTAGTATTTTCAGCAGAGTTGAAATGGTTAAAAAGGAACCAAGAAACAGGAATACTTACTTGAACCTGGCAGGTGAAAGAGGAGTAGGGGGAAACATTCCTGGTTCAAAAGAATCAAAATAAGTCACTGTCCAAGAAAAGCTGCAACAGGAGAATCCAGCAGTTAGGGATATTATAAGCAGAGTCCAGAACCCTTAATGGGAAGAGAGATGGGAAAAACTTAAATTATTAACAGCAAAACAATTTAGAATAAACCAGTATTCTCATGTTTAGATCATGTACATTTTTGATCTTCTCAACTATATGGAACTGGGATAAGAGATCTGAGCTTAGTACAAGCTAACCCATGTGAAAGTATAAATTACTAAAGCACAACTAGAAGTCATATCATTGAATCTTTTAATTATAATTTAATATGTGGAAAGAAGGGCAAATTCAACCTAAGAACCTAACATCTTCAGTTTTATAAAATTCAACTACAGAAAAAATGGTCAAAACATTTCACTCTTAAGATGTTCTGACATTTTTCAATCAATTTCAACCAATTTTGGAGAGCAATTTGGCAGTATCTGTTAAAATAATACATGTACATATCTCTTAATCCATTAATTCTACTTCCAGATATTTGTCCTAAAGATATACAAACCTGTATAAAATGATGTATTAACAAGATTATTCTCTGTAGCTTTGTTTATAATAATAAAGATTAGAAAAAACTTAAATGATCAGCAATAGAGGCATAAAGTTGGTTTATTAAGTACAATCATAAAATGTAATACTATGCAACTATAAAAAAATAAGGAAGCTCATTATGTACTGGTATATTATAAAAAGATCTCCAAAATATACTGGTGAGCCAAAAAGTCAATGTTCAGAACAGCAATAAACACTTGTATAAAGAAGGGGGAAATTATGTATTATGTATGTGCACGTTATATATATGGAGAAATGGATATATGTTTTACTTACATATCAAAAAAAATTTCTGCAAGGATGTTTTAAGAATTTAACATTGGCCCTCTGTAGGGAGAGAAAATGAGTGGTTGGGAGACAGGAGTGAGAGGAAGCCCTTTCAGTTCACTCTTTCATACTTTTTGAATTTTGGCCCATATGACCGTTCTACTCTTCAAAATATTAAATACAAAAGTAAACTTCTAAAAAAATTTCCAGTCAGGCAATCCTTTTTGAATAGCGGAGGAGCAGGGAAGTTGTATCAGAAACTTTGTGGAAGCATTTTCAAACTGCCTCCATGAGACAGGTTTCTGAAAAGTATGTGTTCCATGCCTCAGAAATACAACAAAGGTTGAGAACACTAGAAGACGACTTACGAATTATCAAATTTCCTGGCTACACAAAACGATCCACCAAAGAAGCCTTTATTTTAACAAGTAGGTAAGAAATAAATGCAGTGGACTGTGTGTAAACCATCTGAAGTCCAGTAACAGACTGATAAAACTGCTAAAATACGAAGTCAGAGCAATTAAGCATTCACAAAAAGTGTGGTGAGGTATTTCTGAAAGATTAACCTATTTTTTTCCTCCTGATAGTTCCCTTTCCCTTCCTTTCTTTTAAAGAGATAATGGGCTCTGTGCTCACTGCCCCAGAAGAGGGATGTAGGAGAGCAGAAAGGAGAAACAGCTGGAGTGTTTTTTTATTTTTATGTTGCAAAATAATTACAGGAACACAATGTATCCTGCCTGAATAGATAGCAAAGACAATGCAATGATTGTAGTATAGATAAAATGTTTGCATGAGGCTGAGGCAGGAGGACAGCTTGAGGCCAAGAGTTTGAAACCAGCCTGAGCAGCATAGTGAGACCCCCATCTCTAAAAAAAAAAAAAAAAATTTATATGGACTCTACTGTGGTTTAGAACAGAAAAAAATTTTTTTAATAGCTGGGTGTAGTGACACTCATCTGTAGTCCCAGCTACTTGGGAGGCTGAGGTGGAAAGATAGCTTGAGGCTAGGAGTTCCCCTGGGCAATATAGCAAGACTATTTCTTAAAAAAAAAAAGGTCTGCGTGAAACAGGGAGAAAAGGTCTGTGTGCGGGGTTTATCTGCTAGTTGAGAAAGATCTCTCTGGTTTGAATAAAGCATGTTCTATGTGTGCCTGCACTTATGTGTATACATGGGAGAGGGAGGAGTGCTGCTGGGGCTTCCTGGCAAAGCCATCTGTAGGAGGCCACACAAAACCACAGGCGGAGTATAGCTGTGTATAGTGTCTTAGCAGATGGGCCCAGGCCAAAGCCTGCAGATGACTCTGCCCTACGTGGGGCACAGAAACAGCAGATGGTCATGTGGCTGGAAGTTGCTACATCTGAATGGCCATCCTAACCGGAATAAAACATGTTTCAACACTCAATTGAGCAAATGTCTTGAGAATTAGCCTGGCACAGCATCAGCCTCTAGAACCTTAACCTAACCTGGGATTGGGTGGACAGAACCTGAGTAGACACTAAGGTACAACCTTCCTCTCACCCCAGTAATATAAGGGGTGAAAACAGAAATTATGAGATTTAGAGTACAACTACAATTTATGTATTGCTATATTGCCAAGTAGCTGTTACTTGCTATTATTTAGAAGAATATCTGTAAGGAGGGGAGAAAATAATTGACTAGCTAACTCTAAGTTTAAAATAATATGTTAAGTTTCCAGAACAAAGATGGTAATCAACTCAAGAAATATCAAGTATTTGAACATGGGGATTGCTCTGGAATGATGAAACTTCTAGATACCTAAAAAAGTGAAGAAAGACACAAAATAACATTTAAAAATAACCAAATGTGAGTCTTTCTAAAGCCCATCAAGTTTTTTCACTCAGGTTCTTTAATGGCATACCTGTCAAATTTAATACAAGTATTCTTGAGTTTTTCCAAAATGACCACTATTACACAATCTAAGTGTTTGCCTCACATTGGGCATTTCAATTATTTTGTATTCATTTTAAATCAAAAACTATATCACAGATAAGCCAGGTAACAATGACAGGGCAAAAACAAGTGGTCTAGAAGTGCTTATGAATCTGAAAATTACTCAATTCATTTATGAATAAGCAGAAAAGCCACAGAAGTTGACAATTCCCAACAACTAAATTTGTTATAAGTCAGTATCTCCAGAATCCTGAAGCTAAAAATTTAGGGTAACTGTTTCATAATGAAAGCATATAAAAATGAAGTTAAATTCTTTCTTTCCCCAATTCACCAATTCCACTTTGAAAAACAAACAGCTAACAGTTCGTTGTGTATCTTTCCAAAAATTATATATATATCTAAGTAATACAGGTACATATGTAGAGCTAGTTATGTATAAAAATATAAATATTTTTCAGCTTATTTTCCACAAATAGGATTCTCATCAGAAAATTTGTTCTGCACTCTGCTTTTTTTTTTTTTTTTTTAATTTTTTTTTTTTGAGACAGAGTCTCGCTCTGTTGCCCGGGCTAGAGTGAGTGCCGTGGCATCAGCCTGGCTCACAGCAACCTCAAACTCTTGGGCTTAAGCAATCCTACTGCCTCAGCCTCCCGAGTAGCTGGGACTACAGGCATGAGCCACCATGCCCGGCTAATTTTTTTTGTATATATATTTTTTAGTTGGCCAGATAATTTCTTTCTATCTTTAGTAGAGACAGGGTCTCACTCTTGCTCAGGCTGGTCTCGAACTCCTGACCTTGAGCAATCCACCCGCCTCGGCCTCCCAGAGCTAGGATTACAGGCGTGAGCCACCGCGCCCGGCCCACTCTGCTTTTTTAATATAACATTCTACCTTGGAGATCTTTCTTATGGCACACAAAGCCACAGTTCTGTTGCATACTTTTATTATTCCAGTTTTTCACTATTACAAATGCTACAAAGAATACGCTTGTACTTCAGTGTATAGTTGTACCAAGATACATTACAAATTTCCAGAGGAAGAACTGCTGTCAAAGGATGTAGGCCTTTAAATAAGTAGACACACATCCTTCCTTCTCTACAGCTCAATTTTCATCAGCCGACAAAATGATGGAAATTCATCTTTTCCATCAACTGAAATCTCTTGGACTCAGTGTTTTCACCCAAAGCAAAAACAGGGGTATCTGGGGATTTCCTATTCCAATCCCTTTGCTGGAATTTTTATTTCCACTTTTCTAAGGGTATACTTTGTTTTGGTGTATTTTTCAAAATAAGTTATTTTAGTTTCAGGGGGTACTTTTCTAAAATATAGTGGCAACTCTCTATACTTCTAAAAACCTTTCAGCAAAACAGACTGATATACAGCAAATATTTTCATTTTGTTTAACAGTTGAGCTTACACAGATGAGGTAACTTTTAGAAGTTTTATGAAGATGTGGAGGCACTAAGCACAAAAGATCCGAAAAAAACAAAACTTCCATGTCCACATATTAGAGAAAGGTTTCTTATTAAAGAATCATTATGCAATCAATCACACACCCTTTACTAAACTTCTTCTTGCCCTAAATAAACAACGGGACTAAATATCACTACACACAGAATTTCCAAGCCCTGTTGTAAAGCTTCTGACATTTGAACTTTTTAAATAAACTGATAAGCCTATATTTTGAAAAACTATACAGTAATGAAAAAGAATGAGGTAGATCTATGTATAGTGGTATAGAATGAACTCCAAGATATTTTAATAAATCTGCAAAATATACATGATTCTAATTATATTTTTTTACAACAGTGACAAAACTATGTATTTTGAATGAACATATATATGTAAATGAATAGAAAAAGATGTGAAAAGACACACAGGTAGACTAGTGAAAACTTTTGCTTTAATTCCTAGAATTTCTTTTTCATATACTTTTTTTCTGTTTCCCATACTTATGTAAATAATGTATTTTATGAAATTAAAAAATAAAAATGTAATATAGTCATGTGTGGCTTAATGACAGGGACATATTCTCAGAAATGTGTCATTAGGTGATTTTGTCACTGTGTGAACATCATGGAGTGTACTTACACAAACCTAGATAGTACAGCCTACTATATACCTAGGCGATATAGTATAGCTTATTATTCCTAAGATACAGAACTACACAGCATGTTACCGTACTGAATACTGTAGCCAACTTTAACACAATGGTGTTTGTGTATCTGAACATATCTAAACATAGAAAAGGTACAGTAAAAATATGGTATAAAAGTTTAAAAAATGGTACACCTGTACAGGGCACTTATCACGAATGGAGCTTGAAGGCCAGGAACTTGCTCTAGGTGAATCAGTGAGTAAGTGTGAGGGAATGTGAAAGTTGACATTACTAACCATTGTAGACTTGATAAATACTGTACACTTACGCTATACTAAATCTGTAAAAAAATTTTCTTTCTTCAATAATATACTAATCTTAGCTTACTGTAACTTTACCATATAAACTTAAAATTTTTTAAAACTTTTTGACTCTTTTGTAATAACACTTATCTTAAAACATAAGCACATTATATACGTTTTTTTCTTTATACACTTTATAAGCTTTTTTCTATTTTTAAGTTTTTTCTTTTTTTTACTTTTTCAAACTTTTTTTGTTATAAACTAAGACACAAACACACACATTAGTCTACTACATAGGGTCAGAATTGTCAATATCACTGTCTTCCACTTCCACATCTTGTACCACTGAAAAGTCTTCAGCGGCCATTAACATGCATTGAAATGTCATTTCCTTTGATAACAATGTCTTCTAGAATATCACACAAAGGACCTGCCTGAGGCTGTTTTACAGTTGACTTTTTTAATAAGTAGAAGGAATATACCCTAAAATAACAATAAGAAGCTTAGTAAATACATAACCAGTAACACATTTATTATCATTATCAAATATTATATACTATAGATAATTGTACGTGCTCTATACTTTTATACAACTAGCAGTGCAATAGGTTAGTTTACACCAGCATCACTACAAACGTGTAAGTAATGCGTTGCACTATGATGTCACTAGGTGATAGGAAACTTTCAGCTCCATTATAATCTCATGGGACCACAGTCATATATGTAGTTTGCTATTGAGCAAAATGTTGTTACAGGGCACATGACTGTATTTAGGTAATTTTAGAAGTTGTAAAAACTATTAACAGCTAGCAACTAATAAAAGCCTTAATGTTCCATATGCATAATATTAACCAACAATTTTAAGATGTTTTTGAAAGCAAATTTCCTCAACTTTATCGGATTCTATAGTTTTCCAATTTAAGAGGATGGCAGGTATTTTACATAATTTAGTATCCTCTCTAAACTAATCACATTTGACAGATAGAGCTCAAGTCTTCAAATCCCTAGAGCAATGCATCTCTCAACATGTCAAGGCACAAGTGCAGGAGCAGAGGAAAGTGGTCTTTCCTTTCCTGTCAATGCAACATGAACACAGTGGGTGCACAGTAGCTACACTGGTTAAGGCCTACACCTAACTGCCTGCCCACCTGCTACCTAGCGTGTAGCAATTCCACTTCTCTTCCTGCTGAAACAGGTAAGGAAGTGGAAAGGGACATTATTTGACTCATTTGATCAAATTTGAAGTGACCAAATAAAATTTGATCTCCTCTCTCCAATTTAGAGTGATCAAATCAAAGAAATGAAAGCAAACAGAAGTAAAATATGCCAGACAGGTAAAGTTTTGAACCCTTAAAAATCATTTTGGTAAAAAGAAATAAATACAGCAGAAATAACCTTTTTTACTGGAAACCTATAAACTATAGCATTCCACACTCTGTAGAAACTCAGGTCTGACTCTCACAGTCATTAACCTGGGCAAGTATGGTCAATGTTTCTTAAATTTCTCCTGAAGTCTGCTTAAGATATTATTTATCTTTGCTAAGTTTGTAAGGAAGTCTTGTTTGTTTATTTTTAAAGTCCTGAGAAGAGGTGTGGGAAGCTTCTTCCAGAATGTAATTAGACAATGTTAAGTAATCTCTGGACCTAAATCGCATATAGTTATATTCAAAAGGTATTACTAGTCTGTCTGGTACATATATACACACACCTGTGCCCATTAAAAAAATTATGGCAAATACATAATATATACATATATATATATACACACACTCCATACATACATACATAAAGGAAATCTAATAACATTTACCACAAACATATGCAAATGAAAAACATAAGACTGAATCAACTGTACACAGTGGACTTCCACTTAACATGGTTTTGTGACTTTATGATACAAAGGCAATTATCTCTGAGCAAAAGAGAAATAAAGTACCTACAAAAACTTTTAAGTATTTTATCCCAAATTTTGTATGTTCAAACATGTTCTAGAAAAACAAAAGTGAGCTCAAAATCAAATCAAGTGATAATTAAGTCCATACCTAATAGCCCAGTGTCTAGATCATCTTCGTTTTTCGAATTCTCAGCATGCAACTCTGTAAATACAAAGAAGAACTTGGGTAGAAAACATTATTTTATAATTTGAAGAGTAACTCAAAGGCTGGGAAGAAATTGTGGCACTGTGGAAACTGCTCTGGAGTCAGAAGGAACTGGGCTCAAATTCTAATTCAATTTACTAGCTATGTGACCTTCAGCAAACAAATAAGACCTCTCTACAGGTGTCCACAGCTATATAGTGTATATAAGATGAGAGTAATGTTTATTCTCTAGGGTAGTAGTAAAGACATTCCATGTAATGCAAATTAAAAGGAATACTAGGTTTTGAGTTCATTTCCTTTCTCCATTCTCCAAAATAAGCACAGTTCAATGTCTTCTGCAACAGACTTCACTTTTCATGGTTTTGCAACTTTATGATACAAAGGCAGTATCTCAGAGCAAAAAGAGAAATAAACTATCTACAAAATAAAACTATCAGGGTTGCAGTGAAAAGAAGGGGGAGAAGAGTGATAGAGAAGTGAAACATTGGCAGCCAAACATTTAAGATGGGCAGTTTACAACCAAAACCACTTTATTAAGAGGTAAAATTCACACATTAACTTGCCAATCTGTCTTCTGTATGAAAATCAAGCATGGTAAGGTGTTAGATGCCATCTGCAGCCCACCAGGGGCTGGGAAGCAACGAGAAAAAAAAACTGGAGTTAAATAGATTTAATTTCATTTAGTGAAGTAAAGTGAATACTTGAGTGACAATGTGTTGGGTGCTTTTCATACAACTAAGTTTTTTTTGTTTGTTTTGTTTTAATTCTTCATTTTCAATAACTTGGCCAAGGTCACACACTAGTGGGAATTGAGATTTAAACTCAAGTCTGATTCTTTCCACTGTGATAGCCCACCATGCAATACATCCATATAAGTCTTGGAAAAAGATTTCAACTGGCCAATATTTCAACTTCAGACACAGAAAAATAAAACCATTAGAGGAAGCATAGACCACACCTTCTACAATAGAACTTTGTGCACTACACTTAGCTGCAAACTTAAAACTAAGAGGAGCTAATTATTTCACCTATAAAACCAGAAATTAGGGCTATGGGATGGAGTCCTTGTCCTTCAGAACTTCTGGGTGTAGGTCGGGCGCGGTGGCTCACGCCTGTAATCCTAGCTCTGGGAGGCCGAGGCGGGTGGATCCCTCGAGGTCAGGAGTTCGAGACCAGCCTGAGTGAGACCCCGTCTCTACTAAAAATAGAAATAAACTATCTGGACAACTAAAAATATATATACAAAAAATTAGCCGGGCATGGTGGCACATGCCTGTAGTCCCAGCTACTCGGGAGGCTGAGGCAGTAGGATCGCTTAAGCCCAGGAGTTTGAGGTTGCTGTGAGCGAGGCTGACGCCATGGCACTCACTCTAGCCCGGGCAACAAAGTGACACTCTGTCTCAAAAAAAAAAAAAAAGAACTTCTGGGTGTATAGGGACATCGGTGGCTAACACATCTTTAACTATGGATCAAAGCCTCTGAACATATATATACAGCCTATTTTATTTAAACGCACTTTTCACTGTCTCCTATTAATGGTGGGTGTTCTGCATTTTGTTTAATCGTGTCAATACTTCACTCCCGTGTTCATGGATTTGAAGATATTTCTTCAAAAGGACCCATTTCATTAAAAGATCCTTTCTTAAAATGGGTCTCCTGATCATGGACCAGGACCCCTTCACCCAAAAAAAGAAAAGACAAAGGGGGGAAAGCAAAGAAAGGTGCAGACGAGGGCTCTGGGTGAAAGTGACTGCCAGCTTGCCGGTTTGGGTAGGGCATGGGAAAGGGAGGTTGATGCCGCGTCCTGACTCAACTTTACTCTGGCCTCTCAAAGTCTCGGCTTCAGTACCTTTAACGATCAGATAGGCGATGGCGAGGAGGAAGGCCAGAAGAATGGCGAAGAGCAGCGAACAAAGAATAGAGAGGACCTGGACCGGCCACCGCCGGGGCTGGGCTCGGACGCCCGCAGCCGCCGGGAAGATGCCATTGCGCTTATCCGGCAGGACCGGCGACCCAGCCCCATCCGAAAGGAGCAGCGAGCGACTTCTGGGCTCCGACGAGGCCCCAGCCGAGAACTCCGCCCGCAAGTCGCGGGCCACTTGGTCGCATCCCTCCTCCTCGTCTACTTCGCCTTCACCCCAACCGTCCCCCTGAGCGAAGGCGAAACACGCAGGCCGAGCGAAAGGGGCTGGGGCGTCGAGGCGGCGGCGCCGCGGAGCCAAGCGACTCCCGCTCTCCACGAACGACATGGCGGGAAAAGACGGCGCGACCCGCGGAGACCGAGCGTCTCCAACCTGCCCCGCCCCGCGCCCTCAACAGCAAATCAGCGGCCGGCCGTCGCCGCGGCCTCCGCCACCAGGCCCCGGCACTCGGGGGTGGGCAGCCGCATGTGGTGGGGCGGGACGGGAGCCGAGAGACCCCTGAAGAGGCAGGATGTCCCCGGACCAGAGCCGGACCCCAGGGCCATAGGCGGAAGAAAGAGCAGGAAACACACAGGGACAGGTGAGCCGAGGCCGAAGACAGCCGAGTCTCCTCCCCCTGCAGCGCTTGGTCCCGGCCAGAGACCTCAGCCAACGCCGCGTCACCTCCAGGCGCGCCTCGGCAGCCCCCAAAGCCGCATCTTCTTGACGCTGATGGGTCCTAGTGTCCGCCTATGTTCTTCCGATGCACGTTTCCAAACCTATTTGCTTTCTCCCTTCCTCCACTCTACGCTCACATTCTTCCACGGCTTGCCCTGTTAACGGCAGCTTACCGCCGGGCGCTCTCACTTTACCTTAACTATCCATTTCTCTCTTTAGGGTGATTTTCACCGCCACGACCACAACTTCCCTCCACGCTGCTCGGCACGCCTCCTTCCCCCTCCGCTCCGGTGCGCGCTCTCCACCTGGTGCGTACGGAGCTCGGGCCTTCTATTCAGGACCCCTCCTCTCGCCTTCCCCGCCCTCTCCCCGCCGCCTCGGGCACCGCGCGCCCGCGCGCATCCACCCCTGCCACCGCTAACGCTAGAAGCTGCTTACCCCTCCCCACCCCACCCCTCCCCTGGCGGCCTCAGGTTTGTGGGGCGTAACTCGGGCGGGGGGGGTGAAGGTGGCAGCTCCCCCCCACTGCCCCACCTCCTACGGGGTGAGGCGGTCTAAGCTCGGGAAGCTGGGACACGGTTGTCTTCCCTCTCCCTTGGGGAAGTTGGTGGAGTTTTCCCGGCTGAGTACTCGGCGCAGAAACTTCCCTCGTCCCCTTCCCTCCCCCCATGCAGGCGTCGCCGAGTGAGACTGAGGCTGGGGGCGAATCACCACAGAGCTGCGTGCCAGCGGCGCACTCTGATTGGACGGCAGGAAAGCCTGTCAGCTTATTGGCCCCGCTGATTCCGCCTCGTAGCGCAGGGCAGCCTTTAACCTTTAGCCCTAGCGGGCGCCAACCACTCAGATCGCTTCTTGTTGGTATGTGTAGCGGCAGTGGCCGCCGGCGGAGCAGTCTTAGCCCGACGATGAGGCCGGGGACTGGAGCCGAGCGCGGAGGCCTCATGGTGAGTGAAATGGAGAGCCATCCTCCCTCGCAGGGCCCTGGGGACGGGGAGCGGAGATTGTCCGGCTCAAGCCTCTGCTCCAGCTCTTGGGTCTCTTCTGACGGCTTCCTGAGGAGACGGCCCTCGGTAAGGGATCGGTGGGCCAGGGGGAAAGCAGCACAATGAAAAACGAAGTCAGAGAGACAGGAAGCTTTCTCCAAAAGGAGAAGAAGATGAGAGTGGACGAAGGAGGAACTGGAGATGATGGGATATGTTTTGAGGGAGAGAAATGGAGGGCGGGGATGCACAAAGAGAAGGACGTGGGACCCTGGAAGTTCCCACTGGGCTTGGCCTAGACTGCGCGGTGAAGGTGCTGAGCCCTGGGCGGGGTAAGCGCTCTGAAGCCGCAGGGACGGGGAGGCAGAGACTTGATTCTGTAAGACTTCAAAAGTGGGTGCCAAAATTTGTTTTCACTAATTGTGGTGGTCTGCCAGGGAATTGGCAGGAAATAATTACCTGGCTTTAAAACCTGGAACAATGGACACCTCGGTAAAGAAAGTAGTTGTCTTTTCAGAGCGCGTTAAAATGGATGAATTAGTTGTTTGCATTTAGAGTCTACGAATGACAGAACCTCAGTCTTTGAAAATGTGTTTTTGGCAGAAGGAATTTTACCTGTCTTAAAGGTTAAGTTAGAAAATAGTAAGTTTGTTAGGAGTGAAGCGTCCGTGATAATCATAGTGTTTGTGTATTATAAGATCAGCCCTCATCTGAGTTAATTTGGTAAATGCAGCATTTGAAAGTTTAAAATCAGTAGCATTGTAAAATAACAGTAGCCCGTTATTTTTTTCTGTGTGAAGTAGGACAAATTTGTGGTTTTCATCATAACAGTTTTTAAATTAGCACTCGATAGATATCCTCTAGGCTTAGCAAACCAATTAGCGGCTGATTAAATCTGCTTTTTTTAAAAGAAGAAGAAAACATTTATTCAGCTGTCCAGTAATGATGTTAACTGTTTCCATTTTGTTATGGAAATTGCAAGCTCATTTTAAATGATAGCATGGTGCATTTTGCTTAAAACAAGCAGGTATAAACTATGGTATAATCACACATTGGCCTAGTATTATACTATTGCAGATAACTGATTTGTTAAAATGATTGGGGAAGCATTTAAGTGTTACTTGCTAACTTTTAAATTTCCACTATTTTTCAGATGGGGCACCCTGGCATGCATTATGCCCCAATGGGAATGCATCCTATGGGTCAGAGAGCGAATATGCCTCCTGTACCTCATGGAATGATGCCACAAATGATGCCCCCTATGGGAGGGCCACCAATGGGACAAGTAAGAATGTTTTTGTTTTATTTTGCATTTATTTGTCTATTTTTGCCTCGAGTATTGTGTCAAGATTGCAAAATCTAGGTTGATATTTGTAGCTGCTTAAGGATTAGTTTATGCCCAAATAATTTCAAATAAGCCAAATGTTGGATTGTGATTGTAACCAAATTTTGAGTGTAATGAAAAGGTCTTCTGTTTTAAAAATATACTGACTACCTCAACAAAACTAGTTTTCTTTTCTTTTTTTAATTTAAAAGTAACAATGTATGTCTAGGCTTTTTAATTTAACCAGTATTTTTTCAAGCATGTCAACTGACGTTAATGTCCTAAGAGTAAATATTATCTGATATGGCAACGTAACTTATTTTGGTGGACCAAGCAAATGCATAGAATCTGAAAATAGCAATTGTTTAGGCCTTTGACTTAGGATGAATTTTATAGCTGAAATATCTTCTTCTTTGTGTGTAGGGGATAGGGCTGGGGAGTTCCTGCTCTACAATTCTGCTTCTTCATAGGACAGTGCCAGATTGTTCATTTTCTACTTAAACGCTATTATTTTTTTTAAGTGCTTATTGCTTCTGCACTCCTGCTTATGAGCTGCCCCTTCCGTCTCTAGCATAAATTGTAAATGGACATTTTGTAGGAGAGATTTGGAACAAAAAGTTTTAATGCTGACTCAGTGACTTTGGTAGAACTGAGTTTTTAGAGTAGCATCTAAGAAAGGTAACAGGTTTAGTTACCATGTATCCTATGTTAGGTTCTATAATAAACAGATCCTTAGATGGGTGGGTTGTTTCCACTTGAGTATCTCTATAAATCATCAAAAATTTAGGCTAACAAAATATTTTGGAAAGCCAATTTGGTATGATCTTTTGCTAATTCATACTGTTTACTTTGATAATCGTTTAAGCTTTGATGGGTTAAAGTTACTGGTGAAATTGCAGTGGGAAAAGGAGCTTGCTATGTGTCTCTCTCTTTTTACTTAACCTTAAGAGTAGAAGGGCTTAATGTCAAGTGGTTTTCTTCTTTTTTTATTTGGAATATAGCCCTTGATTTTGCATAAAAATCTTTATTCAAAGGCACCAGGCCCAAAAGATTCTGCCTGCAGGAGTTCTTTAAATAAAAGAGTCTTTTATTCTGTTACTCTAGAATAACACAAATTTTAAAACTCCCTAGGTGATGGAGAAACAACTCTGATTCCTCTTCTGTTTCTTTCCATCTCTAAGCAGCAAGGAGCTCTTCTTGTTTTCTTGGTAGAGCTTCTCTAACTAGATAATGAGCTTTAAAAATATTTATTCTTTAAATGCTCTGGTTCTTATTTAAAATTAGTTTCTTTCCACAGAAAGATAAAATAAAACAATTTGCTACTGCCAGATGCTTCTCTCTTTTCTGGGGCCTTCTGTTTCCATTGGGCCAATCAAGGTAAGTTTTGCAAGGGATTGACCTGCCTACCCTTGCTGTAATGGTGCTATTGCAGTACCGAAATCAAGATACCAGCTTGTCATTTCTAGGGAAAAAAATGCAGATTTTATTTTTTAAAAGTACTTTTATGTATCTCATTGACATAAGCTGGTCACAGTTTGCTTTATGGCCCTTTCTCTTTAGCTATATTGGTGACCATCTTCCTAGTAAGTTTACTTGCTACTTAGTGCACATCATTCAAATACTCTCAATTTTGCCTTGTGGTTTTCTTCTACCTTTTTCCTAGGCCAATAATATGCCATGTGCCTTTAAGATGTTTAGAAATCTTTCTCCCTCTGGTGGCTCCTGTTCCAATAATGAATGTTTTAGTAAGAGTCCAACTCTGAGGGTCTGAAGAAAATCTCTACTGTTTTTCTCAAAATTAGATCATTCCCTTTTTTCCCCTTAATAGCTAACAAATATGGAGTCCAAATCTTGGCAAAGCTAATTCTTATTTTAGCTTTATAACAGACTGGGAGAACATGGATAATTTGAATCCTCAAATAATTTGGGAATTATTTCTAGCTCTGTAAACATTCCCTTAAAAGTAAAAGTTGATGATAAACAGCAAAATTGATCCTTTTTTCTGTGTCATTTCTTCTGCCACTATTTAGAAGTACTAATGAGCAGTAAGTGGTCAGAAGATAATTGAGAAGAAGGGTACCTGTATCATTCACAGAGGTGACAGTTTGTAGGATTCTGCCATCCAATTTTAAAAAGTCAGTTCACAAATTCTTTAGACTTCGGGACTGAAGGTTACGGAACTTATATTTATTGACTAGTTTGCATGAAAATCTCATGCTGGGACCAGTTGAAGACTAAAATTGGTGGCACTCTTTCTTGCTAAATGATTGTGGTGTTTGGAATGTTACGGAATATGACATGAAATATTAAAACTTGTTTGTAAAATATTATGCAGAATGGACAATATAATGATCTGGAGAAGCTGGGCTCGTAATTTTTCAAATGCAACAAGTAAAAAAATGTGTTAAAATTTTTTTTTTTAATTCATGAGATGACCTGTCATTTTCACAATTTAGGCTGAATCTTTTAGTAGTAATAAATATTTGGAAATTATCTAATGGAGCTTAATAATATTTCTTTCAAGTTTATCTCAGTTGTCTATCCTGTAGGTGAAATTCGCCTCTTTCTTACTCTGCATAACTTTATGGGAAAGTCATGCTTCTGCTTTCAGAGTTATAGGATCTTACAGCTGGAAGGGACCTTACAAGTTGTTTAAACTTTAAAAGATACGTGATTGAAGATTTTTGGAGGGATCACTGGTTAAAAAACTATGTTAATAAAGCAAAATAAAGATTTTTTTCCTGCTTGATTGCAATACTCAAAAAATTTTCTGTAGAGATTTGCATCAAAATATAATTACGTGTGAGACTGTTTTCTTCCACCATATTTATAGTAAGTGTTTTGCCTTTAAAATGTTTTCATGTCTTATTCTTTTATTGTCTTTTTTACGAAAAGGACATGCAGGTTCTGCCTTCTTTATCACAGATGATTTTGTCTTTACCCAAAGAGTCCTAGTAGTAGGCTCTCTTTTTCTCCCTTTTTGGAGTCTTAATTTTCCTATTCTTTTGATGAGAAGAGTAGAGTAAGAGTCTTAAGGTCCTTTTCAGCTCTAACAGCCTATTTGATGAGAAGAGTAGATGATATGAAATTTTATGGGTTGATGTGAAAAGAATAGGAAATTCTTTTGGCAGTGCCTCCCTAATTCTTTTTATTCAAGTTTTTTGGGGTGTTTTTTTTTGTGGTTTTTATTTTTGTCTTTGGTCAATAAACTGATAAATGAATAATTTGCTTTTTACAAATGAGTTTGATTTTCTTGTTCTTATGTTGAGTAAGACAGCCTCTAGTAGCTCTTATTTTTTTTTTCTATTTCTGCTGCCATCTGAGCCCAAGTCGTCATACTAGATACTCAACAATTTTTCATTGGTGTTCTTGCTTCAAGGCTGACCCCCCAATAATTCTAGATTTCAGTATATCTCCTTGCCCAACAATCTCCAATGGTTTTCTGTGCCTATAGCATAGTATCTAAATTCTGTAGCTTAACTTTGAAGAATCTCCCATAGTACGTGTCAAAGCACAATTCAAAGCTGCATGTCTTCACGCTCCCTAATTTGAACCCAAGCTGGTCTTTTCATAATATCTTCAGTGATTATATTAGTTCATGACTTGAAGCTTATGCTGTTCTTCTTGCCCTCTTGCCCCCAGCTCACTATCACCATAACTTTCTTTTGCTTACCTAAGTTCTACCACTTCAAGTCCTGCCTTCTCTAAGAGTTTCTCAGAAATAACTTTGGCCAATTTATATCTCCTGTTCAAATAATTCAAGAAAATCCTATGTAATCTGCCTATAACTTACTGTTTTCACTTATTTTGGCATTTAGTTATTGACTTATTTTGTTTTTTTATTTGTGTTATTTTCCCAAAAAGTAATAGGTTGTAGGCTCTTAGGGGGCAGGGGTTATGTTCTGTCTTTTTAAGAAGCCTATAGGTGCTGAGCACAGTTCTTGGCACATCATGGGTGCTCAGTAAAATACTTGTTGAATGAATGAAACAAATACACCTGCATTCTTTTCTGCAGCCAGGAAGTCAGTAAGTGTTACATGTGACTGTTCGCAGTGGTTACTTGTGACTTGACTTTGTTACCACGCATTGTTGCTTTTAATGTCTGCCTCTTTATTGTTGCTTTTTCATTTGGAAAAAAAAAGGAAGATACAATAAAAATTTTTGTTTGGTGAATAAAACTAAAATACTTAGTTCCATTTACAGTCAGCCCTCTATATCCACGATTCAACCAACTGCAAATGGAAAATATTCTTAAAAAATCCAATGCAACAATTTAAAAAAAAACAAATTAAAAAATACAATATAACAACTACTGACATAGCATTTGTATTGTATTAGGTGTTGTAAGTATTCTAGAGATGATTTGAAGTATATTAGAGGATGTGCATAGTTTATATCTTCATAATTTATATATTTATTTGAGGGACTTGAGCATCCTCAGATTTTGGTATTGAGTGGGATCCTGGAACCAGTCCCTGCCAAGATACCAAGGGATGACTATATTTTAAATTACAGGCAAATGTATTTCTATGTGTGGCATCACTGATGCTCATCTTTTTAAGAAGTTTTACCACAGATTTTTTCATGCTCTAGGGGAAAATGATTTAGATTATAGGCCTTCCAAAGAAATCCAATGTATCTTAGACTTATGTGACCGATTTGACAAAACTATTTGTTGCTATTGGCTTTAAATTACCTTTTGGAATATCTACAGAATCCATGTCATCAAATTGGACATTAGCCAGTGACAAAAAGAGCCATAAATTTTTTTTTAGGTTATCCACTCATAATTCCTGAATCTGAGTAATTTCTGTGTGCGTGTATTACTCAGCAAGTGCTTTTTAAAAAGTACATTAACATAGACCTGATGTATTAACTTCCAGACTGTGAATATGGTTAGATTTTACTAGTGAGACTACAGATGTGTTTCTCTTCATTATCTTTAGATAGAAGTTCATTTCAATTTGAACTCATGTGTTTAAAAACTAAATGTAGGGAGTATTTGGAGAGATCTAAGAAGACTTCATCAGTTTGGAAGAACGAACTGGAACCCTTTCTTCCCTTGAGAATCACAAAGCATGATCTTTGCTAAGATGCTGAGAAGTCTTGCCTTTTAAAACTTTAACTCAATATTTTTCAGTCTTACTTGACCATTTCTTCCCACCTCCTTCCCCAGTATCCCTGCCCTCCGTTATTTGTTTATTTTGCTTTGTCTAGCACATTGCATGAAATTAGCATTTTATAAAAAATGCTGGATGAATGAGGGCCATTTATCCTGTTAGTTTGCTCTTTAGGAAAAAAGGGCAACATCGAAATAAGTTGGTATCAATTCACGTATACATTAAAAAAAAAGTTTATAGGCTGCAACAGATGTATTCATTAGTGGGATCAAAAAGGAGAGAGAACAAATGTCAACAGGTTAACCTGTGTTAGAACCTGGATTTGTTAGAAACATTGATGACATAACTACCAGTCATGAAATAGTAGTATCAGTAGATGTTAATGGTATAGTACATATGCCTACCAGTGTGCTAGGGTTTTTTTCCTTATTTGTTTGTTTTTAACCTAGAGAAATAGGTCTAAATTGTGAAGTTTTTGTAAGTAGGAATTAGTAGATTACTTTCTTGTGTAGAAGTTTGTCATTAGTTTTCCATTCTTATTTTCTTCTTCCATACTTTTGTATTTCTTCTTCCATACTTTTGTATTTCTTTCTCTCCAGTGTGGTTGGTGCTAGTGTAAGGCTGAATGATGTATATACCTTGCTTTCAAGGACATAAGTCATTTCTGAGATACATGTCTGAACTGTGTGTTTTTGTCATCTAACTGCTTATTTGGCTCTAAGGATATTTGTGGACATTTGAAAATCTAGTGGACATAAATCTTTTATACAGGTTGAGTATCCCTAATCCAGAAATCTGAAATGCTTCAAAGTCCAAAACTTTTTGAGCACCAACATGATGCTCAAAGGAAATGGCATGTTGGAGATTTTGAAGTTTTGGGTAAGGGATGCTCAGCCAGTAGGTTTAAATGCAGACACTCCAAAATCTGTAAAAGTCCAAAACACTTCTGATTTCAAGCATTTCAGATAAGGGATACTCAGCCTGTATTTGCTTTCTTTTGCTGCCTAGTAAAAGTTATTTGTATCAAAAGTTATTTTAAGCAAAAATTAATTGTAGTTAGTTGCTGAAGATGTGTTATTTTGCATTGGTGTTGGAAGGAAATCTGCTGCTTCTCCTTCTTTTCTTACTAGGTGCACTCAAAGTAGAAACCTGAATCTTCTCCAAATCTGGAGGATTCTGTTAGTCATGTCTCTTAAAGGACTATAAACATGCCAGCAAGTGAAGACTGTCTTGAGTTGAAATATTGTTTGTTTTATCTTAGGCTTTGATTTTTTTTTTCCAAACAAAATTCTCACCTCATTTATCTTGGCTATCTTTTAAACAAAATTCTCATAATAATACAAATGGACTCCTATTCAATAGGTCTTGATCTTCTGTTAGTTTGGGCTAAGACTTTAAATTACCTTTCAATTAATGAATGAGCATTAAGTTCCTGTTTGAAAACACTTACTTGGTCTAGTGTCTTGGACCATGTGGTATCAAGAAAGTTCTTGCTCCTCTGAAAGATGATTTTTTGGTAACTAAGTCATTACATATTTATGATCATGTATTTCTTAAAGGTAATAGAAAATTACCCTCTCTTTTCTTAACTGAAGTAAAGTATCAAAAATTAGCTAGATATAATACTGAATCTAGCTTGTAGGACTTAGGGTGGGGAGTGGGTAATTGTCTTGTGTGTTTGTATACTTACGTCTAAGGCTTAGATGAGTTTTTAGAGTAAGTTTTAAATTCGTTAATTCTGTATGACTTAATTGAGGCACCACAATTTCTGTGTATGCCCAGTTTAGAGCTTTTTTAAAACAATGGGTTAAGAGTTCATTTTCATTCAGCTTTATTTTTAAGTTTTTTGTGTCCAATAATCTGTGTAATAATTATAATTTTGCTGCAACTCTTATATAAACTTTGAGAGATTTATATACTCTGTTGAATTTGATTTTTTTTTTTTCTTTAAAGAGACAAGGTCTCACTCGATCACCCAGGCTTGAGTACATTGTCACAGTCACTGCATTCTCGAACTCCTATCCTCAAATGATCCTCCCACATCAGCCTCCCAGGTAGCTAGGACTACACGCACACATCACCATGTTCTGCTTTTTTTTTTTTTTTTTTTTTTTTTTTTTTCTGTAGAGACAAGGTCTTGCTGTGTTGTTGCCCAGGCTGGTCTCAACTCCTGGCCTCAAGTGATCCTCCCACCTTGGCCTTGCAAAGCGCTGGGGTTACAGGAGTGAGCCACCATGCCTGGCCCCTACATGCTTTTAAAGAACCAAAGTGTTTCAGAGAGATAGGGAATAGATGAGGAAAGGGGCAACATAAGAGATACTTTTATTATATGAGTTGAAAGAGAGCAGTGATAATAAAATAGCTGTCGTATCATTTATTGAGCACTGTTTTCAGTGCCTTACATGTATTATCCCATTTGGTCCCTATAACAGTCCTATCAGATGGGTACTATTTTTTTCCCATTGATGAGGAAATTGAGGTCCAGAGAGATCAAGTAAATTAGCCTAAAATCATACTGCTGGTAAGTGATCAAGCTGGGATAGGAATTCTGCCAGTCTGACTTCAGAGTGCACTTAAAAGCTTTGCTGAGCTGCTTTTCTCTATAGCAGTAAAAGGTTATGTAATTAATTAAGCTAACCTCCCTAGAACCTGAAAGGGTAGCTATATTTCAGCAATTCTAAATTCTGTAGGTTGAGAGAGTTTAGCAAACTAAATAATTTTGAATATTGGCAATTGTCTTGTTAAATGGTAAGGTTCTAGTCTAGGTGATAACAATTTGTGCAAATATTGTCTACCTTTTATTTATCTGTTTCTTAACAAAAAATGATATCTTAAATTTATATTGCTCTAGATTGAGAGGCAGTAAGGTTAAATGATTTTCTTATTATGTAACCACTTTCAGTTGCTAAGCGTATGCTTTAATCATAGGTATTTCTGTTTATTACCAATTGTCAATGAATATTTAGTTCCATTTAATGATTCAGTTTTTACATTTATTCAAGTATATTTTGGTATTGTATATTTATTTGTAAAATAATTTAGTGGTGTATGAGATAGTTGTTTTTAAATACTCAATAGCCTCTGTTGGCTGTCCTTATGGAATTTCACTTAGCATGTTTAAAAGGAACCAGGTAAAAAAGACAAGAATCATTTAGATTATCAATTTGCAACTACAGGTTTTGCAGCAAGAATGGTTTTTAAAAATCAGACAAATTTAGGAGTTAATGTTTTTTCAGATAATTTTCTATAAGGCTAGACAAAAGATAGGTCAGGTTGTTTGTGATTTCTTTCCAGCAGGAAAAATTTTAGGAAATAGTTATGAAGAAAAGAACTTGTGAAATCCCCATGTGAACACTTTTGTTATCTTTTCATGTCATAGTAAAATTGGACTCATTTAGCTTACATTTTGTGAAATTTATTTGCTGTAGCATTGATAATTTTAGTACTGTACCTTTTGTTTTCATTTTTAAAATATGTAGAGTGATAAATAAAATATGCTTATTTATACCTAACATTAGAAACTTTCTGGGATGCTAAGCATGACTAAGCAGGTTGTGTGATGCTCCCTAGTCTGTGTTCATTTATTCTTTATTTTCCTCACAGTGGTGATTCTTCTGAGAGCATCTTGATAATTGGTTGTATAACTTTTGTCATTAAAAGAATAGGAAATAGAAATATACATAGAAATTGTATATATAGTGTATATATGTACTGTTGGCCACTTATGAATAAAGTATATCAAATAAAGTATATCAGTTATTTTTCTTTTTAAAAGGTGTCAAAGCATCCATAAAAATCAGATGTTTAATATTTTAGGGAATTTAGTTTATGTCTCATAAGTATGTCTTTGTCCCTCCCCTATCTTTCCCCCTCTCTAATCCTAACAACTAAAAATTCTTAATTATAGCACTTTACATATTTACGAAAGTAGTTTAAATGGGAATTTGTAAAGAAATTTGTTTTGATTTTATGGTATGCTTCACATTCAACTAATATAAACTACCACTTTGTAGCCTTAAGAATGATGTGGCTCGTGGAATTTTTTGTGACGTTATTGTAGCAACTATGTTAAGAATTTTTCCCTTTAATCCTTTTGAATTATCATCCCATTTTCATTAAACTTGAGATGTCATCAGTGGTGAGACAATCTATTATAGTCAGGCACCACATAGGTTTTGGTCAGTGAAGGTGGTCCCATAAAATAATACTGTACTTTATTTAGATACACAAATACTGTTGTGTTACGGTTGCCTACAGTATTCAGTACAATAACATACTCTACATGTTTGTAGCCTAGGTGTATACTGGGCTATACCATCTAGGTTTGTGTAAGTATACTTTAGAGTGTTTGAACACCAAAATCACCTAATGATGCATTTCTCAGAACATACCCCTATCATTAAGTGACACATGGCTGTATTTAATGCACCCTTAAGAAAGGGAAAAACCTAAAAATGGGAAGTCTAAAAGACTCTACAGATAAAGGGGACACCAAGGAATATATCCTCCATGTGATGCAAGAACTTTACCTACCATTCAAAAAGGGACAACAAAGGAGCTTTTGTTATTTGGAAGAGGGAGGGGGAAGATCACTTATAAGAATTTGAACCACAAGCCGATTCTCATAAGCTTGCAGGCTGGATTCCCATTAGGTGTGGTATTAAAACAAACAAAAAAAAGAATAGACAACTTAGTAGGTTGGTGCAAAAGTAATTGCGGTTTTGGACCCTGCATTTTAAATCATCATAACTAGACTCCTTCATTAATCACAATGGAGCCATTACAGTCAACACATTTTTGCCAATGAGAAGTATGTTTGTTTATTCCTGTAGCTTAAACATCTGTGCTTTGGGATTTGACAAACTCTTGGAAAGCATTTTCTGCATCCTGCTGGTTGTGGAAACGTTTCCCTGCAAAAAGTTGTTGAGATGCTTGAAGAAGTGGTAGTCGGTTGGTGAGAGGTCAGGTGACTATGGCAGATGAGGCTAAACAATTTGTTCAGCTTTTGAAGAGGTCGGTTGTTGTCATGGAGAATTGGGCCCTTTCTGTTGACCAATGCCAGCTGCAGGCAATGCAGTTTTAGGTGCGTCGCATCAATTTGCTGAGCATACTTCTCAGATGTAATGGTTTTGCCAGAATTCAGAAAGCTGTTGTGGATCAGACCGGCAGCAGACCAGCAAACAGTGACCATGACCTTTTTTTGGTGCAAATTTGGCTTTGGGAAGTGCTTTAGAACTGCTCCTCGGTCCAGCCACTGAGCTGGTGGTCTCAGGTTGTCGTATTGAGAAATGGTTCTTCATTGTTGCATACAAGAGGAGGACAATTCAAAATGATATTTTTGATTTTCAGTCAGTTTATGAGGCACCCACTTATCAAACTTTTTCACCATTCCAATATGCTTCAAATGCCAAACTAACAACTGTAGAATGGTCGACCTTGAGTTCTTCAGTAACTTCTCATGTAGTTGTAAGAGGATCAGCTTTGATGATTGCTCTCAATTGGTCATTGTTAACCTCCTCTTGTCAACTTCCAACTTCCATAGCTGGCCACTGCGCTCCTCATCTTCAAGGCTCTCATCTCCTTTGCAAAACTTCTTGAACTACCACTGCACTGTATGTTCATAAGCAGTTCCTGGGCCAAATGCGTTGTTGATGTTGTGAGTTGTCTCCACAGTTTTATGAACTCAAATAAGAAAATCACTCATATTTGCTTTTTGTCTAACATTATTTCCATAGTCTTAAATAAATATAAACAGCAAGTAATAAGTCATTAGGAAAAAAGCATAAAATGAAAAATGTGCATTAAGATGACGTATAACATAACCACATTTGAGAATTCATTCCAGTATCAAATGCCAAATTTCAACAATGCTAAAACCGCAGTTACTTTTGCACCAACCTAGTAGAAAAGAATCTGATCTCAGATTCGTGGTGCTCCCAAGTAACAGACCTAAGTCAACACAAATCCCCTGAAAGAAAGCAACTTTAAAGAGAGGGATTGTAAAATCTATCTCTATGTTATGTATATCCTAGAATTTATGGAAAAGGGAATCTTCTTAATATTTCCACAAAGTAAATTCTTCAGTCTTTTCTGTGATGCTCAAGCCTCTGAGGAAGCTCTAAATTTGTCAAATTCTTATAATAGCTTTTCATGCAAAATATAGTATTTTGCATATTTACGTTTTTGTTCTTTGGTTTCGTGTTAACAACATCACAGCTTTGTTTTAAATTGTATTAATAGTCTATTTACTTTTAGAATTTTCAGTTGTACATAATTTAAGAGTTGTAGATGAGTTTGTCAGGTAAAACAAGCTTAACTAGTTGCCACCCCCTGAGAATTTACTAAGATAATGAAGGAGAATGTAGCTTTTTTTTGACAATAAATTTCATTCTGTAACCAATACCATGATTTCCAGTCTCTAAAGGAACTTTTTTTTTTTTTTTTTTTTGGAGACAGAGTCTCGCTTTGTTGCCCAGGCTAGAGTGAGTGCCTAGCTCACAGCAACCTCAAACTCCTGGGCTTAAGTGATCCTACTGCCTCAGCCTCCCAAGTACCTGGGACTACAGGCATGTGCCACCATGCCCAGCTAATTTTTTCTATATATATTTTTTTAGTTGGCCAGATAATTTATTTCTATTTTTAGTAGAGATGGGTCTCGCTCTTGCTCAGGTTGTTCTCAAACTCCTGACCTTGAGTGATCCTCCCACCTCGGCCTCCCAGAGTGCTAGAATTACAGGCGTGAGCCACCGTGCCTGGCCTAAAGGAACATTTTTGAGATGTTTAAAAATTTGAGGTATAAGGAGGATAGAGAACTATGTAAAACTCTGTATGTTCTTTAATGATTTTCAAATATTGTTTCCTATAAGTCTCATAAGCCTAGTGTAGTAAACTCTTGTTACCTATAGGGTTTTTGTGGCTTTGTTTTTTGGTTTTGTTTGGTTTTTTTTTTGAGACAGAGTCTCACTCTGTTGCCCAGGCTAGAGTGCTGTGACGTCAGCCTAGCTGACAGCAACCTCAAACTCCTGGGCTCAAGCAATCCTCCTGCCTCAGCCTCCCAAGTAGCTGGGACTACAGGCATGCGCCACCATGCCTGGCTAATTTTTTGTATATATTTTTAGTTGTCCAGCCAATTTCTTTCTGTTTTCATTAGAGACAGGGTCTCACTCTTCTCAGGCTGGTGTCAAACTCCTGAGCTCAAATGATCCACCCGCCTCAGCCTCCCAGAGTGCTAGGGTTACAGGCATGAGCCACCGCACCCGGCCATGGCTTTGTTTTTTAAACAGGATTTGATCTTCTTGTGTGTCAGAATGTTTCAGTTTGAAATTTAGATTCATTTGTATAGTCTGCTGTTAGCCTGAGGAAATGTTCTATTATATTACGGAGATTTTACCCCACTTTTAAAAAAACCGTTAATTCTTATGAGAAATTACTTTGATTTGTTTTTCTCTTAAGTTTTCAAACTTTGATTTCCCAACTTAGCTTAGAATTCCAGTTTTGGATATGTTACTACCTTTTGATTTTTTACATAAGCCATTTTAAGGATTAGGCTGTTTCTCTGTTGCCCACCCTGCTTCTGGGTTGCTTTCCCCCATAACCAGTTACCTGAGTCAACTTACTTTACATTAGCCTAAAGCAAAATTGTGAGGATATATCTTTTGGGTGAGATATATGGGCTAGGAGCAAGCCTAGTTCTTTCTCATTTGATTGCTGTATTTTTTTTTTTTTCACTTAACATGTAAGTTACTTCTCTGATTTTTTTAGTCTGGATGATGGAGGCTTGTCAGTGCTTCTGTTTCAAATTCTGTACTTTTTTTTTAAACATTATTTTGAGCATGCTTCAAGTAGGCTATCACATTCTTCTCAATTTCTGTCAACAAGTTCTTGATTAATGATGTATAAACAATTTATTGGTTATTTTTAATCCATTAACTCCATGCTACTTCATTTTAATAGGTACTTTAGCTTTGTTTTGCTTCATGAGTTGACTTTCACAAATAATAAAATTCAGTGCATGAATTTTCTTATCTACCTTTAGTAGGCTTTAATATTTATGTTTCTACTGACCAAATGCTTACTTCTTTTCTTTTGTTCCTATTTCTCAAATTATTTAATTTGAAACTGTCGAATAATTATATTTTTCCAATTCCTGTGATTATTGTATATATTTCCCCCCCCCAGTTTCAGTAGATCCTTTTGATGTTCATATTAAAATCAGAATTGTATGTGGGATTATACTAATATAGATGAGCATTAGGTAAAATCTTTAGGAAATTTATGTTAATCTTCATGATTTTTATTCACACTTAGTAGAATTAATTCATAGATTTCAATGGCAGTCACTGGTAAGCTAGATTGAGTTCCCAAACTAATATCTTCAGACATTTATGTATGTGCCTTAAATTCTCTATAGGAGAGAGAATAGATGATTGGGGGTTTAAAAGTTTGCTTTTTATTTATTTTTTTAAACTCAGTGTTTGAATTTTAAGCACCTTTGATCTAGGATTTTGAAAGGGAACAGATTGTTTTAAAATTTATTCAATAAAAATATTAAAAGTCAAAGGTGAAAAATACTGAAAAAATTTTATCTTAAATTCTCTTGCTCCAAACAAGGGTGGAAAACATAAGTGTTGAGTTAATGCTAAAAAGAAATTAATATTCTTAAGTTTAGGCTAGAAATAACATAATAGTCCAACCTTTTAAATTTACTTGTTAAAATGATTTTGACTATACATATAAACTGTGACATAAATGTTTGATCATTGAAAAAGTACTTCATTCATTCAACAAGCACTTACTAAGCATACTGTCCACGTAGTATAGTGTTCAGTGGTTTTTAATCATAAGTTATATGATTCTTAAAGTCACTAAATACTTTGGTCTTGTAAAGTAACCTTTTTGTACTTTTGTTTTAGATGCCTGGAATGATGTCTTCAGTAATGCCTGGAATGATGATGTCTCATATGTCTCAGGCATCCATGCAGCCTGCCTTACCGGTAATCATGTGAAAATAAGTATTTTCTGTGCTGTTTTGACTGATAACTTTTATATGTGAAATAAAATATATATATTTTTCATGCAGTTGAGTTAGCCTTTTAAGTGCTGCTGGAATCCTATAATGTAATATGAGAATTACAGTGGACTTTTAGTTTCTGTAACTTGAATGATAGGCATTTACCTTTTTTCCTATATTAATATTATAATAAACGTACATTCTTAGTTCTTAAGCTAATTCCACGTTAAATAAGACCAGAATACCAAAAAGCATAATTTGTGAGCCAGAAGGATTTTACTAGTCTGGTAACATTTTAATTTTAAAGTGTAGACATTTGCTTTGCTGAGTGCTGATGAAGTTGATATAACGTGATGTAATACTAGATTTTGAAATCCACATTTCATGAGACCTCAGCTGTGACAAATTAATTGGAAAAATACTTAAACAGCCTTACTACCCCTCTAGCAATATATGTTAGTATAGTAGCATAGCAATATATAAGTTAGTATGATATTCAAATTAGTTTAAATTCTTTACAACCACAACTAGGTTATCAGGTAATAGTCAACACGTGTGGCATACTCCCTTAGTGTGACAAGTTTTCAGTGTCTTATCTGAAACCCTTAAGGCCAGATAAATTTCAAAATTCCCTGACCTTGAGCGATCCTCCCGCCTCGGCCTCCCAGAGTGCTAGGATTACAGGCATGAGCCACCGCGCCCGGCCTCAAAATCCTTTCTAATATTGGAGAGTAACACATTGCACGTGCTATGACTTATTTAATAGTTTCCTGTGGGGTCTAGAAAATGTTAATTTCTAACATGTTAATGTTCCTACAGAAAAACTAATGGTCAGTTACTGTGAGGTGTGCTAAATAAAGATTGTAAAGACTTTCATATTCAATCTGAGTAGGTTTTGAGGCCATACTTGAAAAAAACTTATTTTTCAAAGCTTTTGGGGTTTCCAAATTATGGGTAAAGGGTTGTGGGTCTGTGTATACTTGGTGACCATATAGCACCTGAAAGTTGCTGATCCCTTTTACAATTTATAGTCAGCTCAGGGAACTGAGACCACTAAACCTTTTGCTAAGAATCTTTGAGTCACTGGCTTGAGAATTATCTGTAAAAGAGATTGGTTTCACTGTGCTTTGTGGGGACTTTATGTAAAATATAGTTTTAACAATGTGAATATTACTAATGTCATTTTTCTTCTTACAGCCAGGTGTAAATAGCATGGATGTAGCTGCAGGTATGTATGCTATGTATGCTGGTAGGTATTATACTTCATTTGGGGAATAGCAGCCCTATTATAATGAGTAATAAAAGCAGTGTCTTCTTTGACTTTATAATCACCTCCTGATATTTCTTTTTTGATCATAGTTTTAGGTCAGAGGTTCTGGACCACATTTGGTCTGCATATAAACTTTGGCCCTCACAATGTTTTTATATTTTGTATTATAATTATTGCTAACATTTAAAGTCTGCAGGTTTTACATAAACTTTGGATTTATCTTGCAAAATTGTCAGTGGTCAGTCCTGTCAGCACACACTAGGTGTTCAAAGAACATTTGTTAAATGAATGAACTCTGGTTGAGTCCATGTTTGTACTTAGCAAACATAGGAATGGGATAGTGGCTTCATACTGTAAATTTGGAGTATGCAGTCTCCATGGCCTTCTGGACTACTTCACATTCATTTCTTTGTCATCTGTGTGGCCCTTGTGGTCATTGGAGTTTGTAAGCTCTGTCATAATTTTTTTTTCCCATTATTTACCAATAACTGGCTATTTTAACTGGCTTTAATATATAATAGTAATGCCTCCATTATTCATGAATAGTTTTCCATATAAGTTAATATTCCAGATGCTGAAATTTATTCTGTGATTATACCGAAACATATTTTGTTTTAAACATTATTGGTTGAAAGATGTTTGAAACATACTATGTGCTTCCCTGCAGGTTTGTATGGGACATAATTGGTCTTTTTTAAGATGTTTCACAGATTTCATTACATATTTAAATGAAAATGATGTTCTGAAAATACTTAGTACTATTTTTTTTTTTTCTTATTTAGCTCTCTAGAGCTGGGTACTATTAACCCTAAGTAATCCTGGAAAATTATATTAAATTTTCTTTTTAATTACTTTTAAAATGTGTTGGCTCTACTAATGATGTCCATAATAGCTACTTTTGAGTACAGTCAGTATATATGAAGGTTGTTTTGTTTTGCATACAATCTTTGTTTTCTTTTTTCATCGTTTTACTAGTTTCTAAAGTTAAAGATTATTAGTATGAGTTTTGTGACTAATGTGCATTTCAGAGATCCTTAAGAGGTTTTCTGTAGTTGCATAGGGTAGCACCATCTAATATAACTTTCTGCAGTGTTGGAAATGTTCTGTAATCTGTATTATCAGGTGTAGTATCCACTAGCCACATATTATTACTGAGTATTTGAAATGTGGCTAGCACAACTGAGGAACTAAATTTTTTAAAATTTAATCTTAGTTTAAAATTTTAATTTAAACAGGGCTGTGTGGTGGCTAATGTCTCCTGTATTATACAGCACAAGCCTAGAATCTAGATAGTTGTAGTTACCACAAATTTAAAGCCAGAGGATCAGAGGTCAGCGGCATTATTGTACTTTTGTGTTACATATAGCAGAGGAAGAGGAATTAGGCAAGATAGACACCTATGATAGCAAGGAGAAGGGAAACAAAAGGCAAAGATGAGTACTTTTCAGACTGGCTCGAAGAGGGTTTGTAGATTGAACATTCAAATTCTGAAAGTGCTTTGCATTATAGATGTTTCTTTTATGGGAAAGAGAACAGGCACTTAAGTCATATGGGACAATCTCAGGATTGTTAGTGAGAGAGGATGAGGAGGAAGAAATAGTATGAATAAATATAAAAACTTTTTTTTTTTTTTTTTTTTAGGTACAACGTCTGGTGCAGTAAGTACTCTTTAAGTCTCTGATGTGTTTATTTCATTATACCTCTCCTTATTTTTATTCTAAGAATTATCTGCTAATTTAATCCTTACATTAATCTTCAGTTTTCCCTTTCTATGCCAAAGGTTGAAAAATTAATTTATTTTAAAATGTAATTTTGATGGGGTTAATGGGAGGAATGGGAATTATATGTGTGTCAGTTTTTACAAGAATTTGATTTCTCTCCATCACAATTAGAACGGAAGCAGAACTTGTAGGTGCACAGTAATTAACCTGATAACCATTAGTAAGCACTGCGTTAGAAGATGCTGTTTTTTTGTATAGAAAAATTTATGTACCCATTTTCAACACTGCAAACCTAATGTAGAATTTTTTTAATATGTAGTAATTTTAAGAAACACTTTTTTGCTATACCTTCCTTAACACTACATTGGAAAGAAAAATGGCATGTTCGTAATTGCTTTGATATTTCTTTAAGAAGGAAGAGAATGATGTCTGATACCATAAGATGGTAGTCTTTTTTTTTGCTCATGCTTCTGTGTATGATATTCTGTTAAACATTTTTATACTGTCCCATGTTTTAGGAAAATGATGTTAACCCTACATCCCCACTTAAAGATGGCTATTTTATGCTTATTAACATTATGTCATTCTTTAGCCTAAAAGATTTTTTTTGTGGTTTGTTTGATTTTGGCTGTTCCTTAAAGATCAACAAAAAGGAAGATTATATGTGTATAATCTCTTGCAATCATAGCAACATTCTAAGAGGTGGTAGTTATCCCACTGTTGTGGTTGAGGAAAGATAGGAAGCTTTCAACTAATTATCTATATGTTAATATTTTACATTTGAGGGGAAAATTTTCAAATTGAGAACCTTATATAAATGTTTTTAAAACATTCATATATCTTTTGTGTTAAAAGTTGAATGGTTACAAAATATCCATCTGATATTCTTCTATTAAGTACCTGCTTTTGAAAAAGAATAGCTATATGTTTTTCTGGCTTATTTAAGTAATGGTTTATTGGGAGGAAAATGAAGCAGACATAAACTATGAAGAAGAAAGTAAAATTCACCCTTAATTTTTCGGCCATGAGTGAACTACCACTAATATTTTGCCAGTGATCTTTTTGCATATATTATTTAAGCATAAAGAAATATGTGTGTGTGTATATATGTTTTTACATAATTGGGTCATACTATATATGCTTTTAAATTATTTGTAAATATATTTTTGTATTTTGTTTTTCTCCTTTAGAAGTTAATTGTGAAAAATCTGTAAGTTCCCTAATGTAGGTGTAATATTAATAGTTTAAATGACTTCATAAAGTATTCTTCAGCATCGAGACACATGAATTTATTTAACCATTCACCAGGTGATAAAAATTCAGTTTATTTCTAGGGTTTCACCCTCCCCCAAATACAAACAGTTCAGTCTTTCACATCTAAGAAAGACTCCAGGAATAAAACTTCTAGGATGGAGAGTATATACTTAGTTATGTTGTTTTTCAAGAAGAATATAAAATGCACATTTCTAATAGCATTGTAGTAGCATTTCCTTTTCTCCAAGAATCTCTAGTGGCAATAGCCCATTATCACTCATTTGTTTGATGACTGGACATGGGTTTGAAGTGATAGTTCTTGTTTGACTTCTCATGAAATTTAACATTTTATTTGCTGTTTGGGTTTCTCTTCTGTTACCTATCTCCGTCCTGTCCTGTTCTTCTGTTGGACTATCCTTTTGGTTTTCCTTACCAATTTTATCTTAAGAATTCTTCAAATGTTGTAGATATTAATCCTTTACTAGTCATGAATTTCAAATATTTTTCCTAGTCTATCGTTTATTGATTTTTGCTTTTGATGTGGCTTGCTACAGCATTTTTTATTTTAATGTAGTCACCTACAGTTATCCTTTTTTTCTTACTTTAACCTTGATGCATTATTTTTTAAATATTTAAATATCCCTCTGTGTTTCAGCTTTGATTTTACTCTTGACCTGAATTTGCTGTTTTCCCCCACCTTGTTTGAGACAGTATCTCGCTCTGTTGCCTTGGCTAGTGTAGTGACATTGTCATCGTATTAATAGTGCACTGCAACCTCCAACTCCTGGGCTCAAGCGATCCTTCTGCTTCAGCCTCTTTAGTAGCTGGGACCACAGGCATGCACCAACATGCCAAGCTAATATTTCTATTTGCGCTCTTGTTCAGGTTAGTTCCAAACTCCTGGCCTCCTAAAGTGCTAGGATTATAGGTGTGAGCCACCATGCCCAGCCTTGGTTATCCTTTCTAGCTTTTGAGTATCTTGAAATTTTTACAAGGGTATCTTCATCCCTTGTGCTACTCATAAAGTTTCCTGTATTTTCTTAGAAGATTTCTATTGGTTTTTTTTTTATCATTAAGTCTATAAGATAGATAAGCAGTTGTGTCAGGTGTCTATCAAACCTTTTTTTCCTCACTTAATTGAAATTTCTTTTTTGTCATATGCTAAATTCTCATATATTCTGGCATCTATTTCTGGGTTCTCTTTTCCACTGTTTATTTCTATTTGTATATTTCTAATCTAGCATTAATACTTTTTTCAATTAGGGTGGCTTTAATATTTATTTAATAAGGCAAGTATTTAATTCCTTCTGAATTCAGTTTGCTTTTATCTTATGTAGGTTGGTTGTGTCTGGGCAATAACCCCTATCTTTCTGTTCCTTAGAACAACTTTAATAAATGAGGAATAACTTACTTATTAACAGCTTGATATAGAGCACAACTAAAAACTGACTGGACCTAATACTTTTTGAGGATAGGTTTTGGATTATCATTTCAATTTCTTTAGTGGTTATTGATCTCTTCTAGTTTTCTGTTCTAATTTTTCTCTTTCCAGAAATTATCCTTTTCATTGGTGTTTTCTAATTATTTAGCATAGCGTCAAAAATCATAATAGCTGTCATCCTTATTGTGGTTTTGTGTGTGTGTGGAAGTAATTTCAGTTTATTTCTGCTATTGTCTTTATTTCCTTCTTGGTTACTTTTTGCTTTTTTATTTTAGCTTCTAGTTTTCAGACATCCTTAGTTTTTGTACAAATTTAACCGTGTCTCATAAGTTTTGATATACAGACTTTTCATTGTCATTTGGCTCTAATTATTGTGTTTTCTTTTTCCTCCATTGGATTTCTTTATTAAAAGATTTTAAGCAGTATGTTTTTTTTTGGTTTCCAGACAGGGGACTTTTTTTTAAAATAGACTTTATTAGAATAGTTTTAGGCATGCAGCAAAATTGAGTGGAAAGTACAGAGCTCCCCCCACATAACTTAGTCTCTCCTACTATTAACATCTCATAACATATTGGTACATATGTTACAACTGGTGAATATGCACTGACATATTATCACCCAGTGTCCAGTTTACATTAGAGTTCACTGTTGGTGTACATTCTGTGTACTTTGACAAATATATAATGAACTTGTATATGTCCACCATTCTGATAGCATGCAACATAGTTTCATTGCCCTAAAAATCCTCTGTGCTTTAAACCTATTCACCTCTTTTGTGTCCATATATGTGTCTTTTTCAGAATTTCATATGGTTGGAATCATATAGTGTGTAACCTTTTCAGACTGGTTTCTTTCAGTGCATTTCTTTCTAATGTGCATTTAAGGTTCCTTTATTGTCTTTTCATGGCTTGATAGCTCATTTCTTTTTTAGCACACAATTCCATTGTCTGAATGTACTACCTTTTATTTATCCATTCACATACCAGAGGACATTTTGGTTGCTTCCAAGATGTAGCAATTATGAATAAACCTGCTTTAAACATCCACTTGCAGGTTTTTGTGTGGACATAAGTTTTCAACTCATTTGGGTAAATACCAGAGCACGGTATATTTGGTTTTGTAAGATACTGCCAAACTGTCTTCCAGACTGGCTGTGCCATTCTGAATTGCTAATAGCAGTGAATGAGAGTTCTTGTTGTGCCATATCCTAACTAGCATTTGGTGTTATCAGTGTTTTGGGTTTTTGCTGTTTTAATAGGTATATAGTGGTATCTTGTTTTAATTTGCAGTTCCTTGATTACATGTGATATGGAGCATCTTTCCATTTGCTATATGTATGTCTTTGATGAAGTGTTTGTTCAGATCTTTTGCCTATTTTTCAATTGGGTTGTTCATTTTCTCATTGTTGAGTTTTAAGAATTATATATTTTGGATAACAGTCTATCAGATATGTCTTTTGCAAATATTTTCTCCCAATCTGTGGCTTATCTTATTCCTTTGACAGTGTCTTGCAGAGTAGAAATTTTTAATTTTAATGAAAATTAAATGTTATTTCAAGCTATCAATTACTTCTTCCATGGACTGTACCTTTGGGAAACATATTTTTTATAAGCTATACTTCTCCATGATGAACAGAAAGCACAGTCTGTAAGATTCTTTGCAGTTTATCAAAGATTCATTGTTTTTCTTGTTCAAGGCTAGTTTTTAGGAATATTCTGTGTGCTATTTATTTAAGGTTATTTTGTTATTCCTTTATCTTGGCTTATCTTTCATCTGCTTAGATCTAAGAAGATGGTGTATTAAGATCTTTAACTAGAAAAGATAAGTCATCTGTTTCTCCCTGTATTTTCTTATTGTAACTCTGTGTATTTGAAGCTAAATTGCCCTATGCATATGTGTTCAGGATAAGTTTTTGATCTGTTACTTTTTACTAGTATACAGTATCCCTCTCTTATTTCCATTATGGTTTCTGCCCATGATTTTAATGGAAGTGGCTTTAGAGCAACATTTGTTAGTTTTTACTAAATTGCCTTTTTTCATTTCCTGTTTTTCTTTTTATTAGTTAAGCATTTTTGCTTTTATTTATTTATTTATTTTTGAATACTTGTGAACTCAAGGTTTTCAGGATATGATTTGATCTAACCAAGTTTAATAGTCCAGTTTTGTTTTTCTTCATTTGATTTTTAATAGAAATAATTTCTTTTGAAAATTTCCCAATATTGAACCACTCTTGCACTTCTGCAGTAAATTCTGCTTTGTCAAACTGTATACATTGCAAGATTTTCTTTGGTAATATTTATTTAAATAGTTACATTTAACTTCATGCTGCCTTTCTTTTTTGGTACATTTTCTATTGGGTTTTTTGTTTGTTTGTTTTGAGACAGAATCTTGTCCCAGGTAGAGTGGAGTGGCTTCATCACAGCTCACTGCAGCCTCATACTCCTGGGCTCAAGTGATCCTCTTGCCTCAGCCTCCCAATACTTGGGACTACAGGTGTGCACCATGACACCTGCCTACTTTTTCTGGTTTTGGTAGAGACGGGAGTCTCTTGCTCAATCTGGTCTCAAACTTTGGAGCTGAAGCAATCCTCCCACCTCAACCTCCCAGAGTGCTGGGTTTACAGATGTGAGCCACTGTGCCCGGCTGGGTCTTTTTAATTAATAGAGAGCTTTTCATCTTTTTTCATGATGTGAAATAATATAACATTACAATTCACTGTTCTTTAAAGGTTATGATATTCTACTATAAAACCACCTGCTTGGGTATCTTTCAGTTGTTTCTATAGTACTTGTAATATTCAAGTGTGATGTACTTCTACTGGAGTGAATTTTGGTAAAGTAATTTGCTTGGAAATCATTTCCTGTAGGTTGTGAAATTAGTTGTAAATCTGTGTGTCATTGTGTTCTTCCTGAATTCTAATCTAATTTCTTGGCTTTTTCTTGTTTTCTCTATTTAGAGTAGTGAGGAGATTTTTCTGTGTATTTAGTGTTTGGCTTCAGACTTTTTTTTCTCTTTCACTTTCATGAAATTCAGCTTAAACATTGTATAAACACGTATGTCATGTACATCCATTGCATATCTCAAGTTGAGTTTGAGAGTATTAACTTTCTTCACAGCTTTCTGTTGACTACCTTTTTCCTATCTTTTTCTGAATCTAAAAAGTATGTTAGCATTTTCTGGTATAATTAAACTTGACTTTCTTAGATATTTTCCATTATATTGCAAATAGAATATATTGATAGTATGAATGGACCATATTGACCTGTTTTCCTGTGGGTAGATATGAGTTAACTAATTTTTCACCATTGTAAGTAGAGAACATCTTTATACATGACATGTTGGAAGTAATATCAGTGAGATTTTTTTGAGGTAAAATTTCAGGATGAAGAAACAATATTTGCATTTTTAATATTGATACAAACTGGTAAACTGCCTTTGATAAGAGTTTATACTAATTTCGTTTCCAACAGTAGCATAAGAGAGTACGCTTTTTCTCATACCCTTCTAACATTGTATGTTAACAGTCTCTGTCAGTCATCTGATGAGCTAAAAGTTTCATTTAGTGTGTACTTCTTTGATTTACTGATGAAGTTGATCATCTAATTATCTGCACTGTATTTTGTTTATAGCCATGTTATTAGTTGATCTTTTGATGGTAGCAGATTTTTGTATATTAAGGATAATGATATTTTTGTCCTTTATTTTGCAAATATACTCCCATTTATCCTCTGTTTAAAAAAAAAGTTTTTATTGATTTCCCAGAACTGCCATTTCATGTCTGATTTTTTTATTACCACAATAACTATGTTGGTAACAAAATAATTGTGGTCTTTAGAAGCAGATATGACTAGTTGTTCTAGTATCATTTCCTGAGTCCCTGTGAGCAAATTATAAATCCTGCTAAAGGTTGTTCTTTTTAATCTATAGAATAGAGAGAGTGGTTATACCTGCATTATAGTGTAGTTAGTGAGGGTCAAATCAGGTAATAGGTAGTGAATACTAAGTTGATTACTGTTTGATTTATTAGCTTGTATGTCTCCTCTTGCTCCCCATTATTTGGTTGACCATACACTGCCCCTTCCTTTTTTGTTTCATTATCTCATAAATTCTTGTGAACTTCTTCTTTCCTTGATGCACCCTTTAGAACATATGATTTGGGAAGTTTAAATATAGTTTTGGTACTTATGGTAGACTTCTCTTTTGGTTGTACTATTTTGAGATGCTACTGAGTTCATTACAGTTTTTTTAAAAAAGATAAATACAAATACCTTTATCTTAACACCATTTAATTTATTAAATAAAGCATTATCCATACAGTTGAAGTTTATGTATTTCTAATTTCATTGCCTTTTGATGAAAAGATGTTAAAGTAGGTTAATAACAGAAAGCCAAATTATTTTTCAGCACCTATTTAATATTTGCTTCAGAGATAGTACAATTATCCAGTACAAGGTGCTAGAACAAGTTAAAGAATTTAACATACCTTTGGAATTATCTAATTATCCTGCTACATTATGCAGAAATCCATTCTGTGAATAGTCATGTCACATAACTTATCAAATCTCACTATAGGAAGAGCCAATCACATTATTATCAAACAGCTCAAATTTTATAGAGTTATTTCTTTGAATTCTAGTGGCTGTGTATAATTCCTTTACATTAACACTAGTTCTCTTTTCAGAGATTAGAAAATAAGCATCTTAATTATTAAAATCACATTGATTTATATTCAAGTCACATTTTTTTTGGCTCTACATCCCAAGACTTTGCAGGTATTCCTTAAATTAGCTAATTTTCAATTAGCATATTTCATTTCACCTTTTAAAATCTGAAATTGGAGTGCAAAGGTGTCTTATGACCTCCATTGTCCGGGTGGCAATTATAGCTTAACTGTACATGAGTGAACAACAAAAGTGCCAACATCAAAAGAATGAATGTCAGTGATTTGGAAGAAAATGCTAAAAGTGATGGTAAAGCACTCTGTTATCAGCTAGGAATAAAATTATAGCCCTAAAAATGAGAAAAGCAATGAATCACATGTGTTCAGCCACATTCCCAAAGCAGAAATCAAAAGTAGGTCAGCTCTTACTCAGTAAAGTTGATAAGAAAAAAAGAAAGTTAGATGAGCTTTAAATAAGTACAAAAGAAGGTTAAGAACCAGTTTTTAGTGGTTTTCACTCACTTTATGATTTTTTTAAGACATACTACATTACCAATATTCTTGATGCCACAGAGGGTGTATTATTTGGAATATAATGAACGTCAATAACTCTGATACAAAAAATGGTCTCATTGTGAAGAGGACTATCTTAACTACTTTATTTTCCTTTTTATGTATGAACAAAAGTGATATGTGATAAAATCATTGTCTAAGAATAAATCTTTCAATAAGTTTGAAGTAAAATCTGAGTGGTAAAAAAGCATGTGATAGTTAAATAATCTTATGTCCTAGATTTGAGGAAATGTAGTGGTATAGATTGTCTTTGTAACCCTCCTTCAAGCATAGTTAAGTTTGTTATCATCTGAAAAATCTGTGTCCCCGATTGGATTCACTGCCTTTTTGATGTCATCCAATAATTAACCTTTATTTGAGGCATCATGTCTATTGATGCCTGAGATTTCTTTAGCAATTTTTAGTAGGTTCTTAGTATGTTCTCTTGGACCTTACATTTATAATCTATATCATACTAGTTTTATTCACATAAAATTTTATCTCACCTATCTTATTTTGAGGCATTTGGATTAACATTTTGTCCCTTTTAAATTTCATCTTGTTGATAGTTAAATTCTGATTGCCATCTGAAAGCTGTCCCTTCCAGTTTTGACAGCCATGTCTTTATAGTACATCATTTTAGAACTTTGTCCAATTTGATGTAAATATTCTTTATACTAGAGTAGATGAACACATAATCAGTTCATCTATATTAGCACCTAGTTCATATATTTTTCATCTACTAGGCATGCATTTCTATTCTGAAAGATTATCTTACATACGTAAGTTACAGAGTTACTGTTCTTAAGAGAGCAGTCATACTGTAATTCTGAGAGAAATCCTAAACCCTGAATTGATCTATGCTGCTCTTGAAGTACTTTAAATAAAAATATTCCATTTTTCAGTTCTCTGCCTACTTGCATGGATAAATTATTCTAGAAGACTTAAACTGTCAAAACATACTCATTTTATATTTAATTGATTTCTATATATATATTGATATAAATCTATTGGTACTCACTTTTGATGGCATTGTTACATAATTTTTGCCTTTTTGTTATTTTTATTCTTTAGAAATCAATGTGGACTGAACATAAATCACCTGATGGAAGGACTTACTACTATAATACTGAAACGAAACAATCTACCTGGGAGAAACCAGATGATCTTAAAACACCTGCTGAGGTAAAAGTTTGAGGACTAGAAATCAGGGACTGTTAAGTAGACTAGGACATATTTTATTTCATTCTGTGTTGCAAATTTTACTATTCAAAATATACAGATATGGAAGTAAAAGTTAAAGTTGAAGGAATAAACTGAGTTAAGCAATATTGCAGGTGGTTTAATTAGAAATTCTGGGGTGCTAAGTAAGAGTTGACATGGCACTCCAGGCTATGCTTAAGTTTCTTCTTAGCTGGTGGTATACCTTTTGGTTTTTTTCTTAATTAAGGAATTTGAGAAAAGGTAAAAGTATTTTCCAGGCTACCACACTAATATGCACAGCAATGCTTGGGAGGGGAGGTTGGTAGATATATTTTTTATTTATCCCAGTACTGACTTATATTATTTATTGAGTATATATTTTGTCCAAGACACTCTGTTTTCAATAGCTTTCTTATACCACTCTAGCAGGTTGTATATATTAGATTTTAAGGATATCATACCTACGTTATTTTCTTATATAAGTTAATTCATATAGAGTTGTAATAAACTATTTATCACGAAATTGAAATCTAAGCATGACTAAACCAGATTTTGCTTTTCTCAAATTTTATGTTTTACTTGTATTAGTATTTGATGAATCTATTTGTTAAATATGGATGGTTTTTATTTGTTAAAAGTGGTGATTTTTACCTGTGGTGGGATGTAAATGATAAAAGTACAAAGGATTTGAAATTCAGATAGAACTGGTTTTGAATCATGTCCCATTACCTTAAACAAGTTACTTTCTCTCTTCAAGTAAGTCTGTAAATTTGGAATAATGGTATAAATTTTGTAGTGTTGTAAAGATTAAATAATATATCCAAATAACATCACTTAGTAAGTATTCAATAATTGATAGCTTATATCATCTCACAAGTTTTGGAATTGTATAGTTTGATGATATCTAGTGAAAACAGCCATGTGAATGAATGATCAGTGATACTGAATATTACTGTTGACTGAAAGTTTTTTCCTCTTTAGCAACTGTTGTCCAAATGTCCTTGGAAGGAGTACAAATCTGATTCAGGAAAGCCTTACTATTACAATTCTCAAACAAAAGAATCCCGCTGGGCCAAACCTAAAGAACTTGAGGATCTGGAAGGTAAAACAGGAAAAACTAATTTTTAATGTAACTTTTTAGATGTATATGTCATTCACTTTGAAACAATCCCTCCTGAATAGGCTTGTTCAAAGCCCCTTTTTCTTTTAATTAAATGATTAGAACATTTAAAATGGTATAACAGTTTTATGGGCTCTTATTTTCTTGTTGCTCTAGATCTCAGTTCTATAGATTTTAAATAGATTTTTATTTGATTTGATTCCACTGAAACTAGGGTACCAGAATACCATTGTTCCTGGAAGTCTTATTACAAAATCAAACCTGCATGGTGAGCTGCTTTGATAATTCATTTTCTGTCATACTTAACATTTTTAGAGTATGTCACTAATGTTCACTAACCATGAGTGGATAGATCTGCAGTGAAAAATCTCTATAAAGAATTCCTTTCATTTAAGGGTTATATTATAAATGAGCTTGTAGCTTTTAAAGGTATAATTTGATTTTTAAAAATCATTATCATTTGAAAATTGAATAAGGACTTCACTTACAAAATTTCTAAATCCCTCCATGAGTGTTGGTGCATAGATGGAACATGTCTTTTAACCCACTTCACAGTAGTAGATAGTAGATAACCTTGAATCTTTTATCAGTTTACATTTTGTTAGTGTATTATCAGACTGTACATTAAATGCCAATTTTGTTTTAGCGTAACATTGCAAAATAGCCATATATGTTTGTTATGGAAGAATTAAGGTAAACAAGATACGCCTCACTTATAAGGGGAGAATTTTTCAGCATCCTTAACTATTCAGAATACCCTTGAAAATCTGGAAATACTTATTACCTAATATAAAACCCAGGGCTTAAAATAGCAGAGATAATGAGTAAGATCTTATTGAAAATTTAGTTCTTTTACTCTCAGTTCTAATAGAATCTAATGTCATAAATTATACCAGATTAGAAGCAACAGATTGTATTAATAGAAGAATGGGGCTAATAAAGTAGGTAGCAATATGGAATGACATCTGAAAAGAAGATAAAACTTTCTTAGGAGACACTATCATCTTCAGTTCATTTGCCTTTCCTTGTGTCACTTCATTAGCTTAGATCATTGTTTAGGAAAAATGTGTTGATTCATATTAGTAATGATGACTCCTTAAGTATGTTTCTCTTACATCCTAAACATTTTCAGAAATGTTTTCCTTTAAAATTTTAAGAACATTTTCATAAAGAATTAAGCTTATATCATTACTCATGGAGCACCTCATTCCCTAGTGATGCTGAATAAAAGATATTTCTGTTACCCCCAAAGAAAAATGTACTCAAACTGAAATGAAAACTGAAATATTGAGTACACATCTTTAAAGCTCAATTTAAATTATTTATACTAGCATTGGCTAATAATATTGTAGATAGGTAGATTCCCAGTTTATTCATTTATGAAGTATCAAGCTCATTTCTGATATAACCCTACTACAGATATTTGGTGTGCGTAACTATCTATCTACTTGTCAATGCTAGTATATATGTGCTGCAATTTCACAATAAATTTGATCCCATTTTGAATTTAGTATCTTTAAAAAAATATCAAACTAGTCTCATCCCTGGGTAAATTACTATTCCAGAATTATGCAGATACTGTCAGGGAGTTGTTGCAGTGGCCAGCTGCAGCAGCCTTTGGGAAAGTAGCAGTGTGAGATAAGCTTTCCTAATAACTGCTCTCATTTAAATTTGTTTTCATTTTTTAATTGCTGCCCTGGAATTTTGGAGCAAGCATTTGCTCTGTAAAAGTGGTTTCTGAATTTTTTATTTTTTAGGATGATAAATTCTATTGTATGATACTTTTCTCTGTCTTCTTTTAAATTTGTTTTCAGTGATTATATTTTAAAACTATGTACTAGATGACTTTTCTTTTTTCTCTTTAATAGCAATGATTAAAGCTGAAGAAAGTAGGTAAGCAGTTTTGGAAATCAATATGCATTTACAGATTTGGTCTCTCCCACTACATCCTTGTGTTTACACAATTTTATTTGCAACATAGATAATTATTTAATATGCTAGGCTTGATATTTTGTTGTCTTTGCAGGATTTTGTTGGGGAGGTGTGAGGGAGGGATATTTACTCAAGAAGATGCTTCGCTAGACAGTAATTATTTGAATTTGGACTGCATCATTTACAAATTAAGAAGACTGTATTCTAGAAAAGTCCAAAATTTGGTTTGAGTTGATTTGGGAATGGATGAAATGTTGTATTTCTATATGCTTTTTTCTTTACATAGAGTTTCCTTTTAATGGGTGAAATGGAGAAAATTTAAAGTTTGTATAGAAATCTTTTATATAGACCAAATTTATTGGTGTAATACAATCTGATAAATTGGGCATTTTGTAAATGAGAACAATTACTGGACTTTTTAGAAATGCAGATTGTTACATCTGTGTCTGTAATATATTACTGTGAATGTCTGCTGAATTAAGTCAAAGCAATGCAGTTTCATTTTGTGGTTTTAATCTTTTTGAATGGCTTATAGTTTGGCATCCCTGGCTTTTTTTCCGCTTCAATTGTTTCATTTATTCAATTCCTTTTATGATAATTTAAAAACTTGCTTTATTTAGCTCTGTGATTACAATAATGAAATGACCAGTTTTCTCTTTTTTTAATGTGTAGTAAGCAAGAAGAGTGTACAGCAACAGCAGCCCCGGTTCCTACAACAGAAATTCCGACCACCATGAGCACCATGGCTGCTGCAGAAGCAGCAGCTGCTGTTGTCGCAGCAGCTGCCGCAGCAGCAGCAGCTGCCGCTGCAGCCAATGCCAGTGTTTCCACTTCTGCTTCTAATACAGTCAGTGGAAGTGTGCCAGTTGTTTCTGAACCCGAAGTTACTTCCATTGTTGCTACTGTTGTAGATAATGAAAATACAGTAACTATTTCAACTGAGGAACAAGCGCAACTTACTGGCACCCCTGCTATTCAGGATCAGAGTGTTGAAGTATCTAGTAATACTGGAGAAGAAACATCTAAACAGGAAGCTGTAGCTGAGTAAGTTTACTGACTTATCTTCTGAAAATCAGTACCAGACTTCATTAATACGAGAAATTGCCAGTTTAGTCAGTGACCCTTAAGTGTTTAAATAGATGTAAGATTTTTTGAGAATCGAACTATAAGCCTTTAGACAATTGATCAGTTTTGAGGCTGAATTTTAGGCAGGGGGGTCGAGGGGATGCATCAAGGCACCAAGCTATTGCAAAACTAGTACACTAAAATTTTTGGAAGTAGGACTGAGGAAAGGGTGAGGCACAGATTTTTAAAAAAGTGCCAAAAGCCTTAGAGTAAGCCAGATATATCATATTTAGATGCAATATTTTAAATCAAAATCAATGCCAAAAAGACTATGGTTAATAAACCATCAACATTTTAAGTAAAAGATGGGTACTAATGATTTTTTTTTTCTTTTGCCTCAATCTCCGGTGTGGCTCAGCACAGTGCTGCAAGCAGGTGCTATACTTTGATGTTGAACAAACAGATAAGCTGTGGAAGTTGAGAAAGCCCTGCCAAATAGAGTACTAAAATTGTTTTATTTTTTCTTTGGTTATTTATTTATTTTTGGTTTTCAACCTCCTACAAATCAGTAAAAAAAAATACAGCTGTGTTGAAAAATACATTACAGGTAAGAGAAGGCAATTTACAAGAAAGAAATACAGTTATCCAAGAAGTATGTGAAAAGGCACTCCGTCATAATAAGAAAGAAATACAAATTAAAATAACACTATTTTTTTTCTAACACGTAAGCAAAAATCAAGTAGACAAAAAATAAAGATAACACCAGAGTAAGAAAACTCTAATGTCACTCTTAGTGTGACTAAGTTTGTATAGCTTTTTGATAAAGTAAAGTTGTATCTGTCAAAGCTTACAGTTTGTGTGTCCTTGCATACCCCATAGTGTAGTAATATTTCATGTGGCTATGCTTTATACAGCTATAAAAACTAAAGTCAAGCTAAACTCCTTGACTTTAAGGATGTCCTCATATTTAAAAAAGTCTCATGATCTAGATCTCATGATCATAATCTCATGATCTAAACATGATCAACCATCTTAATATTTAAGTGTATTGCCTTCATCCCTCCAACCCTTATTTCAACTGTTCTGTTCGTTTTTTCTTGTCAATTTCCCAAAGTTAACACAGTGTTATAATTTTTTCTGATGTTTAGAAGTTGAAAGTGTTCCCCTATTGATAGACATTTAGGCTTTCTGGAATAACATTCTTTTGCATCTTTTCACACTTAATCTCTTTTTCCACAAAACTAAGTTTTTCATAATTTTAACAGTAAGTGGTTTCCTGCTTTTTTCATCCCAGCATTTCTTTATTATAGTGCCTGAGTTATTATAATAAGCTTTTGACTTTAATTACTACAATAAAGATCATTTATAAGTTTTAGTTTTCTGCTGGGTTCTGTAAAGTATTTTTTGACAATTTTAAATAAATTTCCCAGTGAGGTTACTTGATTAATAGGATGTGAATATATTTGCATTTTTTTGTTGATATCTACTACCTTTCTCTTCCCCTAAGCATTCTATTTAAAGTGGGTTTTTTCTGCATTCCTTCATTCTTATATAGAAAGACATTGTAAGGCTTATACAATTTTTTCACTTCAGAAAGACCCCCAAACAAGTTGGTAATTCTTGGTTGCGTAAATTCTTTTTGTTTGAGGTCAATGTTCAGCAAACTTTTCCATAAAATACCAGATAGGAAATTTTCAGTTTTGTATGTCACACAGTCTCTATATAGTTACTCAATCCACTGTGGTAGCACAAAATCAGCTGTAAACATAATATAAGCAAATGATCATGGGTGTGTTCCAGTAATACTATTTACAAAAACTATGAGTAGGCTGGATTTGGCTACTGTATCATAGTTTGCTGGTCTGCCAGTCCTGATTTGGATTGATCTCTATATCTTATTTTTATTTATGCACACTTGCCTAAATGCTCAGTTATTATGCCACTAATATGAAACCACTTAATGATTAATTAATAAGCCATTTAAAAGTATTAAGCTATGGGCTAGTAGAGGTAGTGTTTTAGTGCAATTAAATGTTTATTTTGGCATTTGTAGAGTCTTAAAAACTGAACTTAATAACTAAAATTTCAGAAAAACTATTACGTTTATTTCTTTTGTCTTCAGATAAGTGTGTTTTTAGGGTTCATATAGAAGATTTTATTGTAAAATTTTCAAATTTTAGCTCAGTATCAAACATTTAAATAATGAAGGCATTATTTTTTCCAAATAAAGCAAACATTTATTTAAATTATGAATAACATGTTTAAATTTCTCTCTAGTTTTACACCCAAAAAAGAAGAGGAAGAGAGCCAACCAGCAAAAAAAACATATACTTGGAATACAAAGGAGGAGGCAAAGCAGGCTTTTAAAGAATTGTTGAAAGAAAAGGTATATTTATTATAGATTTTTTATTGCTCCTTGGCCTTTGGACTAAGAGCAAGTGTATATTACAGATTTTTATGTGACATGTAATCACCTAATAAATGAAGTTACTCATTTTCAATACCTTGATGCCTTTTGTTGAAAACACTAATCTCATAAACTGTTGTGTAACTGAAAATCAACTAAATGTATCTTGTTTTCTTGAAGAAAAGTTTTGTGAAACTGACTTTCAACATAAAAACTATTGTGTATGAGGTACACAATAGCAAGGTACACAAGTACATTTCTACCTCAATATTTAATATAAGATGTTTTTATTCATAATAATTATCTTTTAATCAGTACTGTAAAGAAAAGTCTTCATGCTCTGTTTAAATTTTAGTTGAAGTTTTCTTTTCAGTCTATAGGTATATTGCAGATTTGCCTTCAGTAAAAAACTATTTTTAGAACTTTTCAAACTCCTGCAAAGCTGAAGTGCTTGATGTTTGCAGTGAGTATTACACTTGGCTTCCTGTTATGACTTCTACTATTCTTGTGTGAAATTTTAATTTTTTATTTAAATGGTTTTCAGCGGGTACCATCCAATGCTTCATGGGAACAAGCTATGAAAATGATCATTAATGATCCACGATACAGGTAATACTTGAATTTTTTATTCACTTTTGTCTTTGAGCATAGCAAACTTAGCACATTTAAAATTGTTGAGAATGGTACAACTTTTCACCTCACTGACTTTTGTTTTGGATACCAAGTAATATATTTTTGAAATTTTCTTAATTTATACATGAAAAGAATTATATATATTTTCAAAGCACAAACATTTAATTCTCCTGCATTCATTTATTCTTATATGGTATTTTTTTATCATTTAGTGCTTTAGCAAAGTTGAGTGAAAAAAAGCAGGCCTTTAATGCCTATAAAGTCCAGACAGAAAAAGAAGAAAAAGAAGAAGCAAGATCGAAATATAAAGAGGCTAAGGAATCCTTTCAGCGGTTTCTTGAAAATCATGAGAAAATGACTTCCACGACAAGATACAAGTAAGGTTTTTAGTGATACGTGGCATATATTTACTACATTGTGTTTGTGTTACACTTTTTTGCCAAGTGCAGTAGCTGATCTAAAGTAGATGCTCATTAAATAAAGCTAGATGATTATGAATCTGGCACTTTCATAAGGTACAAGATCAGTAGTTAAATGTTGGATTTAACTTGTAGAATTAATTAAAAACTGGAAGAAAAAGTGGAGAAAGTAGATTAAAGATCGAGTTTGACTCCTTTTTATTTAATGAAAGCATTGAAATTTTTTATATTTGTAGAATAGAAATAGGCTGTTTTCATTCAGTAGGTATAGAATTTTGAAAAATTGGTTTATGTAGCATTCTTAATTTTAGACTGTTTTATTATTTAAAATTTTGGGTAATTTAATATTAAAATTTTTGCAATAAGTTACTAAGCTTATTTTCCCTATATCCTTCTTTATTTCCCTCACTCTTCCAGAAAAGCCTATAATTCAGTTTCATAGGCAATTTGGTAGTCTCTGTTGCTACCCTAAGAAATAGTCTACACTACAAAACATTGCCCAATGTAAATTATCCTCCTCCATCACTAAGGCCAAGTATGGGCCTGTGCTGTTTTGTTCTTAACTACCAGGAGTTTTCCTTTATAATATAGTTATGGACTTAAAGTGTTTATTTTGTGGTTTTAAATTTTAAATTGAGTTTTAAATTAAAATGGTTTAAAATTAACTTTTGTTGTATAATGTTTTTTAACAAATAGAAAAGCAGAGCAAATGTTTGGAGAGATGGAAGTCTGGAATGCAATATCAGAACGTGATCGTCTTGAAATTTATGAAGATGTTTTATTCTTTCTCTCAAAAAAAGAAAAGGTATTATTTGTTCTTAGTTATTGATATTTATGGGTTAAACACAATGTTTCTTCATTCTGATTAGGAGTTATTTTATAACATGTCCATTTTTGTTTCTTAGTTTATCCAGTTTGTGCTACAGCAGATTTCTTTATTAGAAAGTAGTGTTTAAAGATTGAATGCATATCTTCTATAATAATAAGCTTCTTTATCCTTCAGCTAGCATAATAAGTACCGACAGATGGAGTAGGTACTGATTTATTCTCCTGTTATTTATATTGTCACTAATTGGCTATCTTATGCCTGCTTTGAAATATAATTTTTATTTAGACCATTAGGCTTTAAAATATTTAGGTTTTTTGTTTTAATGCAAAATCTTAATTGAGGTTAAGATTTTATTAAATTGCAAGAATGGCAGTAATGTGCAGTTGTTACCATTAAACTCAACTTGTATAATAATGTTCTAAAACACGTTTTACTCATGTCTATTTCATTATATGCTGTTAAATTTTATATTATCCAGTCTTCAAGGAACTAAATGCAAGTACTATCAA